>NW_028318045.1:1200000-1800000 GCF_062004578.1 Staurois parvus | reverse complement strand
AAAAGCTACTGAGACATTTCTTGGAACAAAATATTCTAGGGCCAAAAGTCCAACCAGGAGTGAATCCTCTTGAACATTTCTGGATTGACTGACAATTAACTCAAGTCTATGACCAACTTTATCAGCAGAGTTTGCCTCAGGCAACATTACTGAGAATTACAGATCAATAAGTTGACTCACTGCTATGAAGTGGGATGTGCAATTTAGGTTGGAAAGGAAATCAGTCACATAGCAGAAATAAAGCCTCCTGAGGTTTGTATCAGGCATTTGTACCTGAAGTATGACCAGTATGCCTATGCATGATAATAAATCAATCTGTTTTTTTACAAGACAAGATCTCCAGTGATGGAGATCAGGATAGATATGGATTATGAGTGTAACACAACTCCCTTGAGGGTTACTGAGTTGCTTTCAGGTTCCCTGTCTCCCTGAGCCTGATTTAGAAGACCATCCCCTGCTGACACCACCTTAAACCTTCGCCTGGGAGAACCCTCCGGTCTTTTACCATAAAAGAGACTCACACACAAGTTAGAGCTAACTGACACTTTATTTTTTTGTTTAAATGTTTTTCAGAGGATAAGCAGAATGCTCACCTTTTGATTATTTTTTTAGTTTGAGAAGCTTAGCAGGTGAGCAGAATGAAAAGCAATCAGATTGAAGGACTAGCTCACTTTGGGGCCTAAGATACCGGTGGCTGGGTTCAATTCTTAAAATGGAAGAGCTCTGTAAAAGGATGGATCAATGTCTTTTTAAACGGCAATGTTCAATCTTCTACGCACTCGATGGGGCCCTGGTTGGTGCACATAAAGATTCAATTCTCTCGATGCAAGGGTAGGAGTTCTCCAATGAAGGTGAACATAAAGCAAGAGAAGGTGCTCCCTTAAGTGATGCTGAATTAGGATGGTGTTACTTTAACTCCCTTGAGGGCTGCTGAGTTGTTTTTGGGTTCCCTGTCTGCCTGAGCCTGCTTTGGAAGCCCAACCTGCTGACATCACTCTTTAAACCTTTGTCCAGGAGAACCCTCTGGCCTTTTACCTTAAAAGAGAATCACACACAAGTTAGAGTAAACTGACACTTTGATTAATTTTTTTTGTTTAAATGGTTAGCAAAGTAATATTAAACACATTAAGATGACAAGACGGTATGTGCAAGAGAATGACAGTTAACGCTCTTAACCAACTCAAACAAAGGGTTGCAACACAGCACACACCAATCAGTCCTGTTATATGTCCTGCAATTCAGAATTCAGATAGTACCCTCAGCCCTGAGACATTTTCTCCCAAGTGAGCAGAATGAGAAGTAATCAGATTGACAGACTAGCTCACTTTGGGCCTTCAGGTACCGGTGGCTGGGTTCAATTTTGAAGAGGAAGAGCTCTGTAAAAGGATGGATCAATGTCTTTTTAAACTGTAATGTTCAATCTTCTATGCACTCGATGGGGCCCTGATTGGTGCACACAAATCTTTCTTGATTCAAGGGTAGGAGTTCTCCAGAGAAGTGAAGATAAAGCAAGAGAAGTTGCTCCCTTAACTGCTTCCTGACTGCCCTATAGTAGAAATACTGCTACAGGGTGGCACGAGTGCACAGAATTGCATATATATTGGCAAGCATCTCCGAAGGGGAGGAGAACTGTTTGTAAACAAAACAGTTCTCCTCCCAGTCAGGGCACGCACACTGCTTTGCATAGCTGCACAGCACAGCTATGCAAAGCAATGTGCTTACAATGAAGTACACAGGCACAGCACATACTGAAACAGCACACAGTTAACCCTTTGATCGCCCCTCATGTTAACCCCTTCCTGCCCAGTACCATTAGTAGAGTGTCAGTGCTTTGTTTAGCACTGATCACTGTACTGGTGTCACTGGGGATGTCAGTGACACCAAGTCAGTTCCCCCTCAGTGTCAGAATGCCCGCCGCAGTCCCGCTATAAGTTGCTGATCGCCGCCATTACTAGTAAAAAAATTAAAAACAAAATCCCAGTATATATACCGCCATTTGTAAATGCTATAACTTTCACGTAAACCCATTAATTTACACGTATTGGGATTTTTTTTAGCAAAGACATGTAGCAGAATACATTTTTAAAAAAAATGTTACTGGACATGTTCAATAGCAAAAAGTCAAAAATAGTTTTTTTTCTCAAAATTGTCTGTCTTTTTTTGTATAGCGCAAAAAATAAAAGACATACAGGTGATCAAATACCACCAGAAGAAAGCTCAATTTGTGGAAAAAAAGGGACGTAAATTTCATTTGGGTGCAGCATTGCATGACCGCGCAATTGTAAGTTAAAATAACGCAGTGCCGTAACGCAAAAAATGGCTTGGTCAGGAAGGGGGCTAAATCCTCTGGAGGGCAAGTGGTTAAGTGATGCTGAATTAAGATGGTGTTTAATACTCCTGAGGCAAAACCATAGAATTAGGCTGAGAATAAGAAAAAAGTGGGGGCAGAACACACTTCTGTAGTAGAATGGGAAGCTTCCCTGTTGAAGGGTGTAAGCTGGGTCTGAGGCACCAAGGCAGCTTGATTCTCAGGGTGCAGATATTGCAGTAGGCTCCAGTGATTCAGTATGTTGAGAGTGTGTAATAATTAGTAGGCCGCAAGGCTAGAGGGGCCAAACAATCTAGGCCGTAACACTTGTAACTTGTAGAATGGAGAATACTAAACTGAGAAAAGAGTAACTGAGTTTAGCAATTTCTTTTGTAGCTTAGATAATTTGGGGTATGGACTCTCTCACCCAATCCGTGGCTGTGGTCACATAGCGGATATTCTCACTGCATATGGGGGCCCCCTGTGTTCTCCAGATTCCTGTGACATTGATCACTCAGATGACAGAACTCCAATCTGCTCATTCACTAGGTTGCCAGTCCAGCTTGCCAGTGGTCTCCAGCTCTTTCTCCCTCCTTCACACTCTCTCTCCGTGGTTCTGGCCCAGCCCGGACCTCTGGTGTCCCGCACAGCTTTCCTCTCCAGGTCTCTCTGTCCACCTCCCCCTCTGGTTCCCAGACTTTGGTATTTATCTGCCCCCATCCACAGCCAGCTCCTCTTGGAAATGTAGTTTATCATCTCCACAATAGACAGTGAAGTCCTGCTAGCAGCTTACAAATCCCACAAAGCTTTTCTTTGGCAGAGTCTGTCTAATTGGGCTGCAGAGCACTGCCATCTTGCGTCCATTGAATATCCTGCACCCAATGTTTCTGCAGGGCGTTATGTGAGTCTGGACAGTGATGAGCTATGTGACCCAATCAGATATCTCCGCATCTGCATCAACTCCTCAATGCTTGTAAGCAGGTTGAAATTGAGCTGAGTTAGGTGCTTCCCCGGAGGGTTAGGATTAATATGTTTCCCAGGTCTTTTGCTTGGTGGTCTCTTTGGGTCAAACCCATTGATCCTGTGGATATATAAGGGACATTGTTCCAGAGCCTGGTGCACACATGTGAATGCCGTGGGATTATCTGTCCTGGTCTGAAAAATTCTCCATCATGTAGGGGGGGCCGCTGGGACCCATGGTCCTCCCTAAAAACACCAGCTGCTGAATACTACCGATAACCATGGACTTTAGTACTGATGGTCTCCACCTTTTGCAGGTATGCTGGGGCAGCACACAAGCCTGAGTTTGGGACTAGGAACAGGAAAAGGACTGTTCTTGTGCATGTGGACTTTGTCATGTTTTGCACTTTTATAAGTAAAGCATTGAAACTTTTCTTTCTACCTAGTATGTTATTAAAGGAGTGCATTGCACATTTCACATTTAGTCTAAAGCTTTGGTTCACTATGTACATTGGGGTATGAAGATAGCACTTAAAGAGTCATCATGGTGCAGTACAGCAAGTGGTTACCAAGGGGAAACTAACAGTCAGTTAAGCAGCCTGTAGTTAGTGTGTAAATGTTGCAGATGGAATGGCCTCTAACAGCGAGGAAGATGTTGTCAGCACTCCTTCTGCCAGCAGCCTGTCTCCCATAGCAACAGGAGCAGCTCTGCACTGCAGAGGTTCCTATCCTGTAGAGAGGTATGGCAGCTCAAAAGTTAAGTTAATTGCACATATGAAGCCTGCGCTAGGTGCATGGTGGGGCCCCAATCTGCTACTGAGAGGGGTAGTGGAGAACACTGGACAGGTGGATGTGGACAAAGCTCAGCATGTTCCTCCTAAATGTAAGTTACAGTGAAAGTGTACATAGTCACAGGGACCTGAGAGTTAAATGGAGGACAGTTATGGTGCACATAGTGTACATAGTGTATGTTCATTTCAGAGTGGAGGCCCACATGAAAGTTGAGTATTCCCCCATGGTGGCCTCATCCTTGTCCCAGGGCATTGATGAAAACTGCACAGAGCATAGGTACCCATGTGCTAGGAGAGTGATCCTGTTACAGGTGCCTAGCATAGCCCAGAAGAACCCACCCTGAGGGCAGGACTTTTATGTGACCCAGATCTGGTTATTTTTCGAGTAGAGGAAACATGGAGGAAAGGCCCGTCATCATCTGCCGCCCCTACATGCTGCATTAGTTACATGGTTGTTTGGTTGTATAATGAATTTAGGGGACCAGGAGATATACAGACAGACAGACAGACAGACAGACAGACAGATATTTAAAAACAGCAGAATGGAAAAGTTCTGCCCAAGACTGCTGATGTCAGTAAAGTTTTTTGGAACTTTGACTTGTGACATTTTACCTGTAGCATCCTCCTAGATAGTTGCTAGGTTAGGTAAATGTATTTACTGGATCACTGTAACCAGTTGAGCTGCATGTGATAATTTTGGTGTGTTCTGTGTTTCATTGGCTGCAGGGTTGACTGCTTCCCTCTGTCTGACTGGAAATGTTCTGGAAGATAGTGGGCTGGGAGAGTTAAATCAGCAGATGAATATTTTTGCAGCTCTGGCCAATCCCTGGGGATAGATGCTCAGATGGTGACTGGGAGAGTGTAAAAATACTTTGAGGCCTGCAAAACAGGTGTCTTGTCCTGGGAGGAGATCACGGCCTGGAGGGCTGTTTCCCTTCTGGGAAGTCCTACAATGTTTTTTGATTCATCTTGGTCCCAGCTAGGCTAGCTGGGGGGCCTAGTCTCCCAAAAGCTGCTGGAGCTTTGAGGGACTTTTCATCCAGGGATCTGGCCTGGTATCACTGGAGAGGTGTCTGGAAGATGTTGGAAAGAGATGTCCAATTCTGCAAGGATAATACGACTGGTGTGAGAGATTCTTGAGGCTGTGTGCTGCGGCTATCCCTTTGCTGCTAGAGTCAGCATTGCTCAGAACGGAGACATTGTGCCTGGTGTCCTGATATACGGTAGCTCAGTATATATGCTTGTTCAAGGACTCTGCTCAAAAAAATATGGGGAAGATTAGAGTCCTCAAGTTGCTACCAAATTTACTGGAGTATCACACGGTTAGCCTAAACCTATCCAAGTTCAAGTTCTACATTAAAGCATCAGAATGGCATACCCCTTGATTGTTCTTTGAGCCAAATGAGTGACTATGACTTTGTGCCTGGCTGTGAGTGCAACTACAGAAAAAGACCCCAGGGACCTCAAACTGAGTGCTCTTGCAGGAGTGAGCTCTACATACATTTCACAGTAACACAAATGGACACATTCTTTGAGAGATGGCAAACTTTGGAATGTTTCAATATTACCCCTCTGAACGGAACAACTCCAGGCAATTATTTTTTGTGAGTGCTATGTTGGTGCTAGGAGTATAAGTGGAGGATAGCTAAGTCCCAAACCCTGAATCCCATGTTATAATAAAAGTAGACCTACCACAATGAAAAATTCTTTGCTAGAAAATGAAAGATGCAATGCTGTATAGAAACACATTCATGGTATAATAAGGACACAGACTGTAGCCCCTTTTACACACAATAAAGTGTTCAGAGTGCAGTGGTCAGAAGTTTGTAACAGTGTCCTTACATTGCTAGTGAGCAAGTGCAAAAATCAGTTTTATGTCAGTGGGTATACAAATATACCAGAGTTGACAACATTTGAAAAGAACAAGGAGTGACACTTTAGAGGAATTGAGAAGAAAAGCGTGGTGCTCTTTGTGGGCTGCGATGAGAAGCGAGATGCGGCATATGTAGCCAGCTTCCCACTTGTGGGTGTTGCCCAAAACGTTGTGAGGTCATAAAACTGGGTGCTGCTTCACAGTGTATGACTTGTATTGTGCTACCCTTCCCCCTGTACTTTGCTATTGATTAAACAACATAGGGCCTGGGGTCACAACATAGGGCCACAATTTCTTCTACACTGAAGAATCTGTGGGAGAAAAAAAAAGCCTTGTTTTTGGTGTCAGTGGCAGCAATAATAACCTTATAAATATAAAAACCTATAAAATATACCTGTTGCGTTTAATCATACAAATCTAATTAAACATAATACAGTGCCTTGAAAAAGTATTCATTCCCCTTGAAATCTTCCACATTTTGTCATGTTACAACCAATAACGTAAATTTATTTTATTGGGATTTTATGTGATAGACCAACACAAAGTGGCACATAACTGTGAAGTGGAAGGACAATAAAAAACGGTTTTCAAAATTTTTTTACAAATATCTGAAAAGTGTGGCATGCAATTGTATTCAGCTCCCTTACCCCTAGTGGAACCAATTGCCTTCAGAAGTCAGCTAATTAGTAAATAGAATCCATCTGTGTGTAATTTAATCTCAGTATAAATACAGCTGTTCTATGAAGCCCTCAGAGGTTTGTTAGAGAATATTAGTGAACAAACATCATCATGAAGGCCAAGGAACACACCAGACAGGTCAGGTATAAAGTTGTGGAGATGTTTACAGCAGGGTTAGCTTATAAAAAAGTATCCCAAGCTTTGAACATCTCAGGGAGCACTGTTCAATCCATCATCCGAAAATAGTAAGTTTGCAGTTGTGCCATACTCTTTCTAAGACATGCCCATACACCTAAACTGACAGACCGGGCAAGGAGAGCATTAATCAGAGAAGCAGCCAAGAGGCCCATGGTAACTGTGGAGGAGCTGCAGAGATCCACAGCTCAGGTGGGACAATCTGTCCACAGGATAACTATTAGTCGTGCACTCCACAAATCTGACCTTTATGGAAGAGTGCAAGATGAAAGTCATTGTTGAAAGAAAGCCATAAGAAGTCCCGTTTGCAGTTTGCGAGAAGCCATGTGAGGAACATAGCAAACATGTGGAAGAAGGTGCTCTGGTCAGATGAGACCAAAATTGAACTTTTTGTCTTAAAAGCAAAATGCTGTTTGTGGTGGAAAACTAACACCCTGCACATCACCCTGAACACACCATCCCCACCGTGAAACATGGTGGCAGCATCATGTTGTGGGGATGCTTTTCTTCAGCAGGGACAGGGAAGTGAGTCAGAGTTGATGGGAATATGGATGGAGCCAAATACATGGCAATCTTAGAAGAAAACCTGTCAGAGTCTGCAAAAGACTTGAGACTGGGGCGGAGGTTCACCTTCCAGCAGGACAGCGACCCTAAACATACAGCCAGAGCTACAATGGAATGGTTTAGATCAAAGCATATTCATGTGCCCAGTCAAAGTCCAAACCTAAATCCAATTGAGAATCTGTGGCAAGACTTTAAAACTGCTGTTCACAGACGCTCTCCATCCAATCTGACAGCTTGAGCTATTTTCCAAAGAAGAATGGGCAAAAATTTCACTCTCTAGATATGCAAAGCTGGTAGAGACATCCCCAAAAAAGACTTGCAGCTGTAATTGCAGTGAAAGGTGGTTCTACAAAGTATTGACTCAGGGGGGCTGAATACAAATGCATGACACACTTTTCAGATATTTATTTGTAAAAAATTTTGAAAACCATTTATCATTTTCCCTCCACTTCACAATCATGTGCCACTTTGTGTTGGTCACATAAAATCCAAATAAATACATTTACATTTTTGGTTGTAAAATGACAAAATGTGGAAAATTCCAAGGGGTATGAATACTTTTTCAAGGCACTGTATATAACAAATATTCAAATAATATAGTGTAAAAAAAGTTTGTGTGTGTGTGTGTGTGTGTGTGTGTGTGTGTGTGTGTGTGTGAAACAAGTCACAAGACAACAGCGAATGTGAATCATGTATACACACAAGAACTATGCCAAGTATAACTTTAATAGAGAAGTATGGGATTTCATTTTTTTTCCCCAAAATATGTTTACATAGGTGAATGCAGCATTGGTCTGATGTTGCATCTGTACCCAGCCTTTAAGTTCTCACAGCCACTGTGAGCAGAGAGCAGTGACTGTTAGTCACCGCTGTCTGCTCTGTACCCCGTCCCCTCACTGGAGCGCTAAGCTGTGGAGGGGGTGGGAGTGGCTGGCTCAGGCTCTCGGTGGATCGCTGAAAGGCTGAGCCAGGTACGGCTCCAGACTCTGGATTCCAACTTTAAAGTCAGGATCTTTCCCCAGCCTAGACCAGCTGAGTGCCGTCAGCTGACAGCGTGCTTCACCCCGCTGTCAGCTGAAAACAGGTCACACTCACTGTGTCTTTGGCTGTACTCTTTTAACATGAAAAAATACCTTTGACACTAGATCCACTTTAAATAGATTGAAAACAGAACTTTTAGGAACTTATTTTTACATCAATGTTGTATAACATGTTTCTGGGGAAAAATGTGCATAACAATGGTGCATCACACCTAAAGTACCTGTCAGAACATTACATCCTCTAAATAATTCCAAGAACATCTTGTGTATAGAATTCTACACTTATCTCCAAACTGATTCTTGCTGTACTCTGGTATAAAATACCTTGCAAGTCTGTATTCATTTTTATGACTAAGGTAATCTGTTCATGCTGCATAATTTTAAAAAAAATGACAGAGTGACAAGGAGTCATCTATCACTGATGCAAGCATAGCTACAGGAAAGTTATCAGCCCTTGCTCCTGGCTCTTTTTAATACTAAGACCAAATCTGGGACTCTTTAGGTATTTGAGTAAAAAAAAAATGTCTTTAAAAAATATTAAGAAATTGGACCCTAAAATGCAATAAACTAGGAAATGTACTTTTGTGTTTCACATTAATAACTAAACTATATGGCAAGAGGATAGCTTACACTTTTGTCACTGGATTGATTACAGCTAGAAGTTGTCAATTCAAACCTGTACAAGTAATAGGTTCTGTTGACTGTAGGGACCCTTAAAATCTTTTACTTACCTGCAGGAAGGTGCAGTGTGGTGCAACGGCAGTCCGGTTGCAATGAAACTTAGAACTTGTACTGAAGAGAGTGCCAAACTACAAACACCCTAGCGGGAGAGTGCAGTTTAGGGAAAACACTCACAGTTCAGTCCAAATGCAGAGATACAGCAGGGAGAGATGCACTGACAGTGTCTGTTTCAGAGGGTGAAGTGCAGCTTGGCTGGTCTGGTCCCAAAGAGAGATGCCTTCTTTGAGGATAGCAAATCCCTAGCCTGTCCCTACTAATCAGGAACCTTTCCCTGCCACTAGATCTGCCTGTCAGATGGGGCATCTCTCCCTACTCTACCCACTTTTTAAAAGTGCGCCAAAAACCCAGGGGCAGGGACTTAAAAGGCGATGATGACCCAAAATCGCCGTCAGGGATCATATGGATGCAGTGCAGCCAACCGGGAATGCTGCTGCATGACCCAGGAAACCACAGAGAAACCAGGTTTCCCTTGACTTCCTCTCCAGACGGTGGTACCACTCAGTTGATCGCCACTTGCAGTGGAGAAAACAGACTGCACCTGTCTGCATACCTTCCCCTCTCCAGTACCCAATCTATTGCTAAGTCACTTTAAATTTCCTATATATTGACTTGCCTCTCAAGCTAAAAAATACACATGGGCTACAGTGAGGAATAGAAGTATTTGAACACCCTGCGATTTTGCAAGTTCTCCCACTTAGAAATCATGGAGTGGTCTGAAATTCACATTGTAGGTGCATTCCCACTCTGAGAGACAGAATTTTTTAAAAAAAATCAGGAAATCACATTGTATGATTTTTAAAGAATTTATTTGTCTTGCACTGCTGAACATAAGTATTTGAACACCTAAGAAACAGCAAGAATTCTGGCTCTTAAAGACCTGTTACTGTGCCTTTAAAAAGTCCACCTCTACTCCACTCATTAATCTAACTTAGTAGCACCTGTCTGAGCTCTTTAAGGACACCTGTCCACCCCAAAGTCAGTCAGACGCCAACTACTACCATGGGCAAGATCAAAGAGCTGTCAAAAGACACCAGAGACAAAATTGTGGACCTCCACAAGGCTGGAAAGGGCTACAGGGCAATTGCTAAGCAGCTTGGTGAAAACAGATCAACTGTTGGAGCAATTGTTAGAAAATGGAAGAGGCTAAAGACGACTGTCAGTCTCCCTCGGACTGGGACTTCATGTAAGATCTCACCTCGTGGGGTACTACTGATGATAAGAAAGGTGAGGAATCAGCCCAGAACTACAAGGGAGGAGCTGGTCAATGACATGAAGAGAGCTGGGACCACAATTTCAAAGGTCACTGTCGGTAGAACACTACGCCGTCATGGTTTCAAATCATGCATTGCACGGAAGGTTCCCCTGCTCAAGTCATCATATGTCCAGGCCCGTCTGAAGTTTGCCAATGACCATCTGGATGATCCAGAGGAGGCATGGGAGAAAGTCATGTGGTCAGATGAGACCAAAGTAGAACTTTGTGGTCTAAACTTCACTCGTCGTGTTTGGAGGAAAAAGAAAGATGAGTTGCAACCCAAGAACACCATCCCTACTGTGAAGCATGGGGGTGGTAACATCATGCTTTGGGGGTGCTTTTCTGCGAAGGGGACAGGATGACTGCACTGTATTAAGGGGAGGATGAATGGGGCCATTTATTGTGAGATTTTGAGCAGCAACCTCCTTCCCTCAGTCAGAGCATTGAAGATGGGTCGTAGATGGGTCGTGGCTGGGTCTTCCAACATGACAACGACCCGAAGCACACAGCCAGGATAACCGAGGAGTGGCTCCGTGAGAAGCATATCAAGGTTCTGGAGTGGCCTAACCAGTCTCCACACCTAAATCCAATAGAACATCTTTGGAGGGAGCTGAAACTCTGTGTTGCTCAGCGACAGCCCCGAAACCTGACAGATCTAGAGGAGATCTGTGTGGAGGAGTGGGCCAAAATCCCTGTTGCAGTGTGTGCAAACCTGGTCAAGAACTACAGGAAACGTTTGACCTCTGTAATTGCAAACAAAGGCTTCTGTACCAAATATTAACACTGATTTTCTCAGGTGTTCAAATACTTATGTTCAGCAGTGCAAGACAAATAAATAATTTAAAAATCATACAATGTGATTTCCTGAGTTTTCTGTCTCTCTGTCTCTCAGAGTGGGAATGAACCTACAATGTGAATTTCAGACCCCTCCATGATTTCTAAGTGGGAGAACTTGCAAAATCGCAGGGTGTTCAAATACTTCTGTTCCTCACTGTATGCACAATTACTTTGCTCCCATGTGATGACCAACCAGGCACTGGAAGGACAGGGGCATTGTGATGTGTCTAAATAGCAGGTGTTTTTCTGGCTCAGTGTCCAATGTCCCAAGGGTGGCCTCTTGCTCAATTCCTGTCCAAGCACCCCTAAAAGTTGGAACAGGGTCTGCACGGGTGATAAAGTGCCAGGGGGCTAAAAATGAAGGCTGGAACTTGAGAGTGCTTGTATCAGATGAGCAGAAGTACAGCTGGTAGGACAATCAGGATACACCAAGTTCAGTTGGGAGGGGAGTCAGGTCATAACCAGGTTTCAGCAACAGCAGAACAAGAAGGCAGAATAATGGTCAGGAACAAGCAGAGGATGACAACAGGCAGGCAGCAATGTACTGAGTTCATCCCTGAGCAAAATCCTAATCAGAATCCAGGCCAAGATCACTAACAAATATGAGCAGCAAAAATAGGCAGACAAGGATAATCCAGAAGAAGGTCAGATGTAGACAAGGTCAATAACAATGTCAAGTATCAGTTTTGGGATCATGAATTGCAGGAATTCAGACTGAAAAAACATTCAGCAATGATCCTATGCAGAGCTCAAACTTATGTAGCACTACCCCCTTAAGGATTGCTGATAAATTTGGGTCCCCCTATAGTTCTGCATAGCCAGTCATTCAGCATTTTCCACACAAGCTTTCATCCAGAGACAGAAACCAGTCCTTGAGCATTGGTTTTGTTATTTATTGAGATGGATTAGAACTTGGATAGGGTAAGGGGGGTATAGGATGCCCAAGCGAACCGAAATCTGAGGACAACTTCCTGAACTATTCACAAGCTTCTCTTCTCTGATGCAGTCTCTGTTAGAGTGCTAGCCATCAGCTCCTAGTTGTACCACCCTAGACCCTAAATGAACTCCGCTTCACCCAGCAATCTGGAGACTTTCCTCTTGAGCAGGAGATCTGGCTCCTGTCCTTTTAATTGAGGTGAACAGTCATTAGTAGGGGGCTAATCTGGTTTCCCACCAGAGTGTTCCTTCCCCTATCCACCCAGGGGTTGCAGTGTACTCACTCAGATCCTATTCTGTACCGCTCTTGTGTTGGCTGCTGCTACCAGTCCTATCAGCTGGGCTGCTCCATCCCTGCCATACAGGTGGTCCTCTCTCAGGGGGCCAGTGAGTCTTGAGTTTTCCTCTTTCCCAGCTCCAAGCTCACAGGCAGGCCCCATCCCAGAGGTGTAACTAGAACCTTCAGGGCCCTGGTGTAATAAACCATGAATGGCCCCCCTAACTCCCTCCACCCCTTCCCTCTGAGCCCAGAGCCCTTTACTCCAATCACTGCCCCTTTATTACGGTCCTGCAGCAGAACCATTCCACATGTTCTGCAGTGGGCTCCCTTCCTGCCGCTTGGGTTGGGTTGCCACCTTTTCTTCAAGCCAAATCCAAACACTATAGTTGCGCACAGCAAATTTTTTGTAGTATACACTATACATATATTTTGTGAAAAAATAATGTTTCTAATCATATGGATTTAATCACAAGAGTCCCCCTTTGCATCAAAGTCCACAGGGTTCCCCTTCACATCTGAATCTGCAGAGTTTCCCCTTCACATCTGAATCTGCAGAGTTTCCCCTTCACATCTGAATCTGCAGAGTTTCCCCTTCACATCTGAATCTGCAGAGTTTCCCCTTTACATCTGATTCTGCAGAGTTTCCCCTTTACATCTGAATCCACAGAGTTGTTCTATACATCTGAGTCCGCAGCAATCCCCTTACATCTGAACTCGTAGAGTTCCCTTACACTGTAAGAGGTGACTCTGCAGACTCTGACATAAGGGAGAACTCTGAGGAATCTAATTTAAGGGGGAACACTGAGAACTCTGATGTAAGAAGCAACCCTGCAGACTCTGGTATAAGGGGAACTCTGAAATATGGTGGTCTCTGGTAACCAGAACCCCCACTTACATCAAACTTCCCAGAATTCCCCTGTAATCAGGGCTCTCAGAGCACCTCTTATATCAGAGTCAGCAGGGCCTCCCTACATCAGGGATTGCAGAGCCCCCCACCATCAGAGTCCGCAGAGCTCCCCCACCATCAGAGTCCGCAGAGAACCCCACCATCAGAGTCCGCAGAGCCCCCCTACATCAGAGTCCACAGAGCTCCTCTACAGAGAATTGCCATTTACACTGTAAGGGAGATCTCTGTAAACTCTGGAATGTAAAGGGGAACTCTGATTAAAGGGGGGTTCTGATGTAAGGGGGGACTGCTGTGAACTCTGCTGTAAAGGGGAACTTTGATGTAAGGGGGGCTTTGGTGAGCAGAGACCCCCTTACATCAGAGTCCACAGAGCACCCCTTACATCAGAGTCCCTCTTACATTATTTTCCTGGGAGGCAGGAGAGGGGAGGGAGTCGGGAGACTTTATTCCCAGGATGCATAGATGAATGGATGGGCTGTTGGCACTGTTCCTCATCCTACTGTGTGGCTTCAGTGAAACTTCCTTGGCTCTTCTCCTCCTCCTCCTCCCGCCCTCTCCTCCTATCTTCCCAGCCCACTTCCCACCCACACATTGCAAAAAAACTGCCAGGGAGTGTGGGTGGGGCAGACACAGAAGGAAAGGGAGGGAGGAGGAGGAGGAGCAGAGCCAGCTCTCGCTCTCCTCTCCTGTTCGTGCAGAGTGGAACTGTCAGCGCTGGCTCTGGACTGCCTGTGGGAGAATCTCACCTTAGAGCCCTGCAGCCAGCAACACTGGAAAGACAAGGTCCAGGCTCTTGGGCCCCCCAGAGTGGCTGAACTCTAGGGCCCAGTCACAAGTGCGACTTTGCAACCTTGGTAGTTCCACCATTGCCCCTTCCCACTAGGCCTCCTGTCAGCCTCCTTCCTCCAGCCTCACATCTTCCACCTGACTCTTCACACTCCTCTCTCCTGAATCATAAGGAAACACCAAATGATGGTCAAATATACTCATAACAACCTTATTAAAAAATATTTTACAATGCTTTATTCCATTGATATAAAAACATGATTACATTAAAAACATTAGTAATATAGGACGTAGAATCTGTCCCTCATCTCCACATATAATGGTGGAGGGACTGTTATGTTGGAGTCCTATGGAGATCTGAACTATAGTTTGACATGTTTTCCTCAGGACCTTACATCTCAAAGAAGTGGATATTATTATTATTATTATACAGGATTTATATAGCGCCAACAGTTTGCTCAGCGCTTATATGGTAATCACTACAACTACTACATTCCTGCTTTCCCTGATTCCTCTTGTTAGTGAGGACATATGGGATATATATCTGGTCTATATATTCAACAATTCACTACTGTTTATGGTAAGCCTTGATACTCTATGATACTCTTTCTTATTTTGGGTCTTTGCTATCATTCTATAACCCTAACATTTACTTGACTATATTTAATTCACTGCCGGAGGCATTGTTTGATGCACATGGTTAGCTTCAATTGCATGGCATTTTCTTTCAGGGAGAACATATGAGACATATATCTGGCCCATACATTCAGCATTTCAGTGCTGTTTAAGGTAACTTTATCTCAATAGGCGCTTTTTGTTGTTACTTTATACCGCTAATGTCTACATGAATATATTTAATCTACTGTGGGGTGATGTATTATGTTTAATAATCGGTATGATCATGTTAGGTAGTTGGATATGTTGTTGTCTTTTGTCATTATTTTATATATATATTGATTTTTCCTCATTTTTAGTCCTCTCTGGTAGTGGTCTTCTCATGGGCCAGCAGGACATACCAGGCTAGGCCTCTCCATCAGTTTTCATTTCGTGGCACCTTGGAGTGCAATAAGGGACACATAGAAACATATATGTATGTCAATATTTATTTATTAATATATATTTTTCTATTATGTATATGTGTGTGTATATGTATATGTGTATGTATGTATGTGTATATATATATATATATATATATATATATATATAATACATTTTCTTCCCCTCTTTTTCCTCCCTCTTTTATTCCTTTTTCTTTTAGGATTAGCTATGTAATAAAGTTCATTATGTGTATAGATAATGTAATCTAATTTTTTCATATTTTTAATATTGTAGTGATTACCATATCCTCTTCTTTGTGATCTAAGGTCCTGAGGAAGTGCGTCTACCTACAGTTCAGATCTCCATAGGACTCCAACATAACAGTCCCTCCTTCACTATCTGTGGGAGATGAGGGACAGACTCTACTACGTCCTATATTACTAATGTTTTTAATGTAATCATGTTTTTATACTAGTCGAATAAAGCATTGTAAAATATTTTTAATAAGGTTGTTATGAGTATATTTGACCTTTTGGAGGGGTATTTAAAGTCCCATCATTTGGTGCTTCCTTACGATTATGGTTTCAAAAGGCATGATACCCCCCAGTGGCATAACCTATCAATAGTACCTACTCCCCACATACACCGGTTCTCCTCTCTCCTATCCTACTGAGCAGGCTCTTTATACTTTTAAGGGTGTCCAGCCCCTTGCCAAGCCTACTGTTGGGGATTGGCTAGGACCCCTCGAGTGAAGCCAGCCACTCCTCAGATCAACCCACTGCCTCCAAGGCCCTCCTCCAAAAGCCTCAGAGCAGGGGGAAATTCCAGAGGGGCTTGCCTTCAGAGTTTATTTGCCCTGACAACAATAGCTCCTGTCTAAACATTAGGCTCTAGCTTCCCTTAGCTGCACTAAGAGGGTGCTACACTTAAATTGCTTGTTTGGCACCAGTAACTGTGGTGGACATGTCAGTACATTTGTGCATACATTGTGATACACTATGTTGCACCTCCAGTTATTATTATTATTATACAGTATTTATATAGCGCTAAAAGGTTTGCTCAGCGCTGTACATTCTAGTTAGGCTTCTATGCCCGCTAACATGTGCACATTTATGCATTTAGTCATGGCCAAAAATATTGGCATCCCTGCATTTCTGTCAGATAATGCACTAGTTCTCCCATAAAATTGTTGCAAATTCAAATCTTTAGGCATCTCATGTTTATTTCTTTTGTTTGTATTGGTATGACACAAAACAGTGGAGAAAGAAAAAGCCAAATCTGACACATTCCACGCAAAACCCCAAAAATGGACTTTCCAAAATTATTGGCAGTTCTCAAAATTATAAGAAATAATTTAATTGCAAGTTTGTGATGCTCCTGTAATTTTTAATTAAACTCACCTGTATCAATTAACAGATCTTATTGCTCCTGTGACCACTGTGCGCAACTTTGTCAAGAAGTTTACAGCTCATGGCACTGTAACTAATCTCCCTTGATGTGGATGAAAGAGAAAAACTTGATCAAAGATTGGAAGGATTGTTCGAATGGTGGATAAAGAACCTCGATCAACTTCCAGACAAATTCAGCTTGACCTTTAGGCATGGGGTACAACTTTGCCAGCTCACACTATATGTCGCCATCTGAATGAAAAGGGACGCTATGGTAGGAGACCCAGGAGCACCCCACTGCTGACACAGAAACATAAAAAAGCCAGATTGGAGTTTGCCAAAACTTACCTGAGGAAGCCAAAATCCTTTTGGGAGAATGTGCTGTGGACAGACAAAATAAAACTACAGGTTTTTGGTAAAGCCCATCATTCTACTGTTTTCAGAAAAAGAAATGAGGTCTTTAAAGAAAGTAACACAGTCCCTACAGTCAAACATGGTGGAGGTTCAGTGATATTTTGGGGTTGCTTTGCTGCTTCAGGCAGTGGATGTCTTGACCATGTACATGGCATTATGAAATCTGAAGACTACTAAAGAATTTTGGGGTGCAATGTAGGGCCCAGTGTCAGAAAGTTGGGTCTCTGTCAGAGGTCATGGGTCTTACAGCAGGACAATGACCCAAAGCACACATCAAAAAGCACCCAGAAATGGTTTCAAAAGTGCTGGAGAATACTGAACTGGCCAGCAAAGAGTCCACATCTCAATCCCATAGAGTACCTGTGGAGAGATCTCAAAACAGCAGTTTCTAAAAGGAACCCTTCCAATCACAGAGATCTGGAGCAGTTGGCGAGTGGTCCAAATGGTCAGTCTGCCCCTGCCTGCGTAGTATTCAGTCAACAGTCCAAATATATCACCATGTGTTGCTCCAAACCACCACCTTTACACACATATCAGCTATTAAGTTGCATCAGAAAGGTGGCAGAGAGTGTTTTTAGCACCGACAAGGATTCACAATATGGGAATCTATCCACATTGTAATCCTCCACTCACACGAGGGGGCCGCCAGCTCCACCGATATATCAAGTCTAGGAGGAATGCTCACCACACTGGAGCCACAGAAGAAGGTATACTGTATAGTGTAGTAATTTATTCATGAAATCAGCTTCTATCCATCCATTAAATCCATGCACCAAAGTTTACAGGTATAGCAGAGCGTAAATCTAACATGTGGGGACATTCATTTACTAAGATTGCCGACAGTCCCAGAAGCAGAAAAAGCGCGTGACGTTAGCAGGTAGCTCCTTCCAACGCGTTTTGTGCACATTCACATCTTCAGGAGCACTGAACCATCCTTTCCTATATTTTACTCCTGAAAGGCTGCTTTCACACTGATGCATTGCAGTTTACCAGCACCATGGGTGCTTTGCCATAGACATGACTGCACCACACCAGCAGGATATCATAGAAGTCTATGGCTCAGTGCAGCTAACTCACAGGAAAGCTGCAAGTACACTGCACTAATGGATCAGTGTGAAAGCAGCCTAATAGTTGTTAACCCTTTTATAGGTGCTAATATGCCCACTGCAAAAGTGCAGTGTATGTGTTGTTTAATACACAAACCTTTTCCTCTTCTTGGCATCACTCTCTAGGCTGCTGGAAAGGTCCCAGGCAGGGGCGGACTGACAACTCATGGGGCCCCCGGGCAACAGGGGATCATGTTCCCCTGTGTCCTTGCCCAAACTGAAAAAAGCCTATGAAAAAGGTACCAGGGACATCTCATGGAGCCCCCTACTGACCCCGGGCCCTCGGGCAGTGCCCGAGTTTCCAAATGGTCAGTCCGCCCCTGGTCCCAGGCTAAGTGCACTCACTCTGCCTGGGACAAGAGACGGGGCTACAGAGGAAGCATCAGCTTTTGCGGCTCCTGCTCCCTCCATGGCCGCCTACTTTCTCTGCTGCTGGCACCAGCTTGATGTACTCTGATGGTCTGGGATGGTGGATTGGCAAGCCCAGATTGTGATCAACGGGTTGCCGACTCTAAGCATGCACTTACCTGGTTTGAGGTCGAAGGCCACATCAGGGAGCTCCGAGGGCTACATTTGGCCTGAGGACCACAAATTGAGCACCCCTAGTGTAATCCATACTATATTTATGCCATATATACTGCAGATACTTCTTATACCATTGAGCCATGAAAAAGATATTCATTTTTCTATTTGAAGCATTGTCGATGTGCTTATTCAATACATATCACTTGAATATCATGTATGGGTGATGGATTGCACCTTCTGAATTTATAACACCCTGTTTTAGCGTGTTTTCACTTATTTTAAAGCTGTGCTGTAGACAAAACTAATATACTATCTTGTTTCTGTTGTCCTGGCACAGAAAGATAATTTGGATTCAGAGTTATCATCCTGTGACTGGAAGTGTTTTACTGGCAGAATCACTAGGTGAAAATTAAGGGAACAGATCTTGAAAATAGAAAACTGATGCAGCACTACATCTTAGGACTGAGAAACTGCAATGTATTACATTTCTGTTTTAGAGTTTATCTACACTTTAAAGAAGAACTCTGGGATAGGCAAACAAATCACCCATTAGTACACCCCCTACACAAAACACTAAACAGGTAATAAAAGTTTTAAAATCCTTACCATTTTAGGAGTAAAGTCTAATTTAATTTTCATTACCTCATCTCTGTAATTCAAAAGATAACAGCATCTTCTCTGCCAACAAGGAAGTGTAACAACAGCAGGGATTACATCATATCCTCCCCTCTCGCTCTGCAGTAAAAGGAAACTACAGTTCCCATCAACCACTAGGAATTGTAATGAATGTGGGCGGGTACACTAGACCAGTACATGTTGAATATGTCTGAGAGTCTCGGTCCACCCACCACAGAAATTGGAGTGGAATTACATCACTGCTACCTGGAGAAAGAACTACAGAAGAGATGTGCCAAGACCATTTACTCGGGGAATAGAAGGCATAGCAGCCACCAGTCTTACAAACAGGAAACCAAAGAGAATTAACAGCTTGATCTGAAAATGAATTGGCTATTTCAGAGCATCTACTGAGTGAACCAGATGATGGATGACCTGTTCAGTGAAGGTAGGAAATCAGCAATAAGGACACGTAAAGAAGTTTTTGCCTGAGTTCTGCTTTAAGCACACTTTTAGGTTCTGCTTAGTAGTCTTCCACATTGGTTGTACAAGTCTTTCATGGCACAAAACAGCCACAGTGCTCAGTAGAAGTCATAGGCCATGTGATTTTTAGCTTGGGTCACTTGAGTGTTTATTCATGCCAAGAATGCCATATTTTTCACTCAAGTGAAAATATGATTTGAACAGGCTGTTAGGCTGATAAGAGCCCTATTGATTCATGTGCGATGTGAAGTTTAGTAAGAGGGCCATTCTAATAAACGACCTGTCTACAAAAAAGTTTTGATGTCTCCTAAATTTCTTATACCATCTGCTCAATATAAGAAGAAAGAGAGGTCAGGCCATATCTCAGTGTCACCGCATAAACCGGCAGAGCTTTGGGAACAGACTTTTATCTGGGTCCGACTTCACCATTCTAATGAATTATGATATTTATGTGGCGTTCTGACACGGATGACTCTTTTGCCCTTGCATGTGTCGGGGAAATGACTTTGCTGTGTAAATTCTTCTATTTCCATTTCTGCTGACAAAGACTGAATAATTCTGACTTTTCAAGAGAGATTTGTCTTAGTTTGTGTATTGTCTTGCATCTTGGAACTGGGGTTGGCTGGTTTCCTCGGGTGGGTCAAGGTATTGATCCAAGAAGCTCCTGTCAGTCTCCAGGCGGCCATTTAGAACTGGTATTCCTGCAAATAAGGCTGACTGAAGATTAACTCCAAGAATACAAAGTATGTGTTTGTTACAGTATATACAGTTTTGTGTTTATTAAAAACTTACATTTGTTTTTACAAATTATTCTAGTTGATAAAAGACTCACGTCCATCTACAACAGGGGTCCTCAAACTTTTTAAACAGGGGGCCAGTTCACTGTCCCTCAGACCGTTGGAGGGCCGGACTATAGTTTTAAAAAAAAAACTATGGTCATCTCCTGTACTGTGTCCGCATTTGTTCAGAGACTGCGGACATACAACGGCAGCGAGAATACTGCGCCGGCCGCTCTATAAGACGCACAGACATTTCCCCCCAAGTGTGTCTTATGGAGCGAAATAGTGTCCCATCATTGGTGTCAGTGGGAGGAATAGTGTCCCATCATTGGTGTCAGTGGGAGGAATAGTGCCCCATCATTGGTGTCAGTGGGAGGAATCGTGCCCCATCATTGGTGTCAGTGGGAGGAATCGTGCCTCATCATTGGTGTCAGTGAGAGGAATAGTGTCCCATCATTGGTGTCAGTGGGAGGAATAGTGCCCCATCATTGGTGTCAGTGGGAGGAATCGTGCCCCATCATTGGTGTCAGTGGGAAGAATAGTGCCTCATCATTGGTGTCAGTGGGAGGAATAATGTCCCATCATTGGTGTCAGTGGGAGGAACAGTGCCCCATCATTGGTGTCAGTGGAAGGAATAGTGCCCCATCATTGGTGTCAGTGGAGGGAGGAATAGTACCCCATCGTTGGTGTCAGTGGGAGGAATAGTGCCCCATCGTTGGTGTCAGTGGGAGGAATAGTGCCCCATCATTGGTGTCAGTGGAAGGAATAGTGCCCCATCATTGGTGTCAGTGGGGGGAGGAATAGTGCCCCATCGTTGGTGGCAGTGGGAGGAATAGTGTCCCATCATTGGTGTCAGTCGGAGGAATAGTGCCCCATCGTTGGTGTCAGTGGGAGGAATAGTGCCCCATCATTGGTGTCAGTGGAAGGAATAGTGCCCCATCATTGGTGTCAGTGGGGGGAGGAATAGTGCCCCATCATTGGTGTCAGTGGGAGGAATAATGCCCCATTATTAGTATCAGTGACACCAATGATGGGGCACTATTCCTCCCACTGACAGCAATGACACTTAACTAGCCAACCCCTGTTCAGGCATGGTGCTGCTGCAGTCAGCATACCTGGTTGCAGCAGCACCATCTGCACGGCACATTTACCGGGCGGTCAGCTGCCCTCCTTCCTTCACTTCGGCCTCTCCCTCCCTTGATTTTCGCACGGCTGCTCGGCTCCGCCTCCTCGCCGGTGATTGGCTGCCTGTGTGCCTTTCCTGAGCTACAGTACTGGCGCCCAATCACTGGTGAGGAGGCGTAGCCGAGCGGCAGTGTGGACATCGAGTGAGGGAGCGGCCGGAGTAAAGGAGCAGCGCATCCTGGACTGGATTGTTGTGGGACTGGGACCGAAGCCAGGTAAGAGACAGCAGCCCCCTGCCTGCCCCTGTACTTAGTGTCCCCTGCCGGCGGGCAGGATGAATGTGCTCGGCGGGCCACAGTTTGAGGACCCCTGATCTACAATGTAGTTCAACCAATAATTTGTAATGCACTAAGAGTAAGTACCTGAATTTTGCCTTTTTATTCAATCCCCTGAACTCACACAGCCCAATGAGCATATCAGACCTATAGAGGAGCACACAGACTGGAGGAGAGAGCAAGTGATGAAAGGGAAGAGCTCATCAGTCTGCTGTTGCTCCATCATTGTCTAGTAATTGGTTGGAGCAGGTTGGTGACCAACTTATATTGTTTAACTCTTATAGAGAAAAGTGAGGTCACCCATGAACATTGAGGCAGGGTGAGGCACGCTCCTTGAAGTGACTAGACCTAAGGCAATATTCAGCATAAATTATGCCAAAACGCTTATCAGGATCTGCCTGGTGAAGGCAGCATGGTGGGGAGACTCTACAGGTATGCTAAACTGTTTAGTACTTAGACAAAGCTTGCTGCTTTTTGTGAGTCTGCAAAAAAAAAGATTTAAGGACTAGGTATTTTATACTGAAGTAAGAAAAAAATGACAGTACCTGTAGATTTTGAACACAGTTTATGGGGATGGTCAATGCTCCTCCAGCTAGGCACTACAAGGACCAGCTATGGGGAATACAAGTGTCTGATGATTGAACTGGGAGCTCCACTTTTTAAGGTTCAAGCTGTTACAACACAGTGAAGTATAGTAAAGGTTACCTTGAGCTTAAAAGGCAATTCCAGGCAACAAGAGAAAGCAACTGCTGTGCCCAGAAAACATACAGCTGTGCTGAAATAAATTGTGCTCACCCAGTTTCCCTTAATAAAAGCTGAACTCCAACACAAAGTTTTTTAAAAACATACCTCAACAGCCATAAAGGATATATATCCATTGTGTGTGCAGCAAATGCCTTTAAAAACATAGTTATTACTTTGTAAAAGCAGGTGAAACATCACTGTGCTGTACATAGTCTACACAAAGATTAGAGCTGTGAGACCCACCCATTACATGCTGCCTGCACAAAAACACAGCAGGGGCGGAGACAAGACCAGTCACCCTGCACAAGTAGAGAGAGCAGCAGTGATCGGTCTTTATTACAGGATGTTTCTGCACAGAGAGAAAGTGTCACACTGGAATACTACACAGATCTGGAAGAAATACACAAAGCACACCGAAATTCAAGGAAGAATACACATACACACTAGTACTGCAGTAATTACATATAACTCAGGTTAATGAAAACCTTTCCAACAGACACATTAAAGTATAACTAAAGGCAAAAATGTTTTCTTTAGTTTTGAATAGAATGGAGAGGGAATTAGATCCCCTGTCCGTTTTTATAATTTTTTATGTTTATTGTGTTTTTTTATGTTTGTTGTTTGTTTTTACCATTATCATTGGAAGTGAAAGTAAAGAAAATCCGAAATGTTGGGTTGTCCCCAGAAAAATAATAGATGAAAAATCTTCCAGTGGTGACATTAGTTATGGTTCCCAAGGAATTCCCTTAATTTGTAGTGATTTCCTCTCATTTCCTGTTTGGCTATGAAACAGGAAGTGATGGCAAATCTCTGAAATGGGACACAGATGGTAAAAACAAACTGACAGGGATTATAATACCCTTCCTTGCTCTATACAAAATAGAATATAATTTTTGCCTATAGTTCTACTTTAAGGGCATCATTAACCACTTCTGCTCCACCCTATAGCAGAAATACTGCTACAGGGTGGCACGGGTGTGCAAAATCACTCTATATATACATGATTTTGAAGTTCCGGGTAGGGGGCACGCACGCGCTACCCTCGCCGCCATTCGCAGCCTCGGCTATCAATCACGGGTTCCTGGCTGGTGATTACTCGCCAACACCCAGTGATCACTGAGTATCTCTGACAGGGGAGAGACCTGTATGTAAACAATACAGATCTCTCCCCTGTCAGCTCCTGCACACTGCTTTGTATGGCTCTGCTATGCAGAGCCATACAAAGCAGTGTGCTTAGAGTGAAGCACAAACACACAGCCCCCATAGTGAAACAGCACACAGTTAACCCTTTGATCACCCCCGATGTTAACCCCTTCCTGCCTAGTGCCATTAGTACAGTGTCAGTGCTTTTTATTAGCACTGATCACTGTATTGGTGTCACTGGGGATGTCAGTGAAGCCAAGTTAGTATCCCCCAGGGTCAGAATGCCCATCGCTGATCACCGCCAATACTAAAATAAATAAATAAATAAATTCCAGTATATTATTATTATATTATTATACAGTATTTATATAGCGCCAAAAAGTTTGCTCAGCGGTGTACAATATAGATATACTGCCATTTAAAAACGCTACAACTTTCACGTAAACCAATTAATTTATTGGGATTTTTTTTAGCAAAGACATGTAGCAGAATACATTTTGGCCTAAATTTATGCCGAAATTTGATTTTTAAATTTTTTTTACTGGACATTTTTAATAGCAAAAATAGTCAAAAATATTGTTTTTTTTCGCAAAATTGTCTCTTTTTTTATTTATAGCACAAAAAATAAAAACCACACTGGCGATCAAATACCACTGAAAGAAAGCTCTATTTGTGGGGGAAAAAAGGATGTAAATTTAATTAGGGTGCAGTGCTGCATGGCCGCGCAATTTTCAGTTAAAATAACGTAGCACCGTATCGCAAAAATGGCCTGGTCTGGAAGGGGGGTAAATCCTCTGGAGCGCAAGTGGTTAAAAAAGTGAAACAAAACAGAAAACAGACCAGTCACTACAACTCTCTCCATGTGCAGGTTGACTGGTCTTGTCTCCACTCCCTCCTGTAGTTTTCTGCAGGTAGT
Source organism: Staurois parvus (assembly GCF_062004578.1). Classification (NCBI taxonomy): domain Eukaryota; kingdom Metazoa; phylum Chordata; class Amphibia; order Anura; family Ranidae; genus Staurois; species Staurois parvus. Next base: position 1,775,241 of record NW_028318045.1, on the reverse strand, counting down.
CCGTGGGTGGAGCTGCTGGGCCCTCCCACAGTTCTGCTGACTGCACAGACTATGTACCACATATTGATGATGTCACTACTAAATTTACAAGGTAATATTTTTGCACAGAAATTGGATTAATACGTTTTGTAACCTACATAATATCAAATGTTTTTTTTTTTAGTTTAGACGTGTTTGAAAAGGGAAAAGTAGGTGTATCTGATGTTTGCCTGCATACAAACAGGGTAACTTGCTGTGCAGCCTATGTTCTGTATTTATTCTGAATTCTGAAGCCTAGGGCATTTGTCCCGTTTGGCCCTGCGCTAAAAATTGTTTTATATGTCAATCACGAATGACAAACTGGCTGTGACTGACAATCTCAGGGCCCAGCTGAAAGAAGACCCACACCCCATCTATAAAACAGATTGGTGTGGTTCACTGATTTCTGGCCTCAGCTGCTTGCAAAATCATTTCCCTCCCTTAAGCTCAACCAGCCAAACAATAAATCTGCAGTATTTCCCCTTCTTCGTCTCTAGATTGAGACATCTGTACATAGAGTTCCAGCAGTTTTCCCTGGAACAACACTCATTTCTTCTTCCTTTTAAAGTTTGCTTAGATGGCCCTGAGCAATAAGGGACTGTCAGATTCAGTTATGGTCATCTGTGATCAGCAGTGCGTCTGGTACAAAAGTTCCCAAACATCCCTGGCCACCCAGATGTAAGTGTCAGTGTGGCAGCAATGGCAACGAACAGAAACCAGCTTCAGTGAGCATGCCAGGCGACTTCAAAGATTGCTCACAGCGCAGGGGGAATTAGAGGTATTTAGGCAAATTAGCACAATGGCATAATTGTAATTACGTGTGTGTGTTCCGTCTGTCCTTTATGAAGTTAAAGCTAAACTCATGAACTGGTTTGCCTGGCACAAGATTTTTGTTTTGTTTAGCCACACTTGGTAATTCAAGTAAACCGACCAGACAGTGACCTTATTTTTAACTATTGAAGTTAAGCAATGCAACTTGGTCACCAACCTGTCCCACCAACCTGTAACTGGACAATGAAGGAGAGATGATTATTTTGCTCTCTACTTCCATAAGCATGGTCAGTTTACTGATTGGATGAATTAGTGCAAAGCAGTGATTGATCTGCTTAGATCCCAATGCTGCCCCTCCTGTAATGATGTACAAGCTGGTCCGAGGAAATACAAGTGTTGGGAGGAGCAGTTTATCAAGGTGAACCCACCAGACAGTGACTTCTTTTTCAATACTGAAGTTAAGCAATGCAACTTGGTCACCAACCTGTCCCACCAACCTGTGATTGGACAATGATGAAGAAATTAGTATTTTGCTCTCTACTTCCATAAGCATGGTCCATTTACTGACTGGATGAATTAGAGCAAAGCAGTGATTGATCTGCTTAGATCCCAGTGCTGCCCCTCCTGCACTGACGTACAAGTTGGCCGGAGGAAATACAAGTGTTGGGAGGAGCAGGTTATCCAGGTGAGCCCACCAGACAGTGACCTAATTTTCTCTACTGAAGTTAAGCAATGCAACTTGGTCACCAACCCACCCCCTCCCCAACCTTTGATTGGTCAATGAAGGAGAGATTACTATTTTGCTCTCTACTTCCATAAGCACGGTCAGTTTGCTGATTGGATGAACAAGCGAAAAGAAGTGGAGATCTACTTAGATCCGAATGCTGCCCTTCCCATAATGCTGGCACAAGGAAATACAAGTGGCAAGAGGAACAGGTTATCATACACACAGGAATAGAAAACCTTCAGTGGCCATGTGGCAAGAAAGCTGCAGAGTCTAAAGATGTGGGCCACCATAAAGGTAAGTATATTTCCTCTTCTTTTACTGTTTGCCCTTAGTTTAAAAGTGACCCTGTGGTGACATTAATTGACTCCTGTCTAAACTGGCCTTAGTATGTGTGTTCCAATTAAATGTGAGTTGAGGAAAAAGCTACTTCTTTAAAAATTGCCAAGAAAATTTGATGGAAAAAGCTCAGAGAAGGTGCCCTGCAAATTTCTAAGTATTGGAAATGACTAAATAGATATTTACATTCATGCATGTTGTTGTGCCCACCCCTGTGAGGGTTTCAATATCTGAGAATTCCAAGAGTGGTAATAGTGTTCCTGAAGAAGACTGTCAGGTGGGAGGGTCTGCCTTTTTTAATCACATGATCAGTCCCGATGTTCTAATAACAAAACTATGCTTTCCCCCCAATGAGGTCACAGTGAGAAAGAAACCCTAACAGAACTTAATTTTTTCCAACCCTCTCCAGAATCATAGAAAACAATTTGAGTTGGAGTTAGGCTTTAACGATTGTGGAGTATTTCTTTAAGGTTAAAGCATATCATGAAAGCCATAAGAAATTAACTTGAGTTACATAGCAGGTTTCAAAAGGTGCCAAATATTACCTGTTTGTTAATATCCTTGCATCCCGGTTCAACATACGAGCTCCCAGAGGTTCAAATCCAAATGCCAACTATACCAAAAGTCAGTATTTGGATAGCCTTGGTCACTTATGCCTGGCCATTTGCGTGCAAAGCATTATGCGCTTTATAATAGGTCTCTCAGGCACAGAGCTCTGTTTTATAGGATGGGGGGGATGTGTTTTTATTCTGCACACAGCCATAGGTCTGGGTAATTGCGGAGTTGTGTGGGTGTTCCAGTGGAGTACAGGTGGGCTTTTTACACTTTTTGATACATGCGCTAACAACTTGTGCATTTTATTGGATTGTTTATGGCCATTCTAGAGAGAAACATGAAGGCTTTCATTACTAAATAAATTATAAATACATTTTGTAGCAGGTGATAATTCATTCCAATGTGGCTATCACATGGAATTACATATACATCCAATAGATCCTTTGACATATGCTGTATAAGTTACTTTAAGGTCTCTTGTATGCTTTTCATGCTTGTTGTATCAATAATCCTCCTCTACTTCTTCACCTTGTGTCTACAGTGGAGCCTGTTGGGGGATGTCCCAAATGGGGCTTTGATGTGGATATCTCTGGAATAATAACGTTTTATTGAATGCTGAGATCACTGGTGTGTGGTTGGTACTTCATCATAGATCTAGCCAGTCTCCCATTTCTAACCTCCCTCTGAAAATGCTACTTGATTGACTGTCATAATGATTGATCTGGAACAAGCACGTGTAGGGTTTTTGGGGGTTTTTTTTGCTAAATTGCTTTTTTACATTTTTCGTGAATGATGTAGCCAGCAGTGGGCTGCAGTCAGCCTAGGTGTACTTCAAAAGGAATGATGCTGTAAACATAGAGTGTATTTTCTGTGCCAAGTGTTATTTGAGCATGCTCCAGCAGGGTATGCCAAAGAGGTATCATTCTATGTTATGGATGTTTGATGGACTAGCCAGTCAATGTGCCAGGGGAATCCTCTAATGCATTTCAAGAGAACCATAAAATATCTCAGACACTTCCAGTTCTGTCTCCCTCCTGGGATTTTTGCCCTGAGAGGATGTCAAGTTAGAGGCTAGTTTTTCTTAAGCCTTGAACCACACAGGGAAAGATGCAGGGATCTCCCCTCCTGGAGGGAATACACAACAGTGTTGGCTGCTGGAGAAAAAAAGCATATGGACTTTGGTTAACAAGTTACAACTATTCCCACATATGGATATGTGGTGAGTGACTGGTTGAGAGGGAATATTATACATAGGAACCTTCCTAGGTTTGCCTTCCCTAAAAGTTAAATAATGTACCACTAGTTCTACTAGAGTGTCAACTGCCTAGGAGCCAGGATTCTGAAATGTCCAGCCAGCACAGCTATCCTATCCTATCCAATCCAGACCTCATCCTCTTCATATTCTGCATACGCAATAACATTTTTTCTAGTTTAAAAGTGGCTGGTGCCCATTTCTGTACATTCAGAGAAAAGAACCACAGCCAAGTATCTTGCATTTTTAAAAGACCAGAGGATCGGCAGCATTCTGTTGGCATAGATTTCCTTGAAACACATGGATTTCCTTGGTGAATCATGCCCGCCGGTACATAAATGGTCAATGGAGATTTCAGTCCGGCACAGCCTAAGATACCAAACTGGGATAGCTGTTGCTCCATCTGTTCCCCCAGCTAAAAACAGCCAATAAAATGGCTTGCAATTACTAAATACAGAGTTTGCAGTTGCCACAGGCAGAGTAAATACCCTTTAATGAGACCATTTACATTCCCCATCATGCGACTGCAGACACTGAGTGAAACATGTGCTAGGATAAATCAAATTATTCAAATCTGTGTGCGTTTCTCTGGAGCCAGAGACTAAGGACTTACAGAACTGGAGGAAAGGAGAAACTTTTGCAATGATTAGCTTAAAGTGGCCCTGTCGCTACAGCCAATAGTGACCGAGGAGGGAACCACAGAGCACACTGGGGGGTGGGGGTCTTCAGGCCGGAAGTGTTGTGTGACACAGCTGTGTAAATCTCAGTATTGAATGTAGGAATGGGGAACATGTACCAGTGCTAAAATAAAAAATACCATTCAGCAGGGAGACAGTCTTTCCATGTGGCTTTGAGGGCAACATTCGTTTGGGGGATGGCTTAAAGCAGTATTAAACCCAAAATATAATGTATTGTTTGTCAATCCTTAGATGTTGTGGCTGTATTCATTTACTTTACTTAGACTTTTTTCCCCTTCCTGCCCAGTTCCATTAGTACAGAGTCAGTGCTTTTTGTTAGCATGGATCACTGTATTGGTGTCACTGGTGATGTCAGTGACACCAAGTCAGTTCCCCCAGTGTCAGAATGTCTGCCGCAGTAAAAATGAAAAAAAACTAAAAATCCCAGTGTATATACCGCCATTTGTAAAGGTTATAACTTTCATGCAAATAGATAAATAAAAGCTGATCGTTATAAGCAATCCCATCAGTGGTAAAAGGTTTGTCTTAACCCTCTTACTGCTACATCTGCAGAATAGCTTTTTCTTTTGAAAATTAAGGAAAGAAAGCCTAAGTAAGAAAATTAATGCAGCCACCACATATAAGAATTTGTAAGCTGCAACATAATAAATGTTTGCTTTTGGATTTAACACTGCTGTAAAGCTGTAGGCGGTATTACAAAACAGTATGATTTTCATGTACAGTCTCGGTGACAGCAAACTGTATATGTACATGTTTACATGATTGACTGTAAAATGAACAAATATAACATTTTTGTACTAAAAATAAATTGTTATTACAAATTATTCTAATTTATATGAATTTGTAATACCATTTTATTTTTAGTGCAACACTTTTAAATTTGTTTACTATTTAGTGATATTTGGTCATTTAGGGGCTTATTTACTAAAAGTGGTGCACACAATCTAGTGCAGCCGTGCATAGTAACCAATCAGCTTCTAGGTTTGATTGTCAAATTGAACAAGCTGAAATTAGAAGCTAATTGGTTACTATGCACAGCTGCACCAGATTCATTGTACACCAGTTTTAGTAAATCTCCCCTTTAGTGTTTGCCGCTTAGTGTTATATAGTTTTAGCTTTGTGCGCAAATTTTTGTTTCCACATAATTGACTGTGAAATTGATTTTTTGTCCTTTTTACAATTAGCTTGGCTTACATACAGCAGCAGCACCCCAATCTGAATTATTTCAGTTTGAATAAAGGGCTTTTTTTCTGGTAGCTTTAACAGTGACACGTGCTTTTTTTATCAGATAGTAATAGGCCCACTTTAACTAACAGAGGGAAAATGATGAGTAGTTTACTAAAGCTAATAAACTCTCATTAGGACCGCATATGACACAGCAGTGTAAAATGGGCCAGAAGCAGGACAATTTTTACGAGCATGTCTAGGCCCAAATATATTAACCGCGCTATTGCCGAAAGACGGCTACAGCACGGATGTTAGGTTCTGGGAGGACATCCATGGACGTCCTTTTGGAACGCACAGTGAGCTCCTGGCGCTGTCGGTGATCGTTGTGTCCTACAGACACAGCTGATCACATGACAAGGTAAAAGGCCAATTACAGCGGCCTTTTACCATGTGATCAGCTGTGTCCAATGACACAGCAGATCACAAAATAAATACAGCTTTCACAGTTTGAGGAAAATACTGCCAATAACTGGCAAATGTGACAGAGGAGATCTGCACTGATAATCAGGGCACAAAAACATCTGTCACAGTGTACCAGTGCCCCATCAACATTTGTTAGTGTACAGTGCAAAAAACATCTGCAGTAGTGTCTCATTGCAACATCAACATCTGTCAGTGTCCCTAGTGGACTGTCATCACCTGTCGGTGGACAATCAACATCTGTCACAGTGTATAAGTGTCCCATCAACATCTGTCACATTGTACCAGTAATCCATTGACATCTGTCACAGTGTACCAGGTTCTCGTTAACATCTGTCACAGTGTACCATCAGCATCTGTCACAGTGTACCATCAGCATCTGTCACAGTGTACCACTGTCCTATCAACATACAGTACGTCACAGAGTACCAGTGTTTCGTCAACATCTGTCACAGTGTACCAGTGTCCCATCAACATCTGTAATAATGTCCAACTGCAACATCAACATCTGTTGATCTCACACCACCCATTGCAGCCTCTCTCCAGAATTTCCATCCCACCAGAGATCACAGTACTGAAGCCAACGATTTCGCCAGATTACCATAGAGACCACGAAGGACTGGAAAGTCTCCAATGACCCATATGGTATATGAAACTGGAAGTTCTAAGTGCTTTCTTCAGTTTACATTCCTTGTGACAGCAATAAAAGTGATCTTTTTTTTATATTTTAGAAACAGTGTAAAAATAAAAAAATAAAATATATAAATAATGATTAGTTAGATTCAATCAAGGTTATCCTTAGAAATAAAGAAAAAATGAATGTTCCCCATCCCCTGTGCTTGTGTTCCAAGGGCGAACACATATGTTGCTCCCGTACACATACATAAATGGCAATCGCACCACACATGAGGTATTGCCATGAATGTCACAGTAAGAGCAATAATTCTAGAACCAAACCTCCTGTGTAACTCTAAACTGATAACCTATAAAGGCTTATAAAGCGTTGCTTATGGAGATGTTTAAATACCGTAGTTTGGCACCATTCTACAAACATGCGCAATTTTAAAACGTGACATGTTTGGTATCTATTTACTCATCACAACACCATATTTTATATTTTACCCATAACATTGGGTATTAAATTGTGTTTGTGTGCCTTAAACTTCATTAAAATTTATTTTTTCTTCGCAAATACCCTGTGACATAAATAATTGCAAATATCCACCATTTTATTCTCTATGGGTTCTGCTCCAAAAATTATATAATGTTTGCGGGATTCTAAGTAATTTTTTAGCAAAAATACAAATTTTTGCTTTGTAAACAAAAAGTATTAGAAGAAGACCTGGTCTTAAAGTGGATAATACCTGAATGTATGTGCTCCTTGGATGTTGCACCTGTGTGTGCGAATTACCTTGTTAACCTCCCTGGCGGTATTCCTGAGTGTAGCTCGGGGTAAAATTTCAGTACCACAAGCGGTAACCCCGAGCTACACTCGGGCTTACTGAACAATATGGTTGTGTGACAAGAGCACCCCTACCTGAAAAAAAGAAGGTTACTAAGAGATCCACGCGGAGTAATATGGATTCAAAAATTACAGGCAATACTTTATTTGATCACATAGATCATAAGGAGGTTAAACATGAGCACGGTGAACATGTCAAGCAAATAAAATCATTTTAAAAGCACTTAGCGTCTTCATATCAGGGTCATTTAGGCAAGTAGAGTACCATATAAGGCAATATACGGTAATGGTGAGGTTTTGATCCTAGGTTTCCATGAATTTCCAGCTTGTATTAGAGTGAACCATAGATTCAGCAAATATGTTCCCAATATAAGTCAGGATGTGTGGAATAGCCTCCTGGTGTATGGAAGCTGGAACACAAAAATACACAAAAAATGTATGAAAATATAAGAGCTGAATCACATCCAGACCTCACCAAGCCTCCCTCTACAGTAATTAGTGGACACCTTCATTACCTTCTTAGTTGTAAAACTGTCATACCCGCTTCTCAAATGTAGGGACTTCCTGGATAGCCACCCCAAGTGAAACACAGTCCACAGTACCAAATGATTCTGGGGATATATATAAAAATTATTGTATAGAACACAGGCATCAAGTGAAACCCTGAAAGCAAAAAACAAAATATGGGTATATTACCATCAATAGAGATCAAGAAGACTCCCGTCGACTTGAAATAGGATCAGGTCCTTGATGCTTGTTCAAAGGTGCATATGGGGGTGGGAAGCCAGGTAGTCACAATACGTAGATTCCAAACGCATATATTGTGTATATAGCAGGCCGTGAATACCTGAGTCTGTATACCCACTGAAGGGTTTCCAAAAATTACTCAATCTAAGAAAATTGAAGCGGTTTGAATAGGATATGGCTTTGTCACAGCATACAATGCCTAAGTAGGATAGCATATAAGTATATATATGTATATATTATCCTCTAAAGAGGATTTCCAAAAAATTCCCCGAGTATACAGGGTAGATGAGGCCCGTATAACATGCCCTCTTAGCTCCAGATATACTCTATAAATCTACACAGCTGTAAGCTTAAATAACTTGCCACCGGTGGAAGGTATATTCCCCTAGGGGATTGCCGTTTGCGAACCGCTGTAGTAGTAGACTTTTTGGTAGTTTTCAGAGGGCCTCGTGCCTTCCTAGCAAGGAGCTGTGACACCGCCGTTCCTTCCCACCTCGTGGGCGCCGCACCCTATGAAGACGCCGAGCGTAGTGACGTCATTACGTTGACGCATTTCGTCCGCCAATCACCGCAGACTTCGTCAGAACTGGGAGGGGACTTCAATCCTTTGCCTTATATGGTGCACTAATTGCATACCAAAGAGTCTCCACCTCGCCATCTTGTGTTGAAAGAGTATCACTACATTCGAAAGATCCAAAGTGAATTAAAACACATATATTAAATTTAAATTGACTGCTGGCAATAAAAAGGGGGACCATATTATTGTAAATCAGATCATCTTTAAAGAGGATAATGGAAAGGAATTTTTATTGAACTATACATTTGAACTACATTTGAGAAGCGGGTATGACAGTTTTACAACTAAGAAGGTAATGAAGGTGTCCACTAATTACTGTAGAGGGAGGCTTGGTGAGGTCTGGATGTGATTCAGCTCTTATATTTTCATACATTTTTTGTGTATTTTTGTGTTCCAGCTTCCATACACCAGGAGGCTATTCCACACATCCTGACTTATATTGGGAACATATTTGCTGAATCTATGGTTCACTCTAATACAAGCTGGAAATTCATGGAAACCTAGGATCAAAAAATCACCATTACCGTATATTGCCTTATATGGTACTCTACTTGCCTAAATGACCCTGATATGAAGACGCTAAGTGCTTTTAAAATGATTTTATTTGCTTGACATGTTCACCGTGCTCATGTTTAACCTCCTTATGATCTATGTGATCAAATAAAGTATTGCCTGTAATTTTTGAATCCATATTACTCCGCGTGGATCTCTTAGTAACCTTCTTTTTTTCAGGTAGGGGTGCTCTTGTCACACTACCATATTGTTCAGTATGCATTCTTTGGGTTTATGGATCCACACTTATATACTAAGTGAGTCGGAGATATCATTATGACACCAGTTATTCGTGTCATTCTAGGTGGCCTGTTTCTGCTCTATTTTTGTGACATACACTCGGGCTTACCATGCTGCGTTGCTCAGGGATTTCCTGCAGCGCTTACCTTGTCCTTCACTCCCACGATGTGTCCCCTGCAGCGTCCCCGGCCATCTCCTCCGGCCAATGCCAGCATCTGGCTTCCGTGTTCCTGTCCCTGTGACGTCGGGACGTACGGGCGCCGGAACCGGTGGCAAATTTGAAAGTTTTAAAAAATGTCTTTTTTTAAAACGATTATTACATAGCAAAACATTGCTGTTTCAAACCATTTCACATACATTATGTCCCTACTGCTTTGTCCTGTGCCCTGCCTGCATTTTGACTGTTCTTTCTGCCTGGAAACTGGGAAGTTCATGGCATCCAAAAAGCGTCCCTTTAGGTCTAAATCTGTTTTAGATCAGCTAGAGAACAGCGATAGTAAATCAGAACCACTTGCAGAATTGAGTGATAATAATTTGTGGGGAAATTCGTCATCAGACACTGAAAACGATTCTGCGACTTTGCTCAGCGATGTGCGAACTTGGCGCTATATTTCAAATTTCAGTGTTTTTGGTTTGATTATATTATTGAATTAAATTTATTATTATATTATTATTTTTTATGATTATTTATTAAATTGTAATTTATGATTTCGTGTTTCAAGTTTTATCCTACCCAAAATGTTTACTAGACTCTCGTTTGGACAGATTTCAGTGAGTTATTCCTAAAAATGACAGGCCTACAATAAAAAAACTATATATTTCCATGCAAAATAACGGTACCGCTTTCAGCACCAAAAATCTGAAATAATCATACCGCCAGGGAGGTTAATATGACATTTTTGTGAAAAAAAAAATTATTTAATTTCTTTAATCACCAACGAATTGTGGGAAATACATACAACTTCAAAAAACTCACCATTTCTCTTATTAAATACCATGGACTGTTAATTTCCAAACAGGTGCCATTTGGGGGGTATTTGTACTGTCCTGGTATTTTAGGGCCTCAAGAATTGAGATAGGCCGTCAGTACATCAGGTGTGATCAATTTTCAATGACAGGTACCATAACTTGTAAACTCTTTAACTTTCACACAGACCTAATAATATGCGCTGAGTTGTGTTATTTTTGCCAAAGAAGTGTAGCAGTATAACAAAATTTATGAAGAAAAATTACTCATTTGCTAAATTTTATAACAGAAAAGTTATTTTTCAACAGAAAAGTTTTTTTTCTCAAAATGTTTGGTCTTTCTTTGTTTATGGCGCAAAAAAATTAAAAGCCCTGTGGTGATTAAATACCACCAAAACAAAGATCTATTTGTGTGAGAAAAATGCTAACAAATTTAATATGCGTACAGTGTTGCATGGCCCAGTAATTGTCATTCAAAGTGTGAGAGCACTGAAAGCTGTATATTGGCCTGGGCAGGAAGGGAGTGAAAGTGTCCAGTGTTGAGGTGGTTAACGAATGAAAAAGAAACAAAACAAATTTTTCCGTTGTGCGCATCTCTAGTCAGCATCGCCATCAGGCTTCATCCACTCCCAAAGTACAATTCCATGTCATCGGTTGTTAGGACCCTGGCAGCCTGCTTTCTAGCAACCAATTAAGAAAAAAAACAGAATAATAAAGTTAATAAACAACCCCCACCACCGTCACCCCAAAACTCTGGCCTGTCTGTGAACCTAATTAACTACAGTTTCATTATCATTTGAATCTGTCATAGCCATAGCGACAGATTTTAGTAATTCAGTAGTGAAGTAATTCAGATAGGAATCTGTCATACGTGTCATTCCAAAATTGTTGCAAGGCTTTTATGACTTTGGTGCAGGATATTTTAAAATGACCATACTTCCAGTGTCCTAAATGTCCTGTTTCATGGCAGTGAACAGGTCTTCTGCTGAGTCAGTTCAGAACAGGACCGATGTCACATTTTGTAACATCCATGTTTTTTCTGCTTTTTCATTCAGCTAGTGATGGAGGATAAACAGACACATAGAATTTTCATGGGCGTGCAGACGTGAGATGTATGTTCATTTGTATCAGTGTTCATACAATTCATTTCTCTGCAGATCTAAATTGACTAGAATGTAAAGGGACACATCGGTTTAAATCATCCCTCCCATACAGATACATTGGGTTCCCTGTAGATCTTTATTAACCACTTCAAGTCTGGACACTTTTACCCCCTTCCTGTCCAGGTCAATTTTCAGCTTTCAGCGCTATCACACTTTGAATGACAATTGCGCGGTCATGCAACACTGTACCCATATGAATTTTTTACCATTTTTTTGAGACAGATAAAGCTTTATTTTGGTGGTATTTATTCACCACTGGGATTTTTATTTTTCTTGCAATATAAATTAAAAAATCCAAAAATTTAGAAAAAAGTGTTGTTCTTATAAAATTTTAAAAATAATATTTTATCATAAATATTGCCCAAAATGTATTCAGTTATCTTTTTAGTGAAAAAAAAATAAACCCAAATTAGTTTATAACTAGAGATGAGCGAATCGAAGTAGGCGAAGTGGAATTCGTTTCGAATATTAGGAAAATTTCGATTCGCGTCGAATCCGAAAATAAGCAGACTTCGGATGCGCGAATCAAAATTTTTCCTAAAATGGCGGCGACATGTGCGGCGACGGAGCGGGGATGTCTGGGAAGGCGCGCAGACAAGGCGCGCTGACCCATAATGCATTCATTCATGACATGTGATCGCATTAGCCAATCAGCAGCCAGCCAGCCAGCACAGTGTAATGGTCGAGCTATAAATGGCGGCCATTTTAGAATTCTCCATTTGCCTCCAGTCATTCAACAGAGGCAGACCTGGCTGTATGCAGGGAGAGAGTTAGGGACACAGAAACGTTACTTAGGGACACAGAAACGTTACTTAGGGCCACAGAATCGTTACTTAGGGCCATAGAAACGTTACATAGGGCCACAGAAACGTTTACTTAGGGCCACAGAATCGTTAGTTAGGGCCACAGAAACGTTACTTAGGGACACAGAATTGTTACTCAGGGACAGACAGAATTGTTACTGAGGGATACAGAATTGTTACTGAGGGCCACAGAATCGTTACTTAGGGCCACAGAAACGTTACTTAGGGCCACAGAATTGTTACTTAGGGACAGACACAGAATTGTTACTGAGGGACACAGATTTGCTACTGAGGGCCACAGAATCGTTACTTAGGGCCACAGAATTGTTACTTAGGGACAGACACAGAATTGTTACTGAGGGACACAGATTTGTTACTGAGGGCCACAGAATCGTTACTTAGGGCCACAGAAACGTTACTTAGGGCCACAGAATTGTTACTTAGGGACAGACACAGAATTGTTACTGAGGGCCACAGAAACGTTACTTAGGGCCACAGAATTGTTACTTAGGGACAGACACAGAATTGTTAGTGAGGGACACAGATTTGTTACTGAGGGCCACAGAATCGTTACTTAGGGCCACAGAAACGTTACTTAGGGCCACAGAATTGTTACTTAGGGACAGACACAGAATTGTTATTGAGGGACACAGAATTGTTACTGAGGGCCACAGAACCGTTACTTAGGGCCACAGAAACGTTACTTAGGGCCACAGAATTGTTACTTAGGGACAGACACAGAATTGTTACTGAGGGACACAGATTTGTTACTGAGGGCCACAGAATCGTTACTTAGGGCCACAGAATTGTTACTTAGGGACAGACACAGAATTGTTATTGAGGGACACAGAATTGTTACTGAGGGCCACAGAACCGTTACTTAGGGCCACAGAAACGTTACTTAGGGCCACAGAATTGTTACTTAGGGACAGACACAGAATTGTTATTGAGGGACACAGAATTGTTACTAAGGGCCACAGAACCGTTACTTAGGGCCACAGAACCGTTACTTAGGGCCACAGAAACGTTACTTAGGGACAGACACAGAATTGTTACTGAGGGACACAGATTTCTTACTGAGGGCCACAGAAACGTTACTTAGGGCCACAGAATCGTTACTTAGGGCCACAGAAACGTTACTTAGGGCCACAGAAACGTTACTTAGGGCCACAGAATTGTTACTTAGGGACAGACACAGAATTGTTACTGAGGGCCACAGAATTGTTACTTAGGGCCACAGAAACGTTACTTAGGGCCACAGAAACGTTACTTAGGGCCACAGAATCGTTACTTAGGGCCACAGAATCGTTACTTAGGGACACAGAAACGTTACTTAGGGCCACAGAAACTTTACTTAGGGCCACAGAATTGTTACTTAGGGACAGACACAGAATTGTTACTGAGGGATACAGAATTGTTACTGAGGGACACAGAACCGTTACTTAGGGCCACAGAAACGTTACTTAGGGCCACAGAAACGTTACTTAGGGCCACAGAATCGTTACTTAGGGCCACAGAAACGTTACTTAGGGCCACAGAATTGTTACTCAGGGACAGACACAGAATTCTTACTCAGGGACAGACACAGAATTGTTACTCAGGGACACAGAATTGTTACTCAGGGACACAGAATTGTTACTGAGGGACACAGAATTGTTACTGAGGGACACAGAATTGTTACTCAGGGACACAGAATTGTTACTGAGGGACACAGAATTGTTACTGAGGGACACAGAATTGTTACTCAGGGACAGACACAGAATTGTTACTCAGGGACAGACACAGAATTGTTACTGAGGGACACAGAATTGTTACTGAGGGCCACAGAACTGTTACTTAGGGCCACAGAAACGTTACTCGGGGACACAGAATTGTTACTCAGGGACAGACACAGAATTGTTACTCAGGGACAGACACAGAATTGTTACTGAGGGACACAGAATTGTTACTGAGGGACACAGAATTGTTACTGAGGGCCACATAACTGTTACTTAGGGCCACAGAAACGTTACTCAGGGACACAGAATTGTTAATCAGGGACAGACACAGAATTCTTACTCAGGGACAGACACAGAATTGTTACTCAGGGACACAGAATTGTTACTGAGGGACACAGAATTGTTACTGAGGGACACAGAATTTTTACTGAGGGACACAGAATTGTTACTGAGGGACACAGAATTGTTACTCAGGGACAGACACAGAATTGTTACTCAGGGACAGACACAGAATTGTTACTCAGGGACACAGAATTGTTACTGAGGGACACAGAATTGTTACTGAGGGCCACAGAATCGTTACTTAGGGCCACAGAATCGTTACTTAGGGCCACAGAAACGTTACTTAGGGCAACAGAAACGTTACTTAGGGACACAGAATTGTTACTCAGGGACAGACACAGAATTGTTACTCAGGGACAGACACAGAATTGTTACTCAGGGACACAGAATTGTTACTGAGGGACACAGAATTGTTACTGAGGGACAAAGAATTGTTACTGAGGGACACAGAATTGTTACTGAGGGACACAGAATTGTTACTCAGGGACAGACACAGAATTGTTACTCAGGGACAGACACAGAATTGTTACTGAGGGACACAGAATTGTTACTGAGGGACACAGAATTGTTACTGAGGGCCACAGAACTGTTACTTAGGGCCACAGAAACGTTACTCAGGGACACAGAATTGTTACTCAGGGACAGACACAGAATTGTTACTCAGGGACACAGAATCGTTGAATTAAAGAGTATGTCAGACAACATGCAGAGGAGTGGCAGAGGAGGCAATGTTTTAGGAGCGAGCAGACGTGGCAGCAGAGGAAGGGGTCGAGGCAGCACTATTCGCAGCCAGAGGCCAGTGCTCCCGGTGTCATCCAGTACAGTGAGGAAGAGCTAACAGAGGGCGGTCAGGAACGGGGGGAGACATCCGCCTCTTCAGCAGCCAGGCGAAGAAGTAGTGGCGAGGAGAGTGGCTCGGTAGCCGGTCTAGAGACAGGTCTGTCTCCTGACCCACACGCAGCCGAGGGGGCTAGTAGTGAGGCGGAGACCCTAATTGATGATGATGAGGCTGATCGCACTTGGCAGCCTCGTCGTCATCAGGCTATTGCTTCCGCATCATTAGGAGAAGAGGGTGGC
Organism: Staurois parvus; assembly: GCF_062004578.1. NCBI lineage: Eukaryota > Metazoa > Chordata > Amphibia > Anura > Ranidae > Staurois > Staurois parvus. Next base: position 1,759,590 of record NW_028318045.1, on the reverse strand, counting down.
AGCTTGGCAGCGAGCAAAACAGTCGGTGGGTTGTCTCCATCGCCACACTCTGCCATGTGCCACTTTCAGCTCTCCTCACACACTGCTGGTGTGTTCCATTTTTTGTCATAGGGTGCTGGCAGATTACGGGCCTCCCATAGCTGCTGCCAGGCCCCTAATCTGCCATGGGCCCCTGTACCGCCTCCTCATGCTGCTGCCAGGTCCACAGTGTCTCATGCCATGTGCCACTTTCAGGTCTCCTCACACTGCTGGTGTGTTCCATTTTTTGTCATAGGGTGCTGGCAGATTACGGGCCTCCCATAGCTGCTGCCAGGCCCCTAATCTGCCATGGGCCCCTATACCGCCTCCTCATGCTGCTGCGAAGTCCAGAGTCTCTCATGGGTCCCTGTACGGCCTCCCATTGCTGCTGTCTCCATCGCCACACTCTGCCATGTGCCACTTTCAGGTCTCCTCACACACTGCTGGTGTGTTGAATTTTTTTGACATAGGGTGCTGGCAGATTACGGGCCTCCCATAGCTGCTGCCAGGCCCCTAATCTGCCATGGGCCCCTATACCGCCTCCTCATGCTGCTGCGAAGTCCAGAGTCTCTCATGGGTCCCTGTACGGCCTTCCATTGCTGCTGTCTCCATCGCCACACTCTGCCATGTGCCACTTTCAGGTCTCCTCACACACTGCTGGTGTGTTCCATTTTTTGACATAGGGTGCTGGCAGATTACGGGCCTCCCATAGCTGCTGCCAGGCCCCTAATCTGCCATGGGCCCCTATAGCGCCTCCTCATGCTGCTGCCAGGTCCAGAGTGTCTCATGGGTCCCTGTACGGCCTCCCATTGCTGCTGTCTCCATCGCCACACTCTGCCATGTGCCACTTTCAGGTCTCCTCACACTGCTGGTGTGTTCCATTTTTTGTCATAGGGTGCTGGCAGATTACGGGCCTCCCATAGCTGCTGCCAGGCCCCTAATCTGCCATGGGCCCCTGTACCACCTCCTCATGCTGCTGCCAGGTCCACAGTGTCTCATGCCATGTGCCACTTTCAGGTCTCCTCACACACTGCTGGTGTGTTCAATTTTTTTGACATAGGGTGCTGGCAGATTACGGGCCTCCCATAGCTGCTGCAAGGCCCCTAATCTGCCATGGGCCCCTGTACCGCCTCCTCATGCTGCTGCCAGGTCCACAGTGTCTCATGCCATGTGCCACTTTCAGGTCTCCTCACACACTGCTGGTGTGTTCCATATTTTGTCATAGGGTGCTGGCAGATTACGGGCCTCCCATAGCTGCTGCCAGGCCCCTAATCTGCCATGGGCCCCTATACCGCCTCCTCATGCTGCTGCGAAGTCCAGAGTCTCTCATAGTCCCTGTACGGCCTCCCATTGCTGCTGTCTCCATCGCCACACTCTGCCATGTGCCACTTTCAGGTCTCCTCACACACTGCTGGTGTGTTCCATTTTTTGACATAGGGTGCTGGCAGATTACGGGCCTCCCATAGCTGCTGCCAGGCCCCTAATCTGCCATGGGCCCCTATAGCGCCTCCTCATGCTGCTGCCAGGTCCAGAGTGTCTCATGGGTCCCTGTACGGCCTCCCATTGCTGCTGTCTCCATCGCCACACTCTGCCATGTGCCACTTTCAGGTCTCCTCACACTGCTGGTGTGTTCCATTTTTTGTCATAGGGTGCTGGCAGATTACGGGCCTCCCATAGCTGCTGCCAGGCCCCTAATCTGTCATGGGCCCCTGTACCGCCTCCTCATGCTGCTGCCAGGTCCACAGTGTCTCATGCCATGTGCCACTTTCAGGTCTCCTCACACACTGCTGGTGTGTTCCATTTTTTGTCATAGGGTGCTGGCAGATTACGGGCCTCCCATAGCTGCTGCCAGGCCCCTAATCTGCCATGGGCCCCTATACCGCCTCCTCATGCTGCTGCGAAGTCCAGAGTCTCTCATGGGTCCCTGTATGGCCTCCCATTGCTGCTGTCTCCATCGCCACACTCTGCCATGTGCCACTTTCAGGTCTCCTCACACACTGCTGGTGTGTTCCATTTTTTGACATAGGGTGCTGGCAGATTACGGGCCTCCCATAGCTGCTGCCAGGCCCCTAATCTGCCATGGGCCCCTATAGCGCCTCCTCATGCTGCTGCCAGGTCCACAGTGTCTCATGCCATGTGCCACTTTCAGGTCTCCTCACACACTGCTGGTGTGTTCCATTTTTTGTCATAGGGTGCTGGCAGATTACGGGCCTCCCATAGCTGCTGCCAGGCCCCTAATCTGCCATGGGCCCCTATACCGCCTCCTCATGCTGCTGCGAAGTCCAGAGTCTCTCATGGGTCCCTGTACGGCCTCCCATTGCTGCTGTCTCCATCGCCACACTCTGCCATGTGCCACTTTCAGGTCTCCTCACACACTGCTGGTGTGATCCATTTTTTGACATAGGGTGCTGGCAGATTACGGGCCTCCCATAGCTGCTGCCAGGCCCCTAATCTGCCATGGGCCCCTATAGTGCCTCCTCATGCTGCTGTCAGGTCCAGAGTGTCTCATGGGTTCCTGTACGGCCTCCCATTGCTGCTGTCTCCATCGCCACACTCTGCCATGTGCCACTTTCAGGTCTCCTCACACTGCTGGTGTGTTCCATTTTTTGTCATAGGGTGCTGGCAGATTACGGTCCTCCCATAGCTGCTGCCAGGCCCCTAATCTGCCATGGGCCCCTGTACCGCCTCCTCATGCTGCTGCCAGGTCCACAGTGTCTCATGCCATGTGCCACTTTCAGGTCTCCTCACACACTGCTGGTGTGTTCCATTTTTTGTCATAGGGTGCTGGCAGATTACGGGCCTCCCATAGCTGCTGCCAGGCCCCTAATCTGCCATGGGCCCCTATACCGCCTCCTCATGCTGCTGCAAAGTCCAGAGTCTCTCATGGGTCCCTGTACGGCCTCCCATTGCTGCTGTCTCCATCGCCACACTCTGCCATGTGCCACTTTCAGGTCTCCTCACACACTGCTGGTGTGTTCCATTTTTTGACATAGGGTGCTGGCAGATTACGGGCCTCCCATAGCTGCTGCCAGGCCCCTAATCTGCCATGGGCCCCTATAGCGCCTCCTCATGCTGCTGCCAGGTCCAGAGTGTCTCATGGGTCCCTGTACGGCCTCCCATTGCTGCTGTCTCCATCGCCACACTCTGCCATGTGCCACTTTCAGGTCTCCTCACACTGCTGGTGTGTTCCATTTTTTGTCATAGGGTGCTGGCAGATTACGGGCCTCCCATAGCTGCTGCCATGGGCCCCTGATCTGCCATGGGCCCCTGTACCGCCTCCTCATGCTGCTGCCAGGTCCACAGTGTCTCATGCCATGTGCCACTTTCAGGTCTCCTCACACACTGCTGGTGTGTTCCATTTTTTGTCATAGGGTGCTGGCAGATTACGGGCCTCCCATAGCTGCTGCCAGGCCCCTAATCTGCCATGGGCCCCTATAGCGCCTCCTCATGCTGCTGCCAGGTCCAGAGTGTCTCATGGGTCCCTGTACGGCCTCCCATTGCTGCTGTCTCCATCGCCACACTCTGCCATGTGCCACTTTCAGGTCTCCTCACACTGCTGGTGTGTTCCATTTTTTGTCATAGGGTGCTGGCAGATTACAGGCCTCCCATAGCTGCTGCCAGGCCCCTAATCTGCCATGGGCCCCTGTACCGCCTCCTCATGCTGCTGCCAGGTCCACAGTGTCTCATGCCATGTGCCACTTTCAGGTCTCCTCACACACTGCTGGTGTGTTCCATTTTTTGTCATAGGGTGCTGGCAGATTACGGGCCTCCCATTGCTGCTGCCAGGCCCCTACTCTGCCATGGGCCCCTGTACCGCCTCCTCATGCTGCTGCCAGGTCCAGAGTGTCTCATGGGTCCCTGTACGGCCTCCCATTGCTGCTGTCTCCATCGCCACACTCTGCCATGTGCCACTTTCAGGTCTCCTCACACTGCTGGTGTGTTCCATTTTTTGTCATAGGGTGCTGGCAGATTACGGGCCTCCCATAGCTGCTGCCAGGCCCCTAATCTGCCATGGGCCCCTATAGCGCCTCCTCATGCTGCTGCCAGGTCCAGAGTGTCTCATGGGTCCCTGTACGGCCTCCCATTGCTGCTGTCTCCATCGCCACACTCTGCCATGTGCCACTTTCAGGTCTCCTCACACTGCTGGTGTGTTCCATTTTTTGTCATAGGGTGCTGGCAGATTACGGGCCTCCCATAGCTGCTGCCAGGCCCCTAATCTGCCATGGGCCCCTGTACCGCCTCCTCATGCTGCTGCCAGGTCCACAGTGTCTCATGCCATGTGCCACTTTCAGGTCTCCTCACACACTGCTGGTGTGTTCCATTTTTTGTCATAGGGTGCTGGCAGATTACGGGCCTCCCATTGCTGCTGCCAGGCCCCTACTCTGCCATGGGCCCCTGTACCGCCTCCTCATGCTGCTGCCAGGTCCACAGTGTCTCATGGGTCCCTGTACGGCCTCCCATTGCTGCTGTCTCCATCGCCACACTCTGCCATGTGCCACTTTCAGGTCTCCTCACACTGCTGGTGTGTTCCATTTTTTGTCATAGGGTGCTGGCAGATTACGGGCCTCCTATAGCTGCTGCCAGGCCCCTAATCTGCCATGGGCCCCTGTACCGCCTCCTCATGCTGCTGCCAGGTGCACAGTGTCTCATGCCGTGTGCCACTTTCAGGTCTCCTCACACTGCTGGTGTGTTGAATTTTTTGACATAGGGTGCTGGCAGATTACGGGCCTCCCATAGCTGCTGCCAGGCCCCTAATCTGCCATGGGCCCCTATACCGCCTCCTCATGCTGCTGCGAAGTCCAGAGTCTCTCATGGGTCCCTGTACGGCCTCCCATTGCTGCTGTCTCCATCGCCACACTCTGCCATGTGCCACTTTCAGATCTCCTCACACACTGCTGGTGTGTTCAATTTTTTTGACATAGGGTGCTGGCAGATTACGGGCCTCCCATAGCTGCTGCCAGGCCCCTAATCTGCCATGGGCCCCTATAGCGCCTCCTCATGCTGCTGCCAGGTCCAGGCGAACGTAGTCACACAGGGGAGAAACTTCTCAGTGTAATGAACAGAGAAATCGACAGATGGCTGTCTCCGCGCAAACTGAAAATCGGAACCATGTTGACCGACAACGGAAAGAACATGGTGTCTGCTCTGCGTCAAGGAAGGTTGTGCCATGCGCCATGCATGGCTCACGTGTTCAATCTGGTTGTCAAGCGGTTCCTAAAATCCACCATCCCACTGCAAGACATCCTTAAAATGTCACGTAAACCTTGCATGCATTTCAGCCATTCCTACACCGCAAAGCACACCCTCCTTGAGCTGCAGCGGCAGAACGGAATTCCACAGCATCGCCTGATCTGCGACGTTGCAACAAGGTGGAATTCAACCCTACACATGGTAGACCGCCTTTACGAACAGCGAAAGGCCATCACCGATTTCATGATGTTACAAGCGGATAAAGGTACTCCCCTGTGTAACTTCGATGTCAGCCATTGGCAGCTCATGCGTGACACCTGCCGCTTGCTCAGGCCCTTTGAGGAGGCCACGCTATTCGTGAGTCGGCAGGACTATGGGATGAACGACGTCATTCCTCTGTTGCACGTCCTGGAACAAATGCTGTTAACGATGGCTGGTCAGGGTGCGGTAGACGTGGCGCACAGATCTCAACGCCACATGACCCCTGTGGGGGCAGGACAGGAAGAAGAGGAGGAGGTAGAGGAGGACATTTGTGCTCAGGAATTATTGAGTGAAATGGGTGGTTTTTCCACTCAGCGGACAGGAGTGGAGGAGCAGGAGCATCTGGTAGAGGAGGAGGAGACAGAGGACCCAGACGCACCGTGGCAGTATGCTGTGGAGATGGAGTCAGGGAGTCCCTCGCATTCCTTGGCACAAATGGCCCATAGCATGCTCGGTTGCTTGCGTAGCGACAGCCGAATAAGAACCATCAGACAGAGGGATGACTTTTGGCTGTCCACCTTGTTGGACCCTCGCTATCGTTCAAAAATGGTGGCCTTTTTCACACCTGCTGAGAGGGAGGCCAAAATAACGTACTATAAAAACCACCTATGTAGTCAGTTGGTCTCTGCCTTTGTGCGCCAACGTCCATCCTCAGACACTGTGGGCCCTGTGCGCTCGCGTTCCGCTGCCATGGCAGCAAAGGAGGGGTGGGGTGGTAGGAGCAGTGGCAGCTCCACCAGCAGCGGCTGACTCAGTCTGCAGTCGATGATGAGTAGCTTTCTTCACCAGCGCAGTGAGGAAACTAGTAACCAGCCGCAGCAGCAGCAGCATCAGGTGGACCTGGAGCAGGACCTCAAACAACAGGCTTGGGCCTACTTGGACAGCACCCTGCCAACCGAGGTAGACAATCCCCTTGACTACTGGGCAACGAAACTTGACCTTTGGCCCCAACTAGCTGAATTTGCCCTTGAAAGGCTGTCATGCCCGGCCAGTAGCGTGGCATCGGAGCGCGTGTTTAGTGCGGCAGGAGGTATTGTAACTCCGCGGAGGACACGACTGTCCACCCAAAGTGTGGAGAGACTCACGTTTGTGAAAATGAATCAGGCGTGGATTAGTCTGGATTTCAAACCACCAGTTCCTGACACAACTGACTAAATCCGCCATGAATCATGCCCCAAACATGTGCCACTTTCAGGTCTCCTCACACTGCTGGTGTGTTCCATTTTTTGTCATAGGGTGCTGGCAGATTACGGGCCTCCTATAGCTGCTGCCAGGCCCCTAATCTGCCATGGGCCCCTGTACCGCCTCCTCATGCTGCTGCCAGGTCCAGAGTCTCTCATGGGTCCCTGTACGGCCTCCCATTGCTGCTGTCTCCATCGCCACACTCTGCCATGTGCCACTTTCAGGTCTCCTCACACTGCTGGTGTGTTCCATTTTTTGTCATAGGGTGCTGGCAGATTACGGGCCTCCTATAGCTGCTGCCAGGCCTCTAATCTGCCATGGGCCCCTGTACCGCCTCCTCATGCTGCTGCCAGGTCCACAGTGTCTCATGCCATGTGCCACTTTCAGGTCTCCTCACACTGCTGGTGTGTTCAATTTTTTGACATAGGGTGCTGGCAGATTACGGGCCTCCTATAGCTGCTGCCAGGCCCCTAATCTGCCATGGGCCCCTGTACCGCCTCCTCATGCTGCTGCCAGGTCCACAGTGTCTCATGCCGTGTGCCACTTTCAGGTCTCCTCACACTGCTGGTGTGTTCCATTTTTTGACATATGGTGCTGGCAGATTACGGGCCTCCTATAGCTGCTGCCAGGCCCCTAATCTGCCATGGGCCCCTGTACCGCCTCCTCATGCTGCTGCCAGGTCCACAGTGTCTCATGCCGTGTGCCACTTTCAGGTCTCCTCACACTGCTGGTGTGTTGAATTTTTTGACATAGGGTGCTGGCAGATTACGGGCCTCCCATAGCTGCTGCCAGGCCCCTAATCTGCCATGGGCCCCTATACCGCCTCCTCATGCTGCTGCCAGGTCCAGAGTCTGTCATGGGTCCCTGTACGGCCTCCCATTGCTGCTGTCTCCATCGCCACACTCTGCCATGTGCCACTTTCAAGTCTCCTCACACTGCTGGTGTGTTGAATTTTTTGACATAGGGTGCTGGCAGATTACGGGCCTCCCATAGCTGCTGCCAGGCCCCTAATCTGCCATGGGCCCCTATACCACCTCCTCATGCTGCTGCCAAGTCCAGAGTCTGTCATGGGTCCCTGTACATCCTCCCATTGCTGCTGTCTCCATCGCCACACTCTGCCATGTGCCACTTTCAGGTCTCCTCACACTGCTGGTGTGTTGAATTTTTTGACATTGGGTGCTGGCAGATTACGGGCCTCCCATAGCTGCTGCCAGGCCCCTAATCTGCCATGGGCCCCTGTACCGCCTCCTCATGCTGCTGCCAGGTCCACAGTGTCTCATGCCATGTGCCACTTTCAGGTCTCCTCACACTGCTGGTGTGTTGAATTTTTTGACATAGGGTGCTGGCAGATTACGGGCCTCCCATAGCTGCTGCCAGGCCCCTAATCTGCCATGGGCCCCTATACCGCCTCCTCATGCTGCTGCCAAGTCCAGAGTCTCTCATGGGTCCCTGTACGGCCTCCCATTGCTGCTGTCTCCATCGCCACACTCTGCCATGTGCCACTTTCAGGTCTCCTCACACTGCTGGTGTGTTGAATTTTTTGACATAGGGTGCTGGCAGATTACGGGCCTCCCATTGCTGCTGCCAGGCCCGTAATCTGCCATGGGCCCCCGTACCGACTCCTCATGCTGTGACGTTGCAACAAGGTGGAATTCAACCCTACATATGTTAGACCGCCTTTACGAACAGCAAAAGGCCATCACAGATTTCCTGATGTTAAAAGCGGATAAAGGTACTCCCTGTGTAACTTAGATGTCAGCCATTGGCAGCTCATGCGTGACACCTGCGCTTGCTCAGGCCCTTTGAGGAGGCCACGCTATTCGTGAGTCGGCAGGACTATGGGATGAACGACGTCATTCCTCTGTTGCACGTCCTGGAACAAATGCTGTTAACAATGGCTGGTCAGGGTGCGGTAGACGTGGCGCACAGATCACAACGCCACATGACCCCTGTGGGGGCAGGACAGGAAGAAGAGGAGGAGGTAGAGGAGGACATTGGTGCTCAGGAATTATTGAGTGAAATGGGTGGTTTTTCCACTCAGCGGACAGGAGTGGAGGAGCAGGAGCATCTGGTAGAGGAGGAGGAAGAGGAGACAGAGGACCCAGACGCACCGTGGCAGTATGCTGTGGAGATGGAGGCAGGGAGTCCCTCGCATTCCTTGGCACAAATGGCCCATAGCATGCTCGCTTGCTTGCGTACCGACAGCCGAATAATAACCATCAGACAGATAGATGACTTTTAGCTGTCCACCTTGTTGGACCCTCGCTACAGTTCAAAAATGGTGGCCTTTTTGCTGAGAGGGAGGCCAAAATAACGTACTATAAAAACCACCTATGTAGTCAGCTGGTCTCTGCCTGTCTGCACCAACGTCCATCCTCAGACACTGTGGGCCCTGTGCGCTCGCGTTCCGCTGCCATGGCAGCAGGGGAGGGGTGGGGTGGTAGGAGCAGTGGCAGCTCCACCAGCAGCAGCTGCCTCAGTCTGCAGTCGATGATGAGTAGCTTTCTTCACCAGCGCAGTGAGGAAACTACTAACCAGCCGCAGCAGCAGCATCAGGTGGACCTGGAGCAGGACCTCAAACAACAGGCTTAGGCCTACTTGGACAGCACCCTGCCAACCGAGGTAGACAATCCCCTTGACTACTGGGCAACGAAACTTGACCTTTGGCCCCAACTAGCTGAATTTGCCCTTGAAAGGCTGTCATGCCCGGCCAGTAGCGTGGCATCGGAGCGCGTGTTTAGTGCGGCAGGAGGTATTGCAACTCCGCGGAGGACACGACTGTCCACCCAAAGTGTGGAGAGACTCACGTTTGTGAAAATGAATCAGGCGTGGATTAGTCTGGATTTCAAACCACCAGTTCCTGACACAACTGACTAAATCCGCCATGAATCATGCCCCAAACATGTGCCACTTTCAGGTCTCCTCACACTGCTGGTGTGTTCCATTTTTTGTCATAGGGTGCTGGCAGATTACGGGCCTTCCATAGCTGCTGCCAGGCCCCTAATCTGCCATGGGCCCCTATACCGCCTCCTCATGCTGCTGCCAAGTCCAGAGTCTGTCATGGGTCCCTGTACGGCCTCCCATTGCTGCTGTCTCCATCGCCACACTCTGCCATGTGCCACTTTCAGGTCTCCTCACACTGCTGGTGGGTTCCATTTTTTGTCATAGGGTGCTGGCAGATTACGGGCCTCCCATAGCTGCTGCCAGGCCCCTAATCTGCCATGGGCCCCTATACCGCCTCCTCATGCTGCTGCCAGGTCCAGAGTCTCTCATGGGTCCCTGTACGGCCTCCCATTGCTGCTGTCTCCATCGCCACACTCTGCCATGTGCCACTTTCAGGTCTCCTCACACTGCTGGTGGGTTCCATTTTTTGTCATAGGGTGCTGACAGATTACGGGCCTCCCATAGCTGCTGCCAGGCCCCTAATCTGCCATGGGCCCCCGTACCGACTCCTCATGCTGCTGCCAGGCCCGTAATCTGTCATGGGCCCCTGTTGTCGCTTGTTGGCATATTCCGCTCGTTCAGATGCTCCTTCTCCTGCTACTCCTCTTCACGGATTCCGTCAGCAGTCTTTCTTGGAATCCGTTTCCAAGAGACAACAGTTTGCGAGCACGCACCCGACGGTGCAGAAGCTGAACGTCCTCCTGTCCAAGTTGCTGCTGCCAGGCTCGTAATCTGTCATGCGCCCCTGTACCGCCTCCTCATGCTGCTGCCAGGTCCAGAGTGTGTCATGGGTCCCTGTACGGCCTCCCATTGCTGCTGCCAGGCCCGTAATCTGCCATGGGCCCCCGTACCAACTCCTCATGCTGCTGCCAGGCCCGTAATCTGTCATGGGCCCCTGTACCGCCTCCTCATGCTGCTGCCAGGTCCAGAGTGTGTCATGGGTCCCTGTACGGCCTCCCATTGCTGCTGTCTCCATCGCCACACTCTGCCATGTGCCACTTTCAGGTCTCCTCACACTGCTGGTGGTTTCCATTTTTGTCATAGGGTGCTGTATAGCCTCCCATTGCTGCTGCCTCCACCGCCACACTGTGGCTCCACACTCTGGTTTTGGCCCCGTGACTGCCCAAATGAGTGAAGTGTGTGGTGATTCTAAGATCGACGGCACTCATCTGCATGTCATACTGACTGTCAGTATTATTTCTCTTCCCCAGCAGACTCCAAGGGCATTTAAATTAAAGGTACAGTGTTCTGCACTAATATAAAGTCTCTCTGAAGCCTAGAAACACCCTTTTATAAGTTAAATTCGCAGCGAATATATTCGACTCGAATCGAAATTTTTCCACGAATTCGCCGAATCAGTCGAATCGAATTTTGGAATACTTCGCTCATCTCTATTTATAACCAAAAATTATAATGTTTAAACTTTTTTTTACATTGTTATTTTTTTTATATTATTATTTGTTTTTTTTCTACATACTGTCACCCTAGCAGCACAGTGTCACCATGGTGACATTGTACTACTTGTGGGGGTGATGAAGATTTTTTTTTTTTTTACACTGATTGCTTTTATACCCATAAAGGCTGTAAAAGCAATCATTTCTCCTTCTCTCTGGCTGCATTCTTGCAGCCATTGAGAACTACTGTGTGAGCTGTGATTGGTCACAGCTTGTCACATGGTACAAGGCTGTTGTGAATAGCCTTGTACCATGTGACCTCTGTGATCATTAACAGATTTCACACATAGTAAGTAATGATGTCAGAAGTGACATCTTGCTTACTACTCTGCATGTGATCACTGATTGGCCAATCAGTGATCACATGATCGGGACCTCACACAGATGCCCCGTACGACGACTGGTGTTCCACTGTGTCCGAAGGACACAGCGGGCACCGGATTGCGGTGCTGCACGCTCCCAGTCCAAAATGGCGGGCGCCATTTATGAACGGCAAACTGCCCCTGGACTGCCACCATCCGGCCATTTATATACAGCGGCTAGACGGCAAGTGGTTAAAAAATGGTCAGGCGCTTCACTGTCCCATACCGGGCCTGTTGGCTCATGAGCAGAAGTTGGCTTCCTATCTGTTTCTGTTGGCCACTAGAACAATTGCCCAGGCATGGAAGAGCCCATCTGTCCCTCTTCAGGGGGTGTGGGACCATATGACCACTCTGATGCTCAGATGTCGAGTATCTGTAATTATTCCCAATGAAAATTTTTGAAAATATGGGAGCCGTGGTTTGACATATGCTTTTCCCACGCTCCCCCGGCTAGCCTTGGGTTAGGACACTGATGGTATTGGCATTCCCGGATCCCCGCTTCTGGTTTTGTTTTCTTCTTCCTTCTTCCTCTTTCTTTTTTGTTTAATTACATAAGGCGATGCGAAAAATAATGCACACTTGCAGTGCCATTCATTGTTAATGGCATCCCAAACACGGCAAGCAAAATGGATAGGTCTGTGCAAAAGAAAACACTGGACTTCAAATCTTGAATCTACAAGATTCTCCACCAATCCCTAATAGTGATGAGCTTGAAGCTCATCCCTAACTGGATGCACAGAACTAGAAATCGTTTGAGCTATCATGTATGTATTGCAAAATTCTTTGTACAGGTGGTACACCCAGCATTGGATGCCATTGGTTGTGTGTCTACAGGATTCAGGGGTAGAAACATTTTCAAACATAAATGGAAAAGTTCTCAGTTCGTACCTACTTCTGCTTGGAAGGGGGCCTATAAAGTCCAGCCAGTCTGTAAGTGCAGCTCACTGAGATTTGGCTTAAAGCCAACTTTGGAGTGGTGGCTGAAAGGATGATTTTCTTTATCCCCTCAGAGACCCCCAGTCTGTGGAGAGATTCCTGGTTTATCAGCAGAATTCTGGGAACAACCCTTGAACACAGAAATACTGGCAGCTTATGTTCAGAGATGTTCAAAGTTTATTAGACATTACTAAGATTATATAGACTACAGAAAAATTAAGGGAGGGGGGAGCGAGTTCTAAAACTGTAACTTGTAACTTTCCATCATGAGCTAACTACATGAAACATGACATATACAGTCAGGTCCATAAATATTGGGACATCGACACAATTCTAACATTTTTGGCTCTATACACCACCACAATGGATTTGAAATGAAACGAACAAGATGTGCTTTAACTGCAGACTGTCAGCTTTAATTTGAAGGCATTTACATCCAAATCAGGTGAATGGTGTAGGAATTACAACAGTTTGCATATGTGCCTCCCACTTGTTAAGGGACCAAAAGTAATGGGACAGAATAATAATCATAAATCAAACTTTCACTTTTTAATACTTGGTTGCAAATCCTTTGCAGTCAATTACAGCCTGAAGTCTGGAACGCATAGACATCACCAGACGCTGGGTTTCATCCCTGGTGATGCTCTGCCAGGCCTCTACTGCAAGTGTCTTCAGTTCCTGCTTGTTCTTGGGGCATTTTCCCTTCAGTTTTGTCTTCAGCAAGTGAAATGCATGCTCAATCGGATTCAAGTCAGGTGATTGACTTGGCCATTGCATAACATTCCACTTCTTTCCCTTAAAAAACTCTTTGGTTGCTTTTGCAGTATGCTTTGGGTCATTGTCCATCTGCACTGTGAAGCGGTGTCCAATGAGTTCTGAAGCATTTGGCTGAATATGAGCAGATAATATTGCCTGAAACACTTCAGAATTCATCCTGCTGCCTTTGTCAGCAGTCACATCTTCAATAAATACAAGAGAACCAGTTCCATTGGCAGCCATACATGCCCACGCCATGACACTACCACCACCATGCTTCACTGATGAGGTGGTATGCTTAGGATCATGAGCAGTTCCTTTCCTTCTCCATACTCTTCTCTTCCCATCACTCTGGTACAAGTTGATCTTGGTCTCATCTGTCCATAGGATGTTGCTCCAGAACTGTGAAGGCTTTTTTAGATGTCGTTTGGCAAACTCTAATCTGGTCTTCCTGTTTTTGAGGCTCACCAATGGTTTACATCTTGTGGTGAACCCTCTGTATTCACTCTCAAGTCTTCTCTTGAATGTTGACTTTACACACATACACCTACCTCCTGGAGAGTGTTCTTGATCTGGCCAACTGTTGTGAAGGATGTTTTCTTCACCAGGGAAAGAATTCTTTGGTCATCCACCACAGTTGTTTTCCGTGGTCTTCCGGGTCTTTTGGTGTTGCTGAGCTCACCGGTGCATTCCTTTTTAAGAATGTTCCAAACAGTTGTTTTGGCCACGCCTAATGTTTTTGCTATCTCTCTGAAGGGTTTGTTTTGTTTTTTTAGCCTAATGATGGCTTGCTTCACTGATAGTGACAGCTCTTTGGATCTCATCTTGAGAGTTGACAGCAATAGATTCCAAATGCAAATAGCACACTTGAATTGAACTCTGGACCTTTTATCTGCTCATTGTAATTGGGATAATGAGGTAATAACACACACCTGGCCATGGAACAGCTGAGAAGCCAATTGTCCCATTACTTTTGGTCCCTTAACTAGTGGGAGGCACATATGCAAACTGTTGTAATTCCTACACCGTTCACCTGATTTGGATGTTAATACCCTCAAATTAAAGCTGACAGTCTGCAGTTAAAGCACATCTTGTTCATTTCATTTCAAATCCATTGTGGTGGTGTATAGAGCCAAAAATGTTAGAATTGTGTCGATGTCCCAATATTTATGGACCTGACTGTACATTTCTTGGTAAAAATTGTTTTGGCTAGCTTTCTGAGAAACAACCAGACAAAGACATTGTCAGGGTCATGTTAGCTTCTGTTGATACATCCTTGAACAACTAAAACAGTTTCATTAAACTTCTAATATATCTGCAAAAAGCTAACTTAATACTCAAAATGGCGTACATCAACAATATGGAGGTTATCTAGATCCTTTCAGTGGCCAGGGGTGTATTTGCCACAAAGCAAACAAGGCATTTGCCTAGGGAGACATTTTTCAGGGGGGCAGCACTGCCCCCTAGAAGAATAAACACACGCTGCATGGGGACCAGGTGGGATCCAAGAGAGTCTGCGGGCTGCTTGACAGTGTATGCAGAGCCTGACTCTCATTCTCAGGGATGTCCGGAGATGTGAAGGTGAGTGTCTGTGAGTTTCTCTCTCTTTCCAGGGATGGGAGGGGGGTGGCGGTGAGTGTATAGGGGAGGCGTGGTAGTGGAAGGCTCTCTTTGCCTCCCCAGGGAGGTGGTGTTGGTTGGTGTCAGGCTCTCTCCTTTAGGGGGGTGGGTTGCTGGTTGGCGTTATGCTCTCTCCATGGTTGGTGGGGTGTTGGTCAGTATCAGGCTCTCTCCTTTGGGGGGGTTATTGGTCGGTGTTATGCTCTCTCCAGAGTGGGGGGGGGATGTGTTGGTCTGCATCAGGCTCTCTCCACGGGAAAGGTTGAGGCAGCCTATTTTTGTGTTGCCTAGGGCAGCACAAAACCTAGATACACCATTGGTGGTGACCCCTAGCTTACATGAGATTGACTGTCCTTGAACCCCCTGACTTTACTGAACTCTGCATGGTGCAGCCTGGGATAAGCCCCTACCCCAGCAGAGGGTCCAGCAGAGTGCATTGACACAGGACTACACGGCAGTATATTCTGCTAAGTGTCTGGCACAGCGCGGTAATTCAATGACAAGCTCTCCCTGCTGCAGTTTAACTCTGGCTAATTTACTGTAACTGCGGGGTGATGTATAACGGGAAAGGTGTGAAAACGAGGAGTAATAAGTCTTTAAAGTCAGTATATTTCTCTATCAGCTATTTTCTATATGACAGAGTGCAAGCACTTTACTGCCACAGATTCAGTTAAACAAGACCATATCATCAGTGTGACATACTATGGTGAGCGCCAGGTGTTTTCTTTTTTAAAGGAATCACAAAGGATGTTATTGCAGACCTGGTTCTGAAAGTGCTAGTTTTCTGGCTCTTTCTCTATTGAGTCCCTTTTCCAATACAAGAGTGCTAATCTGGAAAGTCAGAGTGAGATCATGCATGCTTGTTTCAGATCAACAACTAGCAAATGAATCGGCATGACAGCCAGTGAGTTGGCATCTTCGTGTAATGCCCTCCAGGTTAGCTAGATAGCTGTTTGTTTTTTTCTGCTTATAGGCAGAGGATGAGTATCAGTCTGGGGATAAGTCAGCCTGTGAATGAGACTGGAGTTCACCTCAGGACAAGCTGGGAGGCTCTAACAGGTCAGGGCTTCTGGAGCCCTCCCATCCTTCCAGAGAACTTTCTGAAAGTGGGGTGGAGACCCAGATCTGCATGTTTGAGGGATCCTGGCCAATCCTCTTTCAGGAGGCTGGGCATGGTGTTCAGGGCAACCCTCAAAAGTGGCAGAGCCAGTGCAGGAGGGGTGAGTCAGTGTCGGGTGGAAGATGGAGTGAGAGTCTGGAGTGTAGAGCCTGGGAGGGGGCCCCTAGAAGGGGCCTACCTACGGGAAGGTGCAGGAGAAGAGGATCTCCACTGTACCACTGTCTCTAAGGAAGGACAATCCTGAGCAGCAGGGAAGGAGCCAGCCCAGCGAAAGTCCTGAAGGCAGCCACCAACCCATTAAGCTTTCAGGAAGGACATTGTGAGTACTTTTACACCCCCTGGGCCACATAAGGGGAGAGGGCAGTCAGGTGGAAAACCCAACTAGCTTCTTATCCGAGGCTGCTGTGCTAAACTGGCAATTTCTGGGTCCCCTTGCCCAGGGAAAAACCTCAGTGCATCTGGGTGAAGAGGAGGTTTCATCTGGGCCTGAGGAGGTACACCAGAGAGCTGGAATGACTATGTTTCTCCACATCTGTACATCGTTGTTAAGGAGTTGGCCCTAAGGTTTGCAGTTTCCTTGGGCATCCCACACACCCCTTAACCCCATCCAAGTTATTAACCCCTTAAAAAAATTACTAAACCAAGCTCAAGGACTGTTTACTGACTCTGAGTGCAACCTGTGGAAGGAAATGCGTATTGCCTGGCTGTGCAGAGCTGTAGGGGGACCCAAATCTCAGCAACTCCTAAAGGTGGTAGTGCTACTTTCAGATGGATAGCTCAACTTCCATATTGCACTCATAACAGGTTACATTTAAAGTGTACGTAACGCCAGATCTTTTGTTTTATTTTTAGAATAGAGCCCCTGTCAGTTTTTTCTTCCCTGTATGTGTCCTGTTGGGGATGTTGCTTCACTTCCTGTTCCAGTGGCACAACAGGAAATGAAAAGATGAAAAGAAACCTCTTCAATGAAGCAAGAACTCTCCACTTAGGCCTCATTCATACAGACGTACTTAACTGTACACCTAATATGGTCAGTTTTTAATAGGAAAGCAGAGGTACTGGCAGGAACACCAGGGATTTCACACAAAGGAAGCAATACAAAGAGAACAGGATACTTTTTCATACAAGTACAGGAATATGAAATGTTGGGTTTACATATTCTTTAAAACAAAGCCCTCCAGCCACACACTGTCTCCACTGTCAGTGCTTCCATCTTCACCTGGTCTTCTTTCCAGGTTCACGGCTTTCTTTGGCTGTTTGAATTGCCGGGCCACAATTATATAACTCCTGCACATGCGTGGGAGTCATAGTTGTGGTACATTGCTCTCAATGGACAGCATACTCCATTATCCAGTCCATTGAGAGCTCAGTGCACATGCGCTGGTGACATCACCAGCTTCTACAAATGTGAATATCTCCTAAATGGTACACATTTAGGAGACATTCACTATACCTACAGGTAAGCCTTATTGTAGGCTTACCTGTATGTACAAGTCATAAAGCAGTTTACTACCGCCTTAAGCTGACCTAAGTACCCCACCCACTACCAGCCTGATTTCTACTTATAGCTGGCACATGGCAAGCAGTCTTTTACATTAACTCCACTGGAATTAAAAAGATTTCATGAATTTTGAAGGGACATCTAAGGGTGTTTTTATATTTTTGCACACAGCTGACCTTCAACCAAAGCTCATTCTTCTAACACATTCTTTTTCCACTTGAGTCAAATACTCTCGGCACAGACAAGCTTCCGATACTTCTAAAGATTTTCACCTCCGTTCTCATTTTTTATATTCATTGTATAATATTCACCCCAGCCAAAGTCGGAGCAGAAAAATAATGCCATGGATCTGACATTGTGACATCAAGTAAATTGAAACAATAATTGATTAAAGTGAGTTACACGCACACAAAAAAATCCTCCTCATCAGTCTGCAGTTCCAGTGAATTTCCAGTACTGGGTATTTTATTACAAAGCTCCTTGTCAGACATCATTTTGCAGAGCGTGCGTTAGATATCCAGAGCTACGCGATCAATTTAATACATACAAGGTTTGCTTTCAATAATAGAATTCCCATTGCTGTCACTGTTCTGATGAATGAGCCTTGACACAGAGATCCTGTCGTATCTAAGGGGTGCCATTTTGACGAGTGAAGAAAACTATATGTAGACGTAGACTTGATGCAGGACAATCCAATTTCATTTCCTTTGAAACATCAATCCCTTATTGTGTGTCTCCAGTGCTAAACTATTCTTTCCTTTCATCCAGGATACTTAGAGATTGGGCTGCTAAGAATTATAGTGTAGCTGTGTGAATTTATTTTAAAAAATCTATGCTGTTTTATGTGTCTTTTTTCCTATTTTAGTACAGCAGAGGCCAATTGGGTTAGGTAATATCATGTCATTACTTATATTAAAAATTTAAAAATTTTAAGATCATGGGCAGAGAATGTAAATCATTCGATTCTGCACTTTTCCCAATGTGTGTCCAGAACACACCCACCAGATCACTGATAATAAATTTACCATTGGGTTGAAAAAGAATTAAAATTGTTGCAAACCTCTGAAATGAAAAATAACCAAAGTACCGGTATATCCTTCTAAAGTGTGTACTTCATCTAAAGCACATAGCCTTCTCTCACTTGTTCCTCTGCTATCTGCATGAGTCATTTCTGACAGTCTATCTACGCCAACAACAGGGAATCCTGGGAGACAGCTTAGCCCCCCTGCAGCATACAGCCTGTGACTGACAGCCTCGGATGTGCATGTTCCCCTATGAAATTGTGTAGAAGGGATGTCACCATTCACTCCACTCAGGTCTCATATTACTCTCACAGCTCTAAGCTGTGCAGTGTGTGACATCAGATCCTCCTCCCTTCTGGAGCTGAGAAATGTTGTATAAAATGTGTGAATTAGGAGGCTGTAGAAGAGCCAGGGCTGCAGTTCATCTCTGTGTATCACCTGAGTCTAGTCACTTCACTGGGTATATAAGGGTTTACAACCACTTTAAAAACAAACTTCTGGCTGGCCAAAAAAAAAGTGACAGCACACTATAATGCTAGTTTATCTGGTCCTGGATGTCGGCAAGAGGGAAGGTGACACAGCTGGAGAAAAATAATTGTGAATGAGAACTCCTTACCATAACCCCTGACCCTGTTCCTGCATGTCTGTGAGTTTTGGGTGTTCCCGTTCTTGTCCCCTTTTGCGTGTCTCACTTACTCCTATGACATCCTCCATGGTATAAAATAAATGAAATCCAGCAGGGATGGAAAACCCCTCATAATGGGCACAGCATGTGTACAGAGCTGGGAACTCAGCGTAGGGATGTTGGGAGCTTCTCATGGGGGCATAGCAGGTGTGCAGACCAGAGGTCTCATTAATGGAGTCCCTGAGGGGTAGGAGAAAATGTTGGGTATTTAAATGTCCAGTACCCATTAAAACCTCATATATTTGGTAGAGTGATGCAAAAAGGATACTTATAAAAGAAGGGAAGGTATCCTTTTAACCCTGAACTCCAGGCATACAGCTAGAAACACAGATTAAATACCTACACATTTTTTACCTTCAGCAGATTTGTAGTTCTTTCACTTCAGTTCTGAAAATTACACAGCTTTATCACACAGTACAGCCCTGTCTGGCAGGGGAAAATACCGATTTATTATTTCCTGTAGTTCTATATCACTTACAGGTGTGGATAGTGACAGAAGGAGCAGTGAATTGATGAGTTTATCTGTCTGTCACTCTGCTCTCTCCTATCAGCATGTTCCATGCATTGCAACAGAACTGATTGGTGTGTGCTGCTTCTCCTACTCCCTGTCTGAGCTCTTCTGTACAGGGACCCTCTCTGGCCTGCTACAACAGACATTTGATTGTGTCCCCTCTGAAGTAGCAACAATCTTTAGAAAAGAGATCCCTTACTAGGACTCTGGTGTCCCCTTGAGTGGATTTTTAGCAAATTCCCAACTTGTAGGAGCTGTGTGTCCCCTTAAATAAATACCAGTCCACTTGGCCACAGTATCTGATCCCATGGCAAATGGTTGGGTAAGCACTAAACTGTCCCCTGACTTGCCAGTAACGTGTGTAGCACCCTCCTAGTCAGCTAGGAGGAGCTAGACTCTAATTGTTAGTTAGGGCTGAGTAGTAGCCTGGGTGTGATAGCTAGCAGGGGTCAAATTGTGGTCAGAGCTGAGAGGCTTTCCAGACCAGCCCTCTGGAATTTCCCACTGCTCTAGGACTTTTGACAAATATCTAGAAGTAGTAGGTAGATCTGAGTAGTGGCTGGTCTGTGCTCTTAGAGGATCCTGGCCAATCCCCAACAGGAGGCTCGGCAAGGTACCAGGACAGCCTTTAAGAGTAACCAAGCCTGCTCAGTAGCAGGGAGTTGTTGGAGAGGAGTTGGAGGAGAGTTGAGAAGGATGTGAGGCTGGAAAGCAGGAGCCTGTGAGGGAGCCCAGATGGAGAGGGGCTCACCTACAGGCAGAGGACCATGTAATGAGAAAAGCTTGGGACTTCGCTGGCCTCCCTGAGAGAGGACCACCTGTGAGGCAGGGAAGGAGCGGACCAGCTAAAAGGCCTGGTAGCAGCCACCGACCCATCAACAACACAGGAGAAGGACTGAGTGAGTAGATCTGCATCCCGTGGGCCAGAGAGGGTAAGGAGCACTCTGGTGGGAAACCAAATTAGCAACTACCTTGGACTGTCTTCTTTTAAAATGCCAGGCAGTGGATCCCCTTCTCAGGGATTCCTTTAGGCAGCCGGATAGAGGAGTATCTGGGGTATGGGGCAGTACAACAGGAGAGGCTGGATAGCTCTCCACGAAGAGGATTTTTGTGTAAAGACTTGTACATAGTTCAGGAAGTTGTCCTCGGTTTCTCAATTCCCTTGGGCATCCTGTACACCCCTTACCCCATCAAAGCTCTAAATCCCCTAATTAAACTTAAAAACAAGCTCAAGGACTGGCCACTGACTCCTGAATGCAAGTCTATGTGGACATCCGTGTTGCCTGGCTGTGCAGGACTATAGGGGGACCCTAAACTATTTCAGCTCTTAAGGGGGTAGTGCTACACTAGCATCTAGCAGACTTCTACTTTATAGGCCCTGGGGGTGTAAAGGTACTTACAATATCCTGCAACTGTGGATAGAACTGCTTTTAGGCCTTCCACCGGGCTAGTTCTTTTCCAGGCTGTGCAGGCTGTCCTTCCTTGGTGGACTGCAGAGCAGTAGAGCTCCCTCCTTTATCTTTACTCCTTCCTTCAGCCTCCAGTCTGGAGGCATAACCCCCCTTCTCCAGGGCCCCCTCCTAGGCTACACAGCAGCACTTCAACCCTCCATCTTCCACCCAACTCCCCTTGCTGGCCAGGCTCTGTCATATTATTAGGAACCAATATGGCCACACTGCCAGGCCTCCTGCCTGTGATTGGTCAGACTCCTTTAATATGCAGATCAGCCCCTCCTCAACTCTGCTACTGATTTCTAGAAGCTTCTCCAAGTTTCTATTGCAGGAGGGGATACCAGAGGACTGACCTGTAGAGCCCTCCAGCCTGCCCTGAAGTAACCAGCTGGCTCACACCCAGACATCTAGCAAGCATCTAGCTACACTTAACAACTATCTACACTAGAGGGTGCTACAGGTTTACACCAAATCCAGTTAAGATACTCACACAACTTGCATTTACAAATACATTTAAAGCTGAACCTCAGGCAGATATAAAAGATACAAATGAGTTAATTCATTATTAATGCACAATGAAATGCATTGTTCAAATGCAAGCAGTTTAAGCATCTGAATTTAACCTGGCATTAGCCTTACAGTTCCTGTACAGAAAAGCTGGGGGGGCAAAAGAAGAAACAGCACAAGAGCTAATTGGTTCACGTGCTGACAAGAAGCATGCTTATAGGAGGTGAGATCAGAGTGACATAGAGATAAGATCATCAGCATGGACAAATACAGGATGACCTGGGCTCAGAGGAAATGGGTTCAATGATGGCTAGTAGACTGAAGACATCTAGCAGTATAAAAATCTACAGCATGATGTAATCTCTGAACTGAAGGTGAATATGGCAGCAAAATCTGTTTTTCATTATATATTTTTAATGTATTATTACAGGTACTTGTATAGTGCCATCAATTTACACAGTGCTTTACACATATATATTGTACATTCACATCAGTTCCTAACCCTCAAGGGGCATCCAATCTAAGGTTCCTAACTCACATTCATACATACACATACTAGGGCCAATTTAGACAGGAGCCAATTAACCTACCAGCATGTCTTTGGAGTGTGGCAGGACACTGGAGTACCCAGAGGAAACCCACGCAGGTACAGGGAGAACATGTAAACTCCAGGCAGGTGGTGCTGTGGTTGGGATTCAAACCAACAACCCTAGTACTGCCAGGCGGAAGTGCTAACCAATTAGCCACTATGCTGTCCCATATTCATCTTGTTTTTTTTTGCTGGAGTTCTGTTTAAGGATATTGACTGCTTCCGCGCTGCCCTATAGCAGAAAAGCGCTACAGGGCAGCACGTGTGGGCAAAATCACACACATATATATATATATACGTAATTTTGTATTTCCGGGTATGTATATTTCCGCTGCCTTGGCTGTCAATCACCAGGTCGTGGCCGGCATCTGGTGATCTCCATGGATTTGTGATGGGGGAAAGACCTGTATGCAAACAATACAGATCTCTCCCCTGTCAGCTCCTGCACACTTTTTTATATGGCTCTGCATAGCAGAGCCATACAAAGCAGTGTGCTTACAGTGAAACACACAGCCCCCATAAACAGCACACAGTTAACCGTTTGATCGACCCACATGTTAACCCCTTCCTGCCCCATGCCATTAGTACAGTGTCAGTGCTTTTTATTAGTACTGATCACTGTATTGGTGTCAGTTCCCCCCCCCAGTGTCAGAATGCCCGCTGCAGTTCCGCTATAAGTTGCTGATCGCTGCCATTACCAGGAAAAAAAATTCTAGTATCTATACCGCCATTTGTAAACGCTATAACTTTTAGTTTAGTTTTAATATATTTTTTTTTCAAAATTGTCAATCTTTATAAATTTCATTTTGGTGCAGCGTTGCATGACCACGCAATTGTCAGTTAAAGTAACGCAGTGCCATATCTCAAAAAATAGCCTGGTCAGGAAGGGGGGTAAATCTTCTGGAGGGCAAGTAGTTAATGAATACAGAGCTGCATTAATTTGTGTATATTATGTCTGCCTAGAGTTCAGCTTTAAGCAACATTGTGGACTTGTTCAAGACAGCTGTGAAAAAGTAAACTTTGACATTCATGATTTGGGGAGTGAGGCTTCACATAAAACTAGATGAAAAGGGATGACAAATGCAGACTGACAGAAATCCAATTCTGCTTTGCATTGATTTATTTTTATTATTTTTCTTCGAGGCTGGATGGTAATGTCCCTTTGTATTTGCAGTTTATAAAGGATTGCAAGGAGTATGGTAAAAGTTATTTAGCATACAAACCGGTTTTCTTATGGGAACATTGCATGTGGTTTTCTCAGGCCCAGACAGAGGACCTGGAAGTACTGTATTTGTTACTGAATTGGCAACCCTATGTCCGTGCCGATCTGTTGTTAAACTCTGGAATAAGCAAATATTGATTAAATATACAGGGAATGTGTATCTTGGATCTTGGTGTGCTTTGTGTATTTCTTCCAGATCTGTGCAATAATCCAGTGTGATACTTTGCCTCTGTGCAGGAGCTTCCTGTAATAAAGACCAGTCACTGCTGCTCTCTCTCCTGGTGCAGGGCAACTGGTCTTGTCTCCACCCCCTACTGTAGTTTTAAACAGATGGCATTAATGGGTGGAGCGTCTGAGTCCCTCCCTAAAATGATGTTGGTGTACACAGTGAATTTATAGTTTTAGTGGATATTGAGGAACATTTTTTACTGAAAAATTTTCAAGTCAATAAACGTTAATCCAACGTCCCCAATGATCATAGGTACAAATGGATACAACATTTTGGTGCCACAAGAAGGAATTTCTCTTCTTCAAGGAAAGTACATATGGTAATAGTACAGTGCAAGTAACTTTGACATTCTTGTACTTTTAAAGAGAAACTGTCACCTTTCCGATGTTGGCGACAGTGTGTCTGGAAAGGGTATCCCTAACCCCTATATGTTCACCTTACCTTTGCTTCCTTTGCAACGCCTTGCTTTACTGTAGTAAAGGCCTTTATTGGTGTGAATTCAAGTGTAGCCGGGTGCCCGCTGGCTGTGTGGTGTGATTTCCCCGCTCACCCCCCCATGCCACTGTGTTGTGAGAGAGAAGCACCAGTCTGTGCCTCTTCTCTGCTGAGCTGCTGGCTCCCCCCCGCAGCACTGCAGAGAGGTCCGAGCAGCTGTATTTGTGTTTGTGTCTGCTCTCATTTTTTCTCCCCCAGCACCACTGTTCTATTGAGAGGGGTGTGAGCATTCTGCCCCCTCCTCCCCGCTCCCTCCTAGCAATGGTGGTAGGCCAGTCAGCGGCAAGGAGCACTTGTGTATGGAGCCGCATGGAATCATGGGAGTTGAAGGTTACCAGGAGCACAGCACTGTATAGTGGATAGGGACTTGGACTTCAATACCCAGGATTCCCTGCTCACAAAAGGAGGAGACATCTTTTCCCAGGCAAATCTGTGGAGAGCTGGGAGAACAGAGTGGGGATCCAGGGAATGTGGACATGCGTTGTGGTGTAAAGATCAATTAAAGACCAAAGGGAAAGCCACAGAAGTTTGGTGCATGAGATTGAGGCTGAGGACTAAGTCACTGAAAGCCTATTGTGCTCCAAACTGTGGGCACAGAGCTCCTGCACCTGTTTGTGCCCGCATCCAGAGAGACTGAGCCTGGGAAAGAGAGAGCTTCAGCTTTCACTGAACTGGGACTGGAGCTGTTGTTCACTAGTGAGGGACTGAGCATTGTGAGGACCTGATTGTGAAGACTTAGACTTTTGGGACAACTGATCACCAAGCATACTGGATCTGGTCCATTGTATACCGGGAGTGGTGAGCAGAAATACTGAATGTAACCCCTTGTTGCCTACAGTTAATGCCAACTGAGACCGCCCCTACTTAGCAGCCCCTCAGCCATCCCTTGTGTACAATTCTAAAGGGACAGCTGCATGTGCACCACATAGAAAAGGGCCCCAGTGACAGCTGGCCAACACGGAATATTAGGCGCCAGATACTTGTAGTCACTTCTGGGGTACCCTTTGTCAATAGCACATACACCCAACCGCTATTAGGACTGTATGTGCAGAGTGTACTCGGGGACATTTTTTGAGTAGTTGTTACCACAAATTGCATTGAGGTTTCTTTTAAGCCATTCATGCTTCACAGATGATGCTATTCTTACTGATAGTGTGAGGACTAGTGAAATGGGGCATAGCCTTATTTGCAGCATAAGTTAATGGCAATAGGTGAAGCTAACTGACCATCAGTTAATCTGACCTGACCATCAGTTAAAACATATTCTGTTGTCCTGTTTAATTGCATTTGCATTTGCTTACCCTTCAATAATACATTCATCTTATTAATTCCCAAGTTGTTTGTGGTATATTTTTGTGTACTATCAGAGAATATATTAATATTATTCATTTGATGTTACAAGGTCTAAAAATACCTGTAAACAAATACGGAAATATATTTGACTTACCCCTGTCTTTTGCATTGCATTTCATGATGCTCCCTGTTCTAGTGACCCCCAGAAAAGGAAAACTCTCAGGAGGTAGAGAAACCAACAAACACACTTTATTAGAGTATTGATTCTTGTTATGGTGCACCATGAGAAGAAGTCGAGGAAAAATACTCTCGAGTAGGACAGCAAAAATACCTGATAGATGTTCCAACCATTCCCTACACTGACCAAACATAAAAATATGGCTAGTGTTGGACCTGTTGGCAAGTGCAATCTGCTTCCTCCATTGTAGGTGGGGCACAAGCGGAGCAGTAACATAGCTTAGAGAGGAAATCAGTAGAAATGTGGTTTCCTGGTTCCTGAAGACAGCTCTCCAGTTGGCTACACTACATCCAGGTGACCTATGGTGGCCATCTTTGGGTCAGCAGAGTCTTTATAAGTGCCTGCCCCCAGGTTTTGGCACACATTTTGCAACATGGCTATGGAAGGGAAGGAGCACCCCCGACAGGTAAAATTATAGTGGCAGGGAAAGGTTCCAGATGAGTAGGGACAGGCTAGAGACTCATAATCCTGTACTGTAGCCTCCCCTTTTGGACCGGACTGGGCAGACCACATTCCACCCTCTGAAGTCAGACGCTTCTTTACCTGCTGCCTCTCTGCCTTGAACTGAACTGTGAGTGTTACCCTAAGCGGCACTCTCCTGCTGTGGTTGTTTGTAGTTGGCATTCTCTGCAATACAAGTTCTGAGGTTATCTGCAACTGGAC
Organism: Staurois parvus; assembly: GCF_062004578.1. NCBI lineage: Eukaryota > Metazoa > Chordata > Amphibia > Anura > Ranidae > Staurois > Staurois parvus. Next base: position 1,733,342 of record NW_028318045.1, on the reverse strand, counting down.
TGTGTCTTCACTGCTGTTGCACCCCGCTGCATCTACCCACAGACCAACACTAAACAAGACTGCTTTTTTAACTGGTGTACATTGGTGAGTACAACAAAAAATATTTCACACTAGATTTTCACATTTCCTGTTCTCTGCCTAAAATACAGCATGGAGCCCAGAATGGGGATTTGAGAACATCTGACCTTCAAGTTTACATGGCATAAGAACGGGTGTTCCCAGAACACCAATTCATTGGAGGAAATGAGACTTTAGGTAGAGGAGTGGCCTGGTGCACTACAACTATACGTGGAGGAAAAATCAAAACTACAACCTGAGCAAATGCCCTGTATTCAGTTCAACCCTTAAATTTCAGCATTGACGGGACTATATCTCTAAATCACAGCTATTTTTCTTATTGCAGTTAAGCCTCCCCTCTCATATATCTTTCTGATAGCACCACTCTACCATATTTGATACAAATTATGGTATATGAATGGATGTATATGAAATCATCACTGTGACTTATGAGCCTTTAGAGAATGTCAGATTGTGCTCCCTGATACCCAGAGTTAAATGGAAATAATCTTCGAGATGCGATAAGGGCAGCGGAGAAGATTTTCTAGAGGGCATTGGAACTACGGAGAAGCCCAGCATGCCTTACATTTCCGCGGCCTGTTCTGAAATCAGAATAGAGTCCTTGTTAATGCACTCGAGACAGCCTAATGTAACGTCAGATACAATTATGGGCGCGGGAAGACAAGGCGCTGCCGTGACAAAGGGGCCTTGTCTGTCATTCCTTCGCCAATAATTCAATTTATTCTCTCCTTTTAGCAGTGTTTATGGAAGAGCTAAGTGCTGGGGAATAGGTATGATTACAGCTTATCAAAAGAGTTGTAAGAACAAGAAAATTGCCTCGTCCTGCCTTTTTTTGCAGATTATTCAGAGCCAAAAACCTATGGGAACAAAATCTTCTGATGTGTAAAAAATGATTTCATGTATAAGGAATAATATGGATGTTTTCAAAACCATATAATTTTTATAACACAGTTCTTTTAATGTCCATAAAACAGAGAGAAATTCATTTAAATGGATTTCATAAATATACACTAAAACTCATTACACACTAATTGGTCTTAGTTTGACACAGTGGGCATCATTGTTGTCACATTTTTCTATGCTGCATTGTATTGTTCTTCTAGTTTAAAGAGGCAATTACAAAAATAGCAGGTAGCATGTAATAGAGAGGAAAGCATCTACATACTCTGTGCAGGCTTTTGGCTAGCTAGGTTCTGTGTCACTTAGTCAAAAACCCCCATTCACACCTGAGCATTTTGTTACCAGTTCCTGCAGAAGGACAATGTTCAAGATTAAGAATCCTAATGAGCCTATTTGCACCTCAGAGTTGTGTCCTGTGAGCTGTCATTCACACTTTGTTCTTTTTAAAAAACAATGCAGATTACAAAGAAAAAAAGGAACAAAACAATACACTCTTGCTCAGACCAACTTAGCATATTGTGCTCCATTCATGAACACTTCCACTGCATGAAAATCACTTTCTGGTATATGATATGGTATCAAAAAGTGCAAAAAGCCCGTTTGCACTTCTGCCTTGTGTCAGGAGAGCCCTCATTTACTCTTTTTTTTTAATTGTTATTTGTGATATGGCATATGGTATAGTATCAAAAATTGGCATTATATCAGAGCCTCAGGAGTATGAGGTGGTGCTCTAGAGATCATGGTGAATCTTTACCTCCTGAACAGAGGGGGTAAGGGTGAGCTACCACAACAACATTCATTTCTATTAATCAAAAATGATCTATGAACTGAGGAGGTAGACTCTTCATTCATAAGCCACTCCTCCATGCATAGATCATTTTTCATTCATAGAAGCTGTAGTACAAATTCTATGACTGGAGGAGGGGTTGGAAAGGGCAGGCACAGTCTCAATATGTGCATATTACAGCTTCCTCAGCTTTATTAGCCCCTACCACACCAGAAGATTGCAGGTGTAGGGGGGAATCAGAGGAAGATTTCAACTAAAGGCAGCAGCACAATGCACTTTATTTTTTTGTGGGGCCGAAAGGAGAGATCAGAGTCCAGGGTTACACCTAGCACTCTGGCATGCAGGGACAAACTGACAGTTGTGTCATCAATCTCGACAGAGAAGTTGGGAAGGGACACATGGGGAGGAAATATTATTAGCTCAGTTTTGGATAGAGTTTGAGGAAGTGGTGTGACATCCATATCGATGTCTTTTAGTAAATTATCGACGTGTGAGAAGACTGATGGAGTGAGTTGAGGGGAAACCATTGGATGCTATCAGCTGACCCAAGGAAGAGGTGTAGATTGAGAATAAGAGAGGTCCCCAACGAAAAAAGGAATTGGAGAGGAGGAGGTAGAGTTGTGACACTGAAAATGAATTGAGATAGATAAGATGAGAACCAATAAAGAGTATCGTCATGGAGACCAAGGGAATAGAGCTTTTCTGATTAGGGGTGTGTGGTCAACTGTATCAATGGCAGCAGAGAGGTCCAAGAGTAAGAGTGCAGAATAGTGACCATTGGTTTTAGCCATTAGTAAGTTGTTTGTAACTTTTAGGAGAGCAGTTTCTGTGGAGACCTCCAATCTAAAGGGGATCAAGAAGGTTATTCTCAATCAAGTGGCAGCTCAGGTGGTTGTAGACTAGGCAGGAGTTTGGAGGTTAAAAAAAGCAAAGAGTTTGTTAAGACTGGTGTGGTCCAGTGAGGGCTTTTTACGTATGGGGGTGACCAGTGCATGTTTTAGAGGGTTGGGGAAGACACCAGTAGAGAGGGAAAGATTGAAGTTGTGAGTTAAAGAGTGTACAATGGAGCAAGAGGTTGACCATAATATTTAGTTGATTTATAAGTGCCTTGAGAACGGGGACTGATATGAATGTAAAGTATGTGATGGGATGTGTGAAACGTTGGAACAGTAGAAATAATAATTACAGCATTTCTCTGCTCAATCCATTTGACCCCTTTTGTTTCCCCTGCATTGTTTCCGAAGTAATTAAGTACTAACAGCACACGATTTGTTTAAATTTGTTTAAATCCCTGGCCACCACCAGTCAGAATCTGAACCTTCAGAGCAGACACTTCTTCAAGCAGTGACATACCTTATTCTGCCAACTACACCAGGCATCCCCAATTTGCTGCCAGCTCTCACCAAGCTGGCCAAGTGCTCTTCCCATTTCCTTCATGCTCAGAGAGGGAATAGGGTATGTACACACCTATATAGGTAAAAAATCCACCATCTTAGCTACTCACATTCTCCTACCTGAAGTCCACCTCCAAAAGAATCTCCACAATTTTACTATGGTAGCAACATATTATGGGTCTTTACATCACACTTATCAGGTCCATACCTTCATGTGTAGTAATTATAGCATCCTCTAGTGTGCAGTTAGACTTAGAAAAATTGAATGGCTCACAGTAGTGTGGTGAGCCTGGTGAATTGTTTTAGGTTTACTGTAGGACATACTGGACGGCTCTACCGGTAAGGTATCTGGTTCTAGAGTCTTACAGAAGATTCCAGTGGGTGAAGGATAAGAGGCTGTGATCTGCATGTGTATGGGAATCTGGCCAACCCCCAGGCAGAAGGCCTGGAAAGGTGGCTGGCTCAGCCCATAAATATTGAGGAGTCTGGCCAGTAGGGGAGTCTGGTGATCGGGTGGAAGATAGAGTGTTGAGGCCGCCGGGGAAGGGGGTTCTGCCTCCAGGCAGAAGTTGAGGAAGGAAGCTGGAAAGAGGGATCCCCACTACCCTGCAGCCTAAAGGAGGGGAAAGCCTGCCTAGCCTGGGAAGACTAGCACAGCAAAAGGTCTGGAAGCAGTCTCATTTATAGCAGCAAGATACAAGGGACAGTGCGAGTACCTCTACACCTCCAGGGCCTACAAGTATGAGGGCTGCCAAATGCAATATCCAGCAGGCTTTCATTAGGACAGTGTCACAGCTACCTAAATCCCTTGCTCTGGGGCACTCTTCAAGGCAAGTAGATGGGCTGGTGGTATTGCTTACCTGGGCTATGAGAGCTCATTCAAGGGGACCTAGTGCTACTTAAAGTAACATTGCTTCTGATCCTTAAAGGCACTGATACCACTCCCATTGGAATAACGTCCAGGATCGATTTTTTTCTTGTACATTGTGTAGGAAGTTTGTCCAAGTTGTTTCACCAACTCAAGCTGAGCATCCCATAATCACCAATCCCTATCCAAGTTGTTGCCTCTGCAAGAAAGTTGGAAAAATGCATGGTGCCTGGCTGTGCAGGGATAGGGAGGGTGTCCCAAAAATCCAGTGGCTCCTTAGGGGGTTAGTGCTACATAATACAGTTCACCATATAATAGTAATACATGATCACAGCCACCTCTCCCACACTCCTCAATATAGGTTCCCTCACAGGGGCATATTTGAAATGAGGCAAACAAGGCAATTGTCTTGGGCAGCATTGGTCAGGGGGATGGCACCGCCCCCCATTAGAAGCAGGGCAGTGGGAGCAGGACAGAAGGCCGTGGATACTGTGGGACTAAATCTGGTGTAGACAGCGGTGTCCTCGGGGTGCGGGCAGGAGTATAGTGCCTTGCTCCTCGTATCATTCCCACACTGTGAGTGGGTGGTCCCAGAGACAGAGAGTGGCTAGGACCTAGAGCCATCACCTGCCTGACTCCCGAAGAGGCAAGCAGCAGTGGGCACAACATCCACGGTGCCTCCCAGAGCCTGGACTCCATTTCCAACCTCCACTCTGACATCAACAGTGATGGAACACAGGCTGACCAGTGGCCCTGAATGATGAGGATGGGAGAGTGGAGCAGGCAGCCAGGGCACTGCTACCTGGGGCAACCATCTGTCACATCAAGTGGATCAGCTGGAAGGAGCAGAGCACCCCCATTGTTACCCAGATGCCTACAACTGACCATCATGAGCATCCTACTGCTGGCCTGGAAGGTACCAGGCACCCCACACACCTATCTGCAGACAGAGATTGGGACAAGGGGGCACAGGAGTGACTGTAGAAAGGGACATGGCTAGGGGTCTCTCACACCCCCCTCTCTCTCCAGTCTCTTGCAGTTGCTGCCTGATCTGCTGCAGTAAACTGATTTTGATTCTAGCTGCTATTTATTGTATGTCTCGGGAGGGAGACCAAAGAAAATGTTTGTCCAAGGTCCAATCAGTATTAAAGACGGCCCTAGGAAGAAGGGACACTGCTTGTCCTGCGCCGGTTGTGGTGATGTCGCGCCAAGGAGGCTCCAAGGGGTACCGGGCTGGGTGGCAGAGTGGAGCGAGGAGAGCCGGGGGGAACGGCCGTGAGACCCTGGGAAGGGAGCTGGGATTCCGGAGAGCTGTGATGATGAGTCTCTGTCTCTGTGCCTAGGGCAGCACAAAATGTAAATACAGCACTGTTCCCTAAGCAGTAGGTTCTCCTCCAGAATCTATCCAGACCTAACCTGAAGGGTTTTCTTCCTCAGGCTACAGATTTACACATTGTACATAGTCTGTCATGGGGTAACCTGTTCCCATTACGCATGCCCAAGACTCCTTGAACACTAGATTATATAAGGGTACAATACTCCACCCACTAGTTCTACCCAAAGGAGGGACCTCGCTAAAAGGGTACTAACCTCTGCTTATGAGCACACTGTGCAGAGTGCGTTTGTGTAGGATCTTGCTGCAAGCTTCTGTAATAACATTTTATAGGTTTGTAGTGGCTGTTACAGCTGCCAGTAAAGAGATTTTCCTTTTGGATGCGACTATCTTTTCATCTCACAGATAATGGTACATTTTTGCTTTTGGGGGAAAAAAGTACAAAAACAGTCTTGCAGAGAGACTCTTTGGGATATTAGATGAAGAGAGGAAAAACATTGCTCGGGAAGCTGGCTCAGTACAGATGGATGAACCGGGACCCAGCACTCTCTCATGTTGGCACTGGCTGAGTGGAAGGAGCCCAGGATGCCACTTATTTAGACGGGAGAATGCTGCCAATGTTTTAATCGGCACAGATGTGAACGTACAACAGCGAGGGAGATCAGAAGAAAAGCCTGAGTTACTGTTATCAATCAGTTTTCCAGCTTTGTGTGTTTACACAGATTCTTATTCTTATTGGTTATTTTGACATAATTTCAAGCTCTCAAATTTAAAGTGATTGTAAAGTTTAGGTTTTTTTTTAAATAACAAACAAAGTATACTTACCTGCTCTTTGCAATCACTTTGTTCAGAGCAGTCCTGATCCTCAATGTAACAAACAAGAGATCCCTAAGCTCAAATCCCAACAGCTAGTGCATGCATTTATCCATCAGGTGCTAAAGGGGTGTAACCACATATTAAGTCAGTAGCCAGACCTGAACCTTGTAGCTCTCCTCATTGTGTCTTTTCCCCTATGCTAGCATTGTGTCCACAGTAGCATTTGCGTAGGCAGAGCAGAGTAGGACTGGCCATAGAGGGATTACTTTGACGCAGTTGGCCAGCTCAAGCATGTATTGCAATATATGTGAACTAAATATCCCTATTTATTGCATAGTCTGCTTGAAAGGGTATATACCCGTGTGCAGAGGGTCCTCAGAATTTCTGATCCTCAATGTCTCGCATCCCCCGCTGGCACTCCTGGATCCTACCAGCTGCTGAGTGCCCCCATAGCAAGCCATTTGTCTCCACTGTACCACCATCTTCCAGGAAGGACAACCTGAACAGGGAAAGAGTCAGCCTAGGAAAAGGCCTGAAGGCAGCCACCTACCCAAATAGCTATCAGGAAGGACAGTGTGAGTAACCTTAAACCTCCTGGGCCAAATAAGGGGAAAGAGCAGTCAGGTGGAGAATCCAGCTAGCTCCTCATCCGGGACGGTTTCTTAAGTTGTCAGTTTCTGGGTCCCCTTGCCCAGGAATACTCTTAGGCAGCTGGGTGAAGAGGAGAATTCATCTGGGGTCTGAGGAGGTACACCAGAGAAGTGGACAGCTCTTTACAGGAGAGACTTTTTGTCCATGGACTTGTACATAGTTACTAAGGAGTTTGTCCTCACAGTTCAGTTTCCTTGGGTATCCCATACACCTCACAACCCCAGCCAAGTTCAAAACCCCTTATTAAAAATCACAAAACCAGGCTCAAGGACTGTTTACTGTATCCAGTGTGCAGGTATGGAAAAAAATGCGTGTTGCCTTGCTGTGCAGAGCTGTAGGGGGACCCACAACTCAGCGACTCTGAAGGAGGTAGTACTACAAATGTCTAACAAGCAGGGCCCTCTGACTCCTCCTGTATTGAATTGTATTGCAATTGTACTGTTTACCCGTTGTAAAGCGCTGCACAAACTGCTGGCACTATATAAATCCTGTATAATAAGAATAATAATAATGTATGGCCATGCACATACTGTATGTGATTCTACAAAAGGACCACCTTTGTTAGGCTTTATAGGTGAATGCACTTGTTGACAAGGGATTAAAGGATTCCCAGTACCACCCACTGTAAAGCTTCCGAGGGTAAAAATGTATATCTGTTTCCCAACTATATCACACATATACTTTAACCTTAACCTGAACTCCAGGAAAAACTAAAATACTGATGAAATACATAAAAGGTTACTATTATACTTGGCAACAAAAGTTTGTGCAGCCAGTCTTCTGAACTAAATGCAGTCAGACCCTTGACCCAGGGGCATATATACAGAAAATAGTGCCTATGGCAAGCACTAAGATTGCACCCTTGTCCAAACACCTGACACCCATATTTTAGATGATTTTACCATAATATCAACTCAAAAAGTAAGTCAAACTCATTAATCTTTAATTAACAATATATCCATAACACAGAGTGGTTGATTCACTAATTCAGTGTGCTGTTAAGTGCAGTCTAAGGCCTAGTTCACACAATGTGTTTTTTAGTGCTTTTTGAAGAAACACACTACAGTCCATGGTTTCCTATGGGACATGTTCACATCTATGCTTTTTTGAGCTGCTGTGTTTTTGGAAATGGTCAGGGACTTTTTTAAATGTAAAAAGCAGTGTTTTTGCTACAATAGAGTTCAATGGCAAGGCTGCTGAAATGCATTTCTTCTGCCAAGCAAAAGCCAAAATTTCCACCCAAAAAATAAAAGCTGAAAAAATGCAAAACGCGGTAAAAATGCTGCACAAACGCACATATAAAAACACAAAGCACAATGCAAAAAGCAATATAAAACAGATCAAAAACAAACTGCATAGGTGTGAACCAAGCCTAATCCACCTCTACACTGTGTGGTAGTTGCTCCAGGCTTCCTTAGCAAAGCTTACAGTGCACTGCTGTGAGCATCACAGCATCGCTGGCATCAGTTTATGCTTCTCTGTGCGTCAGCAAATTTTCAAATCAGAGTCTCCCATTTACAACAGAAGCCCCCCTTTTACATCACAGTCTTCAGAGCCCCTTCCCCACTCACATCAGTGTCCTCACTGCCCCCTCATATCAGAGTCCTCAGAATCCTTCAAACCAAAGTCCTCAGAACCCCCTTCACAGATTCCACAGATGCCCACTGCATTAGACTCCTCAGAGCCCCCTCACATCAGTGTCAGTGTCCTTAGAGCCCCCCCACACAAGAGTCTTTAGAGGCCTTTAATATATGAGTCCTCAGAGCTTTCCCACATCAGTGTCCTCAGAGCATTTGTCACATTTGTTTTCTACATAACAATTAGTACAACAGTGGCATCATGACAGAAGGTGGGAAGTGTAGCAGGCCTGGATAAAGGTGGAATTTCATCCTTTTCTGAACGCTGAGGGTGGCATTGGATGCTTCCTGCCCTGGATCAGTGTCATGCATTTTCATAGATCGGGTGGACCGGCCCATTTGTACAATGGAAACACATGACGCTATGTGGTGCCATTAAATAGAGGATTCCATGAATCAAGAATTTCACAATGAAATAAGGGTGCTTTGATCTGATAATCTGATAGTGGTGCTAGCAGAATGTTTGGGGGTGCTATAGCAAGCACCCCCCTGGCACTGCCCCTGCCCCCAAGGCATATACCATACCCTGAATACTGCCTTCAGTACAACAGCAGTAGCCCAGCTAAACACAATCTCTGCCTGCTCACTGTCTGCTCTCTTCTGCTGTTGTGCAGAGAATTGGGAAGGCTTATAGCAAAACAGTAAAGTCTCTTATTATTTATAATTTATGCACATGAATGCCCTAGGTGGATTTAAAAAATACTCTAAATACTATTTGTTTTAAACCTTGAAGTGTAGGGGATGGGGGCCCACTGCAGGGTGAATTTCTATAGGTGCCCAGAGCTCAATTTTTTTGGTGGTCCCACCATCAACACACACTCAGTTTCCCTCCACTTCCCCTGCTGTCTGTTTAGCCCTACCAGCAAAAAACATGCCTAGTACTTCTTGGTGGGGGGGTGTAAGCAGGTACAGTTTACATTCTACACTGTGAGTGACGCTCAACCGGAATGGTGATGCAGCTGGAGGAGGAAGTCAAGAGAAACTGGGTTTCTCTATGATTCCCTTGGTCCCCTGGGGTAGCATTCCATTTGGCCATACTGGACCCAGGTGACTCTGGTGGCCATCTTGAGTCATGCAGATTCTATTTAATCTTTGCTCCCCGAGTTTTGGTGTGCATTTGCATAGTGGCTAGTGTAGGGACAGAGCACCCATCTGTCAGGGACAGCACTAGCGGTAGGGAGAGGTTCTGCAGGAGTAGGGAAAGCTTAGGGACCTTGTCTGCATCTCAGAAAGTTCCCAATAGGGTTGGACCTGCCAGGCCACACTCCACTCTCCTGAACAGGTGCTGTCTCCAGGTCAGGCATATACAATGCTGGTTCTGCTTAACTGTTGTAAGTTCCTGGTCAGGTGTGCACCCCCCCCCCCAACCCCTTGTGGGGCTATTGTATTATTGTACAAGTTCTGCAATACATCATTTACTGCAATCTGGGACTTGCTGTACCTTACCCAGAGAGAAACATATGGCTCACTCATCTTCCTGTTCACATTATAGCTTTGGTGATTGTTAATTGGTTACTCAGGCACCCAGTGCTGACACATAGGAACAGGGAAAGAGCTCTCAGTCCTGTGTAAGCTCCAGGTTGTAACTTGGAGCTTACACAGCTCTCACTCTCTGCCCTCCCAGTAGCTGAACAAAGCAACAGGGGAAACTAAAAGAACTAAGCATGTGCGACTGGTACAGCCAGCCAGCCAGCCAGGGCATTTGATTTTCTCCTCTGAACACCTTTTACTCCTGGCAGGAAAAAGCGGATTAAAAATTGTGCCTTAAGCCACATAGCCACATATTGCACTCATGTTTTGGAGCATCAAGCTTTTGAGCATTATTGGGTTCCATTGGCCAGAATATTATTTATTTGTGCACTTGATGTATCGTGTTTAGGTGTATCAAGCATTTTTTTTTCAGTGTGCATAAGGACTAAGAGAAGTTGGGGTTAAGCTGGAATTCCACTTTAGTGATTCAGTGTATGCATCACTGTATAAGAGAGCAGGGTGCCATATTGGCACCCCTGTCAGGGTCGAGTCGGGGATATCCTGCACTCACAAGATCTTTTAATGACCAAATTTATGATGGAATGCAATGTCTTTATGAGCAATCTCACCTACCATTCAAAACACTGGAACAAGCATACATCTCGGTATCTCTCTTCTATTTTTGTTTTCTTTGTGGGAGGATTTTATCTTGAAAATAATATCTTTTGTTCAGCAGACATTCTTAATTATTCAAATCGATATCCAGTCGTGCGGTTCCAGAGAAAGATGCACTAATTCCCAATTTATGGCGAATGAAAATTGCATATCTAACTGTTAGCAACACGGGGAAGTGGTCCTCTGGTGCAGTATTTTTTTTTCAGGGTCTGAATCATTTTTTGACGGCTTGTTAAAGTAGCACATGGAACACGTGTATTTTAGGTCCATTAATCTGTCGAGCAGTTGCATTGTGCATCTTCTCCTGCTGGACCAAATTGCCAGTAATTAGGACATTTCTGCATTACTAAAGCATCCTACTTCAAAAGTTTTTTATAGATTCTACTGCACAGCATTGGGGGGGGGGGGGGGGGATCAAAGTTCTTTTTTTATTTTACTTTCTTCTTTTCAGTGAGATCGGTTAGCACACAAGCTACATACAGAGTTTTTGCTGTAATGAGCAGATGGATTTGGTCAAACCTGTATTTAGCTTGAACACCTTGAAAGAGGGGTCTTTTTGACCATTCATTAGAGCATGGGTGGAGCCTTCACTCAAGTAACTTTGAGGGTAATGAGTGCAAGCCTTCTTTAATTGAGTGGAATATGGGTTGTTTCACTGACATAATTAATGTGTACTGAATGTCAAGCCACATTTTAAGTAAGGTTTAGGACCCCTGTTGGGGATTTACTGCTTTTGGGTACGCCATTAGAGAGATTTCCCCTCAGCTGCTGTCCTGGTGACAATTACTTCACCAAATGGCTTCACAAAACTTAAAAGCTGCTGAAGGTGCTAATGTTGCACCAGAAATGCACACTAAGGATTGTTTATAAAGTGATAATATACGAAGAACCAAAACACAGTACTAAGTCATAGGCCAGAGGTTACAGTTGGTGGCAGGCAAACATATTCAGAGTCAAGAAAAATGTCAGGGTTGGTAGTAGGCAGAATCAAAGGTAAGTTCAAGTTGTAGACATTAACAGATTCGAAAGCAGCCAGAGACACAAGGGAACAGCGCATCTAAGTATAGCAATAGAGAATAACTTTAATGGTTCAAAGTAGGCAACTCACAGATTAAAGGTGAGATTGCGCTTGTATAGATGTAAGTTCTGCTATGCAATCATGGGTGGACCCACTGAGAGACTCTGCTGCCAAAGAGGCAAGCCAGCGGTGGCACTGGTGGATTCCAGCATTCCCTGTGTGTTGAGTGATGACATCACTTCCAGGTAAGCAAGCAGAGGGGGCAGCATGAAGAAGGCCTGAAGAAGGAGCATGCATGTTCTGAACATGAGCTGCCCCCTGAACTGATGTTACCGCTGTCTGCTCTGCCCCCGCGCACACTGGGGTGTAGGGGTGGTGTTGGAGTGTCTGGCTTAGACTCTCAGCAGATCGCTGAGAGGCTGAGCCAGGTGCCAGTCCAGACTTTGGGGTGGATCCCCACTTTAAAGTCAGGATCTTTCCCCAGCCTGGGATGGTTGAGTGACATCAGCTGAAAATGGGTCAGAGGAGTGCAGAACAACCTGCATTCCTTTTATTTACAGAAGTACATCCCAAAGATCTTTGGCTGTACTTCTCCTTTAAATAAAATCCAGTGTTATAAACAAAATAAACAGAATCAGTAATGAAATGAGAACTGATATAACTGTAGACTGATTGGCACTGAGATGATGTAGAGTGTCCATCATCTCAGTGCCATATAGGGGGTGCGGAGCCTGGAAGTGACAATAACCGATGACTAACCAGGAGGGAACAGAAAAAGTGAGAGCAAAAAGTCAAGGTGTATATACAATAATAAAGGGAGGAGTGATGGTGGGTCCTGAGCCAATGATAGGATTTTAGGATGGCTTGAATCTCTAGATCCAGATTAAGGCCCCCAGGCTTCAGGCTATCAAGTTTAAAAATCCAATATGTCTCTTGAGTACACAATTTCTTAAACTTTCACCCTTGTCAAGTGTTGAAAGAATGCATTGAAGCGCTGCGACTTTAAGTAAAAAGGGGTCACCATTATGATACTGGGTGAAATGTCTAGAGATACTGACTTGGGGAGCATTATCTTCCACATTTCTTCTATGCTCACCATACCTGGTGTGTAGGGGCCAAATAGTGTGTTCCATGTAACCCAGGTTATGAAAACAAGTGATACAGTAGATCACGAAATTAGAGGAACATGTGAGAAATTCATCTATAGGATATATGCCCCATATTTACCTGTAAATTGTTTTTGCCATGATGAACATGGGAGCATGTCAGGCACTTCTTGCAATAGTGGAAACAAGGGTAGGAATGGTAGTCAGGAATGAGGGACCTCTGATGTTCAATTTACTGGGGGCTATTCTAGTCTTGATGTTACAAGCATATTTGAAGACTATATTCAGGACTTCAGGAATATTGTTCTTAAGTTTGAGGTCATTCAAAAGAATGCCCCAATGTTTTAGCATGATACACCGTATAGGCTCATACTCAACATTATACTGTGTCACAAAAAAGGGGTCCCACTCTGAGTGGTGGAGTGGCTTCAGAAGGGATGGTGGCTGATGTGGAACGACTGGTACTTATGGATGGCTTAATCAATAACTTCTGCATTGTGGCCTTTCTCTAGGGACCTGATAGTCTTCGATGGTACTACAATTGCATTTCAATCTTTAGAACTGGCTATAAGGAACATTGGACACCCACCTGGGATGATAACAACTGTTGCAGTGCAGATAGGAGTTTCCGGATGTGGATTTGGAATGGGTATGAGGTTTGATGCCTAGATTGCTACTACTGTACAACTTCAGATCAAGGAAGATTAACATTGTGTGATCCATCGTGAATTAGATACCAAATGGATTGTCAGGTCAGTAACAGAAAAACTCAGTGATTGGGTTGGGATTACCTTGTCAAATGATGATAATATCAGCTATGTAACATCTAGAGAAGGTTAAATGGAGTGAGAAAGGGTCATGGGCACAGATGAATAAATCTTTCCAATGAACCATAAATACATTTGCAAAACTTTCACCCATGGCAGCACTCCATGTCTGAAGCTAGAAATTCTGAAAGAACTTGAAATCATTGTTGTTCAATATAAAATTGGCTGCCTTAACCACAAAATTAGATTGGAAAGAGTTAAGATGTCCCTCTTAAAATACTGGACTGCCAAAAGACTTTTGTCATGAAGTTTGCTGGTATAGAGGGATGTGGCATCCAAGGAGATGCAATAATAATCTTCTTCCCATTGATAGTATCCAAGTGTTTCTAGGAGTCGGGTAGAGTCCCTGATGTAGACTGTAATTAGGCTGTAAAATGCTCTCCATGTATTAATATAGACTGCTTGTAAGGCTCTCCATAGATGATGCTGTTGGCCTGCCTGGTGGATTGTGGACTTTTGGCAGGTGGTATAAATATGGGGTAGAGAAAAACCCAGGAATAGGGAAAGACTTCTCATTGGTATCCAATATTCCATCCCTGGCTGCCTCTTCTACAAGTGCTTTGAGTTCCATTTTATATGTGGGCAGTGGATTGCGCTTGAGAAGAACGTAGGTAGTGTTAATTGAAAGTAAACGAGAAGCCTCCTCCATGAAGTCTACTTTGTCCTAAATGACTGCACTACCCCCTTTTATCTGCCTATCTGATGACAATAAGAGGGTGGGTTGTACTGTAAGTCTTGGAGGGCATTAAGCTCCTGTGGCAACAAATAGCTGCTTTTCTTTGGGTGTTGACACAGTGTTTTCAAGTCATGGCAGTGGGCCAACATGACAATCAGACAGCATTTCCACAAAGTATTCTGGAAGCTTCTATGTTTCTCTCGAGACATGTTTCTTTTAAAGCAAGCATCTAAAGTTAAAAATGTCAATAAGGAAAATTACACATATATATAGGGAAGTGCATTGAACAATTGAACAAAACAAAACAAATCCTCAGTATTTGATCCTGAAAGTCAGCGTGAAAATACCTAATTATACTGCGAGACAGCCCATCTTTATTCTGGACTTTACAATATATAATTACAAGCAAAATACTTTTTGATTCAAAAGAAATTATGCTATTTTTTATTACAAATGTAGATTTGGCTGTACTTAAACTTTAAACTCCTTGGTTTCTCTTATACCATCTGGCGCAGACTGACAGATCCAGAACAGCACTGCGGGAGTTATGGACCGCACAGGAGGCTCCTTGTGGGAGGGATTGAGCCCCCACTCTGGATATTTTTTTTAACCTCAAACCCAACAGCAGCTGTCTGGGTCTCTACATTTGCCATTCCACTTCTGTTTACAATATGGAACAAAGCTTTTCCACAGCCTCAGAAAAACAACCAACACAGCTTTTCACCTTTATAAAAGTTAAACCGTCCTTTCATAATTCCTCGTCTGTCTCTTAGCTGAGTCGATGAACGTGCCCTTTCAGAGGGGTGAGGAAGAGGTTGTCTCAGCTTCTCTGAATACCTGCTTGTTTGATATAAAAGCGGCTTTTATGTTCAAAAGGACTTCTACCTCTCTTACACAAAGTAGCTCCTCACTCAATCAATGCTTCCCATATGGCTCTGACTAAACACTTCCCTGAGGAACAAAGCAGATTTATGTACAAGAGCCACATTTTATGCAATAGGAATACACTAAATCAGGTCACCTCTGTCAGCAGATGTTTTTATATGGTGTGTCTCCCCTTCTGCGGCACAAAAACCCAATAGAGAGAGGTAAAAGGTGCATACAAATACTCTTTTACTGCCCTGTGCACCGCACCGTTACATCAAACCACATCCACCCACGTGGAAGTGGGGTGAAATGAAGACCTGAAGAATACAAGAAAATTACAATGGAAATACAGAGCTTTAGTTGTTAACCAGTCTTTGGCATGAACTCCTATCTCTAATTGCTGCTAAGAAATATATGCATTAAAGCTGAACTCAGGGATAAGCAAATATTGTCTAAATATGAGTCGTGTCTTACTAGAATCTTGGTGTGCTTTGTGTAATTATTCCAGAACTGTGCAGTAATCCAATGTGAAATTGTGTCTCTGTGCATGTGCTTTCCTGCAATAAAGACCAGTCTCTGCTGCTCTATTTCCTTGTGGAGGGTGACTGGTCTTGTCTCCACCCCCTCCTGTAGTTTTTTGCGTGCAGCCTGTAGTGAGTGGAGCTGCTTGGTCCCCCCACAGCTCTGCTCTCTGTATACTACACAGGAATTATGTCACTTACTACTTGTACAAGATAATGTCTGGGTGTGCACAGACATTTGGTGCACAAAAGTCGATTTATATCCTTTGTGTGTAATAAGAAATATATTTAAATTATAGTTTTTGTGCCCAGATTTCAGCTATAAAGAAACACTGTCACTTTGCCCATGGAGGGCAAATTGACAGTGTCTTTGCAAAGGTATTCCCCAACCCCATTATACTCACATTGCCAGCACTTTCCTGAGGAAGCACAGGCAAGGTAAGAATAACTGGTGGAGCAACACCTGCATGGACAAGGTCACAGGGTATCTTTTATTATTATTATTATACAGGATTTATATAGCGCCAACAGTTTGCTCAGCATTTTACAATATAATGGGAGACAATACAGCAACAATACAGTTCAATACAAGAGGGTTAGGAGGGCCCTGCTCCTTGGAGCTTACAATCTAAGAGGGAGGGGCTAGTGGTACAAAAGATAATAACTGTGGGGGATGGACTCGTAGGAGGAATAGAAGATTCCATTATTAGCTGAAGGCAGGATAGGCTTCCCTGAAGAGATAGGTTTTCAGAGATCACCTAAAAGTGAGTAGAGTAGGCGATAGTCTGATAAATTAGTATTTAAAATTACAGTAGCCGTATAAAAAAAAATTTGGAAAAGGGCAATGTAGAAACAATTGGACCATCAGATTTTCTCTGGCTTTGAGACACAGCCCCATATACATCTCTGGGGCTGCAATAGGCAGGCAAGGCCAGGTCAGTGAAAAATTATGGCACTGATGTAAGCAGTTAGGGTAAGAGGGCAAAAAGGATAAGTGCACTTTATATATATATTTTTTTATTAGGTACACTTGTAGGAAAAGAAGAAACAAAGATTGCACATCAATGATCCATTACTATTGGACAATTATATACATTTTGTACAAGTTTTGTATAAACAAATGTAAGCAAAGAAGAGAAAGTATCTCAGCATAGCCACATGGTTTATAGTAAGGAAGAGAAATTTTTTCCTGAGGTAAATAATATGAGGACCAAAAGTCATGTATTGAAGGGCATAGCCACCAGATATGAAGCACAGAGCCCTGCAAAACCCCACACCTCCAACATAGTGGGGGAGGAGGAGGGGAAAATTTTGTGTCAAGTCACAGGACACCAATACCAGGGCATGCGTAATTTGTGGCTCTTTTCTTGTATTGCTACTGAGACACATAATTTATGTGGCAGAGTAAAGATTCTATGGAGGTCCTCATTCAAACATTGTATAATCAGGTCTCTCTCCCATGCTGTGATTTAGTAGTGGTCCCTGTATGAGAGTGGTCCATTGATATGTTATAGATCTGTGTGATGGACTGCCTGACACCCCAGTTGGGTATCTCTGCCAAGCTACAGTTTTCTCCACTCTGAAACCAGAATATAGCAATTGCAGTTCAAGCCTCCCTAATTACCAGACAGGACCAGTATATTAGTTTAGGACTGTATATAGCAAATTTACCCCAAGCATCAGACAGAACCAATGTTGGAGTGAAACATGACTGACTTTATAGAGAAACCACAGAACATTTATACAACCTTCAGGTATGACACACATCAGGAGAAAGCTAAATTACATAAACAAACAATCAAACTCAGGAGAACAATGGGTTCCTTTCTGGCACCTAACAGTCTGGACTCTGAAGGAGAATAAGTTAGGTTTGAGTGAAGAGATTATCATCTAGAATCAACCAGGTTAATCCCATTATTCACAAAACAGGAATAGGTCCCAAAATTAAATCTTTCATGCTTGATTCACACCCTATACCTATTATTGGCACAGTGTGGATTAAACATAATGCCAGGGGAAAGTAGTAGAAATGTTCTTTGTAAACCCAAAAGGTCAGAGAGAGGTCTCCATAGTCCTGTGTCCATAGTCAGTGGGTAAGAGGCTGGCCCCAGGTCAGTGGTTTCCGTGACACCCCCAAAGATAGACTAACCAGGTCCCAGACCCCCAACTGGTCTGGACCTGCATTAGTCAGGCAATAGAACACCACACATTCTGTTCATGGGACCTCTCACATCTGCCTCTGGGGAGAAACAAGGTCTATGTTTTCTCCTGAACATCCATGCAGCCGCTGGGGAAGAATACCAGCTGCATAACCTCCCTAGTCCTTACACTGCTGCTGGGGAGAAGAAAAGCTGACTACTTATCCCTGAAGCTTCCATGTCACTGTAGGTGTTGGGCAGCAGTAGTGGACCCTGCATCCTGTTGCCAGCACTTCTGTTGGGACTGTGTATGGGCAGAGACTGGCAGTACTCTGCCCCACTGCCAGCTGGGGTTAGGAATTCCACTGTATCGGCATGCCGCCCTGGCTCCTTGGAGCTCCGGAAGTGCTGCTGGTGCTGGTCAGTGGCCAGTGGTGCTCTGCACTGATGCCACCGCTTCAGCTTGGTGTAGGAGCTCCATTGCAATGGCCTGCCATTGGAGTGAGGAGCCGCCTGCCCTTACTTCCTGGAGCTCTAGAGGTATTGCCAGTGCTGGGCAAAGACCAATGGGGCTCTACCCTGATGACAGCTCTCCCTCTGGGAAATAAAAATAAAAATTCAGTGGCCTCACACAGATCCTCCAGGGCTACTGATTGTTGTAGGCAGAGGCCAGCAGCGCTCTGCCTTGGTGCAAGCTCTTCTGCTAGAGGCTCACTGGGTTGTCTCTCCTCAGCAAAATACTCTATTAAGCCCCCGAATCTGCATCTGGTAACTGAAAATAAAGTCTCACTATCTCCTGTCCCTGGAACCCAGCTGATGTTACCAGTGCTGGGCAGAAGCTAGCAGAGCTCTATCCTGTTGCCAGCACTTCAGTTGGAAGCTCACTAAATGTTACATCCTCCGATGAAAAGTCAAATCCATGCTTTCTGGGATCTGTGGCTGGGGAAAGAGGTTGCTGGCACTCTCCCCTTGTAGCTCTCTTTTCTGCTGGTATATGAAAGGAAACAATCTAATGTAGGCTTGCTCCAACTCCCACTCCAAGCTGGCCAGATTCTGTCATATCAGGTGCCAGCTCTGTTGCCTCTGATAGATCCAGCAGACACTCTCTATTGTCCCAGATGTCCTAGTAGTGTGACTCCTCAGCACTCCTAAATTCTTTAATGTGCTCAAAGGATTCCCACAATAGACCAGTGCCACCACAATCCTCACCCTCTGGAGGGTTGGAGTAAAACAGGACTGATCCTCTTGCTCACCATAAGGCTGTTCATGGCTTGGCACCCCATTATGTCTCTGAACTTTTATCATCTTACTCTCCACCCTTGTAACCTCTGCTCCTCAAATTCTGGTCTTCTGTGTGTGTCCCCTACTCACCTACACTTGATGGGAGACAGCGCATTCTCCTGCTATGCCCCAAAACTCTGGAATTCACTTCCAAAGAACATCAGAGAGTCATCTTCTATAAACTCATTTAAATCAACTCTAAAAAATTTTTTTCTTTAGACAAGCTTTGATGTAATTGTCCCTTTTTTCCTTTATTTTATCCTATGTATTTCTTGTGTTTTCTTTGTAAAGCAGTTTGAGAAGCTACCTTTAAAGGCACTAAATAAAATAAAGTTTATTATTAATATTATTATTGTTATTCAAAGGGGGCCAAGTCAATCTGGAGTGTGGTAATTTTAGAAAGGGAGGTTATAAAGTCATGAAGTTGAAAATATTTATGTGACCCAATCAAAAAAATGAAGCAGCACAAAACCCAACCAGATAGTGAACTAAAAAAGTTTTGCAAATATGTAAAAAATAAAATATTAAATAGGTAGCTACCCCTTTAAGCAAAACAACAACATAATGTGCGATTAATAAAAGTAGGCACTCACCAAAATAGTGCAATCGTGATGATCATACACAATAATTATAAATCAACATAACATATAATACTGTGTAAAAAAAACGGGAAGCCCAAAATCCCAAAAACCATTCAAATGTGACAGTCCAACTGGTGACTAATTCTTGTAGCTCCAAATTGTGTTCCATCACCGTGTATGGCTGAAATGAGAACTCACCAAATCTACTTGACCAACAAAGTAGCCAGCAAGCTTGTAAATACAGATCCTCTATACCTTAGGAGTGGTGCAGAATTCTTCAGCCTCTTCCAATCAAATGATACTACACCACCTTCTCCATTATCAGTATCTCAGAAAAAGGCCAAGAAGATATTCACAGTAGAAAAATTTTATTTACAAAATTATGTAGATGTAATGTGATCCACCAACCCAAACAGCTCACTATGGGGATCTCTCCTACCACACCGCTGCCAGTCCTGCGGTTGGTGTGCATTCCAATGCCTGGATGTAACGTCAGAGGAACCAGATGTGATGTGTGGCTCAAGTTCACATTTCAGCCAAACACGGTGGTGGAACACACCTTAGCAACTATGTACAGATGTGAACAAATATAGTCTCTCCTTTAAGATCATTCCAGCTCTCTGGTGTACCTCCTCAGATCTCAAATTAATTCTGCCAATTCAGCACAGTAACCTGGATGAGAAGCTAGCTGGGTTTTCCACCTGACTGCCCTCTCCTCTCAACCGGCCCAGGGGGTGTAAGAACACTCATACTGCCCTCTCCTGATAGCTTAATGGGTTGCTGGCTGCCTTCAGGCCTTTCGCTGGGCTGGCTCCTTCCCTGCTGCTCAGAATATCCTTCCATGGAGACAGTGGTACAGTGGAGATCCTCTTCTCCAGCACCTGTCTGTAGGTAGGCCCCTTCCCTAGAACCCCTCCCCGGTTCCACACTCTAGCCTCTCAGTCCATCTTCCAAAAGTTTTTGCTGTATGCATCCTAAGTAATAATTTTGGGTATTTATTACTTCTTGTAAAGATCACAGTAATGCCTTTGACAATGTCTGTATTTGCACATAGGTAGTTTGCCTACAGTGTGTTTGCTAGGCAGTTGGCTGGCCCAAACTAGGGAAAGGGTTAATATTCTACACCTCTGTAGAATATTAACCCAGGCTTTTTGGATCCAGCCTATCCGCCCAGTGATATAAATAATGGGGAAGGCTGAGTTACAGAGCTTCAGCCCCCTCAGAAAGATGCTGTGATTGCTCCAAGAGGGGTAACTGCTGTGTCCAGCAGTCCGTTGGAAGGCATCGGGAGTCTGGAGAACCACCAAGCCTGAGAAAACACCAGTTATGGACTACCACCTTGCTGAGGTATGCCTGGGCAGTCTAATTGATATAGTTAGGGAATGTTGCATTCAATTGTTCACATTGGACTTTGTTTCAGAATATTCAGCAAAGGTGCATCAACTGTTTTAAGCCTGGTCTGAAGTAACTTTAAAGGGGTGCATGATGGTGCCTGGCATATGAAAAAACTAGGGTCAGTAAAGCACATGTGGGGTATGAAAGCCTCTACAAAAGGTCAGTAGGAGTCATGCAGCTACCATGGGCAACCCAGAACTAGTGCAAGGTACATTGCAGCCAGTCATGAAGCATGGTACCTGGTGTAGGTGATGGTTCCCCTGGTAGTGAGGGGGTCGGTGATCTGGCTCCATCCCCAGGGGTTGGTTTCCCAAAACAACAGGACCGGACCCAGGTTATGGACATCTATAACCTAGCCATATGGTACAGGAGTGAAGGAGTTAACATGTGCACGCATGAGGTCCATGCTATGTGCATGGCGGAACCCCATTCTGTCACTAGGAGTGAGGTGGCAGAGGAGCGCTGGATGGGTGGAGAAGGCACAGGCTCAGCGGTGTCCTTCTTAAATGCAACATTACACAAGCAAGGTGTGTAGAGACATGAGACGGAAGGATTTACAAAGGAACTCTGCATTTTACACAACACAGTGTACAGCTCTTTTCTAAGTCGGGATATCTCCATAATGTTTGATTTTCACATGAACGCAGTCCTCGCCTGGTCTGGGGCATTGGTGAGTGCATGCTCGGTGAAAGCTACCACCATGTGCATGGCGAGAGGCTGTGCCCACATGCACTCCAGAAGGACTGTGCTATCTTTGTTCAGGCATCATTCAAGGTAACCATTTATTTCACAGATGTATGACACAGATCAGCCCTTTCTGCAGTCTGTCACCTTGTGATTTACTACAAAGTTACAATGTTATAGTCTATTGAGTGGGAGAAAAGAGATGTAGAAGATGCCTCCACCCGTCTGCAGTAGATGTATGACATCATCTCAGTTTAGGTAAAGTCACTGGTCTGGAGCTCAAGGATGGCTTTTTAATGATAAAAGGTGGAGATTGATTCTGTCACTGTATATTAAGACATGTCAGGAATTTATTTATGTAGGCTTAAAGACCCACCGTAAGTTACCCATCGTCTCTGATCTATTAGAAGATGCTGAAGCCAGAGGACATACCCTCCTCTCTAATAGCTTCCTTTGCCTTATTGCAATAATGAACTGAAATAAAGCTGATTGTGGTATCTATCTTTTCTCCCTTCTCCTCAGTCTAATGAATGGAAACTTAACTAAATCACCTCCAAGCAAACAAAAGACAGTCCCTGGCCAGATCAAATGAAAAAATAATAAGCCGTATTAAATCAATCCATGGGATTCCTTGAAAATATCAGCTGCATTTAAATAATCAGCTACGTTCAATCGATACATAGTAGGCATGGATATAACACATTGATTTAATACACGCCGCTGCACTTTCAGATTCACTTGGGAGGTGTTTAAGTTTGTTCGGCTATTATTTATTTATTTGTTTCCTGATTTTAAAGATTAAACATCAGGTTTAATTTAGCTCTAGGTTTCTGCCAGAAAACTCGAAAGGCAAGATGAAATAGTTCCATTGTTTTCTTGTATCTGATAGGTGATGCCTTTGAAGAGGGATCACTTAAGCGAACCCTAGAGAATGAAAAAAGAACCGAGACTATTCCAATGTGTTCCTTTATTTTATTTATATTACTGTTTTTAAACATTACTCTTTTTTATATCATTTAACCAACCATGTAATGCATACGTATGTGTGGCGGCACGGGGGAACTGTCACAGAAAGCTCCTGGTCTCTGTCCAAGATTGGGAGGTGGTGGGACAGTCTGCCAATCATGTGACCACTGTGACAACCTTTCACATTGATCACCTTACCATAAAATCCACCCTGCCTCCCATTGTCAAGACCCAGTTAAGCGGCTACCAGAGGGTGGCAGGAAGGGGTTAAAGCCCATCTGAACCTTTTTTTTTACAGCTAAATGCATTAAAGATGCATTAAGATGTATGCGGAGTCAGTTTTATAATCAGAAGTTCATGCTGCCTGCTGTTTGGGTAGTGCTAGCTAGCAGGTGGCATGCCAGACCTCTGCAGAGAGGCCACTGCTTCCACACAGACAGCACAGGTGCTTTTCTGCAGCATGCTGGCAGGGGGCAGGCTTTTCCATTCAGTAGCTGCTTACAAAAGTAAATGAACTAAGAGTCTGTACAGGTGATCAGGGCCATATTAGGAGACAAATGATAAAGCCCTTTTGTGTAAGCTCCAACCTTTGTGTCATGTGATTATTTTAGTAAAAACTACAGCTGCCCTCTGCTTTATATGCAGACATGCATTTCAACTGTAGAGACAACTAACTATAGAAAAAAGATATGATTTCATTTGTAGAGAGTCTTCTGACTCCTCTCAGCATTCCCTGCCCTCATTTCCCCGTTACAGTTTTCTTGCTGAATTGCGCCATAAATGACCAGAAGTATGGAGAAGAGGGAAAAAACAAGGAACGTTATTGGGATTTGTAATTTTTGCAGCTTCATGCTGCCCCTTGTAACCCTGCTTGCCCTAAGCACCAGGGAAGGCAGAATGATATTTTGCAATATATTACTCAAGTGTTTTTTCATCCATTCAGCTGCTTAGGTGAAATTTATGTTTTAACCACTTGCTCCGTGGAAGATTTTACCCCCTTCATGACTAGGCCATTTTTTGCTATTTGGCACCACGCTAATTTAACTGACAAAACGCGGTCATGCGATACTGTGCACAAATTTAATTTTTTCATCTTTTTTTTTTTTTACACATATAGAGCTTTCTTTTCATGGTGTTTGATCGCCATTGAGTTTTTATTTTTTATTATATAAACGAAAAAAGACCGATAATTTTTGGGGAAAAATACGTTTTTTACTTTCTGCAATAAAAAATATCCAATTAAAAAAGTTTTAAATCTAATTTTATAAATCATAAATTTAGGCCAAAATGTATTCTGCTACATGTGTTTGGTAAAAACAAATCCTAATAAGTGTATATTATTTGGTTTGCTTGAATGTTATAGTGTCTACAAACTATGGGATACATACTGGAATTTTTATTTATTTGTTTTTTTATACTAGTAATGGCGGTGATCAGCGACTTTTAGTGGGATGGTGTGGCAGGCAATCTGATACTAACTGACGCTGGCTGGGGGGTACACTAACTGACTGACACTGACATCAATAGTGACACTAATAGAGTGATCAGTGCTAATACTATACATTGTCACTGTACTGACACTGGCTTTGAAGGGGTTAACATCTAGGGGCGATCAAGGGGGAAACTGTGTGCCTAACTATGTGTGATGTGTGTAAATGTGCTGCTTTTACTACAGTGCCTTGAAAAAACATTCATCCCCCTTGAAATTTTCCACATTTTGTCATGTTACAACCAAAAACGTAAATGTATTCTATTGGGATTTTATGTGATAGACCAACACAAAGTGACACATAATTGTGAAGTGGAAGGAAAATGATAAATGGTTTTCAAGATGTTTTACAAATAAATATCTGAAAAGTGTGGCGTGTATTTGTATTCAGTCCCCTTTAGGCCCCATGTACACAGGACCCTTCTGAACAATGGAAACTGACTGCTGGAAAATGTAGGTTAAAAAACGTCTGTTTAGCAGCGTTTGCATAACGCGTTTATGCACTTTTATGTGAGCTTGCGTTTAGAAGCTTTTTTTAAAGATAAGCACAGGAGAACCTCCCAAATGCCCAGAATGCAATGAAAAGTGGTAAATTATTAACTATTTCAGACTATTTCAGAGAAATACAGAGAGTAGAAGCAGAGACGGCAGTATGTGTTGAGATAATTAGGTGGGAGTTGCTCATTAACATTTCTTTTGTTTCCAAGGGTGGGAAAGGTGTCTGGTGGAGTGAGTCATTAAGGTCACCTGGCAGGGGGTCTGCATGAGGAATTTGAGGTGTGAATGGTCATTAACATATCTTTTGTTTCCAAGGGTGGGAGAGGTCTGAGGTGTGAATTGGTCATTACAATGTGTGACAAGCTTGGTAGGAACATCCTGTGTTAAGTGTTTTGTCCATCTGAGTACATTGAAAACGCTTTGCATGCATTTTTCATGATGAAAAAAAGGCTCTGGCCAGAATTGGGAACTGGAAGAGTTAAAAAAAATTTCAGACGCAAACGCTTATAAACGCAATTTGCCGCGTGTTGACGCATTTTGCCGCGTTTACAAGCGTTTTGCATTTGAAATGCTGATAAAATCGACTGCTGAATGCAAGTTTTCTGCGTTAAAAAATACAACTGTAAACTCAAATGCCTGTAAATGACTGCAAACGAAGATGTGTACATGGACACATAGGAAAACATTAGAGTGAGTTCAGGGGCTGCTGAAATAAACGCTGAACAGCTCCTGAACGTGAGTTTATCAGCTGCAGTGTACATGAGCCCTTACTCTGATACCCCTAACTAAAATTTAGTGGAACCAATTGCCTTCAGAAGTCACCTAATTAGTAAATAGAGTCCACCTGTTTGTAATTTAATCTCAGTATAAATACAGCTGTTCTGCGAAGCCCTCAGAGGTTTGTTAGAGAACATTAGTGAAAAAACAGCATCATGAAGGCCAAGACAGGTCAGGGATAAAGTTGTGCAGTATTTCAATGTGGAAAATTTGAAGGGATATGAATACTTTTTCAAGGCACTGTAAGTGATCTTGTTTTTTCTCCCCTGCTTTGCAGAGAATAAAAAAACAGTAAGATCGCCTGTCAGTGTAGAGAGCTCTGTGTTGTTTACCAAATCACAGCACAGAAAAGGTGGTGAGCGCCCTGCCGCAGTAAATGTGCAGTGGAACCGTCAGTAAGCTGTAAAAAATCTACATTAATATTTGAGTATGAACATCTCCATGTGTACCTGTTGACAATTTCCTGATGCGTACAACCTGCCGTAATCTTCCTCTTGGCCGTCTCTTTTGACACCTGAATGGCTCTGATAGTATCCTGTACCCTGTATCTGTACCAACCTGCTTTGTTCTTGTACCAGCCATTAACTCCAGCCTGTTCCCGACTGCACATCTGTCTAGGTGATCACCACACTAAAGAGAAAAAAAAAAGGCCTAAAATGAGAGGCAGAAATGCTGCACATGGAAGTAATAGGAAGTGAGTAGGTCCTGCAGGATAAAGCCATGGTAAGTCCTCACATCAAGTAGCAGGCCAATCCAGTCAGATCAAGGAATGCTGGTAATAAAAAAAAATCTACTGCCAAAGTACGCTGTTATGCACACTGCCTTTGAGAATCGTCTTGTTCCGGATCACCAGCTTTAAGGCATCACCTAAATGTGTAATTTAAAGATTTGTACACTTTTCATGTTACCGTATTTGCCGGCGTATAAGACGACTTTTTGACCCTTGAAAATCTTCTCAAAAGTCGGGGGTCGTCTTATACGCCGGTACAGATGTTAGGGGGGCTGCGGCATTAAGTACAGGGGTTTGCAGGGGCTGATGTCTCTTACCTGGATCCAGTCCCACGACGATCCGGTCCAGGAAGCGCGGCGTCTCCTTCAGTTCGGCCACTGGATGTTCGTGCGGCTGCTCGGCTCCGCCTCCTCACCGGTGATTGGCCGCCAGAACCTGTAGCTCAGGAAAGGCACACAGGCGGCCAATCACCGGCGAGGGGGCGGAGCCGAGCGGCCCCGTGAAAATTGAGTGCCGGAGCAGCAGGTAAGTGTTCTGTGTAGAGGTGCTGCTGCAACCACATATGCTGGCTGCAGCAGCACCATACGAGAACAGGGTAGGCAAGTCTCAGTGGGAGGAATAGTGCCCCATCATTGGTGTCACTGATACCAATGATGGGGCACTATTCCTCCCACTGATACCAACGATGGGGCACTATTCCTCCCACTGACACCAACGATGGGGCACTATTCCTCCCCCCCACTGACACCAACGATGGGGCACTATTCCCCCCCCCACTGACACCAACGATGGGGCACTATTCCACCCCCCACTGACACCAATGATGGGGCACTATTCCACCCCTCACTGACACCAATGATGGGACACCATTCCTCCCACTGACATCAATGATGGGGCACTATTCCTCCCACTGACACCAATGATGGGGCACTATTCCTGCCACTGATACCAATGATGGGGCACCATTCCTGCCACTGATACCAATGATGGGGCACCTATTCCCCCCACTGATACCAATGATGGGGCACTATTCCTCCCACTGATACCAATGATGGGGCACTATTCCTGCCACTGATACCAATGATGGGGCACTATTCCTCCCACTGACACCAATGATGGAGCACTATTCCTCCACTGATACTAATGATAGGGCACTATTCCTGCCACTAATGCCAATGATGGGGCACTATTCCTGCCACTAATACCAATGATGGGGCACTATTCCTGCCACTAATACCAATGATGGGGCACTATTCCTCCCACTGACATCAATGATGGGGCACTATTCCTCCCACTGGTGTGCATTGGAAGAGGGGTAGTCTTATACGGCGAGTATAGCCCAAACACTACATTTTAGCAGGAAAAGTAGGGGGGTCGTCTTATACGCCCAGTCGTCTTATACGCCGGCAAATACGGTACTTTTAATGGAGTTCTATGGTCACAGCATACATTTTCATTTTATAACATCAACATTGCAATAGCCTTAGTTAGATTTGACAATCCAATCAGTGACTTCCATGTTGTGAGTGCTGCTTACCTGCCGGCCTTCTCTTTCCCAACTTCCTGGATTCCCTGCATGCTTTGCAGCTTCTCCTTCTCCCCTGAGGTTTACTTTTCCATTCTAAGGTACCTTGCTGCCTGCAAGCAGTGATTCCTATACTGACTCCACCTCCTGAAACTCCACTTCTCAGCATCTCTGTAGATCAGAAGGCAGGCTCTGTGAAATGTGTGACACAGCAGTACCTACTCATAGGGCATAGTGACTACAGGTCAACAGAAGGAAGAAAATGAGTGCGGATCTTCACAAAGTAAATTTACAAACCTTAAGATCATTCAGATTAATAGTAGTAGGCTAGAAATAATTGAAATATGATTACATTTTGACAGATTACATTTATTTTTACGCATTTTTATGTATTGGTATAGGTCCCCCACAGTGGCACCCAATTCCTTATGCTATTTTGTGCTAATAGCTTGCCCTGCAGCTCCTCAATAGCTCATTAAAATGTGCCACCCATGGGGTTTGAATAGATCATCGAACCCTTGGCGAATTAAACCTCGGTTGATTCGTCCCTTCCTAGTTACGAGTTATACAGCGGCAAACTTGAAAATCTTCCCACAATCAATAATTGCTCAGTTCCCTCTGCTGACATTTTGTGTACAACCTGCGGTAATCTTCCTCTTGGCCGTCTCTTTTGACACCTGAATGGCTCTAATAGCAAGTGGCGTTCATTGTAACAATGCTGAATGTCACCTGCAGAAGGTCATTGAACTTTAAAAAGTGCAAAACCTTCAAGTAGCCGACAATGACCTATTTTACACATTGTCTAATCCATTCCGTTTCATTTGATCGCCAGAGGAATTAACAATGAGAGCAGCTTTTTGAGTTTTTTTTCTTTCCTAGTCAAATTTTTTTACTAGATTCCAAAAAACTCATTGGAATATTCAATAAATAAAAGTGCATTTGAAGCTGAGATCACACATTTTACATTTTCCATAAGTGCCAATATATATACAGACATACCTCGGTTTACGAAAGCCTCGGTTAACATAATTTTTGGTTTACGAATGAAAATCCATTGAAAATAATAGCTTGGTTTACGAATTTTTTTCGCAATACGAACGGCTTAATTGGTTTTCAATGCATTTACAAATGTTTTTCTAATCATGTCCTTGTACAATACTATGCCTTTGAAGTGTACTTTATAAAGAGTTTTGAACAGATAAAAGACTTTTTTTTTCTGACCTCCGGAATGGATTAATTGGTTTTCAATGCATTTACAAATTAATTTTTAATCATGTCCCTGTAAAGTATTTATGCCTTTAAAGTGCACTTTATAAAGAGTTTTGAACAGATAAAATACTTTTTTTTCTGACCTCCAGAACGGATTAATTGGTTTTCAGTGCATTCCTATGATAATGCAAGAGACACAATTTTTTAGTAAAACCTCTATATTAGACTTGTTCATAAGAATAGGCTACAGGAATAATGGGTTTTTAGGATATACATCCCCAGTTAACTCACAAAATCAGAACACTGAAAAAATAGGAATAATCAATTAGCAAACTTTAACAAATTACACAGTCATGAGTAGTAAACTTCAACTATTTAATTGCAACACCAGCAGCAAGGGGGAGGGGGGAGAAAAGGCTTGTTGACTTACCAGCTCCCTTCATGCCACCGGCGCCGCAACAGGGAATGCAGAGAATTATGTAAATGCATACTCTGACACAAATATATACCCTACATTGAATAAAAATGGCCATAGAAGAGAAAAGGTCCTTTAACTAGAATTTGTGACTTAAGTCCTGCGATGTTTAAGGTTCTTGATATGGTGTTATCTGTTGTCTTCTGCTAGCAATGGTGGGGCCCCGTAGGCATTAGTGAATACTTGAAATTGAATTAAGGTAAACAGATAAGCTGCAGTACTGCTCAAAGCAAAGGTAACTGAGGTGTAAAGGTGTCTGCATGCAGCATCTCTAGAGTGATGACAGAAAGAGTTTGGGCATCTGCCTGCTCACCAATCCTATGGATAGCACGGCCTCCTAGGAACAAGAGTTCTTGCCCAGACTCTTGGATGTTTGCAGGGATTGCTGCCTGATGGCCTGTCAGTGCAGTAAGCAGAGATGTCTGTGTGAAGACCGGATATTGACAGTCCTGACGCAGAGAAGCTGATGTGATCCTGATGTTGTGATCGGTGTCACCGATGTGCTGAACTGGTATGCAGAGTCCAGCAGCAGTAGGCCAGCAATCTGTCTATGGAGAAGAACAGCAATCCCCCTATGTTCAGTTTTGAATCTCGCACCCAGAGAACAGAGCCAGTCCCCTTGCTGTTGAATATATCTGCTCTCCCAGCATCCTTTTGTTTTGGCAGCTCTCTGGTAGTTGTAGTTCAATCAGCACTCAGAAATACAGTATGTATTGGCTGTAGGACTACAGGTCCCAGGACTGTTACCAGGACGTAATGTAACAGTCCCTGGACACTAGGCAGAAAATGATTAACCATAGTCTCATCTGTAAATGTCCCTAAAAGGCATAATTATATAGCCGGCACCTGGCTACATGTACATGTAAAGTTTTGGTCTGTGTAAAGTAAGAGGTGGGGCACAGGAGCTGGGCCAGCACAGACAGTAACTAGTGACTCCTAGAAGAAAACAGGACTATGATGTGGAAGGAGGGAGGGGGCATCACGTAACTATAGAGTATTCATAGTAATTTGCAAGTGAATAACAAACATTTATGGAAAAGAAAAACACTGCAATAAACATTTAAAATACTTAGATTTTCTGGGATTTTACCTACATTTTCTAAGTTGATGACAGGGTTAGCAAGCCAGCTAATCATTCCTCCTCTATATTAGTTGTGAATTTTCTTTTTTTCTGCAGTCAGACTTGTTTGTGACCATATGGAAGAAGCTTGACAGTTGTGTATTAGAAAGACTTGCAGTATAGAGGAGTGATCACAGTCCCCCTCAATTCTTTCTGTCATGTGGGTGTGTGGCACCCATAGCTCAGAACTTTGTGATCGTGTGTGGGAAGCTTCTAGGAACCTGCAAGACAAAACTGCCCAGAGAGGAGGCAGAGATTACTGAAGCACAGAGGAATTTTAACCATTGCCCACATTGATCAATCACTTAAAGTGTCAGCCCACCAACAGCAGGTGTTTTAGTTATAAGTGATGTCAAGTGGGCTGAGACACCTACTGGGATTATTCTGTCCTTGGGGTTCTTCAGCATTAAGATCTTCCCTGTAGAGTGCCTGTTCTAATAATGCTCCTCTCTCACAATTGTTTTGCAATGTAAAATTACACAGCCTCATTTTTAAAAAATGAAGCTCAGTAGGCGTGAAAAATTAAAAAGCAGTCCTGCTTACAATACTCACCAACAGCGATAAGCAAACCAAGCAAAGTTACAAGTTACAGAATACAGCGTCCAAACCTCACTGAAGTCTGTGGGAGTGGAACCTCGAAATTATTTTCTCAAGGCCATTTTGCAAGCTTTTTTTTAAAAGGGGCATGGATAGCTAGGCACTGCCACGAGGAGCATTTGGTAATGCCCCTGGTACCTTTTTCATAGGCTTTTTTGAGTTTGGGCAAGGACACAGGGGCCCCATGATCCCCTATTGCCTGGGGGCCCCATAAGTTGTCAGTCCACCCCTGTCTATACCAGAACCTTACCAAAGAAACCAAGGAACTCCCCAAAATCCATACCAGATCCTTATCCAAGAATGCAGCATTGCTGGCCAGAAGAGTTAGGAGCAGCAAGTGTGGGACCCCTCCCCCCCATACCTACTGAGCCATACCAGGCCACATGGATTCAACATAGGGAGGGTACCTTGCCAGGCCTACCCCCAAAGCACCTTGTCCTCACATCCCTGGCTCCCAAAAATCCGTCCCTCCTTACATGAATGACTCCTCTGGCAGACTCATTGAGTATGACAACTCACTAGTTGGCTGCTGAATGTCAACAAGTTGGCTGGTGATGCTGGCTGACAACATTGCCCATATATGGTTGTGAATATATTTGGTCAATGACGTAACTCAGGATACTGACTTGCTTCTTTACAGTTTAAACTAGTGGGTGGGCAGGGAGGTCATTCATTAATCACTTTCATCTGCAGCAGCAAACATAGGTTCAGGCATGTGAACAGGCCAAATCTGACCCCTTAGTTTGTTTGAAGGGATGAGCTTAGGTTCTGCTTGGGTTCAGTCCGAAGCTGGAAGGCAGCTGTCAGTGCAGGGCCAAATCAGCTGTGGGTAGAGGACCCCATGTACATACGGAGCAAGGATACTCGAGTCATAATTTAATTACTATGGCCACAGGACAGTGATCCCATGAATTTCCCCACCCCTTTGATTACCCCTTTGTTTACATGCATCCATGGGCTGGGAATCCCTGGCCAACAGCTGATTGGCCTGGCACTGACAACCTCCTTAAAGGTTCAGACCAAACCAAAGCTCATTCCTATCCGCTCATTTGGTGAACCTCGAACAGCTAGAGTTTGGGTAAAGCACTTCATTGACCCAAAGCTCATACCCACTCACCACCTCTCCAGTGCTATCCCACATAGGCTCACAGCTCCCCAATCCAGCACATTCTTTTATGGGTTAAATGATGCCCCATGCCAAGATGGATGTATCATCTCTGAGCTGGCACCTCAGTCTAGCCCAGATGCTGCTGGATGATTATGTAAAAGAATTGTATGGCACTCTCAGTTTCCCAAGGGAGTTATTAGGAATGCCTTCTGCCAAAAAGAGGTTGCCACATTTCCACCGTATTAATAGGTATTGACCCAGTGTTCACCTGTCCATAGTTGCATTTCAAAGGTTTTTAGAAGAAATATCATCCATGGGCACTGTTAGCATTTATTATTTTTCCTATTATTATTGCAAAACATTAAAGGCTAAAGACATTTATAAATATCTTGCCAACAACACAAAGTATAATAAACTAAGATCGCCCAAAAAGGCTGTTGCTTTTAAATGGTTTAAGCCTTTGACGTTTTCCAATAAAGAGTGATAAATGCCAAAAGTGCCTGTGGATGTAATCTCTTCTTAAAGTTACTGACCCTGAATGATGATGCCCGAGCAAAGATGTTATTGTCCCTTTGGAGAGAAAAGCAGATGAAACAATTGTCAAGGAGAGTACTGTGATCTCTGTGAGAAGTACGGTAGTGATAAGATATATGTATTAATACATAGTAATGGAAGTGTTACTTATACCTGATTCTACATCCACTTCAGCTTTTACCTACAAAATACCTCATAATTTTTAATGTGACCTTGACACCAGGACTTACAATCATGGTTTAGCAAAATAAATAAAAGTAGATACAGTTGTTCCCTTGATTATGCTTAATAATTGTCTAATTGCAGAGTAAGTGCCTCTTCTATTGTGTGACATCTCCGACACGTTCAGGTATGTCAGAGGCTGACAGCTCTCCCTGCAATTTAGGTCACAAGTTCACACACGTGAAGTCTGAAGTCAGGTGAAGTCTCTCAAGCCCAGATCCAGAACACTCACTCTTTAGGCTGGAAAATATTATGTGAAGATAAGAGTTATAATTACAAAACAAAGTTTTTTCTTTAAGTTTGCAACAGGCAGGCAGGCAGAAACATATTCTGCTTTTTAACTAATGTCATCATGACCCCAACAATTCATGATGAAAATCTTCCATGAACCTGCTGTAAAAATGCAGCAACTCTGCTCCGGAGAAATGAAAAAGGCAATTAATAAGATAAAGAGAGCAGGACGGTAAGCACTTATTGCTGGCGGGCCTTTCTGGACGAAGAGAGAAGCACATCGCTAATGCACGGCAACATAGGAGAACTACTTAAAGATAATTCTGCCAGCGTTCAGGAATGTCACATGGCCTAAAATCCTTCTGGGATCCCAATGACCTTGGACAAGCTAATTTATTTCTCTCTGCATGCAGCACAACAATTAGATTAGCGGTAAGGACTTGTGGTGCTGGGGCTTTGTAGACTGGTGTACCCTGTAGAGCTCTTATCGGGAAAAAATATTTGTTCTATGCATGGAGCACACAAGTGTCTTTCTGTAAGACTGTCATTTTTTTCATGCCTGGATCATTAACATTGGAAGCTTTCAATTGTAAAGAAACAATATTTTCTCTGGAATGGCTGTTGGGTCAATACTTCTATTGGCCTTGGTCAATTTTCAGGGTTATCAGTGGAAAAAATCACTATCTTGTCTACACTTCATGTTATAGATACAAATTAATAGAGAGAAAGATGGGAGGATGATAGAAATGAGAGAAGAGAAGAGAAGAGAAGAAAACGGAAAAAAGGGGAGTGGATGAAAAGATAGATCATGAGATACATACTGTAGACAGATGGATTTATACATAATATAAATATAGATAGGAAAATAGATAAAGAGATAGATGAATGATAGTAAACAGAAATTTAGAAGATAGATAGATAGATAGATAGATAGATAGATAGATAGATAGATACAGTATATTGCCAAAAGTATTGGGACACCCCTCCAAATCATTGGATTCACATGTTTCAAATAAAAAATGTATCAAATCAAACACCTAGACATGCAGACTGCTTCTACAAACATTTGGGAAAAAATAGGTCACTTTCAGGAGCTCAGTGAATTCTAGCGTGGTACAGCGATAGGTTGCCATCTGTGCAACAAGTCCATCCACAAAATTTCCTTGCTAGTAAATTTTCCATGTTCAACTGTTAGTGGTATAACAAAGTGGAAGCAACTGGGAACAACAGCAACTCAGCCACAAAGTGGTAGGCCAGATAAAATGACAACACATGCTGAAGCGCACAGTGCGCAGAAGTTGCCAACTGTCTGCAGAGTCAATAGCTAAAGACCTCCAAACTTCATGTGACCTTCAGATTAGCACAACAGTGCGTAAAGAGCTTCATGGAATGGGTTTCCATGGCCAAGCAACTGCATAAAAGCCTTATATCACCAAGTGCAATGCAAAGCGTCAGATGCAGTGGTGTAAAGCACGCTGCCACTGGACTCTAGAGCAGTGGAGATGTGTTCTCTGGAGTGACCAATCATGCTTCTCTGTCTGGGAATCTGATGGACATGTCTGGGTTTGGCAGTTGCCAGGAGAACGGTACTTGCCTGACTGCATTGTGCCAAGTGTAAAGTTTGGTGGGGGGGGGGGTGGATTATGGTGTGAGGTTGTGGGCCCCTTAGTTCCAGTGAAGGAAACTCTTAAGGCATCAGCATACCAAGACATTTTGGACAATTTCATGCTCCCAACTTTGTGGGAAGAGTTTGGGGATGGCCCCTTCCTGTTCCAACATGACTGCACACCAGTGCACAAAGCAAGGTCTATAAAGACATGGATGAGTGAGTTTGGGGTGGAGGACCTTGACTGGCCTGTACTTCTGGAAGAATGGTCTAACATTCCCATAGACACACTCCTAAACCTTGTGGACTGCCTTCCCAGAAGAGTTGAAGCTGTTATAACTGCAAAGAGTGGGCCAACTCAATATTGAACCCTATGGACTAAGCCTGGGATGCCATTAAAGTTCATGTGCGTAAAAAGGCAGGCGCCCCAATACTTTTGGCAATATAGTGTTCATACATGCATAAGATAGATATTAGACAATTTTATAGATACAAATTAATGGAAAGAAAGATGAGAGGACAATAGAAATAAAAAAAAAGATGAATGATAGTAGAAAGATAGACGTTAGATAGATAGATAGATAGATAGATAGATAGATAGATAGATCATGCTTTCTATGCACAGAATCTGCCATTAGGTCTCGTTACTGTAATAACTCATGACATTCCACTCTAATAGGTTGGGATCCATCTATTCCCTCAAAGTTGCTTTGTAGTGACAATGTAACAAATAATTTTCCTTTAAAAAATATTATCCCTGTTAGCCTAATTTAAATTGTATAATTGATAGAGGATCAAAGGGTGCCTGGTGACTGAGACAACATATCAATGACCTATGTATGTTCTAACGTCCATAGGATATCTTCTGAAGGATGCAAAAATATAGTTATTTACTGGGCTCATGGGAAGAATTGCTATTTGCTACCACTAGAGGGAGACATTGGCTGCCCATCATGAACTATCACAATGAAGGGAGGACATGTAAGTAAATTCAGATTCTATTTAATCATAGATAAACTTGTCATTTTAAATATTGTCCATTTTAAAAATGACATTGTTCTTGTATGCATCTGTCTAAAAAAAAAAAAAAAAAAATCTCCATTCGTCCCTGCTTATTTTTAACCAATTTGCCACCAATGCCATTTTCAGTTTTTGTACACATTAGCACATTTTAGGTCTGAAGATTACTTAAAGCTGAACTTCACCCAAAAGGTGCTGACTTTTAATTTTTTGGAGGGAGACTGGAACTCCTCTTTAAAGAGGAACTTCACCCATAAGAGAAGGTCCATTTTAAAGTGGATCTACACTGTATCTGAACACCACAAACCAAAAAGCACTGTTTAAGAAATTTTTAATATTCAAAGCAAACTCTCCCATCCATTCATGCAGGCTTTATTTTGAAGGGAAATCACTTTCAAAAACACTCCCCTAGCATTTCTGGCCATGGCCATCTTGAGTAAGGGCAGATGATACATGTAGCATTTACTTCCTGGAATCCATCTGCCCTTAGCTCAGGCATGCAAACAGGAGAGTATGCTTATCTGAGAAACCCAGTCCTCCCCTCCTGATGACTTCTGAGATGTATGACATCATTTGCCTTCCATTTACAAGGAAGGAACTAAAGAAATGTAAAAAAAACTATTTAAAACAAGTAAATACAATATACCTTCCTATCTATTTCCTAATGCTAGCAGCATAAGGATTCACAATAGTCAATGTTGATTGAGAGTGTGAAGTTCCACTTTAAGTCTTCTTCCCCCCTCCTTTTCTACATTTGGAAAGCCATTTTTTTAAGGGGGGGGGGCAGGTACCTAGTTTTTACAGGTACCCGCTTCCACTTCTCTCCTAGGTGGTCCGAGCAGAAGTGTTCCTCCCACCCTTCCTCTCCACAGTCTTCTAGGACACATCACAGGTTCCAGAAACGTGCAGGACAATTCAAGAAGCGCAAAGCTGGCTGTGAAGCCGCAATGTTTGTTTTTGTAAGTTAGAGCACCCAGCAAATGCATGTATGTTCTTATGTGTATATTCATGAAGGAGAGGGACTTAAACACTCTTGTTTGCTTTTTAATTACTATATACTGTATATATTTTTAATATTAATACTATTGATTTTTTTTACCCCCTAAGTGATAGCACTCTGTAATGACAGGTTCTCTTTTTTGAGGCATCAGGGGTTTAACAGACCCATGATGTTTCCTCTGGAGCTAACAGAGCACAGACCATGCTCCATTTTACACTTACCTGGCCACAGCAGCCAGGAAATGACAGTGCTGAACCAAGAAGTGACGTAATACAGTGCATGTTGCTTCCATGTTCTTTCATCAGAGGTGAAATCAACACTCCCAGATCTCTGTACTATCAGCAGATGGATTGGGAAACAGCCTTATTACACACAAAAATAAACAAGCCTGATGGGACTTTACTGGTACATAAAGCAGACAACCTCATGTTATACATAAAACATGTTTATTGACATACATCTTCCAAACACAATGTATAAAAACAGTACTTGGCTAGTGAGCCCTAAAAAATCACAGCATATTGTTCTGTGGCATCAATATCCTCCAGAGGTCGATGCGTTTCACTTGTTAGCTTCTTCAGGACCCCGAAACTAGAGGCAAAGAAATCAGATGCCCTAACTGGCAGATGTGTATACATATAGATCATTAGTCAAATAAATATAGTGTTACATAACATATTACACCTTGTAGAAACTATTCTTCGCAAACTCACATGTCAACATGAACGCTGATGCCGGGCAGCAATACCCACACAAAGGTCAGAATATGGTCGTGGGTGAGCGTCCACATCCAAATCCCTCTCCCCTCGTCCCCAATTAGGGGGAATCCTGCAGAAAAAAACAACAGACCTGGTTCCACTACAGAAAGAAAAGAAAGGGGCAGGGGAAAGAGGGAGAAGGAAAAAGAAGGGAGGGGATATTACATCCCAAGTGTAATTCGCAATAAATCACTCACTGACACAGGAGACAGGCAACAGATATATTCGTATGCAGATATTATCCATACGTAATGCAAACCATAAGTACGTTCCACAAAATAATCTGGATATACCAATATATATGGGGGTCAGTAGAAATATCCATATTCCAAAGAATCATAACAATGTCTGGCACAATACCAAACCCATACCTGTTTATTCCATCCAAAAGAAAGATGTAAGGACAATGCAAAACCGGCCACTAATTGAGTCCTACAGATATACTCCTTTCAATATCAAGTGTTTCCTATATGTCAGTACATGGAATCTCCTGAGTGTGGCTCCTGTAATCACATAACATGTAGCCATGCTTAATAACCCCTTCATTTAACTCCTCCATTCATCAAACTAGCTCAAACACCATATCACATACCTTTAGTTCACTGTGTCACGTCTACCGCCCACTGTGTGTGTCTCCCCAATTGTGCCAAAAACAGCATGCGGCAGGACGCTTAAATGTTGTCATCAATAAAAGACAACACTTCCGCCCAGGTGGGTGATCCGCAGGGTAAAGAATGAAGTGCACATACAAGTGGTAATCGCGCATGCGTCTGCACAGCACTTTTTCCCTGACAAGCCAATGGGCGGAAGTGCACTCTTTTCACACCGGAAACGCCCACAGCGCACGCGCGCCCTCCTCAACATATTGTGCAGCCTCATCATTCCATGCTAATAAGAAACAACAATAAACTGCATCTAAACGGCGACACACAGCGGCCAAATGAAGCCAATGCCCAGCAGCCACCACCTTGGGAGACCCTGGACTTAAACAGTCCAGCCTCCCAGATGTAATCCATAGCCGAAGGCCTCCATTAGGCTTATAGGCGATCAATACCATAAACAGAATAAACAAAATTCTAATCAATTATATTCCCCATAGTTCCAGATGTTCTATATCCACAATGGAGTCAATAAAGGAGCAAAGGGCATGAGCCCCCACCTAAGCCAGACCACCGATAGACGCTGCAGCCCACCCAACACATGGCACATGTCACACCAATGTGGAGAATCATTAAGTATATCAAAACATAGAAAAATAAAATACAGTACATATAGTTACATGTAGATAGAGCCCCATACAAAAACTTCTATATGTTGGATATATATCATAAAAAAAATAACATGACTATATCAATTTCTTACAAACAGGGTGTATAACTTAATGCCTCACTAAGACCTGGAGGGGAAGTAGCATTCAGAGTGTAAATCCATCTTGCCTCTTTTTGCAATACTTTCTGGTCAAAGTTTCCTCCCCAAGGGTCCTCAAATACCCTTTCCAGGGCTGCAAACCCTATACTTTCTGTGTTATGACCATGTTTCAAGGCCACATGACTACGATTTGGTGTATACAACAGATTTCTTTTTACACAATCTGGAGGATTAACCCCTTAGGTTCCACAGTGAGAATAACAAGCATGCTTTACTCCATATACAGACTGATTTCACTGTTGTGGGTTTAGTAACACTTTAAAGAGGAAATTACTGACACACCATATAAAGGTAAAAAGTTAATATAAACTCTATAACTCTAAGTGGGTGACATTTAGTTTAATAAAGTGCTGTTTTTCAAAATTGTTTTTGTAAAATATATTTTTTGTTCATCCTTCTCTCTTCCTGCTGATTTCCTGGAAACTCTTTCAGCCACTTCTTTATTACATGCACTCGCACAAGTGTTGGCTGCACATTATTGCTCTGCCACATGCTCTGTGAATTAGAGATGGAGCTCTCTGATCATTAGGGAGCATGAGCTTTACTGATACCAGAGCTATATGTTCAGCAGGGGGCATGTTGGACCTCTGCAGAGAGATCACTGCTTCAACACAGATAACAAGGGTCCTTCTTTGCAGCATGCTTGTGGGAAAGTGAAGTTTGGTGCGGGTATTAAATACACGGAATTCAGTTGCAACACTTGGAATTTGTATTGAATAGAATTCCAACGTTACAAACACCCTAGTGGGAGACCGCCACTTAGGGAAATAACTCAATGTTTAATGCAGTCAAAGACGTGGCTGAGGAGAGGCCATCAGTATCTGGCTCAAAAGGAGTGTGGCCTGGCCGGTCCAGTCCCAAGAGGGGAGCCTTCTTCCAGGTAGCAGGTCTCTAGTCTTTTCCTCTTCATCAGGAACCTTTCCCTAATGCTAGTTATTTTCACTAGCAAGCTGGGTCTTTTCTTCCTACACTAGCTACTCACAAAATGTGAGCCAAACCCCAGGGGCAGGGACTTAAATATACCTTGCTGACCCAAGATGGCCACCAAGGATCACATGACCGCAGCATAGCCAACCGGGATGCTGCTCCATTGACTCAGGAAACCATAGAGAAACCATTTTCCCTTGGAGTTCCTCTCCAGACTGTGATACCACCTGGGTCAAGCGCCACCTACAGTGGAGAAAATAGACTGCATCTGCCTACATGCTGGCAGGGGACAGGCTGTGGCTGCATTCTAAAGGAAACCAACGGTAAGACTTTGCACACCTTGTTTTGATGCAGCTGGACTGTATTGAGCGTATTTAAACTGAAACTTCAGATGGGCATTTATGGTTTTATTTTATATTCATCTTTCCATAGTGGCGGAGTAGTCTTTCAGGACAATTATTACAAGGTGATATCATTCTACAGCAGGAGCTCATATCCTGTTTTAAATGAATACACAGCAATGTCCAGATCTCCTCTCCTACAGGGTCCACACAGAGCCCCCAGCTCATTTCCTGCGCAATATTGTCTGAGCGCTGCTTCGGGAAGTGAACCCACGGCACATACAGGCAGATTAATCACTCAGACGCTCCTCGGCTCATACCAGGCATTGTCACTTGACACTGTCATGCCACGAGGTTAATCCATCAGCCAGTCACTTCTCAGACACTTTGATAAAGCAGCCCATAAAATAACATAGCATGAAATTATATTCTCTCACATGAGACGGAAACATGAACGCTGACGGAGGAGGTGAGAGTCGACTGCTACATTTCCCTATTTAATTAAAACGGCCTGGAATTGCGTTATCTTTGAAGATGGACTAAAACGTATCAGCGTCAACCTGGAGCTGTACTCATAAGGGAGCCTGAGCTGCTGAAAGGATTTCAAATGAAGGTTTTGTCTTTGTGTTGAAATTATAAAAGAAAATCATAGATGCATCATATCAGTTAGAATGTTACTAAAGTGGAGCTTTCAGTCTGCATGAATAAATTCCTGACATGTCACAGTATATAGCAACAGTGTCATTTTTCAAAAAGTCCCCTTTTATCATTTTAAAAGCATCCATATTCCCCAGTTCTATGGTTGAGATGATGTAATCAGTCTGTTGCAAGCAGGACAAAGCATTTCCTCAGTCTCTTCTCCCTAAGGACTTGTTTAGACCTGTTCCGGTCTCTGAAAAGTGATCCACAGTGAATCGCTTTTCAGAGAACTGTACAGGAGTGGCTTGCTGGCACTCTGGAATGCATGCTGCCATGTACTTTGCCTTACACGTGATCATGCAGGAAATTAATATGCATTACAATGTAAGTTAATTGCAGTCAATTTCAGTGGAAAATGTGTCAGTACAAAACAGCACATTAGTGAACTGACCCCTAAATAAATAATTCCTGTTTCTTTCTATTTTAACTTAGAGTAGGCTTTTTCAGTTCCTAAAGAACTAGTAAACCCAAAAGCAAACATTTATTTTATTGCAGTTTACCAATCCTTAGATGTGATGGCTGTATTAGATTCTTTTTTTAAGCTTTCTTCTATTTTCATCTACTGATCCGCCAGCAAGTCTGTTATTTTTGAAAATTTTGAAAACAAACTGATATTTTTCACTTTTGTTTTTAAAAAATATCCAAAATATCCAATAAATTAACTAAGTTAAGCATAAATTTAGGCTAAAATGTATTCTGCTACATGTCTTTGGTAAAAATCTCAATACATGTATATTAATTGGTTTGTGTGAAAGTTATAGCGTCTACAAACTATGGTATATATATTGGAATTTACATAGCTTTTACTTTCTGACTGCCTATTACATCTCTCGGGGTGCTAAAGTGCCAGGGCAGTACACTCCCCCCCCAAACGACCCCTTTTTGGAAAGTAGTCACCCCAAGAATTTTGCAAAGAGGCATGTTGAGTCCATGGAACATTTTATTTTTTGCCACAAATTTTTTTAATATGACAATTTTTTATTTTATTTTTTTGTTTACACAAAGTTGTCACTTAAATGATATATTGATATGCCATGGGTAAATGTGGAATAACACCCAAAAACACATTCTCCTACTTCTCCTGAGTATAGGGATACCACATGTGAGAGGCTTTTTGGCAGCCTAGCTACATACAAGCCCCAAAATCCAATGACCACCTCCAGGCTTTCAAAGGGCATATTTCCTCATATCACTTCCCCACTACCTATCACAGTTTCAGAGGCTCTAAAATGCCAGGATAGTACAAACACCCCCCCCCCACCACCACCACCAAATGACCCCTTTTTGGAAAGTAGACACCCCAAGGAATTTGGTAAGAGGCATGGTGAGTATTTTACAT
The DNA here is from genome assembly GCF_062004578.1 of Staurois parvus. Taxonomy (NCBI): domain Eukaryota; kingdom Metazoa; phylum Chordata; class Amphibia; order Anura; family Ranidae; genus Staurois; species Staurois parvus. The sequence continues at coordinate 1,691,040 of NW_028318045.1, read as the reverse complement.
ACCGTATTTTTCACTCCATAAGACGCACCTGACTATAAGACGCGCCTAGGTTTTAGAGGAGAAAAACAAGAAAAAAAATATTCTGAACCAATGGACTGCAGACACAGTACAGGGGATGACCAGAGACTGCGGACACAGTACAGGGGATGACCAGAGCCTGTGGACATAGGACAGGAGATGACCAGAGACTGCGGACATAGTACAGGGGATGACCAGAGACTGTGGACATAGTACAGATGACCAGAGACTGCAGACATCGTACAGGGAATGACCAGAGACTGCGGACACAGTACAGGGGATGACCAGAGACTGCGGACATAGTACAGGGAATGACCAGAGACTATGGGCATAGTACAGATGACCAGAGACTGCGGACATAGTACAAGGAATGACCAGAGACTGCAGACACAGTACAGGGAATGACCAGAGACTGCGGACATAGTACAGGAGATGACCAGAGACTGTGGACATAGTACAGGGAATGACCAGAGACTGCGGACACAGTACAGGAGATGACCAGAGACTGCAGACACAGTACAGGGAATGACCAGAGACTGCGGACATAGTACAGGAGATGACCAGAGACTACGGACATAGTACAGGGAATGACCAGAGACTGCGGACATAGTACAGATGACCAGAGACTGCAGACATTAAAAGAGATTACCAGAGACTGCGGACCTTTGGGGAGGGAGGGGGAGCGGGTACCTGAATTTGACAGGTACCCGCTCCCACTTCCGCGGAGTTGTCCTTCCTTCTTCCTCCTGCGGCGGCTTCTGTGACAGCCGGGTGCCCACTGCGCATGCGCGAGAAGCGCTGCACTTTGTGAATGGCCCGGATTCTTCTGGGACCTGTCATGTGTCCCAGAAGACACTGGACTATTCACAAAGCACAGCGCTTCTCGCGCATGCGCAGTGGGCACCTGGCTGTCACAGAAGCCGCCGCGGGAAGACTGCAGCGCTGGAGCGAGGAACAGGTAAGGTCCTGCAGGAGAGAAGAGCTGAGCGGCCGGCCCGATATTCTGACATGGTGGCGGCAGAAATACTGGACCGGCCGCTTTACATTCGCTCCATAAGACGCACTGACATTTTCCCCCCTTTTTTGGGGGGAAAAAAGTGCGTCTTATGGAGTGAAAAATACAGTATAACATTTTTGTCACAAGGTTTTGAAAATGAGAAAAAGAAAAGAAAATTTTAATGATCAAAATCACAATATGTTGCCCAATTGTTTGATAAAATATAAAATATGATATTACGCTGAGTAAATAGATACCAAACATGAAATGCTTTAAAATTGCGCATGCCCGTGCCATGGCAACAAAGTACATACATTTTTATTATCATTAGGTGATGCTTTAAAAGCCTTTACAGGTCACCAATTTATATTTACACAGGAGGTCTAGGGTTAGAATTTCTGCCTTCAATCTGACATTCGCGGCGATACCTCGCATGCATGGTGCAACCGCTGTTTGCATACCGGCACGGGGTCAACACTTGCACATGCAGGTGCACGTGTGGAGGGGCAAGGGTGCTTTTTTTTTTTAATTTTTTTTGTAATTTAGATTTTTTATTACTTTTAATGCTATCACAGGGAATGCAAATATCCCATATACTGTAACTTCAATGGGCATTGTCATATATTCTTTTTTGAGAAATCTGGGGTCTATCAGACTCTTGATATCTCCTCTGCTCTTACATTTTCTAATCTCACCAAGATTGGTGTGATCAGATGCTTTCCCAATTTACAAATGGCGCTGTTTATAACCTGCGAAACTGAAGTGATGAAATGCTCATAGCTTCTGATTTCTTAGCCTATAGAGATGATTGGAGACATTCTGGTCTCTGACCAGCTCTATGGTCAGCCAGTTGAACTGCTGGCTGCATTCTCGGATTCCCCTGTGGGACAGGAAAGCCCAAGAAAGCTGTGCAAGGCAGCAGGAGGGAGGTTTGTCCCTTACCGCTGCTTGTAAAAATAATTCAGCAGCTAATTGGCCACTAGGATTCCCTTTACATGAAAGCCGTCCGCCAGCTGAAAAAAACGATACCAGGATGATGAGTGTAGCTGCAGGCATCATCCTGGTATACCCACTCAAAGTCCAGCGATGTACCAGTACATTGCTGGTCCATGTTGGGCATATATGTAACAGAAGCCCATATGGAAGAAAAATATATTTGAAATATATTTTCAAAATATTCTTCCCAAATATAGTGACATATATTTGAAATACTACAGAAACTTGCAGTGTTTCCTAGACAGTGTCAACCAGTTTCATTAGTTGCCTGTAAGCACTCTTAACCCCTTAGTGACTGAGGGTAAAACAAATGTTAATGTCTGAACACAATTTTGCAACTTTGACATGTGTTAGTAAAACTGTACATATCATCGCAACTACTTTGTGTATTATTCTTTTTTTTCAGGACAAGTTAGGCTTTCTTTTGATAGTAAATGATAATGGATATCTCCTGTTTTTTTTTTATTAACAAAGAAAATCTGGCCCAAAATACACTGCTCAAAAAAATTAAAGGAACACTTTTAAATCAGAGTATAGCATCAAGTCAATTAAACTCCTGGGATATTGATCTGGTCAGTTAAGTAGGGGGTTGTTAATCAGTTTCAGCTGTTTTGGTGTTAATGAAATTCACAACAAGTGCACTAGATGGGCAACAATAAAACAACCCCCAAAACAGGAATGGTTTTACAGGTGGAGGCCACTGACATTTTTTTCCCTGTCTGTCTTCTCTGACTGGTTTTCACTAGTTTTGCATTTGGTTGGATCAGTGTCACTACTGGTAGCATGAGGCGATACCTGGACCCTACAGAGGTTGCACAGGCAGCCCAACTCCTCCAGGATGGCACATCAATACGTGTCATTGCCAGAAGGATTGCTGTGTCTCCAAGCACAGTCTAAAGAGCATGGAGGAGATTCCAGGAGACAGGCAGTTACTCTAGAAGAGCTGGACAGGACCATAAAAGGTCCTTAACCCATCAGCAGGACCGATATGTGCTCCTTTGTGCAAGGAGGAAGAGGATGAGCACTGCCAGAGCCCTACAAAATGACCTCCAGCAGGCCACTGGTGTGAATGTCTCTGACCACTCATAAACAGACTTCATGAGGGTGGACTGAGGGCCCGAGGTCATCTAGTTTGCCCTGTGCTCACTGCCCAGCACCATAGAGCTCGATTGACATTTACCATTGAACACCAGAATTGGCAGGTCCACCACTGGTGCCCTGTGCTTTTCACAGATGAGAGCAGGTTCACCCTGAGCACATGTGACAGACGTGATAAGGTCTGGAGGAGTCATGGAGAATTTTATGCTGCCTATAACATCATTCAGCATGACCGTTTTGGTGGTGGGTCAGTGATGGTCTGGGGAGGCATATAAGTGGAGGGATGCACAGACCTCTACAGGCTAGACAATGGCACCCTGACTGCCATTAGGTATCGGGATGAAATCCTTGGACACATGGTCAAACCCTATGCTGGTGCAGTGGATCCTGGGTTCCTCCTGGTGCACGACAATGCCTGGCCTCATGTGGCAAGAGTCAGCAGGCAGTTCCTGGAGGATGAAGGAATTGATATCATTAAATGCCCCTCACGCTCGCCTGAAATCTAAAAGAACACCTCTGGGATATCATGTTTCAGTCAATCTGACGCTGCCAGGTTGCACCTAAGACTGTCCAGGAGCTCAGTGGTGACCTGGTCCAGATCTGGGAGGAAATACCCCAGGACACCATCCGTCATCCCATTAGGAGCATGCCCCAACGTTGTTAGGCATGCATACAAGCATGTGGGGGCCATACAAACTACTGAGTACCATTTTGAGTTGCTGTAATGAAATTTCAGCAAAATGAACTAGCCTGCTGCATCATTTTTCACTTTGATTTTTGGTATGTCTTTGAATTCGGTCCTCTGAAGGTTGATAATTTTCATTTCCATCAAATGATGGGGCATCCTTACATTCCTAACACATTACCAAGTCCATACCAGTATAGATATCCAGCATGATATGTTTCCCCATCGAAATCTGATGTGTTTTTTTTTTGAGCAGTGTAGTGCAAAATATCATTTTTTTATTTAACGGTATATTTCGTGCTATTACCATAATTTACCACCAAAGAGCAACCCGAATAAAATTATCCTTCTCCTGATGTTCGCAGCAATACCACATATGTATTTGTTAGTTGTGGTTTGTACCCGTACTACAAACAATGATGCACATTTTGCTTTTTTTTATTCTACCTAAAATACACTGGCACTAACTGAATAGTAATTCAAAAAATGCTTTTAAAAAAAAATTCAACTCAAAATACACTGACCTTGACCCAACCTTTGCCCTATACCTTTACCTTTACCTTGACCCTAACCCTGGCACTGACCTAGAGCAAACCTTGATCTATATATATATATATTATTATTATTTTTTTTTTTTTAATTTATTTATTTATTAATTATACACACTTTGTTTACACCTTTTTCTCATGCAAGGAGAGAAAGATACAATGTATTCATTCAGAAGAGAAGAAAACACGAGTGCACAGTGACTGCAGTCCCAGGTCCCGGTCGCTAGTATGTTGGGAACACACTTCAGTGAGGATGCATATCTGAGTACTGTCGATGGAAAGGGGTTAAAGTAGTTGTAAACCCGTACATAAACTCAGTGAAATGACTGGCCTCAGGTGATATAGAGATGAAGCAAATCCTCCTACATAAGTTGTACCTGTCTATCTGCAGTTTTCTATTCTCTACAACAGTTCAAAGTGCTGAATTTTAAAGGATAAGTTCACCTTTGGAACATGTTACATGTTCCACTCATTTTTAGGGTGGAACATGTAACATGTTCCCATAGCTGCAGCCGCACTCGCCGCTATCCTCCCTCTGACAGATAGTACAGATAGAAGTTTCCCCGTATTATCTGTCAAATTTGACAACAGCGCGGCTGTGCGGGGATCCGCCCACAAGGCCGCGTCAGTGTTCTGTGAATGAGTGCCTACAAGTCCCAACAGCCTTAGTGGCTGTCCACTAGTTTTCAGTAAACTACCATGGTGCTGTGGAGCGCCATGGCAGTTAATTGAAGCTTCTTGTCAGTATATCTGCTTGACATTACATCCCAACTGATCACAGGCCTTAGTGACCTTAATTGAGGCAGGTACATATCGGTACTATAGAGGATTATGCTTTGTTTATATTTCATGTCTGAGGTATACAACAAATTTAATGACCTTTAAAGTGCCTTACGATGTTTCTGATATTATGCTGTCCCCATATGAACAGGAAAAAAGGGCCACTTTATATTTGCTTGGACTGTAGGAAGACTTGTGGGTCACTTTCACATAGCAGAAGGACAATGCTTAAATCTGCCACCTTCCAGTCCAGTGAGCGTCACCCTCAGTTCCTGGAGGTGGAGGCACACATTCAGTTCAGCAATGGGGAAACTGAAGACTAATTCCAGGATTTTCCTGTAAGTGAGGTGGCGTGACGGAGGATGCAGGATGAGATGTACACAGAGCCATCAGGTGCATCGGAGCAGAAGGTGAACATGCACAGCCAGCAGTTCCCCCAGTGCTCTTCTTATTTAAGGACGCAGTTTACAGTACAAACTGCCACTGGTACTGGACAAGATTCATAGGGACCAAAATCTAGACTGTCACATAACTGCATTCCACTTAGGTATAGATAGTTATGTACTGCCGAGATAGACGGGGGGTACAGAAAGAGGGAGGGTAGATGAGAGAGGAAGGGAGGGAGAAAGGTAAGAAGGGAGAAGGAGAAAATGGTGGGGAAAGAATGTGAGCGAGAGGGAGAGAGAGAGAGGGGGGAGGGAAGGAGGGAGAGATAGAGGAAGAGAAGGAAAGAGGAGAGGGGAGGAGAGAGAGATAGAAGGAGGGAGAATGTGAGAGAGAGGGAGAGAGAGAGGGGGAGGGAGAGATAGAGGGAAGAAGAGAAGGAAAGATGGGTGGTAAGGAGGGAGGGAGAGATATAGAGAGAGCAGAGAGGTAGAGGGAGGGAGAGAGATGTATGGAAGGCGGGAGAAAGATAGAGGGAGAAAGAGAGAGATGGATAGAAGGTGAGTGAAAGATGGAGGGAGAGTGGGATGGATAGAAGGCAGGAGAAAGATAGAGGGAGGGAGAGAGCAATGGATAGAAGGCGGGAGAGAGATAGAGGGAGGGAGGAATAGAAGGAAAGATGGGAAGGAGGGAGAGAGGGAGGGAGAGATAGAGAGAGGAAGAGGGAGAGAGGGATAGAAGGCAGGAGAGAGAGTGAGGGAGAGATAGAGGGAGATAGAAGGAGGGAAAGAGATAGAGGGAGGGAAGAAGAGAGGAAAGATGGCAGGGAGAGATAAAGGGAGGGAGAAAGAGATAGAAGAAGTGAGAGGTAGGGGGAGGGATGAAGGGGGGGGGGATAGAGAGATAGAAGGAGTGAGAGGTAGGGGCTGGGAGGGAGGGAGAAAGAGATAGAAGGAGTGAGAGGTAAGGGCTGGGAGGGAGAGAGAGAGGGAGGAAGAGAAGGAAAGAGGGATGGAGAGAGAGATAGAGGGAGGGAGGGAGGAAGAGAAGGGGAGGGGGGAGAGATAGATGGATTAAGAGAGAGGGAGGGAGGGAGGAACAGAAGGAAAGAGGGGAGGGGGGAGAGATAGAGGGATGGAGAGAGAGATGGAGGGAGGAAGAGAAGGGGAGGGAAGAAGAGAAGGAAAGAGGGGAGGGGGAGAGATAGAGCAATGGATGGAGAGAGAGATAGAAGAAAGGAGGGAGAAAGAGGAGGGAGAAAAAGATAGAGATGGAGGGGGAGAGAGATAGAAGGCGGGAGACATAAAGGAAGGGAGCGAGGGAGGAAGAGAAGGAAAGATGGGAGGGAGGGGGGGAAGGAGAGAGGGAGAGATAGAGGTTGATAGAAGGAGGATAGATAGATAGATAGATAGATAGATAGATAGATAGATAGATAGATAGATAGATAGAGAGAAAGAGGGAGGGAGGGAGGGAGGAAGAGAAGGAGAGAAGGAAAGAGGGATGGAGAGAGAGATAGAGGGAGGGAGGAAGAGAAGGGGAGGGGGGAGAGATAGATGGATTGAGAGAGGGGGAGGGAGGGAGGAAGAGAAGGAAAGAGGGGAGGAGGGAGAGATAGAGGGATGGAGAGAGAGATGGAGGGAGGAAGAGAAGGGGAGGGGGGAGATAGAGGGAGGGAAGAAGAGAAGGAAAGAGGGGAGGGGGAGAGATAGAGCGATGGATGGAGAGAGAGATAGAAGAAAGGAGGGAGAAAGAGGAGGGAGAAAAAGATAGAGATGGAGGGGGAGAGAGATAGAGGGAGGGAGGCAGGCAAGGAAGTATAGAGATAAAAGAGGAGAAGGAGAAAAAGTCGAGAAAGAGAATGTGAGAAGGAGGAAGAAAAAAAATAGAAGTTAGGAGGAAGAAAGGGGGGAGGACAAGAAAGGAGTGGGAGAAAAGGATGGGAAAGAGAATGTGAGAAAAAGGAGAGATATTTAAAGGATGGGGGAGGGAGAAAAAGATGGAGGGAAGGGGTTAAAGTAGTTGTTAACCCATGGCAAAAGCATGGCAAAGAGAAATTGAGAAGAAAGAGGGGGTGGGAGAGGGAGGGACGAAGGGAGACAAGAAAGGGGAAGGAGAAAAGAGTGGACAAGAGTATGTGATAAAGAGGGAAGGAGAGGGAAAGAGATAGCAAGTAGAAGCAAGGGAAGGAGAGTGGGGGGGGGGAGAAGGAGGGAGGGTGAGAGAGAGAAGAGAGCGAGGGAGAGAAAGAAAGGGGGGGAAGATGAGAGGGAAGGGAGAGGGAGGGAAAGAGGGGAGAGAGGAAGTAAAAGAGACATATAGAGGGATGGAGAAAGGTAAGGGGAGAGAGGAGGGAGGGAGAGAGAGAAAAGCAGGACGAAAAAAAAGGAGAGAGAGTCAGGTTGGGAGAAGCAGAGCGAGGAGGGCTGGAGAGGAGCAATATAAAAAAAATAATGCAATTTTGTATTTTTTAAGGAAAACTAAATATATACCTGAATTTGATTTATTTCACCCTCTTAAAATACACTGCACAGCAGCACTCAGACTGGGAAGGAGATCAGTAACTTATAAAGTAAGTTAAAAAGGGCATTTAAAAAGATTTTGATTTTGTTTTAACTATGGTGATGAGTTGGGGCGGGGCATTTAACATGTTTTATGCATGTTATTTACCTGTAAAAGCCTCCCTTGTGTATCGATCCAAAATCCCTCACACTTCTGCTGAGTGCCAGCATCTGGGATGTGATGAGCAGCCCCAGCAGACTCAGAGCTGTCACTTTGACACTATGTAGTATTCACCGTTGCTCCTTCCCGGATGCTACATATACCGTAAAGTTATGCTGGGAGGTGAGGGGAGGGGCAGAGGAACTGGGCCAGCACAGACAGTAATTAGACACTCCCAGAAGAGGAGAGGGCTATGATGCATAAGGAGATGCTGGAGTGTCAATTCTCTAGCAGGTTCACATGCGCATTGCAAGTCAATGAAAATTATTGTTGATGGAAAGTAAGCATTTAACCGTCTCCCGCCTGCCATATAAGGATGGGCGCAAGGTGGTTCTATCATTCTGGGAGGCCATCATATGATGTCCTCCCACTTTAACTGTGCGTGCGCGGCTCCAGGAGCATGCGACGATCGGTGGTGCGCTGTATCCCTCGGACACAGAGAATCACCGATCAACAGAAAGAGCCGAAGATGTCAGCTTGGTCATGTGATCAGCTGTGTCCAATCACAGCTGATCACATGTAAATAGGGAAGTGACGGCTCGAGAGGAAAGGAGAGCCGGCAATTGGCATTCCTCAGAGGGGACATGTACACTGATCATCAGAGCAATGATGATCAGTGTGCCCTGATGATCAGTGTAGCCCCAGCAGTGCCACCTGTCAGTACCCATCAATGCCAGCTGCCAGTGCCTCATCAATGCCACATATCAGTGCCTAAAAGTGCACATCAATGCCACATATCAGTGCCTACCAGTGCACATCAATGTCACATATCAGTGCCCATCTGAGCTGCCTTTCAGTGTCACCTACAGTATCATTGCCAGTCAGTGCCACCTATCAATGCCAGTCAGTGCTACCTATCAGTGCTGCCAATCAATGCCAGTCAGTGCCGCCAATCAGTGCGCATCAGTGCCGCCTATCAGTGCATGTCAGTGCTGCCTAACAGTGCCAGTCAGTGCCACCTATCAGTGCCAGTCAGTGCCACCTGTCAGTGCCATATATGAGTGCTGCCTTTCAGTGCCCATCAGTGATGCCTGTCAATGCCCATCAGTGCCACCTACTAGTGCCTCCTCATCAGTGCCACCTACTAGTGCCTCCTCATCAGTGCCACCTACTACTGCCTCCTCATCAGTGCCACCTATCAGTGCCCATCAGTGCAGCCTATCAGTGCCCATCACTGCAGCCTCATTAGCGAAAATCAATGAAGGAGAAAAATCACCTATTTAAAACATTTTGTAACAAAAACTAAGAAAAAATTGTCTTTTTCAAAATTTTCAGTTGTTTTTGGTTTGTTTAGCAAAACATAAAAACTCAGAGGTGATTAAATACCACCAAAAGAAAGCTCTATCTGTCTAAAAAAAATGATAAAAAATTTCATATGGGTACAGTGTTGCATGACCGCGCAATTGTCATTCAAAGTGTGACAGCGCTGAAAGCTGGAAATTGGCCTGGGCAGGAAGCGGGTATAAGTGTCCTCTAGGCAAGTGGTTAAAATACTCAATTCTTTTTGTGCTTTTATATGCAAATTATTTAAGTTGGTGACTGGGTCTCTTTAACCACTTGCCCTCCAGATTTAACCTCCTTCCTGACCAGGCCATTTTTTGTGATACGGAGCTGCGTTACTTGAACTGACAATTGTGCGGTCATGCAACGCTGCACCCAAATGAAATGTATGTCCTTTTTTCACACAAATAGAGCTTTCTTTCGGTGGTATTTGATCGCCTCTGCATTTTTCATTTTTTGCGCTATGAAAAAAAAATACCGACAAGTTTGAGAAAAAAAAAACAATATTTTTGACTTTTTGCTATTAAACATCTCTAGTAAAAAAAATTTTTAAAAATCTAACTTTGTCGTGAATTTAGGCCAAATGTATTCTGCTACATGTCTTTGCTAAACAAAATCCCAATATGTGTAAATTACTTGGTTTACATGAAAGTTATAGTGTCTACAAATGGCAGTATATATACTGGATTTTTTTAAAAATGTTTTTACTAGTAATGGGGGCGATCAGCAACTTATAGCGGGACTGCAGCGGGCATTCTGACACTGGGGAGGAACTGACTAACTGCCACTGACATCCCCAGTGACACCAATACAGTGATCAGTGCTAATAAAAAGCATTAACACTGTACTAATGACACTGGGCAAGAAAGGGTTAACATCTGGGGCGATCAAAATGTTAATTGTGTACTGTAATGTGAAAGCACACTTTCTTTGTATGGCTCTGCTATGCAGAGCCATACAAAGCAATTTGCAGGGGCTGACAGGGGAGAGATCTGTATTGTTTACATACAGGTCTCTCCCCCGTTGGTGATACACGGTGATCGCTGGGTGCCGGCAGGGAAACACTGGCCAGGACCCGGTGATTGACAGGTGAGGCCGCCAATGGTGGCGCAGGTACAGAGTGCGCGCCCCCTACCCGTGAAATCACATCTGTATACGTGACTTTGCGCACCCCTGCGACCCTGTAGCAGTATTTCTGCTATAGGGCGCCAGGAAAGCGGTTAAAGCTTATCTGAGATTTTCATGATAGGATTTTACATCTAAGGCCTCGTTCACACCATGGGGCAGACACGTCAGTTTTTCTGCACGCATTCTGCAAGGGCACAATGAAATCAACTGTTTTCTGTGTGCCCTGCTCACACCACAACACTAGTATCACGTGCAGATTTTTGTTCTGCGCAGGAATCTGCAACGTGTATAAAACTCACTGAAACGAACATGAATACTGATGTCTCTGCAAGTGAAATCTGTGCATCAGTTTCCATCAGATTTTCTGCATGTATGGTGTGAACGAGGCCTAAGACCGCAGACCTGTGTCTGTGACACTTCCCTGAAAGGGTTAGGCACATCACAAGGACAATGTAGGCCTGAGAGAAGGCTCCCGCAGCTGCAGACAGCACCGCTATGTGCTGAGAGATGGAGGCGGAGGGGTGGGATCCCGTCTGACATGTCAGTGATTGGCAGGAGGTGCAGGAAGAGAATGGTGAGATGGGGAAGGTGACAGCGGGAGATAGCGCGCTGAATTCCCCCTGTGGTCTGTGATTGCACATGTTTGGGATGTAGCTGCACGTTGTTTTAGAGGGGCACAATTGCGGAGCCTCTGGCTTGCGAGAGATCTGCGAGGGAGGGGGTGTTAAGGGGACTGTCACCAGGGAGAAAAGAGACAGAAAAATCATAATTGCAGCCAGGCTACGAGTGGTAATGGGAAAATGTGCAGAGACAAGCGGCAAATGAAATTTACTGATAGGGGCTAGGGAGCTAGTGAGAAAAAGAGACAGACTGGGAACAAAGGAGGCTCATCCCAGACTGTCAGCCACACTGACAAGCACCTAAACAGAGAGACAGCTGTATATACACATGCACCATGAGTGACAGTGCTGGTGAAGCACCCTGATTAGGCAGGCACATTGTGTGCTGCACATCCGCCTACAAAGGAGAAGCACTGAGCCGCGCCGGGTCCAGCACAGCTGCCTACACACAGGCTCAGAAATACGCCTGTGAACGACGTAGCCCACTGCTTAGCGTGGTAGCCTTGGAGGCAATGACGCCTTGTTTTGGTTGCAAGAAGCTTACTGCATCATGCACATCCTCATTCAGCTTTTCCATATTTAAAGCAGACCTTTTAGTAACTTTACAAATCTTCATAAATAAATTCCTGACAAGTAGCAATATACAGGGACACTGTCAGTTTTCACCACCCTGTATCATTGAAAAGTAGCTCTTTAGCTGCAATGATTTTCCCTAGGCTGAGATGATGTCATCAGTCCACTGCAGGCAGGAGGAAGCATTTCCCCACTCCCTCTCCCCCAGTGATCAAACATTTGTAGCAAGGTGAGAGGCTGAAGCAGGGGCTGATCTGTGTCAGACATTTGTGGACGCAGCCAGTACTGCTGACTCCTGAGATAAGCTCAGTTTGTCTATGGCTAAAACAGCTGATTTGGGAAGATGTATGTAAATCCAGTCACTGATATCTCGAGCTCCTAATCTTCCCCCCAGCCCGCCCCCCCCCCTCCACCCTCTCCATCATGACCAACAACACCACCATCAGTCCCACCCCGCAAGCCAAAGTCCTAGGTGTCACTCTAGACTCAAACCTGTCCTTCCAACCCCATGTCCAATCGCTGGCAAACTCATGCACGCTCCACCTCCGCAACATCTCCAAAATACATCCGTTCCTAACCCCAGACACTACTAAACAACTCATTCACTCCCTTATTATCTCACGACTTGACTACTGCAACTCCCTCCTCACCGGCCTACCTCATGGCAGACTATCCCCGCTTCAGTCTATCCTGAACTCAATGGCCAGACTCATCCACCTTACCAACCGTTCCTCTTCTGCCACCCCCCTCTGTCATTCCCTCCATTGGCTTCCGATTGCCCAACGCATTAAATTCAACTACTAACACAGACATACAAAGCCATTCACAACGCTGCCCCAAACTACCTCACTGACCTGATACCCAAATACCACCCAACCCGTAATCTTCGCTCCTCACAAGACCTCCTACTTTCTAGCTCCCTGGTCTCCACCTCCCACGCCCGACTGCAGGACTTCTCCAGGACTTCCCCCATCCTGTGGAACTCACTACCCCAATCCATCAGACTGTCACCTACCCTCCTCACCTTTAGGCACACCCTGAAAACTCATCTCTTTAGGGAAGCCTACCCCACCCTCACCTAACAGCCGATCTCCTCCACTCCTCCTACCACTCCATCCCCCACAGCCACTTCCTCCTGTACCACTTTCCCCTCCCTCCTAGATTGTAAGCTCCAAAGAGCAGGGCCCTGGAACCCCTCGTACATTGTTTTGTTACTGTATTGTCTCATGTTCTGTCCCCCACTATAATGTGCAGCGCTGAGCAAACCTTTTGCCGCTATATAAATACTGTATAATAATAATAATCTCATATTTACCATGTTATGCCATTTCAAAACTTATTTTCAGTATTTTTAAATTTGATGCTTACATTAAAATATTACTTATATGAGAGTCCTGCCTTGAAGGTCTTTGTCCAGGCACTTCCTGTTGTGGAGTGACAAAGCTAGGTCCATGTCTCCCAATTGTATTCCTGCATTGTCACCCTGCAAACAGGCTGCAGATTGATATAAGTGATCCTTTAAACCCACATTAGCCAGACATTGTACAATGTTGTCACCATCACCCTGAAAAGTGCTATTCAGCCATCACTGGAGTGCATGTAGACAGGAAGTGGCTGCAGGGATAAGTAGCACTGAGATGTAACAAAGAATAAAAAAGAAGCATAGGGTATCCATATTTCTTTATTACATATGCAACCTCAGCTTCCTGCTTAACAGTGCTTTACAGTGACTGTATACTGCCCCTTCAGTGCAAGTCTGAGAGTCGAAGGCTAACCATAGATGCAATCATTTTTGTGTGAGATTTAATAATTATTATGTATCAAAATGATTTTAAGGCTTTCTGCACAGTAGGCGTTTTAAAAATGCTGGTAGCGTTCGCTTAATAAAGTTGCATTGGTACACAGGTAAACTGTTTCCTGTGAAACTGGCTCTAGTAAGTGTGTACCATTAACCACTTGCCCTCCAGAGGATTTACCCCCCTTCCTGACCAGGCCATTTTTTGTGATACAGCACTGTGTTACTTTAACTGACAATTGCACGGTCATGCAATACTGCACCCAAATGAAATTTATGTCCTTTTTTTTTTACCTCAAATGGAGATTTCTTTGGATAGTATTTGATCACTTGTGTGTTTTTTATTTTTTTCTCTATAAACAAAAAAAGACCGACAATTTTGAAAAAAAACTATATTTTTGATTTTAATATAAAAAAAATCCAGTAAAAAAAATTAAAAAGCCAAATTTCTTCATAAATTGTATTCTGCTGCATGTCTTTGCTAAAAAAATCCCAATAAGTGCATATTAATTGGTTTATGTGAAAGTTATAGCGTCTACAAATGGCGGTATATATACTGGGGGATTTTTCTTTTTTTTTTTACTAGTATTGACGGCAATCAGCAACTTATAGCGGGACTGCGGCGGGAATTCTGACACTGGCGGGAACTGACTAACTGCCACTGACATCCCAAAGACACTAATACAGTGATCAGTGCTAATAGAAAGCACTGACACTGTACTAATGACACTGGGCAGGAAGGGGTTAACATTTGGGGCGATCAAAGGGTTAACTGTGTGCTGTGTTGTTTTACTGTGTACTGTGTTGTGTTTTACTAGGGAAGCATGCTGCTGTGTATTTCTCTGCTGTGCAGAGAAATACATAGCAGCATGTTCTTGCTGTCAGGAGAGAGATCTGTGTTGTTACACATAGGTCTCTCCCCTGTCAGTGATTACAAGGTGCTGGCAGGGAATCCCCCGCCGAGACTCAGTGATTGACGTCTGTAGCCGCCGATGGCGGAGCAGGTAGCCCAGAAATGCGAAATCACGTATATATATATACTGTATATATACACAGACACATGATTTTGCGCAGCCCTGCCACCCTGTAGCAGTAGTTCTGCTATAGGGCGGTAGTGATGCGGTTAAAAAAACGCAAGTTTGTCTGCATTTTTGGGGTTTTTGCATTTAACCACATATTGTCATGTTCAGCCACGTTTTTCCACGTTAGTGTTTTTTAGCGTTTTTGTTTACACACAAAAAAAAAAACGCCCCCTGTCAAAAAATGCTGATTAAAGGTTATGTGTGGATGGACATAAAGGATAACATGCTGGGGAGTTTACTGACTGTAGAAGCCAAAAACAGCAGCTGTAAAAACGCACAGTGTGCATGAGGCCTAAATGACCAAACCAATAAAATGAGCAAGCCAACACTTTTTTATGAACGTTTTATGTGAAGGGTACACTGAAATATGATATTTCAATAATATTTGTGTTTAAAAAAGTGTACAGTGCGATGAGAGATCAGCGCAACAGATGTCATAGCATAAACAAAAGCAAGGTTTCTTAAAGCTTTAAAGTACAACTAAAGGCTCTTGTATTGCAGTCTAAAAAAGTACCAAATCCAGTTACTATGTGATGCACAATTCTCATAAAGTCAACATGAACTCCCTTTACCCTCCCTGACTGAGCCAAATCCTCCTTTATTTGTGTCTCACACGCTCCCCTCCCAGACACTGCAGCTTTCAGTGGGAGGAGTATCAGTAACAGAGGCAGTGTCGTCAATCCAAAGAGCAGTGGCAGGTCTAGGTGTGGTAAGGTACTGACTGACAAACTACAGACTTATGAATCAGCAATGACAATGCTGATAGCCATGCCCCCTACAACATCTTCTTATCCTCCTGTAGAGCAAGCAGGCACATCCTGCATGAGTGTGACAACTGTGCTCCAATAGATGGACTTCATCGGCAGGATCAACAGGTGGGACTTTGCAGTGGGACAAAGAGAAAACTGTAAGTGCAGATGCACTTATAATAAAATGCTGCAGCATTTTTTTCAAAATGGACTGCCATAGTTCTAGTTTATCATACACATATTAGATTATTTACATTAAAATTGAACCCAATCACATATAAAAGACGCAAATTAACCATTTGCCCTCCAGAGGATTTACCCCCCTTCCTGGCCAGGCCATTTTTTGCGATATGGCACTGCGTTACTTTAACTGACAATTGCCGGTCTTGCAACGCTGCACCTGTGTCCAGTAAAACAAATTTTAAAAATGAAATTTCATCATAAATTGCAGCCACAAAAATCCCAATATGTGTAAATTAATTGGTTTACGTGAAAGTTATAGCAGGTTTAAATGGCAGTATAGATACTGGAATTGTTTTATTATTTCTTTTTTGCTAGTAATGGCGGCGATCAGTGACTTATAGTGGGACTGCGGCGGAATTCTGACACTGGGGGGAACTGACTTGGTATCGCTGACATCCAGTGACACCAATACAGTAAATAAAAAGCACCGACACTGTACTAATGGCACTGGGCAGGAAGGGGTTAACATGAGGGACGATCAAAGGGTTAAGTGTGGGCTGTGTGCTGTTTCACAATATGCTGTGTGAATGTTTTCCACTGTAATGCTATGCAGAGCCATACAAAGCAGTGTGCAGGAGCTGACAGGGGAGAGATCTGTGTTGTTCATAAGGTCTCTCCCCTGTTGGAGATACTCTGTGATCACCGGGTGCCGACGAGTAATCACCGGGCGGGGCCCCGTGATTTTGCGCACCCGTGCCACCCTGTAGCAGTATTTCTGTTATAGGGAAGTGGTTAATGCAGTTCTGTATTCAGTAACACATCATTAAATGTATTTTAAGCAAGCAGTGAGAGTACCTAATTTTGACTTGATATCAGCTGTGACGATCGCGGCGTCTGACCCCCAGCCCTTCTCACCAACTCGTGACCGAAGGACTAGCCAATGTAAAACCGCGCTGTCACGTGCGTAACAGTGCCACGCTCAGCTGCACCCTGCACAAAGATTTTCCAGCTAATGGACCACAATCTATGTACCTGCAACCTGAGAGCGATTGTTACTGGGTCAGGTTAATTACGCAATTAACACTTTACACTGCCGCCACCACCTTTTTACAGAGAAAGAGGAAACTCGCCAATATTAGCAATAACACTATGATGTTTGAATAATCGTCTGTATACACACTGTCACCGCAGACAGATGTATATAGAGGTTTAAAAACACACAGTAGCGCTCTTCAGAGGCAGGGATTCTTAGTTTGCATGAAAGAGCTTTAGAAACAGTTCAACACTTTTCAGAAAATAAGATTTATTACTAAAAAGGTCAAAATGGTGCAATAAAAGTATTTACAGACAAAGATGTAGCCAATATATATATCTATATATATAAATACAGAGAGCAATAACACAACATGGAGATAACAGAAAGAAATTTAGAGAGGTAGAATACTTGCCGTTAGCCATGGTTTAAGCAGATTCAAGTGTTCTGAGCAAAAAGGGTGCCTTTTCTCCCAAAGTCGGTTCCTAGTGTTAAAAGGGAGATCTCTTCAACTCTCTGCTCCAAGCATACAGTAACAGCCTCTTTTCTAGGAACTCAGCAGGGTGTCTCCTTAAAGCAGAGAACCAATCGCCTCATTTGGGGAGGGGTGTTTTAGGCGGGGAACTCAGGCTATGACCAAATCACTCCCAGTTTATATCATGGTCAATAACCTTCCCTAGGTGCATGTAGCAGCCTAGCCACTAGTAGATTAATATGCAGAATGATATCCTGAACGTCCCGACATCAAATATGCCATACCCTACTATTTCAGCTAGAACTATATGGCTTTCTGCTCTCCTGTAGACTTTAACTAGGGGAGTAAGATATCAGGTGACTCTCATTAAACTGAGCTATCCGAATATATGCTTTGTTTCATTGTAATTATTTCCTATCTTAAGATATGAAATTATATGGAAAAGTGGGTTTTAAATGTGATGCCTGTTTTACGGCTATCTCGGAATGCATTTGAAGTCCAGTGAAGGACGGGTTTATAGCTTTACGATCACCTCCAAGCAAGAGTCTCACAGACATACTGGGCCCAGGCTAATTGGGGTTTATAACCATGAAGCTATCCCGCTGTGCCTGATGTCTGTGATCTCAGCATACATACAGACCACATTCCTGATGAAGGGGGATTTGAGGGAGAGAGAATGATACAAGATGGAGGATCTGTAGCAAGATGGATGACCGCATCCATCTCTGTACGTACAATTGCTACATCAGCCTCTTGCAATCCTGTACACAAGGGCTCAGACTGGGACAGGTAGAAACAGCACAAGGAGCCAATCAGTCCTTCCTAATTGATCCCACATTTCAGGGATTCACTTTATATGTTGATTTGAGTTTCATCATAGAATATTATAGTTCATAATTTTTGGAGTCCCATTAAGACTTTTTACCTTTATTCCTGTTTATTCCTTTCACTGGCGTTTCTTTATTACACTATTGATTCACAATGGATTCCCTAGTGGATCAGTTCACTTTATGATTTGTGAGTGACTGTTTTTGTATTCACTGAATTGCACTGGTGGCATACATTAGTCACATATATTTTCGGTGATACGAGCCATTAGATCATGTTTGGATGATTCATACTGGTGTTCTGTGCATTCTATTCTATTTACCAAGTTATTGTATATTGGTATTTGTCTATCTGATGGTTTTTTTAGATAAGCTAGTGTAGGAGTAGTGTAGGATTTCACCAATTTCACTTTATATTTTGCACATTATCCATTTGGTTTATGGTTGGGTGATAGCAGCCCCCCCCCCCCGACTTGTCATTGGTCCATTGTGAGTAGCACAGGAGGTCCCTATTTGATTTAATCAGTCCTTCCTGCTGCAATAGTCATGTTCTAGCAAGGATGAGACAGCAGAGTGAGAGATGAGCTCATCAGTTTGTTGCTTCTCCTTTCACTATTTAGTCACAGGCTGGGGGGGGGGGCAAGACCTATAAGGCCCCATTTACACTTGGTGATTTGGAATTGCACACAGAATCGCTGTGATTCTGACCACGATTCAAAATTGCAAGAGCAAAAAGGGCAAAAAGTGTGACGCGCATTTGGGTGTCATCCAAAACGCGGTGCAATTTTGGCAACAAGCGTGCATAGGGCAGCCCTTAATGTAGCGAATGTATTAAGGTAAAAAAACCTTCTGCCTTTACAACCACTTTAATCTGTCTGTGTCTGTGTGTGTAGGAGAGATCTGCCCTCATTTCCTGCATTAGAACCACTTTAAGTATTACAGTTGGTATTAAGGTTGGCATTTCAATTGAACTGCTGCATTTTTTTGTTGTTGTTGTTGCTTTGGATAAAATAGAAGAGGAATGGACTGAATTATTATTATTATACAGTATTTATATAGTGCCAAAAGTTTGCTCAGCGCTGTACGGTACAATGCGGGACAATACATGAGACAGTACAATAACAATACAATACATGAGGGGTTCGAGGGCCCTGCTCCTTGGAGCTTACAATCTAGGAGGGAGGGGATAGTGGTACAGGAGGAAACTGCTGTGGGGAATGGAATGGTAGGAAGAGTGGAGGAGATCGGCAGTTAGGTGAGGGCGGGGTAGGCTTCCCTGAAGAGATGGGTTTTCAGGGTGCGCCTAAAGGTGAGGAGGGTAGGTGACAGTCTGATGGATTGGGGTAGTGAGTTCCAGAGGATGGGGGAAGCCCTGGAGAAGTCCTGGAGCCGGGCATGGGAGGAGGAGACCAGGGAGCTAAAGAGTAGGAGGTCTTGTGAGGAGCGAAGAGTACGAGTTGGGTGGTATTTGGATATCAGGTCGGTGGTATTTGAATATCAGGTCGGTGTAGTTTGGGGCAGTATTATGGACAGCTTTGTACGTCAATGTTAGTAATTTGAATTTTATCCATTGGGCAATCGGAAGCCAGTGGAGGAATTGGCAGAGGGGGGTGGCGGATACGGAGCGGTCAGTAAGGTGCCTTTGTTTAACTCGTTGCCGTCTGCCCACAGTATATTTGTTGCGGGCAGGCGACACGATGTACATGTATGTTATTCCACCTGCGGTGCACAGCGCCCGGGGATCCTGCGATCGCTATGAGATCACATGATCATATTGTCAACAAAGCTGTTATTAGCCACTTGCCCTCCAGAGGATTTACCCCCCTTAATGACCAGGCCTCTTTTTGCTATTCTGCACTGCACTAATTCAACTGATAATTGCGCGGTCATGCAATGCTGTACCCAAACTAAATTTACGTCCTTTTTTTCTCACAAATAGAGCTTTCTTTCAGTGGTATTTGATTACCTGTGCGCTTTTTATTTTTTCACGCTATAAACAAAAAAAGACCGAACATTTTGAAGAAAAATTATATTTTTTACTTTTGGCTATAATAAATATATAGTAAACTCAATAAATATTTAAATCCCCCTGCGCTGCTATATATAGATAATATAAGGTAGCCGCTAACACCCTATCCTCTCCTCAAGAGTGAAAAATAAGTAAATAAATACCATAGGTGGTGTAGCGCTATATACTGTACATATACCAGGTATATCCAGGAACAAAAATTGTCTCTGTGTGCCAGGCAAATATCATATATACATAAAGTGCAATAATAAACATAAATGATGGTGACAGTACCGTGGCAATCAGTGATTCCCTATACAGGGATATAAGTACGTGATAAATAAAGTGCAAAATATCAATAAAATTCGGTGTACATGGCACACAAATGCGTGATAATAATGTCCATAAACTTAGTGTTAGGCACACCACAAACACTAATCAAAACATGCTCCTCTCGCCAGTGTAGGTGATAGGTGAGAATCCAGAATGACTAGCGTGCCTGCTCACCTTCCCCCTGCGGCCCCCAGGGGCCAAAATGCCTTGCGGATCACCTCCGGATCCTGCTTGCTCTCTCCAGGCTAGAGGTTACCTCACAGCTCTCTCCAGGCTAGAGGATACACCACAGGCTCCTAAATTTTCGCCTCTACCTTCCACTTGTCCTCCACGAGCCAGTACCAGTATACACATATAAATTCATGAAGTTCATGGAATGAGAACACAGAAAATCCTCCATAGTGTAAACCTATATGACTTGTTTATTAGATAAATAAAACCGCCAAGTGAACACTCACGTTTGGGCAGAAAATACAATGCATTTGGTTATCATCCCACATGGGTGTACTGATAGTCCTCTGGTTCGCTAAGATGGCACCGGACCGGAAGTGCGTCACCACGTTGCTATGTCATATCTACGCGTTACGCCATGCCCCTCGTAGCTTCATCAGGAATCCTAGATACTGCAATTTAGGTAATTTATTGCTATACAGTAATGCACTAGTTTAACAGACAATTGCGTGGTAATGCAATACATTACATAAATGAAATTTACGTCCTTTTTTTTTACACAAATAGAGCTTTCTTTCAGTGGTATTTGATCACCTGTGCACTTTTTATTTTTGGCGCTATAAACAAAAAAAGTTTTGAAAAAAAAACTATATTTTCTCACTTCTGTCATAAAAAAATCCAAAAAACTAAAAATTCGTCATAGATTTAGGCCAAAATGTATTCTGCTACATGTTTTTGGTTAAAAAAAATCCCAATAAGTGTATATTGATTTCTTTGTGTGAAAGTTATAGTGTCTACAAACTATGGTATAGATAATGGAATTTACACAGCTTTTACTTTTTGACTGCTGATCACATTTCTTGAGGTGCTAAAATACCAGAACAGTACAAACACCCCAAATCACCCCTTTTCAGAAAGTAGACACCCTAAGCTATCTGCTGAGGGGCATATTGAGTCCATGGAAGATTTATTTTTTTCCACACATTTTTGGAAAATGACAAAAACATTTTTTTTTACACAAAGTTGTCATTTAACCACTTGCCCTCCTGAGGATTTACCCCCGTAATGACCAGGCCTCTTTTTGCTACTCGGCACTAATTCAACTGATAATTGCGCGGTCATGCAATGATGCACCCAAATGAAATTTACGTCCTTTTTTTCACACAAATAGAGCTTTCTTTCGGTGGTATTTGATCACCTGTGCGCTTTTTATTTTTCACGCTATAAACAAAAAAAGACCAAAAATTTTGAAGAAAAACTATATTTTTTACTTTCAGCTATAAAAAATATATAGTAAACTCAAAGTTAGTTATAAATTTAGGCCAAAATGTATTCTGCTACATGTGTTTGTGTGAAAGTTATAGCGTCTACAAACTATAGTATAGATACTACAATTTACGCCATTTTTTTGCTATACAGCGCTGCGCTAGTTTAACGGACAATTGCGCGGTCATGCAAAATGGTACATAAATTAAATTTACGTCCTTTTTTTCCCACAAATTGAGCTTTCTTTCGGTGGTATTTGATCGCCTGTGCATTTTTTATTTTTTTTCGCTATAAAAAAAAGTCTGACAATTTTGAGGAAAAAAAACAATATTTTGGACTTTTTGCTATAAAACATGTCCAGTAAAAAAAAAATTTAAAAATCAAATTTAGTCATAAATTTCTGCCAAAATGCATTCTGCGACATGTCTTTGCTAAGAAAAACCCCAATACGTGTAAATTAATTGGTTTACGTGAAAGTTATAGCGTTTACAAATGGCGGGAAAGATACTGGGATTTTTAATTTTTTTTATACTAATAATGGCAGCGATCAGCGACTTATGGTGGCGATCAGTGACTTATGGCGGCGATCAGCGACTTATGGTGGGACTGTGGGACTGCGGCGGACATTCTGACACTGGGGGGAACTGACTTGGGGTCACTGACATCCCCAGTGACACCAATACAGTGATCAGTGCAAAAAAAAAAACACTGACACTGTACTAATGGCACTGGAGAGGAAGGGGTTAACTTTATTATTTAGTGAAAGGGTTAACTGTGTGAGGGGAGTGTTTTACTAGGGGGCGGGGGTGTGTACTGCACAGGGAAACGCTGATCGGGAGAGATAAACTCTTCTCTCCTAATCAGCCTGTCAGGAGCTGTCAGGGAACTGACAGAGAGCAAAGCTACTGCAGCCCTTCTCTCTGTCAGTGATCGCCGCTAATCGGCGGGACACAGCCGGTAACGACCGGCTGTGACCCGGCGACTGACTGTGATCAGCGGGACAAGTGGAGTGGTGGCGCGCCTCGCGCGCACCCCCTACCTGTTTTGAAAACATACATTATAAAACGTGGTTTTGCCCAGCCGTGCCGCCCTGCCAACGTATTTCTACAGTGGCTGGGCGGCATGTGGTTAAATGATATATTTCTCACACAAGCCATGGGTATATGTGGAATTACACCCCAAAATACATTCTGGTACTTCTACCGAGTATGGGGATACCACATGTGTGAGACTTTTTGGGAGCCTAGCCACATACAGGAGCCTGAAATCCAATGAACACTTTGAACTTCCTCATTTCACTTCCTCACTACCTATCACAGTTTCGGAGGCCCTGAAATGCCAGCATAGCACCAAACCCCCCCAAATGACCCCCAAAGTAGACACCCCAAGGAATTTAAAAAGTGTCATGATGAGTATTTTTCAGATCTAATTTTTTCTCACAGGGTTTTGAAATATAAAAAAAGAAAAAATATGTGTTTGTTTTCTTTCTTTATTTCCAAAAACTTGTGGCAACAAACGAGATCTGAAAAATACTTGCCATGCTTCTAATCAAATTCCTTGGGGTGTCTACTTTCCAAAAAGGGGTCATTTGGGGGGGTTTGGTGCTGTCCTGGCATTTCAGGGCCTCTGAAACTGGGTTAGGTAGTCAGGAAGTATAATGAGGAAATAAAGCCCTTTAAAAGTCTGAAGGTGCTTATTGGATTTTGGGGTCCTGTACTTGGCTAGACTGCCAAAAAGTCTCTCACATGTGGTACCCCCATACTCGGGAAAAGTAGCAGAATGTATTTTGGGGAGTAATTTCACATATACCCAAGGCATGTGTGAGCAATAAATCATTTAAGTGACAATTTTGTGTAAAAAAAAACTTTTTTGTTTGTCATTTTCCAAAAACTTGTGGTAAAAAAATAAATTCTTCTATTGACTCAATATGCCTTTCAGCAAATAATTTGGGGTGTCTACTTTCCAAAAAAGGGTCGTTTTGGTGGGTGGGGGTATTTTATGCCCAGCCTTAGAAGTTTATGCCACACATCACTCACTCTTCTAACCACCTGAAGATCAAGCCTTTTCTGACAATTTTTGTTCACATGAGAAAAATCTGTATTGTTTTGCCAGGAAATGACTTTGAACCCCCAAACA
Source organism: Staurois parvus (assembly GCF_062004578.1). Taxonomy (NCBI): domain Eukaryota; kingdom Metazoa; phylum Chordata; class Amphibia; order Anura; family Ranidae; genus Staurois; species Staurois parvus. The sequence goes on along the minus strand of NW_028318045.1, from coordinate 1,667,156 downwards.
TTATATATTTTTATAAAGCAGACACACTAGTGAATAAAATGGTGGGTGCTGCAATTTTTTATGTCACATAGTACTTTTAATGCACAAAAACACAATATATTGGCCAATTATTTGGTAAAATATAAAAGATGATGGTATGCCGAGTAAATAGATACCAAACATGACATGCTTTAAAACTGTGCATGCTCCGTGCAATGGCGACAAACTGCATACATTTTTAATATCCATAGGCAATACTTTAAAAGCCTGTACAAGCTACCATTTTAGATTTACAGAGGAGGTCTAGTGCTAGAATTACTGCCCTTGATCTGACGTTCACGGCGATACCTCACAAGCATGATGCAACTGCTGTTTACATACCGACACAGGGTCAATGCTTGCGCACGCAGGTGCGTGGGGGTTGGGGGGGGGCGCAAGGGTGCTTTTTTTTAAGTTATTTTGATTTTTTTAATTATCTTACACTGTCCCTTTAATTTTATTTAATTACTTTTAAAGCTACCACAGGGAATGCAAATATCCCCTATAACTTTAATGGGAATTGTCATATATTCTTTTTTGAGAAATCTGGGGTCTATCAGACTCTAGATATCTCCTCTGTCCTTACATTATCTAATATCACCAAGATCGGTGTGATCAGATGCTTTCCCAATTTACAAATGGTGCTGTTTATATCCTGCAAAACTGAAGTGATGAAATGCTCGTAGCTTCCGATTTCTTAGACTATAGAGATGATTGGCACCATTTCGGTCTCCAACCTGCTCTATGGTCAGCTGACAGAAACACCGGCTGCATTCTCAAGTTCCCCCGATGGCACAGGACTGCCCAAGAAGGCTATGGAAGGCAGCGGGGGGGCATTGTCTCCCGCTGGTTGTAAAAGCAATTCTGCAGTTAATTAGCTGCTAGGATTGCTTTTACAATGAAGCTGATTGCCAGCTGAAAACAATTATACCAGGATGATGCCTGCAGCTGTAGGCATCATCCTGGTATAACCATTCAAAGCCCAGTGATGTACCAGTACGTTGCTGATCCTTGTTGGGTATATATGCTAAGTTCTTTTTTTTTGTATGCAGCCTGTGGGCTGAATGAAAAAAAGAAGAAATCTCTGCCAGAAAAAGTGTGTGGTATGCCCACCAGTAGAATATACCACCCTGCATCCACCCACTTCTAATGGTGGGCACACATTAGATTGCAAGGTGCCACATGAGCCATTTCCAAGACTGTACAAATGTCTAAATAGTGGCACACTTGAATAAAAATTGTCCACATATAAGTGGTACCTCATATAGAAAAAGGATGACATCAAGTACCAAACTATCTTTCCACTGCTCCCCATGTAGCCTGGGCCTGTTGCCCTCTCACACCCATATCTGGCACGCTTTCTGGGGAGCAATTGTTTGAATGCAAGGCGGCCAAAAAAATTAATGAGGGACTCATCAACACAGATTATTAGCTGGGGAGTATAGACATGTGCAAATTTTTGGTTAAGGTGATTTACGAGGGGCCAAATTTTGTCTACCGCCTCTATCCGGCCTTCGGGGTACTATTCCTCCCACTGACACCAACAAGGAGGCACCATTTCTTCCACTGGCATCAACTATGGGGCATGTTTCATTCCACTGATACCAATGATTGGGCACAATTCCTTCCACTGATATAAACAATTAGGCACTATTCCTCCAACTAATACCAAGGGTGGGGCACTATTCCTTCCTCTGATACCAATGATGGGATACTATTCATCCCACTGACACCAATGAGGGGGCACTATTCCTTCCACTGACACCAATGATGGGGCACTATTCTTCCCCATGACACCAATGATGGGGCATTATTCTTCCCCCTGACACCAATGATGGGGCACCATTCCTCCCACTGTCATCAATGATGGGACACTATTCATCCCACAAAACACCAATGATGGGGCACTATTCCTCCCTCTGACACCAATGATGGGGCACAATTCCTCCCACTGATATAAACAATTAGGTACTATTCCTCCAACTAATACCAAGGGTGGGGCACTATTCCTTCCTTTGATACCAATCATGGGGTACAATTCATCCCACTGACACCAATGATGGGGCACTATTCTTCCCCATGACACCAATGATGGGGCATTATTCTTCCCCCTGACACCAATGATGGGGCACCATTCCTCCCACTGTCATCAATGATGGGACACTATTCATCCCACAAAACACCAATGATGGGGCACTATTCCTCCCTCTGACACCAATGATGGGGCACAATTCCTCCCACTGATATAAACAATTAGGTACTATTCCTCCAACTAATACCAAGGGTGGGGCACTATTCCTTCCTTTGATACCAATCATGGGGTACAATTCATCCCACTGACACCAATGATGGGGCACTATTATTCCCCTTGACAGCAAAGATGGGGCACTACTCTTTCCCCTGTCACCAATGATGGGGCACCATTCCTTCCACTGTCACCAATGATGGGGCACTATTCATCCCACTGACACCAATGATGGGGCACTATTCTTCCCCCTGACACCAATGATGGGGCACTGTTCCTCCAACTAATACCAATGATTGGACACTATTCCTCTTATTCACCACCTTTCACTGACAAGCACTATGTCATTTTTTTTACTCCTACCCGACTTGAAGTGGTTAACATACTATCACCACTATCACCAGTCAGTCTCCCTTATCTCCGCCACACCATCATTTGGTGACGCTGTACTGCACTGGTGACAGTATGTAGAAAAAAAAATTGTGAAAAAAAATTATTTAATTTCTTCATTTTCAAAAACATTGTGACAAAAAATGACAACTTCAAAACACTCACTATGCCTCATACTAAATACCTCAGACTGTCTACTTTCCAAAATTTCAACATTTTCACTCTTTTTTTCATTTATTTAGCAAAAAATAAAAAAGCCAGTGGTAATCAAATACCACCAAAGGAAAACTCTTTTTGTGTGAAAAAAATATTCTAGTTGCATTTGGGTACAGTGTTACATGACCAAGCAATTGCCAGTTAAAATAGCACAGTGCTGAAGAGGAAAAAAAAAATGGTCTGTCATGAAGGGGGTAAAACCTTTTGAGGGCCAGTACTTAAAGTGATTTTAAAGTTATTTTTTTTTAATAACAAGCAAGTTATACTTACCTGCTCTGTGTAATGGTTTTGCACAGAGGAGCCCCGATCTTCCTGTTCTGGGGTATCCCACTGGTGCTCTGGGCTCCTCCTCTTCCCAGTGTGCCACCATAGGAAACCATTTCCTATGGTGGCACATATGCAGGCTTGTTCCCAAGCCACGCTCTCTGTGTGTTTATTGACACACAGAGTACAGCTCCTTTGTCATTGGATTTGACTGACAGCATCAGGAGCCAAAGTTTCCCACTGCTCTCACTGAGTCCACTGAGAAGGGATAGAGAGAAGAGCACCATTGCTCTCATGCACATTTGAGATAATTTGGATTGAAATCAGGCTCGGGAAACTATTTTGAGGGGAACTGACAACAGACTTCTTACCCTAATACGGAAAATACATTAAAGTGAAAAAAAGAACACAAAACAAAAACCTTCAGTCTTTACAACCACTTTAATGTATCTATCTATATACAGTATATAGGAGATATTTACCCTCATTACCTGTCATTACAATCGGACAGGTAATGAGGAAATTGAGGAAACTTCACCCAGTAGGGACACAGCAAGAACCAAGTTCCAAGTCCTTCACCCTGTGCAGCACAATACATTAGCTGGCTTTTCATTTAAAAAAATTCATAGCCACTGTCCAATGCCAGGCAATTGCGACCTATTTAATAAGGCATAATGCAATTATTTTAAAATGTATGTCATTATTTTACAGGTACTAATTTTCAGCACCTGAAGAATAAGAACTAATTTCATAAAATGTGTGGAATAGGTGCAGCTGGTCTGAACTAAAAAAAAAAGAGGCACTTCTCAAACACACATGGGGCAGCACAGTGGCTAAGTGGTTAGCACTTCCGCCTGGCAGTACTAGGGTTGTTGGTTCGAATCTCAACCATGGCACCAACTGCCTGGAGTTTGCATGTTCTCCCTGTGCCTGCGTGGGTTTCCTCTGGGTACCCCGGTTTCCTCCCATACTCCAAAGACGTGCTGGTAGGTGAATTGGTTCTTGTCTAAATTTTCCCTGTGTGTATGTATGAATGTGAGTTAGTTATGGTCCTTAGATCGTACGCTCCTTGAGGGTTAGGGACTGATGTGAATGTACAATATATATGTAAAGTGCTGCGTAAATTGATGGCACTATATAAGTACCTGAAATAAATAAAATAAATAAATAAATCAGTTTTCAAGGCGCAGGACCCCAAATCTCTGACTGGAAATCAGATACAGCTAGGTGCATCTATGGTAAACTCTATGTGGTTTCAGTAAATAAAGTTTCCTGTTTTCCTTGTTGCAATGAAACAAAAAAAGCACATGTGGACTGTGCACTGTCTGTTCTGTAGGGCTATATATAAATATTCTAAAAGGTTATGGGCCCAGTCATAGCCTGTTATAACAAATACGTGCAAGATACAGCAACAAAAAGAAAATTGCAAAGGAATAAAAGCAAATGGCCATTAGCACAGTTGCAACAGTTATCATTTGCAAATCTGACTACCGGTCTTGGAAATTCAAGATGAAAATGCTGCTAATAAGAGAAGGTGTGTGGAAATTTATAAATGAAGTCAGGCCAGAACACCCTTCAGATAAGTGGATAGAGAAAGATCACAAAGCTCAGAACACAATCTATCTTAGCATGGAAGATTATCAAATCATACATAAATGCATAGTTGCCAGCATTTCAAAACAATTTTTAGGGACACTTTTATTCCTGTATGTCCAGAAAGACAGCGTAGGTGGAGCAGTATGTTAATTAGGGGTGGGGTATTAATGGGTGTGGCTTGCCTTACTCTGCCTCCTACACCCGAACCAGCTGATCCTTGCTGATGTCTGGCTCCTGCATTTCTGCGAATGTGCCATCTGCCAGTCTGTTCCTGCACCTCTGCCAGTATGTTGTCTGCCAAGCTTTTCCTGCACTTCTGCCAGCACACCATCTGTCAGTTGCTCCTGCACTTCTGCCAGCGCACCATCCGCCAGTGACTCCTGCACTTCTGCCAGCGCACCATCCGCCAGTGACTCCTGCTCTTCTGCCAGTGTGCCATCTACCAGCTGCTCCTGCATTCCAGATGCACGTCAACATTCATCTGCAGAAGTCCTGCCGGGCACTCGTTCACCTGTGTTCCAGCACTCCCTGTTACTCTACCAGGGCCCCTGAGCCAGAGCTGTAAGGGAGGCCTTCCTCTGCACTGTAGGTTCTACCCCCAGGTACGTTACAAGGACTATGGTAAGAGACTGCAGGTGTAGTACAGGACTTGGTCAGAGACTGCAGGAGTAGTACAGGAGTGGGTCAGAGACTGCAAGCATAGTACAGAAGAGGGTCAGAGGCTGCAGGCGTAATACAGGAGAGGGTCTGAGGCTACAGGTGTAGTACAGGAGAGGTTCAGGGGCTGCAGGTATAGTACAGGAGAGGGCCAGAGTCTGAAGGCTTAGTACAGGAGAGCATTAGAAGCTGCATGAATAGTATAGGAGAGGGTCAGAGGCTGAAGGCATAGTAAAGGAGAGCATCAGAGGCTGCAGGCGTAGTACAGGAGACGGTCAGAGGCTGCAGGCGTAGTACAGGAGAGGGTCAGAGGCTGCAGGCGTAGTACAGGAGAGTGTTAGAGGCTGCATGCATAGTACAGGAGAGGGTCAGAGCCTGCAGGCATAGTACAGAAGAGCATCAGAGGCTGCGGGCGTAGTACAAGAGAGGGTCAGAGGCTGCAGGCATAGTACAGGAGACGGTCAGAGGCTGCAGGCGTAGTACAGGAGAGGGTCAGAAGCTGCAGGCATAGTACAGGAGATGGTCAGAGGCTGCAGGCGAAGTACAGGAGAGCGTCAGAGACTGCAGGCGTAGTACAGGAGAGTTTTAGGGGCTGCAGGCATAGTACAGGAGACATCCTGTATTATATTGACTCAATTTTTTTGTGATGGACATTATAGTCCATAATAATAGGTATGTTATCCTCCTGGGTTGTTTCTCTCTTTTTTTCTTCCAGAAGTATATCTCTATCCATATTACCCACCTCTATGATTTTTTGTGTTATCATACTTTCTGGATAACCCTTTTCTACAAATCTAGTTGCCAATCCTCCTGCTTGTTCCAAATAATCCTCATATTTTGTACAATTTCTCCTAACTCTTACCATCTGCCCTTTTGGTATATTGTACAACCAGGGCGGGTAATGGCAACTTCCAATTGGTATATATCCATTCCTATCGACGTTTTTAAAAAATGTTTTCGTAATAAATTTGCCTTCTACTATTGCTATATTGACATCCAAAAAGTTAATCTGATCCTTGCTGTGTTCCCATGTAAACTTTATATTTTTATTATTCACATTAAGTTTATCCAGAAACCTTATTAGTGATTTTTCCTCTCCTTCCCATATCACTATAACGTCATCAATGAACCTTTTGTAAACTTTCAGTTCTTCTGGACAATTATTAAACACTTCCATTTCTTCCCAACATGACATAAAAATATTCGCCACACTTGGTGCGTACCGTGCCCCCATAGCCACACCCCTTATTTGTTTGTAATATGTACCACTATACCAAAAATAGTTATGATCGAGGGAAAAATCCAAACATTCTAGTAAATATTTCCTTTGGGTCCATGTCAAGCCACTATATTCTCTAAGTCCCCAATCCACTGCTTTCATGGCATCATCATGCCCTATAATAGTATATAGTGATGTAACATCAGCACTGGCTATATATGTTCTATTATTTCCCTTATATGTATCTAAAATTTGTAGTAAATGTTTGGTGTCCCTCAGATATGCTTTGGTATTCTTAACCACTGGCTGTAGGAATTCGTCAATATATTCCCCCATCCTTGCTAATACTGATTCTATCCCATTAACAATGGGTCTGCCCGGTGGGTTCTCCATATTTTTATGTATTTTTGGGACAGTGTAGATTATTGGTATCCTACATAGGTCCGGTACTAAATATTTAGATTCTTTCTTGTTTAAGATCTTCTTATCTACTCTTTTCTTTACCAATGATTTTAATTCCTTTTTATATGTAATTGTCGGATCTTTCATTAAAATTTGGTAAGTGGATATGTCGTTAAGCTGAGTGGAAAGTTCCTTAACATAGTAGTCTTTTGACAGCACCACTATTCCACCCCCTTTATCTGCTGGTCTTACAACAATATCCTCCCGTTTGGAAAGCCTCTTAATCCCAATTTCCACTCCTATGTTCTTCTTAACTTTGGGAACACTTAATTTCTCTAGATCTTGGTTAACTAATTTTTTAAAAACTTCAATATGACTGTTATTACTAATCTGCGGATTAAAAACTGATTTATTTCTAAGATCAGTATGAGTAAAACTGCTACTCGGGGCACTATTTAGACAATTCTTTGCTCCCGGTAGTCCTAAAAAATACTTTTTCACATTTAATCTCCTAATGAATTTTTGAGCATCTATATATACTTTAAATTTATTCATGGATGCAGGGGGAGCATACTTCAAACCTCTATCTAATGCCATGAGTTCCTCTTTCGTTAATGTGGAGCCACTGAGGTTGAAAACTCCTTCTCCTATTGTTCTCTTTTTCTTTTGTTTTTTATATCCTGCCCTGCATCCCCTCCTTTTCCTGGGCTTTTCCTCTTCTCTCTCTCTGGGCTCCTCTCTTCTGGGTGTCTCTCTAAAAAATCCCCTTGTCTAAACTCCTGCCTTAATGGCTCAAATCTGTTATAGGTGTATACGGGACTCCTATATTCAAATCTTGGATAGTCCCATTGTCCATATGTATCCGGGCCCTCATATCTTGGTCCATAGGGTCTAGGCACATAGGGTCTGGGCTGATAGTTGTTAGGGTTAGGCCCTGGTTGATAATATGGTCTATTATTTGGATAGTATGGTCTATTGTTATATGGTGGGCCTTTCTTATTATTGGGTCCCCTATATCCACCGTTTCCATTTGGCTTAGGTTTGTATCCATTTTTTGGTGTCCTATAATTCTGAGTGTTATATCGCACTTGATTAGAATCTCTATCCTGATTCTTGTAAGTAGGTGTGGGATCGCTTTTATTTACCACTTTTTCTTTAACTGGGGTTGTGTTAGCCGACGCTAATTCAATCTCATTATCCTCTGATTGCCATTTAAATACTTGGTTTCTTTTCATATCATTAAGATCTCTCTGATATTTTTTAATTTTTCTGTACTTCACCTCTTGGTCCACCCTTTCTAGATCTTTATTGAGTCGATTGGTTAGATTTTGCATCTCTACTGTCTCTTTAAATGGTAGAGTTTTTTCTTTTATCTCACCTATTTGTTTATCTAAAGTTCTTAATTTCCTTTGTTTCCTTTTTAATAAGAACATGACTAGTTCAAGACCCTTTTCGTGGAAGAAATTGAACCACTCATCAACTGACTCTCCATCTGTTAATCCATCACAAATGGGTATATCCCATCTAATTCTTCTGGGCACTAATCGATCTTTTATATACTTTTCATGTGTCACTATGTCCCACCAAAGGGACACTTTTTTCTCCATTAGGTGGCCTAATTTCCGATATTGTGTTTCCAGGTCTCCCATTGGTCCCCCAATGCAGGCGTAGTACAGGAGAGTTTTAGGGGCTGCAGGCATAGTACAGGAGACGGTCAGAGGCTGCAGGCGTAGTACAGGAGAGGGTCAGAGGCTGCAGGCGTAGTACAGGAGAGGGTCAGAGGCTGCAGGCGTAGTACAGGAGATGGTCAGAGGCTGCAGGCGTAGTACAGGAGAGGGTCAGAGGCTGCAGGCGTAGTACAGGAGAGTGTTAGAGGCTGCAGGCATAGTACAGGAGAGGGTCAGAGCCTGCAGGCATAGTACAGAAGAGCATCAGAGGCTGCGGGCGTAGTACAAGAGAGGGTCAGAGGCTGTAGGCATAGTACAGGAGACGGTCAGAGGCTGCAGGCGTAGTACAGGAGAGGGTCAGAGGCTGCAGGCATAGTACAGGAGATGGTCAGAGGCTGCAGGCGAAGTACAGGAGAGCGTCAGAGACTGCAGGCGTAGTACAGGAGAGTTTTAGAGGCTGCAGGCATAGTACAGGAGACGGTCAGAGGCTGCAGGTGTAGTACAGGAGAGGGTCAGAGGCTGCAGGCGTTATACAGGAGAGTTTTAGAGGCTGCAGGCATAGTACAGGAGACGGTCAGAGGCTGCAGGCGTTGTACAGGAGACGGTCAGAGGCTGCAGGCGTAGTACAGGAGAGGGTCAGAGGCTGCAGGCGTAGTACAGGAGATGGTCAGAGGCTGCAGGTGTAGTACAGGAGAGGGTCAGAGGCTGCAGGCGTAGTACAAGAGAGTGTTAGAGGCTGCATGCATAGTACAAGAGAGGGTCAGAGGCTGCAGGCGTAGTACAGGAGAGGGTCAGAGGCTGCAGGCGTAGTACAGGAGAGGGTCAGAGGCTGCAGGCGTAGTACAGGAGAGGGTCAGAGGCTGCAGGCGTAGTACAGGAGAAGGTCAGAGGCTGCAGGCGTAGTACAGGAGAGGGTCAGAGGCTGCAGGCGTAGTACAGGAGAGGGTCAGAGGCTGCAAGCATAGTACAGGAGAGTGTTAGAGGCTGCATGCATAGTACGAGAGGGTCAGAGGCTGCAGGCGTAGTACAGGAGAGGGTCAGAGGCTGCAGGCGTAGTACAGGAGAGGGTCAGAGGCTGCAGGCGTAGTACAGGAGAGGGTCAGAGGCTGCAGGCGTAGTACAGGAGAAGGTCAGAGGCTGCAGGCGTAGTACAGGAGAGGGTCAGAGGCTGCAGGCGTACTACAGGAGAGGGTCAGAGGCTGCAAGCATAGTACAGGAGAGGGTCAGAGACTGCAAACGTACCACAGGAGAGGGTCAGAGGCTGCAGACGTACCACAGTAGAGGGTCCAAATTTAATAACTGTGCAAAGCTTGTCACCCAAAAAGGAGCAGGAGCTTCTATTTGGGGACAAGCATGCATAGGACAGCCCATTGAAGTGAATGGGCTGTCCTATGCGCAACATGCAGAAATGTGTGTCAATCTGTGTATGGTGACAGGTACTTACACTGAGCAATGCAGTTCACCAGTCCATTCTGTTCCCTGCTAAAAATTCTGAAGTGATCAATCCCCTGGTCCAGTTTGTCCTGTGTCTCATGATTTGGGGGAGACAGCTGCAGATAGTGCTTCGTGGCTCTGCACAAGCCTAGAGCAGTTAAAAAAAAAACTTTCCTGCTGCCATTTGCTATGCAGCAAGGGGGGCCGCAGCAGACTACGGACTATTTTTCATTTTCTGGCCCGGTGGATTAATCTCCAGTGCAGAGGCTCCTGTGAATTAAGCTAATGTCCCGACCTTTTCTACATCAATCTGCAGGGGCAATCTGGCTGATTGATACAAAAGTGGCCAGGAGTTTCATTCATCAATAAGAAACAGCGGCACTACAGATTAGTCCCTCTATTGAAAAAATAGTCCCCCTTCCCGCATAGCAAATGGCAACAGGAAAGTTTTTAATTTTTTTTACTGCCCTAGGCTCACACAGAATTACGAAGCACTATCTGCGGCTGTCCCTGCCCTGATCTCAGATTTCCATGACACTGGCCAGAACTGAGCAATGGCGGAACATCATTCAAAATATCAGGACTGTTCTGGGTAATCCATGACAGTTGGCAACTATGTATATGTATGTGAAACTGCTCTAGAAATGTGGGAAGGATTGCAAAAGGTGCATGAAAGAGCTAATCTCAGCAATAAACTGATTAGAAAACTACACTGAACCAAGCTGTTGAAATGCCATGATTTGCAAGATTAAATAAAGCACACTTTGGAAATGGTGGAATGCCTGAGAGAAACAGGAGAAGAAATAAAAGATTTTCATGTTGCAGCACTTTTACTTGGTGGTTTACCAGAATGTTATGAAACACTTGTAACAGCACTTTATGCACATCCAGATGATGAACTGACATTGCAATATGTATAGGGGAAGGGTGTGGATGAATATAAGCAAAAACAGTAAGCATTAATAGTGACGGTGAATAGTGACGGTGCTTCTGTCACAGAGTGTGCTTTAACCCCCGGTCACATTGGGTGTGATTTGGCTTGCGATTTGCTTGCCAGGTGACTTGCAAATCGTAGGCCAAGTCGCACCCTATTGTCCACTATAAGAGTTGTCATATTGGTGCAGTTCCGACTTGGTCAGAGCTGCACCGATTTCTAAAGTAGTGCAAGTACTACTTTTCATTCGATTTGCATAGACATCTGTGTCATATGTCTTGCAAATCGCAAGGAAATCGTCAGGTCACCCGATTTTGAAATCGTGCGACTTCACTGTAAGTTCCACGATTTCAAAATCGGCTTTGATGTGACCAGGGGCTTCTATCTCGCTATTGGATCTCTGATGAACGTGTTGAGCCTGTTTTATCTGAGCCTTACAAGACTATTGGCAGACCAACCCAAACACAGCGGGCCCAGAGGTGGTTTGGGAAGCCTTTAAGGCCTATGTCTGTGGCTACTATAAGACCACTATTGGCACGGTTTGCAGTCAATCTGAAGTGACACTGGCTGCTGCTGAGAACAGGTCTAGGGACTTGGAGACTAGGTTTGCAAATAGTGGTGACATGGGAGTGTATGGAGACCTGAAGGTGGCCCTGCGAGAGGTGATGCTTCTCCGGGCTGCTATGGTTAAAAAGCAGCTGTTACATCAATCTCAGAGGATTTTTGAGCAGGGGGAGAGGACTGGGCTACTATTGTCATGGCTATCCAAGGAATAATCTGCCTCCTCACATATTGCTGCTTTTAGAGATGCTGATGGCAGTTTACTGACTACTCCGGATGCCATCAATGCCTGCTTTGCGAACTATTACGCTAACTTATATTCCTCTGTCTCCGCTCATGATTCCGAGAGGCTGCATTCTTTTCTGGATGAGACTGAGTTTCCTGTTCTCTCTGCTGGCTTGTGACAGCTCCTTGATGCGTCTATTGCCCCTAAAGAGATTCAAAGGGCCCTGATGCAAAAAACCCCAGGAGACGATGGGTTACCCTCCGAATTATTTAAAACCTATAGTGACCCCCTGGTGGCAATGCTCCAGGGAGTCTTTATGACTGCTTTGGATAATGCCACCCTTCCGAAGTCTATGCTGAGAGCCATTATAGTAGTGGTGCCCAAGCCTGGTAAGGATCCAGAACTCTGTTCTTCATACTGGCCCATATCTCTTTTGAATGTGGATACAAACATTTTTGCTACGGTCTTGGCTACCCCACTTATTAAAGAAATCCTTTCCCTGGTTCATAGGGATCAAACAGGCTTTATGCGTGGTAAGGGGATTGACATAAATTTAAGGAGGTTATTTACTATTATTGCTTATACTGAAAAAGCTGGGGCCACGGGGGTGGTGGCCTCTCTAGACACCGAGAAAGCTTTAGAATCGATGGAGTGGGAATATTTATGGCTGTTTATGTGTAAATTTGATATTGGGCCAGTTTTCATTTCATGGGTTCAACTTCTTTTTTCTGCTCCTACTGCCAGAGTTCAGACCAATACTTTTTTTATCTGACTCTTTACTGCTCCGCTGAGGTACGAGACAGGGGCACCCTGGCAATTCAGCCCATGGCATTGCTCCTGAGAGCGTCTCCTCGGGTCCAGGGCATACTGGTTGAACCTCTCCTGTATTTGCAGGATGCCCACCAGTCAATGGCTGCAGCCTTAGATATTATGAATACTTTTGGTACCTATTCAGGGGTCAGAGTGAATTGGGATAAATCTGTACTGTATCCTTTAACACCCTCAGGACCCCCTCTGACGCTGCCGGACCTGCTTGTGTGGGTGTCCCACTTTAAATATCTAGGTTTTAAGATTCAAAGGGACTTAGCCACATACCTGACTGATAACCCTCATCCAGTCCTACACCAGCTTATACAAAAATGTTCGGTTTGGAAATCACTGCCGCTCACTCTGGTTGGTAAAGAGAATCTTATCAAGATGACTTATCTCCCCAAATTTCTGTATATATTTTGCCACACACTGGTGTCCATTAGTAATTATTTTTTTTAAATACTAGAACAGACTGTTACATCCTTTATATGGGCGGGATCCACTCAGAGAGAAGCTAAGACTACCCTGCAACTTCCCTTGTCTGGTGGGGGGTTGGCTATGCCTTGTTTTACAATGTCTTATTGGGCCGCAGTGCTGGTAACAGTACGGTGATGGTTAGCTCAAATTAAATCTGACCTGGCAGTTAACTTGGGAAGCTTTATTGGGGTCCTATTCAGAGCTTAGCAATCTAGTGTATAGAGGGCCTTGATATAGTCCTAATATCACCTCCCCCATGAAGGCCACTGTTCTGGTTTGGAGGCAGGTCACGGGTGCACTGGGTACTATTTCTCCTCACACTCCCCTTTGGGGAAACCCAAATTTGGCTCATTTGCAGTCTGGGCTAGCTATGGCATAAGGACTATGCGCAATATCATTCCTGAAGGCCATCTCCTCACCTTTGATGAGTTAAGAAGTCAATTCCACCTACCCTTCTGGATGTTCTTCTGGTTCTTACAGCTTTAGCATGCAGTGCGGGTGCAGTTCCCTAATTCTATCACTTTGGATTTTCATTCAGTGGAGAGACATTTAACTGCTCAAAATATACATAGACCATTGTCTTCTATATATCTTAGACTTGCAGCTGGAGATGAAAAATCCTCAAGCTTATATAATACAGTATGTGGTATTGTGACCTGCCTGCACTGACTAGTGAGGACTTAGAGGAAGGGCTCCAGCAATATCTTCCCCAAATGATTTCAGCCAGAGATCGCTTACTTCAACTCAAGTCCTTTCATAGAGTGTATTACACTGCTCAGAGACTGTCAGCCATTTACCGTACTGGTCAAACGAATTGTCCTAAATGTCAAGTGGAGGCGGGTAATTTCCTACATATGGTCTGCTCCTGTACTCACATTCAGAACTTTTGGGCAGCGGTGGTTGCGGACATAAATTGGATCAGTGCTCTTCCTATTACCCTAGGTTCTTTATTACTGTTGTTGGGCATTACTGATAATCTCCATGCTGCTTCTCACCAGAATCTGTTTTATTTTATGCTGCATACTATTCTAGGAAGACAATCCTCTCAAAGTGGAAGTTGGCGGACCCTCCGACAGTGTCAGCTCTAGAGTTCTATGATCAATACAGTCCTTCCTCTCTACCAGCTCACCTATATGGGTCGTAATTGCCTTAAAAAGTTTAGGAAAATATGATCAGCTTGGGTTGATGCTTGGAACCTTACTTTTGACTAGCTCAAGGCTTAACAAAGTTGAATCTAGGATCCAGCTAAAAAAGTTAGGAGCCAGTTTTCTTTTTTGAATAATGGCTTTATATTCGAGGGGACTGGAGCCGAGGTTTTGGGGTGCTGAGGTTTTTGATGTGTGTGTGGCATGCTGTGTGGCCTGGACTTTGCTCGCCTCTAGTGCCACATAGGGGACTGGCGATGAGAAGGGGTGGGCCACAGTATGCACGGATTGGCTGGTGTGAGAGGAGAGTGTGGGGGAGCCTTTCTGCACGGCAGTGGTGGGTCTGTGCAGTAAAGCATGCTTGTTATACTTACTGTGGAACCTAAGGGGATAATCTTCTTGTGCGCATTGTATAAAAATGCTGTTTGATCCTGACTTCTCTGATCCTCCCCTTGTTCCAGTGCCACCCTTCTTATCTCCTGACAAGACATATCGTGTGGAGATGCTCTGCACATGCTCAGTTTGGTGTGTATAGCTATAGAGGTTTTTTTTTCTTCAAAGAGTGCATGTGATCAGCACAGGGCCATTCAGTACTGTACAGACGGAGGTCAGGGGTTCTGCATCCTCCTAGAGCAGAAAGAAAACTCCTGTAAGCTTTAACCAGGGCTCTTCTGAACACTGGTAGAAGTCACAAGACTGCTCTAACTGCTGATGAGAAAAGGTGCCTAGCATTTTATATTTACTAAAATCATTGCATTTCCATGTTCTGTGTGCTGTGGGAGACCAGACAGTGAATGCAGGGTCCTGGGTTTAGTAACACTTTAAATGAGAATGACTATGCAAGTGTAAAAAAAATTAATCCATGTCATCAAAAAATTAAATGCATCGGCTGTTTAAAAGGAAAAATGACAAGAAAGGCCTTTCCAAAGCAGAGTAACAGCAGAACTAAAAAAAATCTCTGGACTTAATTCATTCAGATCTTTGTTGTCCAATAGAAAAATTCAAAAGAAACATGAACAATATTTGGCTCAAGTAAGCAACAAATTGGGCAAAATGCCAAGTGTATTGTGCACAGAAAATGGAACTGAATATATAGGTGTTAAGACACAAGCAGTTCTCAGAAAGCATGGCATAATATTTCAAACTACTGTACCATACAACCCAGAACAAAAGAGGGTTGCAGAAAGAATGAACCGCACTCTATGTGAGAGTGGAAGAACCATGCTGTTTGATGCAGATATGCCAACCACATACTGGGGGGAGGCAATTGTGACCACATGCTATCTCCAAAATCGCTACCAGAAAAATCAACTGAGAAAACTCCATATGAACTCTGGAATGGAAAGATCCCAAATTTTAACCATCTAAAGATTTTTGGAAGCAAAGCCTATGTGCACATCCCAAAAGAAAAATGTACACAATAGGATTCTTATGCAAATGAAGATGTACTTGTAGGGTACAGTGAATTTCAATAGGAATACAGAATTCCACACCAAAACACAAACAATGTAAATTAAATTCCACATCAGTGTCACTTGAAGATATGCAACAAAGTGACACAGAAATAGAAATTTATGTAGACAATCAAAATACTGCAAGAGAAGAAACCAGGCCACTAGAGGCTTCAATCAGGAAATCCACCAGAAGCAATAAAGGCATCCCAGCCAAACCTCTGTCCTATTTTGCTTGCTTAGCATTAAAACCAGAGCCAGATTCATGGAATGAGATGCAAAGACTTCCAACCTACAAGAAACAGATTTATAGAACTAAGATCCGAAGTGAGACTAATATAAGGAGCAGTTGTTGAATGAGGGTTTTGGAATACAGTGTTCCTGTATTATGTGCAACAACTACATCAATATTCAATATATATATTCAACCAT
This sequence comes from Staurois parvus, assembly GCF_062004578.1. Taxonomy (NCBI): domain Eukaryota; kingdom Metazoa; phylum Chordata; class Amphibia; order Anura; family Ranidae; genus Staurois; species Staurois parvus. Next base: position 1,651,012 of record NW_028318045.1, on the reverse strand, counting down.
TAGATGGCAGTATTTATAAGTTTACAGCTGCATCTATGGTAGGTTCTATGTCTTTCCTCTGAATAAAGTTTCCTGTTTTCCTTGTTGCAGTGAAACAGAAAAGTACGTGGACTGACCTTTGACTTGTGGGGGCAAATACAACCAACCAGCTTTTTCATGGCAATGACAGATTTCTATAGGATCAGGAAAGTATACCATGGTGCTGTATTGATTGGCGGGCTTGGTGAAAGGAGGATGCTGCCAAAAGAAATAATTTGGTCACATGACATCTCTGAGTGGCAAAGGAGGCTGCAAGTCCTGCAATTGAAGGTCTGAACAGGAAGCCAGTAACAATATAATGCCCAGTATGTGTGTGCAGGCTGTCAGTCCTTCTCTGATCAAGCCTCCCCTCTGATGATGTGCTTTTAGCACGAAAGGCCTTAGGAAGGAGGAGCTGTACAGAGCGTGACGTTTTATGCCACTGGAGTCACGAAGAGGCTCGGCGGCCATCTTTAAAGGGGTCAGTATTGCAATTTTTTGTAACTGATATATGATGCATACTGCCCTTTGTTTGTTTTATGCTTCAATAAATTTTTCCTGAAATACTACACTATTGGGCACCTGTTCTTTGAGCTCCTATGCGAGCTATTACATCTGCAGAAAATCCCTGTGATATCCAGTATCCAGAGAAGGGAGCCCTTTCCAAAGCAGAATACCTGTTCATGCTAAGGGGGACCTCTGGACCAGGCAGAATCTCACTACTCTCCAAGTCTTGATGATCAGATGGGCAGCCCACCACCTATCATTTATTACTACATGCGCTGTTAATATGCGCTTCCAGTGAGTGCGCATTTCTGCTATTTTGGTCGGCTGTTTATGCCAGCATTTGAAGTACTGAGATACCTACCTTATTAGGGTCTATTGCTATTCATTGAACTTTTATATATTTATTGATGGAACTTTTATATATTTATTGATGCTGTTTATGCCAGCATTTGAAGTACTGAGATACCTACCTTATTAGGGTCTATTGCTATTCATTGAACTTTTATATATTTATTGATGGAACTTATCTTAAGCGCTGTACTTCTTTGAATTTTGATGTTATTATGGAGGTGTTATGGTCACCTTTAGTGCAATAGCTGCTTCACATTCTGAGCGCTCACTATATACAGTGGGGCAAAAAAGTATTTAGTCAGCCACCAATTGTGCAAGTTCTCCCACTTAAAAAGATGAGAGAGGCCTGTAATTGGCATCATAGGTAGACCTCAACTATGAGAGACAAAATGAGAAAAAAAATCCAGACAATCACATTGGCTGATTTGGAAAGAATTTATTTGCAAATTATGGTGGAAAATAAGTATTTGGTCACCTACAAACAAGCAAGATTTATGGCTCTCACAGATCTGTACCTTCTTCTTTAAGAGGCTCCTCTGTCCTGCACTCATTACCTGTATCAATGGCACCTGTTTGAACTTGTTATCAGTATAAAAGACACCTGTCCACAACCTCAAACAGTCACACTCCAAACTCCACTATGGTAAAGACCAAAGAGCTGTCGAAGGACACCAGAAACAAAATTGTAGACCTGCACCAGGCTGGGTAGACTGAATCTGCAATAGGCAAGCAGCTTGGTGTGAACAAATCAACTGTGGGAGCAATAATTAGAAAATGGAAGACATACAAGACCACTGATAATCTCCCTCGATCTGGGGCTCCACGCAAGATCTCACCCCGTGGGGTCAAAATGATCACAAGAACGGTGAGGAAAAATCCCAGGACCACACAGGGGGACCTAGTGAATGACCTGCAGAGAGCTGGGATCAACGTAACAAAGGCTACCATAAGTAACACACTACTCAGATCCTTCAGTGCCAGACGTGTCCCCCTGTTTAAGCCAGTACATGTCCTGGCCCGTCTGAAATTTGCTAGAGAGCATTTGGATGATCCAGAAGAGGATTGGGAGAATGTCATATGGTCAGATGAAACCAAAATAGAACTGTTTGGTAGAAACACAACTCGTCATGTTTGGAGGAGAGAGAATGCTGACTTGCATCCAAAGAACACCATACTTACTGTGAAGCATGGGGGTGGCAACATCATGCTTTGGGGCTGTTTCTCCGTAAAGGGACCAGGACAACTAATCCATGTACAGGACAGAATGAATGGGGCCATGTATCGTGTGATTTTGAGTGCAAACCTCCTTCCATCAGCAAGGGCATTGAAGATGAAACGTGGCTGGGTCTTCCAACATGACAATGATCCCAAACATACCGCCCGGGCAACGAAGGAGTGGCTTTGTAAGAAGCATTTCAAGGTCCTGGAGTGGCCTAGCCAGTTTCCAGATCTCAACCCCATAGAAAACCTTTGGAGGGAGTTTAATGTCTGGGTTGCCCAGCGACAGCCCCAAAACATCACTGCTCTAGAGGAGATCTGCATGGAGGAATGGGCCAACATACCAGCAACAGTGTGTGCCAACCTTGTGAAGACTTACAGGAAACGTTTGACCTCTGTCATTGCCAACAAAGGATATATAACAAAGTATTGAGATGAACTTTTGATATTGACCAAATACTTATTTTCCACCATAATTTGCAAATAAATTCTTTCCAAATCAGCCAATGTGATTGTCTGGATTTTTTTTCTCATTTTGTCTCTCATAGTTGAGGTCTACCTATGATGCCAATTACAGGCCTCTCTCATCTTTTTAAGTGGGAGAACTTGCACAATTGGTGGCTGACTAAATACTTTTTTTCCCCACTGTAGCTTGTTATTTAGTAACAATATAATGCCCAGCATGTGTGTGCAGGCTGTCAGTCCTTCTCTGATCAATTTTTGAATGGTGAAGCATCTCCACTTCAAGCTACCAGCAGCAAATATCTTATTGGTACTGACCCAGGAACAAATGCCCCCCCCCCAACCCATTTTTCCTCTACTTACACATGCATGGACAGCATAAAAGCAAATAATATAATAACAGAAGCAGTGTGATAAAGCAATGCAGGCATTTGGAAAGACATACAGTACATGAATTACAAGCAAACAATCCAGCTGGTTGGATGCTGGTGGTAAGTAATATATCTATAAAGAAAGATGAGGAAAAGGATGATATACAAAGACTAGAGAGGCAACAAAACTAATGTGACACAAATATAGAGGTGATGGCAGATACTGGCAGTAAAAGAAGGTTATGAGAATGTAAAGGGTTGCAGGATCATAAACACACAAATGGAATGAGGAAGGAGAATAAATCAAATGGAATAATGATAAATATATATAAATAGGGAGAGAGAGAAGTTATAATAAAATATAGCAATGATAAGAGGGACTGGGGGACAGAAGGGACTGGCAGACAGGGATATGAATGAAAGATATGATAATGGCAATAAAGAGAAGATGTATAGAGAAGGATAATGTACCAAGAAGAGATGGAATGATAAACAGCATAGAGAAGGTTGATAAAGATAAGGATACAAAACCTGAATGTAACAAAAGAGTGTTGCAGGGAAAAAGATCACTTATAGAAGGATGGAAAAAATAGAGAAAGGAATAGAGAAAGAGGAATAGAGATAGAGGAATGGTGGTATACATATAGAAGAATGCCGGAGGAGAGGGGGTGGATATAGAAAGCTGTAGATAAAAAAGTAGGAGATGGAAATAGAAGTATGAATTTGGAAGAAAATATGTATATATACAGATAGATGGAGGAAGAGAGGGATGGAGATAAAAAGATAGATTAGGAGGAAAATAAGAGATACAGATAGAGGAAGAGAGGAATGGAGACAGAAGGATTTAGATGGAAAAGTAGGAATGGAGAAATAAGAAAAATATGAAGAGGTGGGAGTTTGAGGTAGAAGAATGGAAATAGATAAATAAGAAGAGGATGGAAATAGAAAAAAGATTAAAAAAGTCAAGGAGATATAAGAATGGAGATGAAGAAGCAGGGGGCAGACATGGACAGATGGAGAGGAAGATGTGGGGGATAGAGATGGAAGGTTGGACATGAAGAAGTGGCATGGACCATGTTGGATGTAAATTGATAACTAAGGATTCTGATAGAAGGATGGAGATGAAGAAAAAGGAGATGGCAGATAGGAGGGAGATAAAGAACTTGAGGGTTGTAATAAAAGATTGAAAATGCAGTTGTTGAAGATGCAGATAGAAGGATGGAGATGAGAAGCTAAAGGGTAGAGATAGAAGGCTGGAGACAGAAAGATTAAGATGAAGAAGGAAAAGACACAGTGATAAAGAAGAAGGGGATGAAATCAAAAGTATGGAGCTAAAAAAAGAGAAGATTTAAGATAAAGAAGGGGGGATGGAGATAAAAAAGTGAAAATTTGAGATAGAGGATGATTATGAAAAAGTGAAGAGGTGAAGATAAAAGGATGGGCTTGAAGAATAAGGGGTTGGAGGTAAGGAACTGGGGTTGGAGATGAAGATGTAAGGATAAAGGCAAAAGGGTAGAGTTGGAGGAAAAGAGTGATTGAGATAGATGGAAGGACTGACATACAGTCAGGAAATGGAAGAGACTAAAATAGGCAGGAGAGATTAAAGATGGACAGAGATGGAAAGATGGAGCTAGAGTATATACAGATATGGAAGGAGGGAGGAAAGGCTAGAGATGGAAGTATGGAGCTATATAGAAACATCGGAGGAAGGAAAGGGTGGAGATGGAAGGCTAGAACTCTATACACAGATAGAAGGGTGCCTGGATTTGGTGGAAAGACCAAAAGATGGAAGAAATTAAAAGGCCTAAGCCAGAGCAAGATGGAAGCCAGGGGCGAATAGAGTTGGACGCTGATTTGCACACAACTAAAAGGAAAGGGATTCATCCAGAGAATTTACAGAGATGAAAGGAGGGAGGCCAGTAGATGAAATAAAGAACCTATACACAGGAATGGAAGGAGTAGGAGAAAGCTGGAGGAAGGACAGAGCTATTCTCAGAGGTGAAAGTAGGGGAGGTTGGAGTTGGGGGTGAAGGACTGCTGTACATGAATGGAAGGATAGAAATATACACAGAGATGAAAGGATGGAACTTTGACCAAGTATGGAATGATGATGAAGATAATAGGATGGAGAGAGGAATGGAGATGAAAGGATGGGGCTCTGTAAATAGATTGAAGGAAGGAGGAAGAGGTGGAGATGGGAAGAAGAAAGTGGGAGGGATGGAAGGAAAGATGGAAAAGGAAGAAGGTACAGGTATGGAAGGAAAGATGGAAATGGAAGGAGGTACAGGTATGGAAGGATGGAAGGAGGTATAGCAATGGAAGGAACAAGTTCTGTAGGTGTAGAAGGAGGGTTCAAAATGGAAGGATGAGGGGAAGTGTGGAGATGAAAGCATGGAGCTCTGTACAAGGATGGAAGGATGGAGGGTGGAATGGAGATGAAACTATGGAACTATGTACAGGAATAGAAAGATGGAGGGAGGGGTGGAGATGGAAGGATGAGGGGAATTAAGGCAATGGAAGGATAGAGGGAAGAATGGAGGTACAAGAATGACGCTTTGTACAAGGAAGAAAGGATAGAGGAAGGAATGGAGATGAAACTATGGAACTATGTACAGGGATGGAAGGATAAAGGGAGGAAAGGATGGAGATGGAGGTGGAAGGATGGATATGGAAAGATAGAGCTCTGTACAGGGATGGAATTATGGAGGGAGGGATGGAGATGGAAGGATGGTGGGAGGGATGAAGATGGCAGGATGGAGCTGTGTACAGGGATGGAAGGATGGAGGGAGGGTTGCAGATGGAAGGATGGGATTTTGTACAGGGATGAAAGAATGGAGGGAGGGTTGGAGATAAAAGGATAGAGTGAGGGATGGAGATGGAGGGACGGAAGGAGAAATGGAGATGGAAGAATGGAGGGATAAGAATGGTAGGAGGAATGGAAATGGAAAAATGGATAGTTTAATGGAGATGGAAGGATGGAGATCTGTACTGGAATGGAAGGTTGGAGGGACAGTTGGAGATGGAAGGATGGTGTGAGGGATGGAGATGGAAAGAGGGAGGGAGTAGTGAATATGGAAGGAGGGAGGGAGGAGTGGAGATAGAAGGAGGGAGGGATGGAGATGGAAGGATGGATGCAGTGATGGAGATGAAGGGAGGGATGGAGATTGATTGAGGGAGGGATGAACATGGAATGAGGGAGGGAAGGATGGAGATGGAATGATGGAAAGGGAGGGATAGAGGATGGGCTGGAGATGGAAGGATGGATGAAGATGGAAGGGAGGAGGAAGAGATGGAGATGGAAGGATGGAGGAAGGGATGGAGCTCTGTACAGGGATAGAAGGAAGGATGGAGGGAGGGATATAGATGGAAGGAGGCAGAGAGGGATGGAGATGGAATGATGGAGGGAGGAATGGAAAAGGAATGATGGATGGAGATGGAAGGAATGGAGATGGAAGGATGCAGCACTGTACAGGGATGAAGGAAGGTTGAAGGGAGGGATAGAGAAGGAAAGAGGGAAGGATGGAGATGGAATGATGGAGGAAGGGATGGAGATGGAAGGATTGAGCTCTGTACAGTGATGGAAGGAAGGATGGAGGCAGGAATTGAGATGGAAGATGGAGGAAGGGATGGAGATGGAAGGATGGATGGAGGGAGGGCTGGAGAAGGAAGGAGGGAGGGATGGAGATGGAAGGGTGGAGGAAGAGATGGAGATGGAAGGATGGATGGATATGGCAGGGTGGAGGAAGGGATGGAGATGGAAGATGGAGAAAGGGATGGAGATGGAAGGATGGATGTAGATGGAAGGGTGGAGGAAGGGATGGAGATGGAAGGATGGAGCTCTGTACAGGGATGGAAGGAAGGATGGAGGGAGGGATGGATGGAGATGGAAGGATGGATGGAGATGGAAGGGAGGAGGAAGGGATGGAGATGGAAGGGTGGAGGAAGGAATGGAGATGGAAGGATGGAGCTCTCTACAGGGATGGACAGAAGGATGGAGATGGAAGGGTGGAGGAAGAGATGGAGGGATGGATGGAGATGGAAGGGTGGAGGAAGGGATGGAGATAGAAGGATGGAGCTCTGTACAGGGATGGAAGGAAGGATGAACATAGAAGGGTGGAGGAAGGGATGGAGATGGAGGGATGGATGGAGATGGAAGGGTGGAGGAAGGGATGGAGATGGAAGGATGAAGCTCTGTACAGGGATGGAAGGAAGGATGGAGGGCGGGATGGAGATGGAAGGATGGAGGAAGGGATGGAGATGGAAGGATGGAGCTCTGTACAGGGATGGAAGGAAGGATGGAGGGTGGGATGGAGATGGAAGGATGGAGCTCTGTACAGGGATGGAAGGAAGGATGGAGGGCGGGATGGAGATGAAGGGATGGATGGAGATGGAGGAAGGGATGGAGATGGAAGGATGGAGCTCTGTACAGGGAAGGAAGGATGGAGGGAGGAATGGAGATGGAGGGAGGGATGGAGATGGAAGGATGGAGGAAGGGATGGAGATGGAAGGATGGAGCTCTGTACAGGGATGGAAGGAAGGATGGAGGGCGGGATGGAGATGAAGGGATGGATGGAGATGGAGGAAGGGATGGAGATGGAAGGATGGAGCTCTGTACAGGGAAGGAAGGATGGAGGGAGGAATGGAGATGGAGGGAGGGATGGAGATGGAAGGATGGAGGAAGGGATGGAGATGGAAGGATGGAGCTCTGTACAGGGATGGAAGGAAGGATGGAGGGCGGGATGGAGATGAAGGGATGAATGGAGATGGAGGAAGGGATGGAAGGATGGAGCTCTGTACAGGGATGGAAGGAAGGATGGAGATGGAAGGATGGAGCTCTGTACAGGGATGGAAGGAAGGATGGAGGGAGGGATGGAGATGGAAGGGATAGAGATGGAAGGATGGAGCTCTGTACAGGGATGGAAGGAAGGATGGAGGGAGGGAGGGATGGAGATGAAGGCGGTCCCCGGTGGTGGGAGGGAGGTGGTTGAGGCAGGCAGGGAGGGGGAGAAGCGGCTGCTGCTGCTAGAAGTCCGGGGGATGCAGTGAGCGGAGCAGGCAGAGCTGTGTGAGCTCTGGTCGGGGAAGCCTCGCTCCTCTCCAGCCCGGCGCCTCTCTCCTCCAGGCCGGCTCTTCTCTCCTCCTCCCGCCGGCTCTCCGTGGTGCTGAAATCTGGGCCGGTCCCCGGGCGGGCCCTGCTACAAGCCGGCTCTGCAGGAGAAGTGGCAGGCTGTGTGTGCGGAGCAGGCCTGCTCGGTGACCGTCTGAACCGCCGGCAGCAGGAGAACCCCGGAGCTGTACTGCAGAGCTCGGTTCTGGAAGGACGTCACTCCAAAGGCTGGCATGCCTGGCAGCACCCTGCACCCCACACAGGCACCACAGCAATCTGCACCCCCTCAGTGGGCACACTGACACCCACAGTAATTGCACCGGTGCTGCAGGGACCATCTCTTCCCAGAGACCGGTTAAAACTTTGGCGACAGCCTGTCTGGTGGGATCACTCTGCACCCTGAGGAAGGACCATAGGGACAGCTCTGATCTAGAGATGACTCTCTTGTCTTTGTGAGAAACACCCTGAGCAGATTATTTGTGAAAGACACCTCAGGAAATGACCAAGACCCCAAAACTGCAGGGGCACCCCACTTTCCAGAGTCCCTCAAAGTTTGCTGAAATGGCTTGTTGGTGAGTCCTTCCAAAGAAGACTCAGGCCCCCTATCCTGGAGAAGCTCACCTGCTGAATTGGATGAGACCTCAAAAAGTGGACCCTGTTTGTGAGATCCCAAGGCCGCAGGGGTATTCCTCCTTGTAGAACTAAGATTTTGGTATTGGTGAGACCATCACAGCGCTCCTTCAGGAATATTGATACTCTCTGGAACCCCCCACTCACCCACCCTTTTGTTTCAGAGAGATCTACAAGAAGCTGATCTGTCTTTGTGAGACTGCTGGGTTAAAGGCACTTAAGAGCTCCTCACACTTTCATGGAATTGTGGACTGGTGGTAAAGCCTCCAGGGAGGGTTCAGCCTAGCCAGAGCCCCTCTTATCGTCCTGTCTATGTTTACCTTATAGGAAATGGACTGTTTGTTACATGCCATGAGAGGACATTGTTTTATGGAGAGCCTCTTTCAGCTAAGTAACTTGCCACGTTGGTGACACAAGCTTTTCTCCATCAAAGGAAAAGGGACAACCAAAAGGGTCCTAGGAAGGAAATTCAGGGTCACACAGGTAATTCAAACCCGTACATCACTAAAAAATATATCAGTGAGACCTTTGTTGTTTCCAGCCTTTGCTACGATGCCTAAAAGAAAATTTAGCATGCACCCTTACGTCTCATAATTCCTCCTTGCTAAGCCATCCCAATGTTCTTCATGTGCAGAGAGACTTTACCTTTGACTTCCCCTGAGACTTCCCATTCTTGAGAATCATCCTGTACAGCTGCCAACCTATTGCCTAACACTCTTGCATCAGGACCAGAGGCATTGTCACTGCTTTTGATTTTCTCATCTAGATCCTGAAGAACTTTCTCCAAGGACAAGTGTGGTTTAGTCAATCCCCCTGAGATCTATCAACATGGCAATGTCCGTCCCTCCAGATACAGGCACCTAGCACCTGGACAGCATACAGTCACCAGAGGACCTTCTCTCAGCAGATTAAAACAAGGTAAGAGAAAGTCTTTGCTTCTAAGGAATGTGTGGGATCTAGTCATGTAGAACAATAGGCGCCGGCATTCTGGGACCTGTAGGTGCCTAATAGAGAACTACAGGTTGCCTCAGTCTGTCTCAGGATAATAGATACTTGGACAACCCCAGCTGCCATCTGTCTCTGGATTTCATCCAGTTTAAAAGATTTGCACATTCTATTTTGCAGAATATGCACTGATCAAATGTCACCACGGCTGTTTTTGTTCATCCAGAGCATGTTTGTCCAGAGATGTATGCCAAGACCTAACTTTCTTCATCTTGACCCATGGCAGCCTTCTTTGGCCAAGAGCAGCCTCTTGTAAAACAGGATTAAAATGTATCTGAGTTATTTCCCAGTCATCCCAAATCCTATGATGCTCAGAAATAAAAAAAAGAACCAGTTGTGTTGCCTCAGATGCAGAGTCTGAGGTCCTTTTTAGACTCCTGAAACATATTTATTAAGAATTGTTATTTATGTTATATCTGACAGTTCTTTGAGTTCCTAAATGTCAAAGGTTCAAACATCATGTACAACTGATTGCTCTACACAACCTTCCCCTTTACAGCTCTTATGTCTTTTGCATGACATTTAACAAGTTAAATCAATCATTCTTTGGTTCTCCTGGTAGTACTAGGCACAATCTATGTCTTTTTTTTATTACTATCATGCCTTATATGTGAATGTTTTCTGTAGGAAAATAATATAGCAGAAAGTAAGAGTTGGTGTGGGTAGTGGCAGTTTCTGTATCGTATTGTTCGGTCATTGTACTCCCAAGTGCTTTGATATTTGTAGTATAAATACTTGTAAATATTTAATAGTTTACACATTGGTGTGAGCACAGGTGTGCAGATAATTCTTCAATTTTGGTTCCTTAGCAATAGTATCCATTTTGTGCCAATCATGGTGACACTGTATCAACACTTAACAGCTGTTGCTAAGTTTGAACTACACTCAAATTTATCACATCGGCAGCGGTCTAATGACTTGGCGTCTTTCAGGCTAAGGCGTATGGAGTTTGGATTCTATGATAATTATAACTCCAAGATATTAATAGTCAGGGTGCTTGTTTTAGATGGATTGCAGTAGTGATTTCCTATTGCTGCCAGTGGAAGTCGATGAGCCGTGGCTTCAAAAAAGTGCCCACTGGCATCTAGACTGGACTGAGCAGCTTGGGAATTCTACTATCTGCTGCAGGGTTAGTAACGTTAACCTGCAATGCTGGGGTTCTGGGTTGGGCTCCCACCTAGAACACCATCTGCATTACGTGTGTCAAAATGACTCTAGAGTCTGCATGGAGACACACACACACACATATATATATATATATAAACACATAAATCATGTCTGCGTTTACATACAAAGGGCTTATTTCATGGGTCCCTGGATAATATACGTTTGTATTGAACAAATAATAATAATTAAGACTTCTTGAGTATTTTTTTTGTTTGCTGCATTAGCTACCTGCTTCCTGGGATTTGCACAGTCCTGATCATATATATATATATATATTTTTTTTTTTTTGGTGTGTGTGTATATAGCCATTCCCTTTACCCAACAATAGACTACCTGTAATATTCTCATGTATAAGTCAGTTGTTTAATGCACTTGAAATGTATATCTTTTCTCTCTGTGCCAGTGGAAGCGTAGTTATTTTAGCACCTTGAAAAGAATCTGCTGTGATTGATATCAGGGGAGCTGCTATTGCTAACTGATTTTTGAAGGCAATGGTTCCAGGGATGTTTTTCTCCTCCTAGTCTGTCACTGGCTTGAAGCAAGTATATGCACTTTGGGCATCTTGACAGTTCACTAGCTACATGCTTGTTTCAAGTCAGTGACTCAGTAAGTAGTCAGGCAATGGTAAGGATTACAGCTCTGGAGTCTACACCTGCAAAAACCAGTAGATAATGGGAGCGCTCTTATTTTTAACATAAGTTACATTTAAAGGTGCATTAGACTATGTAGTTCCCTAATAACATAATAACATATTTTGTAGATTTTTTTTTCCATGCCTTCACCTGACAAAGCTAAACTGCTTTGTATGCATTGCTTACTATCATACAACTGATTGTTATTATGTATTTCACTTTTTTTTGCTGTAGATCTCCAGAAAGTCACAGCAGTCCCTGTTTAATGCTCCAGGCAGCTATAAAAGACATAAGTTGCTGTAATACTGTATTCACTATTCCTGTACATCATTATTATTATTTTGTAAGGCAAGCAGTATAAATACCTGAATCTGATTTGGTATCAGCCTCCTGCAGTCCCCACACAGCAAAGCTAACCACATGTGATGCTGTTTTAGAAAGAGGCATGCTATCAGTAGGTGAGAGCAGAGTGATAGAGAGATGAGCTGATCAATCTGCTGATTCTCTTTCACTGTTCAGTCACAGGCTGAGGAATGGACAAGACCTAAAAGGACCCTTTCACACTAGCGACGCGATCGGGTCCCCCTGTCTGTATTTCAGGCAGACCCGATCAGGCCCTCTGTTGTCCTCTATGGAGCGGTGGATGTAAACAGACTTATGTCCTTGTAACCCGCCTACATAGAATTTGATCTTCTAAAAACAAATGGAAGGGTATCCGTTTCTCTTTCACTGTTCAGTCACAGGCTGAGGAATGGACAAGACCTAAAAGGACCCTTTCACACTAGCGATGCAATCGGGTCCCCCTGTCTGTTTTTCAGGCAGACACGATCAGGCCCTCTGTTCTCCTCTATGGAGTTGTGGATGTAAACAGACTTATGTCCTTGTAACCCGCCTACATAAAATTTGATCTTCTAAAAACAAATGGAAGGGTATCCGTCTGGGCGGATTGGATGGCAGTCAGATGTAAACAGATAGCTGGTTTGTTTGTATCCAACCGCCCTTAGAGCAGATCGGGCTGTGTCCACGGACCTGTCATCTGACCCACTCTGCTGCTCTCAGCAGTGGATCAGTGAACAGACTCCCCGCTAAGCAAGAGGATTCAAGAGGATTCCGCCCCACGGGAAAGAGGCCTATGTGTTACTTAACTGCGGAAGAGAAACATAAGGGCCAAACAAGGTGGTGCTGTGTGGCAGAGCTGTATAAATCACAGAACTGGATGGAAAGTAATACAAATCCTTTGGCAGGTAAAAGGCTCCCATGTAGGTATTTTATCCTTTTTCATGGAAGTATTGCATCTCAAAGATCACAGTCAGCTGAGTGTTGTGGAGGTGCCCCACATTATGTGTCAAAGAGATTAGTCAGTAGATTTCATATCTTCAGAAAAATATATTTTATATGTGTGTATAGCTGTTTGCCCGGAGTTCAGCTTTAAGCATAGCTTACAGTTTCATCTTCCGAGACGTTCTTGCACTCAATCTCTGGAACATTTTTAGGGGGCAACGAGAAAACTGTAAGAGTAATCCGGGTTACCAGGTGGAGAAGCCATCTAATCAAAGAAAGCGCCTGCACGCCCAGTGACCGGAATAATACACCCATATCTTATCATAACCTAGTCTACCTGTAAAGACGAAATTAGGAGGGGGTTTGCCATTGAACACTGGCTGGTAATCTACATGGTGAAAAGATGGATAAAGAATTAGGAGCCAGTAGAATCTCTAGCAGATAAACAATGTACATGCAATGAACCGTTTGCCAGGAATAGACTTGCTGGCAATTTATATGGATTTACGTCAGTAACGAGGATGGACTCAAAGTGCGCTGACTATTAGAAGGGTAAGGTCGTTATAGATGCTGTGAGCTCCATAGTTACATGTATTACTTCAAATTGCGTCAAGACTGTTCCATATTAGCGTGAAACGCATCAAGTCGTATCACAGCTTAAATGCTGCTAAAGTAGAAATGACTGCAATGAATTGCTGGGTTTTTGTGGGTTAAATACATAACCGGTCTATTGGTACCTTTCTCCAAGCTACTGTTTCCAGAGCTCAGTAGTAATGCTTTTAAAAATTCAAAGTAAAGGTCAGACTTAATGTTTATTTTTGCTGGTATTTGCATGGCAAGCTATAATTATGCGTATTAAATGCAAGCATAAGAAAGCAACTTTGCTTGAATTGTATACAACAGATGGAAGTTCTTATTTTTGTGTCCATTTACACACAGCTGGCTCTGTGGAACAATTTCGCCATGTACTTTGGAGCAGCCATATACCTTTGTTTCAAGATGGAGGCACTGTTGGAAAGGGTTAACCCAGATCAATAGATATCTGTGGTTCCAGTCTTCTTCAGTTATAAAATTCAAAAGAAAGTGGCTTTGTACAAGAACAAGCCTGGTCTTGATAGACTGTTATGAGCATGTTGAATAAATAAGTAAAATTCCAAAAAACAACAGTCCCTTTACATTCCACTATGCACATTGCATGGACTGTTCTTGGCCAACTCAAAGGTATTGATATTTGCTTTGCCAGAATGTTTATGACTGCTAGGTTGGAGGGGCTGCCATCATTATGGCCACTTGATCAGTTTTGGTGTTGACATCCTATGGCCTGTACATTGCTTAAAGGAGACGTTTGTGGTTTATAAAAAGTAATCTTTCATTCTCACCTTTGATGTTATGGTGCAGCTGTCCCACATTGACTCTAAGACAGAGAACTGAATGATCACATGACCATTGATCTTTCAGTTCTCAGTCTCTGTCAGTCACTGCTCTCTGCTCTGCTTCTCCCATCGCTCACCGGATCACCGGGCTGGATAGAGGGCAAGCATAGCTGGCTGCCAGTCAGGATCCTTCCAGAGCCTGGAGCCGCTCTGCAATGTCAGCTGATCATGGGCTATGGCCTGCTATAAGCTGGCTCTGGGTCACAGGAGAGCAAAAGTGTGTGCATTCCTGTGACTTACAGGAGAAGTATGACCAAACTTCTTTTTTAAGGTGTATCTAACACACACAAAAAAAATTAATATATTGCTGTTTACCAGTCCTTAGATATGGTGACTGCATTAGTCTCTCTTTTCAGGCTTTTTTCTTTTTTTCACCAAACTTGCTTACTTTCTTTCTAGGATGACAACATTCAGTCAGGGTTCTGTATTGAAGCAGATAGCTGCACTCTTCCAAGAAGTAGTTCAGGAAGTAGATGGTGATCCTGGATGATGCCTACACAAAGATGGTACCATCTTTTTTAGAAAAAGCAAATGAAGGGATTGTAAGGGGAGAACTGTGATCTTTTTGAGAGATAATATATACATGGGTGTGTGACACTTGTTAATTACTTAGCATACATGTATGGTACTTCCCCCAGCCCTATAAATTCTATTTTCATTAGCATACATGCACTTAACTTGGCAAATCTAATGACAGGTCCACTTTAATATCTCATGCATTGTCTGTGACTGATGCAAAATGAAGCAAGCCTTTTGAGTAAGCTTTTATCTCCTCTACGCGAGGCTTTGAAAATAATGGTTTGGCATAGGCTATAGTGAAACAAATTTGACTTATTAGAGCTTTCAAAGGTGTGAGGGAGATGATTAGAGGGTTTGTGGATGGTGGAGGGCGTCAATGATGATATAGAGACATGCAGAATAATTGCTGCTTACAAGGTGCTTCTTAAAATACCATAATTGTCTGCTGGAATGGCATCTGGGAAACGCATCCCCTCCCTCATCTCAGAGAGGATATCAAAATGTTTGCTGGAGACCAGCTCAGTGTTCTTTCTGCAGGAACTGCCTCTCCTTTGTCCATTTAGAAGTCCTACCCTTGGAATGATTTGGTAAACGCGTGCGCATAGATGTCTAAACCCAAACAATGTATCTGTTGACAAGGCTTCAATACAGGCTTCCCACTCCGACTCCTGATGGTGTCCCTGAAGTAAACGCACAGTACAATGACGGTATTTTCACTAACTTGGTAAACTCTGCGCTCTTCCATATCTTTGCCCAGAATGCTGAAAACAGATCTCTCTTAGAACTGAAAATCAATAGATGCAGATTTATAGTGTAACTCCACTTTTGTGGGGAAAACAAATAGCAAATAAAAGAAAAATAATATATCATATACAATTGCGACCAAAGTAAAAAAAAATAACTTTCCATTTCAAACTGCAGCTCTGCGATTTTCTGTAAAAAGGAATGTAATATGGCTACCTGGAGATGTTCTGCACAAATAACATATACAGAATGCTCAACAGCAACATCATTTCCTGCTTATGTGATTGGCTCACTAATTTTCCCAGAAGTCTGCACTAAGATACAAGTCAGATTTCAGGCATCCCCTGCAACAAAATTGTCATTTTTGGTGAAATACTCCCAATAGGAAATCATGTCTAAAGGGATGCAGACCCTGCAGTTTTCTTCAATAGAGCCTTGCAGGTGTAGCAGCGTATTGATAATAATGAAACTACTCCCATTAGATTCACTTTCCACATGGACACAGACAAACAAACAGCTCTTTCTTCAGAATACCAGAAGGTAGGAATCTGCACCAATCAAATGCAGCATATGAGTGAGCATTTCCAAATGGAAGGAGCTGCAGTTATGACTAAATCTCCAATGGCTTTAAGTACCATCTCTATGCTGATGACACACAAATCTGTCTTTCTACTCCTCACCTCACCCCTTTAGTCTCCTCTCACATTGCTAACCTATGGCATGGATGTCACTCCACTTCCTCAAACTCAATCTTTCCAAAACTGAGCTCTTAGTATTCCCTCCAACCCGTGCCCCCCTCCCCTGACTTCTCCATCAAGATCAATAATACAACCATGAGTTCCTCCCCTCATGCCAGTTTGCTAGGTGTAATCCTAGACTCCCGTCTGTCCTTTCAGCCCCAAATCCAATCACTGTCCAAATCTTGTAGACTTCACCCCCGCAATATCTCCAAGATACGCCCGTTCCTAACCTCGGAAACCACTAAGCAACTTATTCGCTCCCTTGTTATCTCTCGCCTTGACTACTGTAACTCCCTCCTCATTGGCCTACCTCATCGCAGGCTATCCCCTCTTCAGTCTATCATGAATGCTGCTGCCAGACTCATCCACCTTACTAACCATTCTGTATCTGCCACCCCTCTCTGCCAATCCCTCCACCGGCTTCCCATTGCCCAACAGATAAAATTCAAAACATTAACAAATACATATAAAGCCATTTATAACTCTGCCTCAAATTACATCACCAATATTGTCTCCAAATATCACCCAAACCGTATTCTCTGCTCCTCGCACGACCTCGTGCTCTCTAGCTCCCTTGTCTCCTCCTCCCATGCTCATCTCCAGGACTTCTCCAGAGCTTCCCCCATCTACTGGAATTCTCTACCCTAATTTATCAGACTATTGCCTACTCTGCTCACTTTTAGGCAATCTCTAAAAACATATCTCTTCAGGGAAGCCTATCCTGCCCTCAGCTAATAATGGAATCTTCTACTCTTCCTACCAGTCCATCCCCCACAGTTACTACCTTTTGTACCACTAGCCCCTCCCTCCTAGATTGTGAGCTCCGAGGAGCAGGGCCCTCCTATCCCTCTTGTATTGAACTGTATTGTTGCTGTATTGTCTCCCGTTATATTGTAAAGCGCTGAGCAAACTGTTGCCGCTATATAAATCCTGTATAATATTAATAATAAATCTCAACTTGCCCTGTAAAAGTTCATCTTGGTCCCAGCTTCTCCTACCTCCCAAACTTTGTATTGGTCAAACAACCCACCAGTTACATTAAAGGACCAACAGGAAGGCTTGTGAGGTTGGAAGGGGTGGAACCAAGCTAGATTTCTACAGGAAAAGTAGTGATTTCATTGTAACTTCAGCTGTCTACACATCTGGATCTACTGATTGTTTTGACAAGAGGTTTTCACTGATGGTTACCTCTGTTATGTATTCTTGTCCATTTCATACTGACCATGCTGCTTGCCTCAGTGTTTATAAACTCTGAACTGACCTCATTATGGAAAAGAGATGATCTGCCTGGATTGCTGCTTGCTTGAACAGGTAGAGAGACGGGAAGGTATGAGATGACAGCATGACTGCAGTTGGGTTTGACTCCTGTTAGAATGTGTGTTAGTGGTAGGGTCAGTCATAGAAGAAATTGCGACCCGTGCTACATTTCCACAGATAATTGAAGCATAAGTTTACCTTTTCAGAAAAAATAAAAAGGTGAACTAACACCATATACCAGGGGTGTCAAACAGGCGGCTCTCCAGCTGTTGCACAACTACAAGTCCCATCATGCCTCTGCCTTTGGGAGTCATGCTTGTAACTGTCAATCTTGCAGTGCCTCATGGGACTTGTAGTTTGGCAACAGCTTGAGGGCCGCCAGTTTGACACCTGTGCCATACACCCTCTCCACCCCCACAGTCCCCACTTAACTTCATGGATGATAATTTGTCAGTGCCCACACAGCTCATGTAGACGACCCGGGCTTTGAAATCCCTACTCTTCTCCGTCTTTTTTTGGGGATTCTGGGATGGACCAGAGCAATTCTTTAGTGTACCTGAAAGCACAACACTTCCTTAAAAACCCTACAGAATTTTTAACATATAGATTCTCCCTCTAATGGGTAAAGTAGTTCTAAAGTCTCAGCTTTTAGCACCAAGTTCACCCAGCATGCCCCATGACATCAGGGCTTAATATCACTGTAATTGTATTTTACTTTATTCACTCAGCCTGCCTGATCAACTGTTGAAGTAGACTGACTCTAGGAAGATTTGAGTGTATGTAAAACACTATTAGGCCCCATGTACACGGGACACTTCTGAATGATGGAAACTGACTGCTGCAAAACGTTGGTTAAAAAACATCTGTTTAGTGCATTTGCATAACGTGTTTATGTGCGTTTATGTGCATTTGCGTTTAGAAGCGTTTTTTAAAGATAAGCACAAGAGAACCTCCCAAATGCCCAGAACGCACTGAAAAGTGGTAAATTATTAACTATTTAAGACTGTTTCAGAGAAACACAGAGAGTAGAAGCAGAGATAGCAGGATGTGTTGACATTAGCTTAAGTGTGAGTTGCTCACTAACATTTTGTTTGTTTCCAAGGGTGGGAAAGGTGTCTGGTGGAGTGAGTCATTAAGGTCACCTGGCAGGGGGTCTTCATGAGGAATTTGAGGTGTGATGGTCATTAACATATCTTTTGTTTCCAAGGGTGGGAGAGGTCTGAGGTGTGAATTGGTTAATACAATGTGTGACAAGCTTGGTAGGAACATCCTGTGTTCAGTGTTTTGTCCATCTGAGTACCTGAAAAATGCTTTGCATGCATTTTTCATGATGAAAAAAGGCTGTGGACAGCATCGGGAACTGGAAGAGTTAAAAAAAATTGCAAATGCTTATAAACGCGATTTGCCACATTTACGAGCATTTACAAGCATTTTGCGTGTCAAACCCTGATAAAATCGAGTGCTGAACGCAAGTTTGGTGCATTCAAAAAAAACGACTAAACTGAAATGCCTGTAAACTACTGTAAACGAAGATGTGTACATGGACACATAGGAAAACATTAGGGTGAGTTCAGGGCTGCTGAAAAAAACGCTGAACAGCTCCTAAACGTGAGTTTATCAGCTGCAGTGCACATGAGCCCTAAGAAGATTTGAGAGTAACTAAAGCGGTATTAAACAAATTTTTTCTTTTATGGGCCCCCAGGAGGTTTATGCTATAATGTGCTAGTATGTACTGCATGTCAGCACATTATGACAGACTTACCTGTCAAACGGAGCTGACACTGTACCGCTGCAACAGGTAAAGGGCGATTCCATCTTCTCCCAAGCCTTCCTTCTAGGTTCATGCTATCCAGTTGCTTGAATACCAGTCAGCGATGATGTTTTCTCCCGTTCATGTGCACAGGAGTCACCTCACCATTGCACAGAGTGGGTAAAGAAAATGTGATCTGAGTCGCACGTGGAAACCAGTGGGACCCAGATACACCCATCTACTGTGTGGAGAAGCCTGACCAAAAGTAGTCTTCATGGAAGTATTGTGGCAAAAAAAACCCATAACTCTGTTGTGGAAACAAGGCTAAGTAACTCAACAATGCACAAAAACATAGGAACTGAAATGCAGAAAAATGTAAGCAGGTAGTCTGGACTGATGAGGCAAAATCTGAAAGTATTGGCTGTAGAAGGAGGCAGTTTTTTAGCCGAAGGGCTGGAGAACGGTACAATAGTGAGTGTCCACAGGCAGCAGTGAAGCATGGTGGAGGGTGGGCTGTACTTCTGCAAATGTAGTTGGAGATTTGGACAGGATCCACGGTGTCCTCAATGCTGAGAAATACAGGTAGATACTTATCCATCATTCCATACCATCAGGGAGGTGTGTGATTGGCCCCAAACCAATTCTGCAGCAGGACAATGACCCTAAACGTACAGCCAATGTCATTAATAACTATCTTCAGTGTACAGAAGAACAAGGAGTCCTGGAACTGATGGTTTAGCCCCCACAGAGCCCTGATTTCAACATCATGGAGTCTGTCTGGGACTACATAAAGAACAGAAGGATTTGAGGCAGCCTACATCCGCATATGATCTGTGATTAGTTCTCCAAGATGTTTGGAACAACCTACTTGCCGAGTTCCTTTAAAATCTCTGTACCTAGAAGAAATGATGCTGTTTTGAAAGCAAAGGGTGATCACACCAAATATTGATTTGATTTGGATTTCTCTTCTGTTTGTTTACTTTCTATTTTGTAAATTGATAAACTATTAACACTTCTATTTTTGAAAGCATTCTTAATTGAAAACATTTTTTTTTACACCGGTCTAAAATGCCTCTAAAAAACATTATAAAGACTAAAGTTCCCCTTCAAAAATGGAAATTGTTTTACATAGCAGTAGAAAAGAAGGGCACAGTCAGTACAATCAGCCAAATGATTCTTCTAGTGCTAATTACCAGGCCAGGCCTTAGCTTGATCTGCATATTAGACTATGGAGAGCTGTTAGGGTTTTTTGAAATTATAGGCAGAGAGATCCAGATCCTGATTTCTAAGTCCGTCTACACAAAATTATTTTTTTTTTAGTGTACAGAACAATTAATTAAAAAAATGAAGATAAAAGGGATTATTATTTAATAATTTCAAATGTATTAATATTGTAGGTAGGTAAATGAACAATAGAAAATGGAGGTTGAGTCTCCGTCATGACTTCTACTGTCTTCACCAGGTTCGAATCAACCAGTAAGGAATTGTTTATAGCCTTTGGGAATTTTGGTCTCAGGGATGTCTATTAAACCAATAAGTACTCATTTTAGAGTAAAGTGGTATATTGTACTACTGTCGCCCACATTGTTTTTAATATGCCCAAAATTCATCATATTGGTAAGCATCCAATTGCTGTCCACATTTGAGACTGCAAGAAGAGGGGCTTAGGCCCGTGAGAAAAGACTGTTGTATAGATACTAGTGGTGCACCGAAATGATGGACCGAAACCAAATTTTAAAGGATGCACTGAGCCAAAAACCAAAACCGAAATGGACAGTTTTTGTTTTTTAAATGTATTTTTATATATAAATGTATCATATTTGACTTTTTAACTAATATCATGAATTTTAATTAATATGAATTTAAAAAATACAATCCAGTATTGTAAAATAACTTTTGAAAATAACACACAAAAATGTGACAGGAAATAAAATTAAACATATTAAAAAACGTAAAGGGTTACTAAGCCCACAACACTAAAATCAGTCTGTATATGCAGTAAAGCATGCTTGCTATACTCAATGTGGAACCTAAGGGGTAAAAAGGATGTTTGATCCTCTCTTCTCTGATCCTCCCCTTCTTCTGCTGTCCCCAGTTCATCTACTGATAGAACAGAGCCTTGGGGGCAGCTGCACATGCTCAGTTTGGTGTGTATTGTTAGAGATTTTTTAATTTTTGTTGCTTGTGCTTGTGATCAGCACAGGGCCAATCAGTACTGTCCAGACAGAGGGTCTGGGGTCCTGCAGCCTCATAGAACAGTCAGGGGAGAAAGAAAACTCTTCCTACAAGCTGTAACCAGTGCTCTGCTGGACACTGATAGAAGCCACAAGACTGCTCTAACTGCTGATGAGAAAAGGTATTCAGCAGTTTATATCTACTAAAACAATTCCATTTCCATGTTCTGTGTACTGTGGGAGCCCAGATACAGTGAATGCAGGGTCCTGGGTTTAGTAACACTTTAAATAAGTTGCAAAATAACAAAAAACATGGCCATTATACATATTTTTTTTTTCTATCAGCAAAACGCCAATAACCCTATTTTTGGACAATAATTTTCGGCAGCCGATATTTTGGTGCATCACTAATAGATACTGTATGTACTGTAATTTAGGTGAAAAATCTGAGCATTTTTTAAAAACTTTTTTTTTAACCAATTTCAGTATAACCTCTTTGGGTCAGATATGCGACATCCCATGGTTGCAGGATGGTTGCACCACAGCCTCATTACCTTGAATGTGTCATGTTCGGAGCTGGTACTGCCCACCAAGCGTGACAGGGGTTTTAGGGCCAGTTCACACTACATTTGTTTCAGTGTGCTTTTTTTCTGCATCCAAAACGCACAGAAAGTAGGTTATATGGTTGTCAGTGTCATATCTCACATCAGTGCTTGCAGTTCCAGTGTGTTCCGGTTGCAGAAAAAAAAGTAGAACATGCTGCATTTTTCCTGCACATAACTGTAGTGGAATGCGGCACAAATGCACTAGAACACACCAAAAATGCACTGGAATGCCTATTTAAATTGAAGAAAAAGAAAGGGAAAAATGAACCGGAACACATAAAAAACGCATTAAAAACGTACCAGAACACACATGCGGAAACGCATCTGGAATACATCTGGACAGCGTTTCTATGGTGTGAACTGACCCTTAATGTTTGCTGTGGTATGTGTACAGCCCTGAATGGCTGTATGGCCTTGTTTAAGTGGGTAGCTGGGAGGGGGCTGTAAACGTTGGTGCAACTGTCTGCTTTTACAGTCACCCACACATCTGAATGAGCCGTGATAAAACCTCTGTTATCTTATATCTTGCCATCTCTCCTCCTGTTCAAATGAACAGTGATCCAGGCAGATCTTCTCTCTTTCCATTTGTCCTGAGTGTATAAAAATGTTAAGGGGAGAATACATCATATTACAGGCAGATAATGAAATCAATAATAAAGTCACCTGCCACCTAAGTGGCTACACCACTACCAAGATGATAAACTAATCCAGATATTGATCAGCATATGGAATATTAATCTTTACTTGTTTTGTTTTTTTTTCTCCTTGAGGCGATATGATTGTGTTTACTTGATGCATACATACAAAAGCATTTAATTACATCATAATACATGAATTGTTTTTACTGTAGTTGTTATGGCTCTCAGTAAGGGGCAATGTTAAAGAAAGTCACTGTGACAATGTTATCACAATATTATCACCTGCGCTGCCTTGGGGGCAAATTCACACTACATGCATTTCATTTGCTTTTTTCTGCATCCAAAATGCACAGAAAGTAGGTGATATGGTTGTCAATGTCATAGTTCACATCAGTGCTTTCAGTTCCAGTGCTTTCCAGTTGCAGAAATAAAAGTAGAACAGGCTGCATTTTTTTGCACAGAACTGTACTGGAACACGATAAATTGCATCAAAAATGCACCGGAACGCACATGTCCCTATTTAAATTGAAGAAAAAATAAACTGGAATGCATAAAAAACGCACCAGAATGTGGCAAAAACGCGTGAAAAACATCGGAACACGCCTAAAATGCATCAAAAACACACAGGCAAAAACGCATCTGGACTGCATTTCTATAGTGTGAACCAGCCCTAAAAGTGGATCCATGCAGGTCTGTTTGCAGTCTGCTTTATTTACAGGACTATTAAACAAGATAAATGGACAGATGATGTCATGTTTCTTTAACTGTAAAGAGACAAGCGACTCCTCTCCATAATGCCCTTTCTTAATCTGGCCATGCATGTGCAGAGGTGGGTAAAAAAAGGAAACAAAACAAAATATCCACATTTGTACATTCTGAGTCCCCCTAACTCTGTCCCTAAGTCCCTCTAACTCCACAGTCCTGCCTGCCATACCTTCTATCCAGGACTATGATGCCACAAGTTACTACTGTAGCTTTATGTGTCAACTGCCAATTTAAATGCATATAAGTTAGTATGCCTAAGTCCTGCCTGTGCTTTCCGCCCTTGTAAGACTGCCTGAATACTTCCCCTCCAGTTCCCCCATTTACAGCACACATTTACAGTACACAGTCTGGGCATCTTTGCGTCAGCTTACTCCTCTTCCCTGAGCCATGTATGGACAGCTTGGCCAGCAAAGAGGAGGCTGCATTGATGGCTGGACGTATAGGAAAGCCCACTGTACACACAGCTTGTTTAGTTGTGTTGTGCAGGGGAGGGGACAATCCCAGAGGGCCTGGAGAGGGGACACACTGCAGTATGGGCTGTATATGACATGCTCCTGGCCACTGCACTCTGTACCTTGGACTGTATATGACATGTTCCTGGCCACTGCACTCTGTACCTTGGACTGTATATGACATGTTCCTGACCACTGCACTCTGTACCCTGGACTGTATATGACATGTTCCTGACCACTGCACTCTGTACCTTGGACTGTATATGACATGTTCCTGACCACTGCACTCTGTACCTTGGACTGTATATGACATGTTCCTGACCACTGCACTCTGTACCTTGGACTGTATATGACATGTTCCTGACCACTGCACTCTGTACCTTGGACTGTATATGACATGTTCCTGACCACTGCACTCTGTACCTTGGACTGTATATGACATGTTCCTGACCACTGCACTCTGTACCCTGGACTGTATATGACATGTTCCTGACCACTGCACTCTGTACCTTGGACTGTATATTACAGAGCGAAATAAAAACGAGAAGCGCACAAACCTTGCGCATTACCTCAGTAAACACAAATTTATTAATCAGAAAGGTACTCACAAACAGCGAATAAAATCAGGCATGTCAGTCCTCACAGGGACTTCAGAGATAGAGAGCCAGCGCGAGTCCCATCGTGGGGGTAAGCACTCAGTTCAGCTGACGCGTTTCGAAGGCCAAACCTTCTTCATCAGAGCTGACTGAACTGAGAGTGATCGCTCCCTTTTAAGTCCCTGAACTGAAATATTGACCCTCCCCTCTGGGTTGGGCAGTCTCAGGCTGGGAGGGGGGGGGGGCGGGGCCCCAGGTGTCAACACCAAGTAATGTTGCAACGTCAGACTAACGATATAACATGATAAGAGTGAATAAATGTATATATAAAGAACACATAAAAAAATCATATATACATATATATGCCCACATATCCATCTATGAAATAAATGAATAAATATAATAAATGAATAAATATAATTCTAAATATAATTTTAAAATTAATTTTAAAACCATGATGATTGTGATAAACATGCAAGAGAGAGAAAAATGTATATATATACACATAAAAGATATTAAAAATAATAATAATAATAAATTGAAAATAATGAATAGTGATAGAGTCATATCCTAGGACAAATTCATCAATCATTAGGTGTACACACATTCCCACATGTATATATGTTCATGCCAAAATAAATGATAATACAAAATATATATATATAAAAATTATTACTAGTTAATTAGTACTATCATTATTGTATATTGTATACAACCTGAGTGTTCACATGTGGCTTGTACAGATCGGCTTGTACATGTATCAAATTAGTTGGTCATATTTCATCCTTAGCAGCAGAGGGAGATCTAATGTCTCCTCCTATGGCTGCAGATTGCCCATTGCGGACTGGACCTCCCTGGAACGCACGCCGAAGACAGCGTGGACGGCGCATGCGCAGACAGCACCACGCTGTCTTCGGCGTGCGTTCCAGGGAGGTCCAGTCCGCAATGGGCAATCTGCAGCCATAGGAGGAGACATTAGATCTCCCTCTGCTGCTAAGGATGAAATATGACCAACTAATTTGATACATGGGATCTCCACCTCCCGATCTGTACAAGCCACATGTGAACACTCAGGTTGTATACAATATACAATAATGATAGTACTAATTAACTAGTAATAATTTTTATATATATATATTTTGTATTATCATTTATTTTGGCATGAACATATATACATGTGGGAATGTGTGTACACCTAATGATTGATGAATTTGTCCTAGGATATGACTCTATCACTATTCATTATTTTCAATTTATTATTATTATTATTTTTAATATCTTTTATGTGTATATATATACATTTTTCTCTCTCTTGCATGTTTATCACAATCATCATGGTTTTAAAATTAATTTTAAAATTATATTTAGAATTATATTTATTCATTTATTATATTTATTCATTTATTTCATAGATGGATATGTGGGCATATATATGTATATATGATTTTTTTATGTGTTCTTTATATATACATTTATTCACTCTTATCATGTTATATCGTTAGTCTGACGTTGCAACATTACTTGGTGTTGACACCTGGGGCCCCGCCCCCCCCCCCTCCCAGCCTGAGACTGCCCAACCCAGAGGGGAGGGTCAATATTTCAGTTCAGGGACTTAAAAGGGAGCGATCACTCTCAGTTCAGTCAGCTCTGATGAAGAAGGTTTGGCCTTCGAAACGCGTCAGCTGAACTGAGTGCTTACCCCCACGATGGGACTCGCGCTGGCTCTCTATCTCTGAAGTCCCTGTGAGGACTGACATGCCTGATTTTATTCGCTGTTTGTGAGTACCTTTCTGATTAATAAATTTGTGTTTACTGAGGTAATGCGCAAGGTTTGTGCGCTTCTCGTTTTTATTTCGCTCTGTAGTGTTGGTCGGGCTTCCCCAGCCTTGTTTGGAGCTGCACAACCTTTGAAGCACTGGTGGTCGGTGTTTGTCCAGTTCTGGTTCCATCTATGTGCCACCCGCCTGGGTCCTTGAGCGCAGAAGAATTCGTGTTTGGTCTACTGTCCTTGGACTGTATATGACATGTTCCTGGCCACTGCACTCTGTACCTTGGACTGTATATGACATGTTCCTGACCACTGCACTCTGTACCCTGGACTGTATATGACATGTTCCTGACCACTGCACTCTGTACCCTGGACTGTATATGACATGTTCCTGACCACTGCACTCTGTACCTTGGACTGTATATGACATGTTCCTGACCACTGCACTCTGTACCTTGGACTGTACATATATGACATGTTCCTGACCACTGCACTCTGTACCCTGGACTGTATATGACATGTTCCTGACCAGTGCACTCTGTACCCTGCACTGTATATGACATGTTCCTGACCAGTGCACTCTGTACCCTGCACTGTATATGACATGTTCCTGACCACTGCACTCTGTACCCTGGACTGTATATGACATGTTCTTGACCACTGCACTCTATACCCTGGACCATATATGTCATGCTCCTGACCTATGCATTCTGTATGCTGGGCTATTTATGATATACTCCTGACAACGGCACTCTGGACACTGGGAAGTATATAACATACTCCTGACAACTAATCTCTACATTGCACTGCGTATGACATACTCCTGACCACTGCACTCTATATGCTGGGCTGTGCATGAGATTCTCTTGACCACTGCACTCTTTATACTGTACCTAGTGTATATTCGTTAGTCACTATGTTGAATGAAGTTCTTCCAGAAGGCAGGTTGTGTGCAGAAAAGCATATGTAATGGGAGTGTTTCTTTATATAGAAATGATTGTGCTGAGGTTTGTACAAGTCTGTCAGACTCTCACTTGTAGCACAGTAATTTATGCAGAACTAAACTGTATCTGAGCACCAAAAATTGAAAACATTATTTAATTTCTTTTTAAAGAGGAACTTCACTGCATTTGAATACCACAAACCAAAAACACACTTTGATTCATTTTTAATATAAAAAAAAAAACGTACCTATCCATCCATGTCTCCATGCCTAAATTTGCTGGGAAATCACATTGAAAAGACCCCCCCCCCCCATTTCTGGCTGAGGCCATCTTGAGTAAGGGCAGCTGTTTCATGTAGCATTTATTTCCTGGAATCTCTCTGTCCTTTGCTCAGGCAGGCAGGAGGCAGTGCTTAGCTGAGAAAACCACTCCCATCCTCATCCCCTCCTGAAGACACCTGGGATGTGTGACATCATTTGCCTAGGCATGGAAACCAGGAATCAACTGAAGAAATGTTACAAAAAAAGGTTAAAACAAGTATCTATATAGTAATGCTAACAGCACAAGGATTTAAAATAGTCCATGATGATGGAGAGAGTGAAGTTCCGCTATAATATTCAAAGCCAACTCCCTCATCCATCCATGTCTACATGATTTTATTTTTTATTTTTGAGAAATCATTTTGAAAAAAACCTAGCATTACTAGCTGTGGCCCTCTTGAGTAAAAGCAGATGATCGATGAAGCATTTATTTGCTGGAATACATCTGCCCTTAGCTCAGGCACGCAGACAGGAGGGTGTGCCTAACTGAGAAGGCCCTTTCTCCCCTCCTCCAGATGAAAGAAAAAAAAAAGTGCCCATGTATGCTCTTGGGATGCATGACATCATTTTGGCCTCGGCCATGAAGCAACGGAAAAAAAAGGTTAAAACAAGAAATTATAATATGCTTTCCTATCTACTGTATTTACTAATGCTAGCAGCATAAGGATTAAAAATAGTTAATGTTGATTGAGCGAGTTCAGTTCTACTTTAAAGCACATTTTGTGGGTACAAGGAATGTGCCGTATGCCATCATGTACACAGTAATTAGGCTTTATGTAAAGTGTTACTAAACCCAGGACCCTGCATTCACTATACCTGGTCTCCCACAGCACACAGAACAAGTGCAATTATTTTAGTAAATATAAACTGCTAAATACCTCTTCTCATCAGCATTTCAAGCAGTCTTGTGACTTCTATCAGTGTTCAGCAGAGCACTGGTTAAAGCTTGTAGGAGGAGTTTTCATTTTGCTCTAGGATGCAGAACCCCTGACCTCTGTCTGTACAGTGCTGATTGGCCCTGTGCTGATCACATGCACTTCCCCAAGAAAAAAAAAAACCTCTCTAGCAATACACACCAAATTGAGCATGCGCACAGTGTCTCCACACGATGTGTCTTATCAGGAGATAAGAAAGGGGCAATGGAAAAAGGGGAGTATCAGAGAAGTCAGGATCAAACAGCTTTTTTAAACAGTGCAGAGGATTAACCGCGCAGGTTCCACAGTGAGTATAACAAGAATGCTTTACTGCACATACAGACTGATTTTACTGTTGTGAGTTTAGTAGCACTTTAAGCCCATCCATTGCAAGCGCATTTTTTCAGCACTCATAATTTGAATGGCACACTGGGAGTTATTTACCAAAACTGGAGAGTACAAAATCATGTGCAGCTCTGTATAGAAACCAATCAGCCTAATATTTACAAAGGCTGAACCCCTCCAGGAAAAAAATATCTACAGCTGCTGTCTACACCTAGAACTAAATAGAAAAAAAAAGTTTCAGCTTCAAGCCATAATTTGCAAATCTCTGTTCCTGCGATCTGTCATCTTGATCTCTCTTCTTTTTCAGAATTCTGGTCATTTCCAGCACATTATCACTCCCGTCTAGCCCGGTACTCTTTCTTTCCTCTACATCTAACGTCCAATCAAGCATTGTTGTGTTAATAATTCCTCATGATCACTTATCATCCTGCAATCATTCGTCCTCTCCACCCTTTTATTAACATTCCGCGTCCACTTAGGGCCTAACCATATTTATTCTGTCGCCATTGTCCGCCGCACGGGCACAGCTTCAATCCATTTTGTGCTGGGATTGATTAGCTGTTGGATAAAATTGTTCCCTGTTGAAATATGTGTTGCAAATTGGTAAGATAATCAGGCTGAATCAAGGCTGGCGGTATTTATTTCTTTATTTATTTAAATAAGTCATCAACACAGGGCGATTTTCCATTGGGAGCTGGCAATGACTAAATTGTTTTTTTTGGGGGGGGGGTTCCATTGCCTGATGGATCCACTAATTTTTCAAAGTGCAATCCTAAAAGCAATAAATAAATTTCCTGGTAGACTTGTTTTCCTGGGTGCAGAGGCCCATGTAGCTTGAATGAGGCATTTCTTTACGTGACTGATGCCTCCCAGAGCTGCGTGCAGGCAGCCTTTGTAAGTGAATGCAGACACAGTGGCTGTACAGACTCCCCTCTTTTGTTTGACAGGCCTGCAGGTACACAACCCAGAATGTACACTGCCAGTCATACTTTGCTGTGGGGATGAGGCCATACAGCTGCTGCAATCTGCACTGACTTATATAGGGTACCTGCACCCAGCTACGGGCGGTGCCAGGTGCATAAACAAACACCTTTTCTTGTTTTATGGTCCTTTAAATGCTTGTAAATGAGTCCATAGAGGAGTATGTATATATATATATATATATATATATATATATATATATATAAAACATATACCTAAATCATATATACCATGCCACTGTTTGTTTTTTTTTTATCCTCTTAGTACCTTATTCCTTCTTTTTAGTTTCTATTACTACACTGTGAGTCTGTCTACACAGCACTGATTGGTGTTGTGCCAGCCACATGACTGAAAAAACTGAAGAGCAATTCAAATTAAACTATAAAAATTTAAAAAAAAAACAGTTTTATAACTCCCTATTAATCTTCATTGAACATCGGATGTGTATTTTTTGTGCATTAATATGGAGTAAGCGGAGCAAAGATAATTGACTTCCATTTTGTTCATGAGACATGCATCCAAGGCTCATTTCTTAACCTTGCAGGTATTAGGAATTACGTTTGATATATTTAATACTGATTTATATTAAAACTAAGCTTTTTTGCGAGTTTCTTTGTGAATGTAATCAATAAGCAGAATATTTATATACAGTTGTGTTCAAAATAATAGCAACGTATTGAAATAAGTGAATAAAGCTCAAAATCCTTCTAATAGCTTTTATTTCCATACACACAAATGCATTGGGAACACTACACATTCTATTCCAAATCAAAACATGAAGAAAAATATATCAAATTTGTGTTGTTCCTCTAAAGAAAATTGAAGAAAAGTGAATATTAGACTGTTCAAAAAAATAGCAGTGTTTGTATTCTTCTTTACAAACTCAAACATTCACTATATAAACTGAAAAAAGTTTGAAGATTTTGCTTTCCTTTGAATCACTTAATTAATATTTAGTTGTATAAGCACTGTTTCTGAGAACTGCTGTACATCTGTGTTGCATGGAGTCAACCAACTTCTGGCACCTGTGAACAGGTATTCCAGCCCAGGATGATTGGACTACATTCCACAGTTCTTCTCTATTTCTTGGTTTTGCCTCAGAAACTGCATTTTTGATGTCACCCCACAAGTTTTCTATTGGATTAAGATCCTAGGATTGGTCTGGCCACTCCATAACGTCAATCTTGTTGGTCTGGAACCAAGATGTTGCACGTTTACTGGTGTGTTTGGGGTCGTTGTCTTGTTGGAACACCAATTTCAAGGGCATGTCCTCTTCAGCATAAGGCAGCATGACCTCTTCAAGTATTCTGATGTATTCAAACTGATCCATGATCCCTGGTATGTGATAAATAGGCCCAACACCGTAGTATGTGAAACATCCCCATATCATGATGCTTGCACCACCATGCTTCACTGTCTTCACAGTGTACTGTGGCTTGAATTCAGTGTTTGGGGGTCGTCTGACAAACTGTCTCCGCCCACTAGACCCAAAAAGAACAATCTTACTTTCATCAGTCCACAAAATGTTGCGCCATTTCTCTTTAGGCTAGTCAATGTGCTCTTTGGCAAATTGTAACCTCTTCAGCACGTCTTTTTTTCAACAGTGGGACTTTGCGGGGGCTTCTTGCAGATAGCTTGGCTTCACATAGGCGTCTTCTAATTGTAACAGTACTCACAGGTAACTTTACACCTTCTTTGATCTTCCTGGAGCTGATTGTTGGCTGAGTCCTTGCCATTTTGGCTATTCTTCTATCCATTCGAATGGTAGTTTTTCACTTTCTTCCACGTCTTTCAGGTTTTGGTTGCCATTTTAAAGCATTTGCGATCATTTTAGCTGAGCAGCCTATCATTTTCTGCACTTCTTTATATGTTTTCCCCTCTCCAATCAACTTTTTAATCAAGGTACGCTGTTCTTCTGAACAATGTCTGGAACGACCTATTTTCCTCAGAATTTCAGAGAGAAATGCACTGTAACCAGCATGTACAACATTTGCTGCCTTCCTTCATTAAATAAGGGCAATAATTGCCACCTGTTTTTCAAAGAATGAATGACCTCACTAATAGAACTCCACACTGCTATTATTTTGAACATGCTCCTTTCAATTAGTGATTCAATTACACAGAATCAGCAGCATACATGTCATGACTGTTGGGTCTGTTGGATTTCTATTACTCTACTACACCTGCTAGTAAATTATTTGCCATGTAGAAATATCATTTCTACCAAAAACAGTGATTGATCAGGTTAGTAATGTCTGACTGCTATTATTTTGGACACAACTGTATGACTCTATAGTTGTGTGGGCTGCATAGATGAGAAAAAGGGAGGAAATGAATAGCTTATAAGGGAACTGAAATGGGAACATGCTCAGTAGAGGACACCAGCTGGTTTGCACAATCTCAGCCTGTAGTGGGGACACAGAGAAGATGGGAGGGACAGCTGAAGGAAGAATCAAGCAGGTATATATCCTTCACTACCTGTCCTTTTGACACCCATACAGGAAATGAGAGTAGTAGTTTTTATTAGAAAGGAAGGCACAGACAGTGATATCTAACCCTCTAAAATTTCCATCACTTCCTATCCTTTTTGTAATTAGCTGGTGCAAAGGAGTCCTTAAAGTGGAACTTTACCTGGGGGATGTTGTTATACCTCAGCTCTTCTTTGGCTTTGGCACCACAATTTTTAGTTATCTTGCGCAGATGTGTAGCAGGTCTCTGCCATATCTTTAGGACCTGGCAAAGAGCTGTGCATTCTCAGGGGCATTTCTGTGCACATACATGCTGGGTCTGACAGTGTACCTTGTAGGTACTTGTGGCTTGTTTATGCATGCATAGGAACACCTTGTGTGTGCACAGATGTCTCAGCCACATCCCAAGGATCTGGAATCTTGCAGTGCTCTTACATCCTGCAGCAAATCGTGGACATCCTAGAGGACAATGCGAGTCTGATATTATTCTGGCCTAGGCTAGAAAGCAGGAAGTGCTGAAGTACAGTGCCCACCGCCACTTGAGCATTTTGTAGTTTGCAGCTCGAAGCTCAAAAATGCCTAACAAGCAAAAACCAATTGCCGTCAATAGCCTTTGTTCACATCTGAGTGCTCTGTCAGGCAGAAGTGAGAGTTTTTGTACCCATAGACTGCAATGGAAATGCCTGAAAGGTGTAAAATAAGCATTTTCTAGCACTTTGTCATGTGATTTCAGCTTAAATATCTACTCCTCAGGTTTCAATTGGCCACATAAGAAACTCCTAGTTGCAAAACGCCTGAAAAAACACCTGAAAAGAAACGCTTGAGAAAAACGCTTGAAAAACGCATGAAAACGTGATGCTTAGGTGTGAATGTATCCTAAGCCTGCATTCACACTTGAGTGTCACTTTTTTCAGCATTCTTTTTGGGTGTTTTGTCATGCGTTTGTATGCGCATTTTTGTACAGAGTTTTTAAAGGGCTTTTGAACTGAATAGCCAATAGAGAAAAATACCATCTGTTTCATCATTTGTTGCTGGGCTTTTCAGCTTTTTTAGCTTTTCCATCAGCTTTTATTTATTTTTTTATTATTCATTTATTATTATTTTTTTTTGTTAGGGTTAGGTTAGGTGTTAGGGTAAAGGGGTTGGGATTAGGGGTTAATATTTTATTTACCGTCTTCCTATTATTTAATACTAGGGTTAGGGTGTTAATTTATTAATTATTATTATTGTATTACTATTCTTATCCCTATTCTTATTATTAATAATAATACTAATGTATTTATTATTTGTTAGGGTTTATTTATTGTTGTTGTATTATTATGTTTTAGGTTTTGAGGGTTAAGGTTTATTTATTTATTACTACACATTATTTATTTATTTGACATTTATTTATTATTATTTTCTTTGTGTATTTATTTTATTTATTTAACATTTATTTATTCATTTATTATTATTTTAAGTTTTTCTTTATATTTGTTCCATTTGAGCTGAAAAACGTACAAAACTACGCAACAAAACGCACAAAAACGCATTTACATTCTTTTCTATGGAATAAAAAAACGCGCAAATATGCGCTACAAAAAAAGCTCCAGAACGTGTTTGAGTTTCAGACGTTTGGTTTCAGGTGACTTGGAATGGAGATATGAACCATCTCCTTGAATAATTGATTTTTTTCTCCTCAATCGTTTTGGAGCTTGGAGCAACAAATCGCTCAGGTGTGAATGAGGCCTAAAGGTAGTAAGCCTTTTCCTATATAAGGGAACAGTGCCCAATTGTGTAGGAATGAAAAAAAGCAAAAGATGCTGGTTTATGGGTAAAGTTCCGCTTTAGGGTGTGCTATCACGGGTTGAGCTCTACCTACTATGAATACACAAGGTTGAAATTTTATCACAATAGGCACATAGATCTAATCATAGTGTAATAACATTTATTTGCGTTTCAAAATGTTACCTATAAATAAAACATTCCGAGCTGTTTTCTGCACTGAGGAGCTGGTGAATAGGCTTACGGATCAATGAATACATTTATAGAATGTTCCTGTTGGTGTAATGCGTTTTTCCTAATCGGGAACGACGTGTCACAGGAGTGGCTGCGATGAAAATATGTTTTTTTTTCTTCTTCTGGGGAAGCTGAACGAGAGCCGTGAAAAGTTACATCAAAAATCATTCTCCTATAGGGTAACACATAGAAAACTGTGAATCTCAGTGATTTACATCCAGGAAATGAGGTGAGAAAATATGACCCTTGCTGAAATGTATCAGTGAAAGTTGCATTACTGCCTAGAATTACCTAAAGCCCAACTGAACCGTCAGTTTACATCAGCTCAATACATTCCAGGGACATCAACACAAAAGGTGTTCAAAGACTCATAGGGGTTTATTTACTAAAGCTGGTTCACTCAGAATCTTGTGCAGTTCTGCACAGAAACCAATCAGCTTCCAGGTTTTATTGCGAAAGCTTAACTGAACAAGCTGAAGTTGGAAACTGATTGGCTACCATGCACAGGTACACAGGATTCTGAGCGCACCAG
The DNA here is from genome assembly GCF_062004578.1 of Staurois parvus. NCBI lineage: Eukaryota > Metazoa > Chordata > Amphibia > Anura > Ranidae > Staurois > Staurois parvus. Next base: position 1,616,320 of record NW_028318045.1, on the reverse strand, counting down.
CTTTAGTAAATCTCCTCCAGAGTGTGTTTTCTTTAGAAAATGGTCCCAGCTTAACTAGAAGAGCCTGTCTCTTGGAGCATGAAGTAGAGAAGGACCATTCCTCTCTGTCTGGAAGCAGTGGTCACTCTGCAGAGGTCTGACACACCCCCTGCTGAGTCTTCTTACACATTAAAATTTCCCAGTAGTCTGTCAGAGCAAAGCTGTCAGCAGATTTGTCAAGGTCCAACACAATTTTGGGTGTGCCAGGTGTCTGGACTCTCTGCTGCATCTTATCCATCAGCACCTACCTCACTAAAGAACACAATGGGACACACAGATCTGACTCTGATTTTACTGGATGCATGCTTATTCTAGCTACCATCCATGTGCTTACACACCTGCTGTGCCCTTTATGAGGAGTTCCCACCATCCATGTGCTGAGTTTCGGGGACTTCACAGCTGCTGACTCCATTATGATCAGATCCCAACATCTATGTGCAGAGTTTCTGGGTCTTCACACATGCTGTGGCCATTATGAGGGGTTCCCACCATCCATGTGCTGTATTCTGTGGTGTACACACCTGCTGTGCCCGGGTTCCCACCATCCATGTACTGGGGTTCTGGGTCTTCACACCTGCTGAGCTTATTATGATCGGATCCCAATCTCCATGTGCTGAGTTTCTGGGTCTTCACACCTGCTGTGCCCATTATGAGGGATTCCCATCATCCATGCTCCAAATTCTGTGGTATGTACACCTGCTGTGCTCTTTATGACGGGTTCTTATCATCCATGTGCTGAATTCTGGAGTCTGCACACTTGCTGTGCCCACTATAAGGCACTCCCACCATTCCTCTGGATTTTGTGGAGGATTTAACAGTTGAAGCTGTAACACAATGATGGGTGGAAACACCCAAAATTAGAGATCTTGCTGTTGGAATATCACATTTAGGAAGCCAGGGGGCTGGTTTAACCTTCCATGCTCAGACTATAGGTAAAAACTGGACCGAATCTTTAAAGTGATTGTAAACCCCTACATATACCCAGTGAAGTGACTGGCCTCAGGTGATACACAGAGATGAAACAAATCCTCCTACAGACGTTGTACCTGTTTATCTGCAGTATTCTCTACATCCATTCAAAATGCTGAATTTATAAAGCGTGTTCAGAAAAAAGGGGGCGGGGAGATGAAATTGCACACTGCAGAGCTCATTGAGAAGAGCTCTGAGAGCTGATTGGAGGGAAGAGACACACCCCCCCTCCACACAGCTCACCGGAACAGAGCTGAGGCTGTCAATCTGCTGGAGGTCCCTCCCCGTCACCATTTTTCTCTTGGTGTCAGGAAGACATGTCAAAAGTGACTCATGCTGATAGCAGAGGAAGGAACCAGCAGGCAGAAATGACTTGAGGCAAGTACACACTATAGAGGGATATGCTTTGTTCATATTTAATTTCTGAGGTTTACAACCACTTTAAATGAGAGTATGAGGGAAAAAGGATGTGAAAAATGCTTAAGTGTTTTGTATCTTTTTTTTTTTTTGCTGATATGAATTAGAGTAAATACACAAAAGTGCATCTCTTGCTTGTGAACTCCATATAACATCCAGGCAAGGATGTTTTGTTTTACCTTAATGTATTTGCATTGTAAAATGTCCCTCTTTCCCATCAGAGCGTTGAGAAGAATGCATTGCAGCAGGAGCTATCTCAATTCCTCCAGCACGTTGAAAAGAATCATATATAATGAGCTCGTACAAAGTAAACATGAGGGGTGAAAAGGTCACTGAATGCAGATGCATTTCTTTATGGTAATGCTAATTATTGCATTAAATATGCACAGGACATTAGACATCAGTTCCTGCAGCTGATAAGCTCCTTTAATTTACTGACTTTTTTGTAACGGACGGGAACAATTAGAAAATAACAAAGTACATTTCATCCCATCACTTTAATGAAGTTGTCTGTCAGTTCATTTGTTTATTTAATAATAAAGGTACGTTGATTTGCATATTAATTTGATCTTGGCCCTGTCAAAACCTCTTTGTTATATAGAATTCTGGATTTCTGAAACTAAAGATACGCATCGCCGTGCAATTAAAGCCAACCTGTCTTGACTAAATTAATACATTCACTGTCACGGCAGCTTAAAGTGAACCTGTTGAAGTGATAATCAAACAGTAAAACAAAAAACACTTGCGCTGAATGCATACATCACATACAATAAATATAAAGTGAATCAATAACTCACATAAATTTGTGAAAAAAGAAGGATTCCCTATGATTAAGTTGGAAGTGACGAAACGCGTCAGGACGAGGCTGTATGGCGACCGGACGTGACATTTTGAAGTGACACATGAGCGCCATTGTTTGGGATCTGGTGGTGGTGAGCACAGCTTATGTATCCCACTACATTTGACATTACAGGAGTTTTTCATCCATTTATCTTGTGAGTGGCTGTCTATACATTTAATAAAAAGGTGTTATCAGTTACTGCACCATTGGAGTTTTATCTCTTATTTTTGCATGACCATTATGTGGTGGAGAGGAGTAAAGGAGATTTGAGGAGAATCTGTATGGAGTTACCCCTTTTGGAGACACACAAGCGATACATGCCAACCATGAGAATGGAAGGCATGTAAATTTGGTGAGTGCACCCCCAGAAGGGGAGGCATTTGTTAAAGACATGTGGTGTTTTTTGGTTTGGGAACACTTTGAAGATTCCTCACGTTGTCACAATGGACTTTACTTTTATGCACTAAGTAATTGACACATGTCACATGAACGTTTTGATGTGTTTAATAATTTTTTGATCACAGCTCCACTGGACTATTGATGGTCATTTATTTGTGTAAAGTGCACCTGTGTCTAGATTATGGACATTAAATAATTTACATTTTCTAAACAAGCAGTAAAGAAACACCTACTGTGTGTTTACATGATAGAGCTGCCAGGCAGCCAAGATTCTGCTCTCCATAGAAAAAAGCCGAGCTTTCACTGCTTCTGTTGTGAACTTTGAAGATGACTTTCTCCAACATGCCTGTAGCTATAGAGGTGAATGAGGTTTTGTTCTAAAGCACTTCTACTGATTGTTCAATTACGTTCAGGGCCGGACTGACCATTTGGAAACTCGGGCACTGCCTGAGGGCCTGGGGTCAGTAGGGGGCCCCATGAGATGCCCCTGGTACCTTTTTCATAGGCTTTTTTACGTTTGGGCAAGGACACAGGGGCCCCATGATCCCCTATTGCCCGGGGGCCCCATGAGTTGTCAGTCCACCCCTGATTACGTTGAATATGTAAGTACTTTATTCTGCATAGTCTTGGCACAGGGTCACTTTATTGCAACTGTCAGTTGCCAAAAAAATCCAAATGGAGGTTCCCTACAATTGGAGAGGTATTACATTCACCTTTTTTGTGGCTGTAGTCTCCTACCTCCCTTCTGTTCCAGTGCTGCAGCCTCCTTCAGTCTCTGCATCCATCATTTCTGAGAGTGTCAGATGCCTGTGCCGTCCATTGCACACTGGGTCCATCCCCCAGTCCTTGCAATGGAAAAGGTAATATACTCACCTCTCTGGTGGCCTTTGTCTCCTGCCTCCACTCCTTTTCAGCATTGCTGTCTTTACCGTTCTCTTCGGTATTTGACACTTCTAGAAATGTTTGATGCCTGTGGAACCACAGAATGCTGCAGGAGTTGGTGACCAACAGGTCACTTTAAGGGGCCACAGCTCTTTTGGCTCTTGGTAAGTGGTGGAGAGATAAACTACCTTACCAGAATCAACAAAGGGTTCTTGAAAAATGTATATCAATATTCCACTAGATAGATGTGAGCTATACATTTACCTGCCTGACACTGCAAGAGGTTCCAGCACTCTTCTCAACCACATCTAGTATAAATGGGTTCCTAAGTCCCAAAGCGGCTTGTGCAGCTTCTGCTTGCACAAGCGGTATGTCTGCCTCTGTACCAGATAGTCTCTTTTGTCTTTGAAGGATTCTGTTGGTGAGATCTCTGCTCTAAGCTCCTGGTTCACCCTGCAAAACCGCTTAACTTATTTTGAGCTAACCAACCCCCCAGAGGCCTACTTACTTTTTGTTGATGGTGACCGCCTGCTGTCTTTACAGTCTTAGGGAAGAAATCTTGTCCAAGGACAAACTCTACAGCACAACGCAGCATGGTGGATTTAATTGGTTTGGCTGCTTAAAACAATAACCTTAAATCAGGCCAAAATACATCTTATCTATTGTATATGATGATATCGTTAAAGGCTTTGCAATTTTATGATGTGGAACGTTATTTTGAAATTGTGCAACAATTTTTAGATGCAGCTTTTCAGAGATTGGTGAACTTCTGCCCATCTTTACTCCTGAGACACTATGGTGTTTATTTGCTAAAGCAGGTTTACTTAGAATCTGGTGCATCTGTGCATGTTAGCCAAGTAGCTTCTAACCTCAGCTTGTTCAATTAAGCTTTGGCAATAAGACCTGGAACCTGATTGGTTTCTGTGCAGAAGTGAGCCTGATTTTGCATGCTCCAGCTTTAATAAATAAACCCCTTTGACTCTCTAAGATGCTCGTTTTATACCCAGTCATGTTACTGACTTGTTGCCAATTACCTAACTAGTTGCAAAATGTTCTTCCATGTCTTCCTTGTTAGTACCACTTACTTTTTGTTGCCCTGTCCCAACTTTTTTGAGATGTGTTGCTGCCATCAATTTAAAAATGTCCTCTTTTGTTCTTAAAGTGGTACATTTTCCCAGGTTAAACATTTGATATGTTTTCTGTTTTATATTGTGAATAAAATATGGGCTTATGAGAACTGCAAATCATTGAATTCTGTTTTTATGTAGATTTTGCACAGTGCCCCAACTGTTTTGGAATTATGGTTGTACTTATCCAGTAAGGTTATGGTTCTACCTCAATAAGACAGTTTATATGGAAGGGTAAGGCCATCGTTTTTTTTTATTCAAACAGCGTATTTAATAACCAGTATCCTTGATAAACCATAATACCACCATGCTTGTGACTGGTCGACTCTGAGCACCCACTAATTAAGATGATAACATTACCAAACATCTGTGTTCACTGCTAGTTCCAGAGAGATGTTCAACTAGGCCAAGCTCACTGATCATTTAATGTGTGACCATTTAACATTGACAAATTAAAAAAAACAACCATACTCAAAAGAACTGAAAGATGTAGGATACTTACAGTAATTACACTGGACTGCTTTGAGGGGTTATGAAGGCTTACTGCACTGCCTCTGATGTTCCATGCCTCCAGTAGTCAGAGCTTCTTTTCCTTAAGACCAAGGGGTCATTGTTCTGAGGTTGGGCAGGTCCTGAACAGTGTGTCCTGAATTAAAATACAACAGAATTTCTAGGTTGGGCTGCTTTACGCTGAAGAAGGCAGAGCAGCACACTGAACTGTGGTAACCTCGAAACTGCTTGGTATCCTTATTAAGACAGCTAATTAGCAGGGGTTCCAAGTGGGAAAAGCTCCATCGATCAGAAGAAGGGCATGCAGCTTTACTGCTTTCTGCTTGAAAGTGGAAAGCCTGTTAAGTTTACCTCGCCTCCCGTGCAACTTAAAACTGAAGTTTAATCTGTGTACACTTTGCCTTCATGGGTGCCCCCTTTCCCATCTCATCAACATGCTAATTATATTTTTAAATACCATTTTTTGGTTTCCTTACATAACTTATTTTTGACCCAGTGATGTAATGACTGGATATTTGTTCTTCTCTATGCAATGCAAGCAGTTTATAGTTGGTGGGAGAGGTCGGTGGGGTACTGTACCTAGATTTAATGCTGAACTGGCCACATTTCGATCCATGTATGGCCATGTTTACTCATTCCCTGCTGTGCCAGAGTAGCCAGATTTGGCTTTAGATATACTTAAAAAATAAATAAACAGAAAAAATCAAGGTTGACACAGATCTGTAATAGATGCCCTTGAAAATAACTGTCCACCTCTTTAGGATTGCCTACCCTTCCTCTACACTGAGTAACTGTTCCACTGTATACTCTTCCACCAGTGCGTTGATTTTCCATGTTTCTAGGCATTTCTATCTTCCTTAAAAAAACCCATATAAGATTAGATATGAGTCTCAGCAGGTTCCTTCTATTGAAGAACATGCATCGGGCCCCACCGTTAACTTCAGGAGCCATTAACGTTCCCAAGTCCCAGAGCTGCATATTTATGACGGTTTCCACCAAAGTCACCTGCTGGAAAAGCCATTCCGCAAGACTTAAAAATGCCGTAATTGAAAGATACAAGTGAGGCGACGTTTCTGCTTTCAAGAGAAGCCTGCTGTTTAATGTCACTCTCTACCTGTAATGAGACTTCTCCGGGCGGACGCGTTCCTGAAGATTGAAGACAATAGCGTTTGCTCTTACCTTGTCTTCCCTGAGCCCTGATGGTGAACCTGTATTTTGTTACCGCCTCGGTGGGGGGGCCTGCATTTCTGACTGCTGTAGATCATATTCCTGGGGAGAAAGAAGCTCACCTTTCATCCGTGATACATTGCTGTAAAGGTAATTACATCTGCTGTATGTATTTTAAAAGATGTAGAACCCCCTCAGTTCCCAAAACCCTGCTGTTCAAACAGACTTGCCCTTGTATATAAAAATATACTGCTGTCCTGAAGACTGAACTTAGGCAGGACTAGGCATCTTTTTCTTATAGAATCTCTAATGTTACAGCAGTACTTAAAGCTGAGGTTTAGGAATGATTATTTTTTCACAGTTATATTGTTCTGGCTTGAACCAATGTAAGTATGTTTGTGCCATGCCTGGAAGTTCACCCTGGAAGCTGGAAATCACTGTAGTAGGCACTGCTACTACAGTGATCTCCACTAATTTCCAGGTACCATGCTGATAGGCAGCCCTTCTGCTTAATGAACACAGGAGGTCGCACACTCAGCACAGGCACTATTCAGAGAACCCTTTAGATTTTCTTGATGAATGCAAAGTATTCTCTGGTTGGACGAGGTGGAGATCATGACATCACCGCTCTCGCCTGCACCTTGTTCAATCAGAGAATGCTTTGCATTAATTGAGAGAATCCAAAGAGATCACTGAATGGAACCCATGCCAAGCAAGCAAACCCCAGTGTTAACTAAGAGCTGCAGCTCAACAAGGGATCTGGAAGCTAGCCGCGATCACCGTAGTAGCAGCGATTTCCTGCTCCCCTGGGGACTAGACAGGTATAGCACATACATACTTATATACAAAGCTGGACCAATGTAACTATGTACACATACCTAAACTTCAGCTTTAAACGTTGTGATGCAAGGCATACCTTACTGGTAGAGTATTTTGTGTTTTGTTTATGTTGTCTCCTGTGCAATAAAGCTACTTTTCCCTGAAGGATAGGATGCCTATTTTCTATGTTGGTATTTATTATACTTACAAGTCAAATACACAAGAAAGAGCGCTTTAAAGCCCAACTGAACCCTCAGTTTAAATCCACTAATTACATTCCACATGCATCAAAACGAAAATGTTAGTTTGTTCTCTTTAAAGTGGTTGTAAAGCTTCATTTAAAATAAATAATAAACATGTTATACTTACTTGCTGTGTGCAATGGTTTTGCACAGAGCAACCCTGATCCTGCTCTTCTTGGGTCCCCCAACGGCACTCCTGGCTCCTCCTCTTCATCCAGTGCTCCCATAGAAAGCTGCTTTCTGCTTCTTCCTGAGCCCCGCTACTGGCACCCATAGACACAAACAGTGGGGCATGGCCCCACCCCCCAATCCCTTGTCACAGAGTTTGATTGACAGCCCTGGAAGCCAATGGCTCTTGCTGCAATTGATTTGCCCAGTGAGGAGGACAGAGATGAGAAAGCCGCTGCTCTCATGCACAGCGCTGGATTGTGATGGGGTTCAGGTAAGTATAAGGCGGGATCCCAACCACAGAAGGTTTTTTATCTTAACACATAGAATGCATTAGGGTAAAAAATCTTACGGCTTTACAACCAGTTTAAATATCAGGCTTGGACCAATGTAACTATGTACTGTATATACCATACCTGGCTGATGCCCCTGGAAGCTGGAAATCACAGATGTAGACACCGTTACTCCAGTGATTCTCTATGTGCTTCTGAGTCCTGTGCTGAGTGGCTGGCCTTCTGCCTTTTGAGCACAGGAGATCGGTCACTTACTGAATGAATGAAAAACATTCTCTGATTGGACAAGGTGGAGAGCGCAACAGCATTCTCTGAATGCCTCTCTTTAACAACTTCTTCTAACAGACCAAGCTGTGTAGCAACGGTGGCAGTTAGAGGGTTAATACAAACCATTTAACACTGACAGAGGTGTATAGAGTGGTCAGTTATTATTCCATTTTGCAAAACCTTTATCCCAAAATGAAAGAAAAGCTACTGCTCTAACCAAATTGAAAGTGTTGGTTGGAGTTCAACTTTAAATTGTTAGTCCATCCAAATCTACAAGTCCATCTAACACTACCATCTCCACTGATTGACAATATTGCTGTCCAAAGGTGGCTAAGTTTCTCCTCCATAAATAGGCGCTGAGCAAACCGTCGGCGCTATATAAATACTGTATAATAATAATAATATAATAATAGGCGTGAACATAGCCTCCCTTAGACAGAAGGTTTGTTACAGATGAAAATAAAGGAATAAAAACGTGAAAAAAGGAAACTAGTGCAGCTGCCACATCCAATGATTGGTAAACTACAGTATATTACATTTTAGTTTTTAGGTTTAGTTACGTTTAATGTTTATTTGGGGTTTAGCCCTGATGCACACTGAATGTGGCTTTGAAATCGCACTACTTCAGAGTGATTGCAATGCATCTGATCAGTGCGACTTCTTGTGCAGCTTTCCGACATCTGTGTGACTTCTTGTGCAGCTTGCCGACATCTGTGTGACTTCATGCACAGTCGCACATGAAATTGCAAAACATTGCGCATGAACCTTTTTCAGACAGTTACAAAGCCGCAAACAGTGTACAACTTGTCATACAACTTTGATCTGTCAAGTCGCATCACAGGTTGCAGTGGTGTGAACCAGGGCTTAAGGTGATTTCAGGACAAAACTGCAGCTTTTGTGCTCACAGTGAAATCCCATTGAATTGCATTTGTTCCATAACATTTACCATAGACCTGGTTCCTAAGCTGATAAGCACAGCATTTTAAAGCCCCGTAGACATGGGCCGAATATTGGCCAGTATCGTCCAGTTCAATAGAAAGCAGCCAGCATTCGGCCCGCATGTACACCCACTTGTCCAACAGTAGCTGGCTGAAAGGCTGGCTTCTGTTGAACGGCAGCATTCGATTGTCAGCCGATCAGTGCTGGCAGCTAAAGTCCCCCTGTCAGAACACAATAGCTTAGCGGGGAGATAAAATCAGATAGTTAATACAGAAAGCTCCTCCTGAGCTCTGCAGTTTCGCTGGGTTGAACAAAAAAAAAAAAAGAAACTGATAGTGTGTACCCAGCATTAGGGTTAATGGTTAGACATAAAGTGGAACTAAAGTTACGCTGTCACAAACGGTGAGCAGGCAGGATCTTTATTGCAGAAGATATATGCAATGTCTCTTCTGTAAAAAGATGCACTTGGAAAAAAAGGGGGGGGGGGTAGCCACCTAACATGACACGTAAATATGTGTCATATAATGATTAGTGTGGATTTATAAACCCAAAAGCTTAACGTAAAACATAGCAGTATGACAAGTGCAATACTGCTCACACAAAGTGGTTATTAGAAAATCCAAGCGGAGTAATATAGTTAATTTTAGCAAACAAGTTTTATTCGATCACATGGATGATACTGAGGTTAGACAAAGACATGGTAAACATATTTTTATAAAATCACTGAATTAAAAGCGTTTGGCGTCCCCAGATCAACTAATATTCGGCAATCAGGAATCCACATAAGGCAGTGAAGTTCCTAACTACTAGATCAAAAGATTTCCATAGTTTCCATATAGTGTCTGCATGAGGGGAACATTCTTCAAAAATTGTATTAGTGACCATCACAGTGAATAGAATGACCTCCTGAAAATGGAAAACCAGAAAAAAAGATCATAGTAGAGGGAACAAAAACATAGGATATATGCATTGAACCTATGCAATATTAAAACAACCCCATAACCGGTATATATGTTATTCCGTTACCTTCTCATAAACTTAACCATCATGAAAAGATGGATGTATGGCCTTCCTGGATAGCCACCCCAAATGGAAATGTATCCACAATAGTAAGTGATTCTAAAAATATATAAATATAACACGAATAAGGCTACCAACAGACCTGAATTAATTTAAAGGGAAGGGTAGAAATCAAAAAAATTTACCATACAAAAAGATCAAGGGGACTCCTCCTCTCTTGAAGTAAGATCAGGTCTGAATGAACCAGTGAATATGGGGGTGGGCAGCCAGGTAGCTGGTATATAGAATCCAGACTGATTAATACAGTCTATGTATATATGAGTGTATAGACCCAAAATTGGGTTTCCAAAAATTGCTCAATAATGAGAAAGTAATGCGGTTCCTAAAAAAATGTATGAGACTGTAGAAGCATGCCACAGCACATATGAAGCATGGTATATAGATATTCCTCCTGTGGGAGTTCAAAAAAAAAATAGACACAAGATTTCTCAAAAATGTGGGGTTATATAACCCGTTTGTGCTGATATCACTAACGCCTAAATAAGCCTAACGGCTATAGACTTGCCACCGGTGGAAGTAGGCTGTGACTCAGAATTGCCATGTGCGGGCTGCTTTGAATGATGTCCTCATCATAATTTGAGTGTCTCCTGCCTTTCCAATGTGGAGCTGAAGCAAACCGCTTCTTCCTTCCTCGTGGGCAAGGCGCCCTATGGAGATGCCGAGCGTAATGATGTCATCACGTTGACACATTTCGTCCGCCAATCACCGCAGACTTCGTCAGAAGATGCACTTGCCTGGCTGCTCATGGTCTTCTCCAGCAAGCGCAGCTCAGCATATATGGCCAGCCTGGACCCTGTGTGCCTGGATGACTGACTTCTGCGCATGTGCAGCAGTGATGTCATCCTGCGCCAGCCAATGAAGATGGCTGAAGACCAGCATACAGGAGAAGATGCCTGTGCCAGTGAGGGATGGCAAAGTTGGCGCTAAGGTAAGTTTAGTTCCCCTTTAAAATAAGGGTTAGGATCTTTCAGGTTAACCATTTCCATACCGGGAACTTTTACCCCCTTCCTGCCCAGGCCATTTTTCAGGTTTCAGCGCTCTCACATTTTGAATGACAATTGCGCGGTCATACAGGAATGTACCCAAACTAAAATTTTATAATTTTCTTCACACAACTAGAGCTTTCTTTTGGTGGTATTAAATCACCATTGGAGTTTTTGTTTTTTGCTAAATTAACAGAAAAAGACCAAAAATTTTGCAAAAAAACGAATTTTTCTTTGTTTCTGTTATAAAGGTTTGCAAATAAATATATGTTCTTCATAAATTTAGGCCGAGATGTATTCTGCTACATGTCTTTGGTGAAAATAACCCAAATTAGGATGTATTTTTTAGTTTTTAGGAAAGTTATAGAGTTCACAAACTATGGTATAGATCTGAAAATTGATCAATCCTGAAGTACTGACAGCCAGTCTAATTTCTTGAGGTCCAAGAATGTCAAAACAGTACAGATATCCCCCAAATGACCCCTTTTTGCAAAGTAGACAGTCCGATGTACTTGATAAGAGGAATGGCGAGTTTTTTGAAGTTGTATTTTTTTGGTCAGAATTTTTTGGAAAATGAAAAAGTAAAAAAAAAAATTTTCACTATTTTTTTTTTTGCATACTTTCACCAGTGCAGTAAAGCGTCATCATATAACTGGTATGGCGGTGGCCAGGGACACTGACTGGAGACAGTATGGAAAAAAAAAACTTTTTTTCTTTTTTTTATTATTTTTCATTTTTTATTACATTTTTTTTCTTTTTTTTAAGATTTTTTTTTCTGATTTCACTATGACCAAAGTAGTACAATGTTACCATAGTAATCAGTATTTTTTTTTTTTACACAATTTTCTTATAGCAGAGAATTACTTTGCTATAAGCAAGCATTTACCTGAATGACATTGATTCATTCAGGGCTTTTTTTTTTTTTGTGCTTAGCTGTGATTTGGCCATGGCTAATCACATGACACAGCTGGGCTGTGATTGGCCCAGCTTGTGCATGTGATCACTGTGACCATTCACAGCTAGGCACACTAATATACAATGGATGGCATGAATGAAGCCATGCATTGTATACAACTGTCATGTGACCTGCTGTGATTGGTCACAGCAGGTCACATGGTACCTGCAACGGGGCGGGTACTCAGATCTGTCATCGGCCGTGTCCGAGGTACTCGGCCGGTGACAGATCGCGCCGTTGCGCGGCTCTGCAGGGGCACAAACTGCGCATCCCCGGGGGGATGCCATATGACTGTTGTAGGTTTCAAAGTGGATATTTTAGTCTACAATACATCATGGGTGATTGAAGGATTAGAAGATCTCTTGTACCCAGCTCTGGCCCATGTAGAAGACTTCAGCAAAGATTTCTACGCATCACCATGAAATTTAAGGAGTGCCACCATTGCTTTCAAATATAATTATGAGCAATGGATTTGTTTCAAGTTCTATCTCATAAGCCAAGGACACTAAAGTCTCAGAACTTCAGGGGAGGAACTGGAAGACACTGAGAGGACTTCAAAATTGGAGCAGACAGAATCTGACATGACAACCAATCTGCTTCAATCTTTCATCTTCAAAACCTAACTGAACAAGCTGAAGATAGAAGCTGATTGGTTGCCATGCACAGCTGTTCCAGTTTTGATAAATTCCCTACATTGAACTAGGACATGTGAAGTCTCCCTTTGGAGTGGGCTTCTTCCATGTGCTCTGGCTTCCTCCTACTGCTCAAAACCATACTGATAGGTAGAATGTGTGTGATTGCATTGGGTATGTTATTTTGTAAGCTCTAAGAATTTACTCTTCTTCCCTAGTGAAGTGGTCATACTGTAGTTTATATTTCCCTTGTGGGCAGATACCTTTGCCCGAATACGTGCTCACCAATGCTCAGCACCAGGTAGAAACTGTGGTCATGTAAACATTCTAACATTAAAGCAGTCTCCCAACATAGAGATGAGCTTTCATAACGTGTAGTAATAAAGCCATATTTCTCTGTAAGTATTGTCCTATAGCTCTACACACAATGACTTGAATATGTTGCATTAAGAGTGGCAGACCGAGTCGCGCCACCTCCATTAGCCAGCAGCGTACCTCTGTTATCTCACTCCCAGTAACAGAATGAGATCCCACCAGACACGTAGCACAGATCTCATGTGTGTCCTGTGTTAAGTCTTTCGCTCCCGTACCAAGCGTGTAGACTGAAAGCCTCTGTGATGCTTGTCTGCTCTCAGTTGCTATGGGAGAAGGACCGCTAGGGAGGGAGCCAAAAGCAGCAATCCCCCTTACTACCAGAGGACACCTCACCCTGCCCAGGTACCACAACTGGTTGCCTTGTGTCTTGAACGTGCACTTAGTTACTCTTAGCAAAGGCCTTGCTCTTCCTTAGCATACTGAATGGACACTGTAGTGTGGTGTTCTTCATACCCCTCTAGTGCTTTAAAGGCCAGAACTACTGTGCACCCCTTGAATAACTTCACACCAGGCTCAGGAAACAGTTAATGTAACTTTTACTGAACAAGTTGCAGCATAACAGCTCAATATGAACGTCTTTGTCCTTAAACTAACTGCAGTGATTGGCAACCCAGGCATATCTTCTTGAGGCGAAAGTCCAAACTGACAAAGGCCATTCCTGGTAGTACTCCAGTACCCTTTGTGTCAAAGATAGAAAGATATCCCTTCCTTCTCCTGAGTCTTGGCAGGAACAATGGCAGCAAAGCGGGGGTGGCAGCCCTGGGCCTGAGCCTTCCCCCAATTTATATCACAGATGGGCTGGCTGAAGCTCAAAAAGCTCATGAACCGGAACCATACACATTTACCCATTCCCAACCCAGCCTGTGCCAGTATCTAACTTCTTTACTTCTGTAAGATCTTCAGTGTGTGGCCTTCATGGTGCTGAACAGGCTACCCTGTGCTCTTCAAGGGCATAAATCTGTTAGTAACTGGAGTTCCTCTTTAACTGCTCAATTGATGCTGTTATTTGGCAGTAGCTGCATCTGCTGTCACTGAAACACATGATAGGCTCGTCCTTTGATAATAAACAGCACTGTCTTTTTCAGAAGGTGACATTCCATCCATTCTGGAATGCTCAGTTCAAAGATATTCTGCTTTGAAGTCTAGATAACACAGCCTTTACCTATACAGTGCACAGGGGGATATGGACAGAATTGTAGCACAGTGGTAATTTGTAGTAATTTAGTGTAGCAGGTTAAAATATCTTCAAGTGGGAATTGTCCAAGGCAAAGTGAAATCTGCTTAAGAACATACCTAAAAATAGACCGTTTTTTGAATGCTAGCTTTCTGCAGATTAACAGACAATGCATTATATCTCTGCCTTTCCACCCTGTATCATTTGCACGAAGCATGCAGGAAAATTCACATTTTTTTGTAGGAACTGAAATGATCCTTACATTTGATTACTTTTTCACAAATAATAGCAGAACAAAGATCTTACCTTTGCTTAGAGTTGGGATAAAAAAAAAAATCTGAAGCCTTTAGGAAGTTTTTGTGTAAACATAGGGCATTGCCCCTTTTTTTTAGAACTTGTGAGCCCATAGCTGCCAAGTGTTCTCGGTTGTATGGGACAGTCCTGGGATTGTCCCCCATGCTGTCCCGCATTCTAGGATACTGCAGAGTGGCAGCGTTTTTATACTAAGGAGCCATTGAGCAAATGGAGCTAGACTGTTAAGTGGCAGATTATAGTGACTGATGTACCTAACAACCAGAAGGAAAGCAAACAAAGGTAACTTAGGTTAATGACATGTAATAGGTATCTATTGAAGTTGCTGGGAGGAGTTTGTGGGACTCCTCAGTGAGACAGCTACAAATGGTAGGATTACCTTGTTTTCATATCATTATGTTGGCTCAGTGATTATAGCATTGTTGTCCTGCTGCACTGGAGTCATAGGTTTATATCCAGGCAGGGCACCCAGTTTTTTGTCTAAACTTTCTCCTTTCAATCTGATTTCCTACCAAAAGTGCAGTTACATACTAGCCTCAGTGGCTTCAGTCAAAAAATGTCTCTGTTGTAGACAGTAGATTTTAAGCTCTGCTGCATTCAATACTAATGAAAACTGCTTTTGTGGACTCACTCCCCCAGTGTAATTTCACAGCTACAAGA
Organism: Staurois parvus; assembly: GCF_062004578.1. Lineage (NCBI taxonomy): Eukaryota > Metazoa > Chordata > Amphibia > Anura > Ranidae > Staurois > Staurois parvus. The sequence goes on along the minus strand of NW_028318045.1, from coordinate 1,601,070 downwards.
TCGTGAGCAGAAATTAAAGAATCCTTGTGTGGATTGTTGGATGTGTACGGAGGAGCGGATGGTACAAAAGTTCATCTCACTTGAAGGACTTTTTCAAACATTTATTGGTTAGGAGCATCAAATACAGCCAAAGCATTTTGGGGGAACTTCTCAAAACTGCTTCCAAGAGACAAAAGGCTTCATCATGCCTCAGCACAGGTCCCCTAGTGCACTCTGTGGTGATTGTAATATTAACTGCCTATTTCCCCGAAATGGTTGGATGTATTTGATGTTCTTAACCATTAAATGTTTCAAAAAGTCCTTCAAGTTAGATGAACCTTTGTTCCTGGTGCTTCTTTGTACAAATCCAAGAATGTACCTCTTGGCAAGCAATCCCTTCGTCACTATCAGAGAGGTAACAGCCTAGGACCAGAAAAGGGTCCACCTATACCGGGTGTCGGCAACCCGCGGCTCCGGAGCCGCATGCGGCTCTTTTTCACCTTTCCTGCGGCTCCGGAGCACACTGCCCACCAGGTGACAGGCAATAGGGTCGGCAAGCCGCGGCTCTTTTAATGCAGATCTTCTGTGTGCCGGGCGCCCGCTGGCAAACATTGGCTGTCAGGATGTAGGCGGGGCAGCCCGGATGTAGGCGGGGCAGCGTGACGAACTCCTCTCCTCTCACAGTCCGCCCTGAAGACCAGAACGGCGCGGGAACCCAGCGAGAGGAACGCGCGGAGCAAAGGTAAGTGAATTCACACAATATGGGGAATGAATTACTATGGGGGATGAATTACTATAGGGGGGATGAATTACTATAGGGGGGATGAATTACTATAGGGGGGATGAATTACTACGGGGGATGAATTACTATATGGGGGATGAATTACTATAGGGGGGATGAATTACTATAGGGGGGATGAATTACTATGGGGGATGAATTACTATAGGGGGGATGAATTACTATGGGGGATGAATTACTATACGGGGGATGAATTACTATATGGGGGATGTATTTTCAGTTTTAAAAATGTTTCTCTCAAAATAAATTTCAATCGTGGTTTTGGCGAGATTTGGCTCAGTCGAAAAAAAAGGTTGCCCACCACTGACCTAAGGCTATGATTGTGATTATGACGATACACTGTGGCCCTGATTAACCCTTTGCTTACTGGGCCCTTAAACCCCCTTCATGACCAGAGCGTTTTTTGCAATATATGCAGTGTCGGATTTGTTTTAAATGTTGCAATGGTTTTGCGGCTCCCAGTCTTTTTTTCCCTCTCGGAAACGGGTCCAAGTGGCTCTTTATGTCTTAAAGGTTGCAGACCCCTGACCTTTACCATATTTCAATCATGGATCTGCTTCTTTGAAGGAAAAATTACTTTACGGTACATTTATCAGAACCAGTTTTCACTTCTATTGGTCCAGCACTATTACACACCATCGGGCTTGTGTGGATCATGGCTTTTGTATGCTTAAAGACAGAGATACTTTGAGATATTCCATCATACACTCTGCTCCTGACCTGAGCTATTCCTTGACCCCCGCATAGTGCTGCTGTTATGATCCCCTGCTGCCACAGCCTGAACTCCAATTTGCTTAAACTGTACTCAGACTGGTGCATGCACAATGTTAGGACTATAAATCACAGTACATTTTAATGGCAGGTGACATGGATTGTTACAGTCTGTATGTGTCAATAATTGTGTGTTCTGTAAATTACTGGCAGTATATTTATATAGAGGTTATTTTATCCCACTGATACAAATGATGGAACTTCTTTTATCCCACCGAGATCAACGATGGGCCCTATTTTATCACACTGACACCAACAACAGATCTTATTTTATCCCACTGACACCAACAGTCTGGCTTATTTTATCCCACTGACACCATAATGGGGAATATTTTATACCCCTGATATCCACAGTGGGGCTTATTTTAACCTACTAACACCAATGATTGAGTTTATTTTATCCCACTGACACCAATGCACGAACAATGGGATCAACCTTATCCCACTTACATCAACAATGGTTTTTATTTTATCCCACTGACATTAACAATGGGGCTTATACTATACCACTGACACCCACAATGGGGCCTATTTTATCCAATTGATACCAAGGATAGGACTTATTTTATTCCACTGACACCCTCAATGGGGCTTATGCTTTATAATTGACACCCAGAATAGAGCTTATTTTATTCCATTGACACAGATGATGGGACTTATTTTATTCCACTGACAATCAACAAAAAATTCTCAGCACACTTACCAGCTAGCCTGCAACCAAACCAAATTGGCCCTGTCTAACAGTTTGTGTTAAAACAGAGGTTTTATTTTCAAATATTTGCAAATATATGTGAAAGCTACAGTGGCTCTCCAAGGTTCCTCTGTATGCTCTGGCCCTAACGCTATAGATTTGAGAGTCCCCAATTTGGAGCACATATTGCAGTGGATAAATTTAACGGCAGGTTTGCCTGGAGGTAGCCCACTGCTCCTTAAAGGCACAGGGACACATTGGACACCCAGCAAGAACACAGTGGCAGCTGTAGATATCCAATGTGTCCCTGCATCAAATTCAGGCAACAGTCTGTACCGATAAGTGGCAATCACCCCAATCTGTAACTAGCCTTTAAAGTAAGGTGCATATGGAAGAGACTTTGCCAGCTGGTAAGCACACTTACCAGCTGGCTTGTAACCAAACCAAATTGGCCTTATCTAGCAGTTTGTGTTGAAACAGAGGTTCCACCGACACCCATAATTATTTTATTTCTCTGACACCAAAAAATGTGATTTATTTTCTCCCGCTGGCAAAAGTTGATCTTTTTTGTGTGTGTTATGCCTGCTCTTCTGCCTGGCAGGTGGTAGATCACATTTTTTTCTTAAGCCCTTCAAGGTGTCCCTCTTATTTATATCCAAATGTCAGCAACTATGTGAGCTTCCGGAGCTTGGCGTTTACTCTGTTGGCCTAGAGACAGGGTGAAAAGTGTCAGTTTAGGTTGTATGGTCCTAAAAACTCAAAACTGATATTTTAGTTTTTGTTAGATGCTGAAGAGCTAAACCTGTTGACAATTTCTTATACTTCTTGGAGACTTGAATGGGGAGATCTCTGTGCTTGAGTTCTGCACACCCGTTCACACTCAGCCCATTATGTGAAGAAATACCCATTATGTGCAGAAAAAACATAGGAGGTCTGGGAACAAGCAAATATGGGTGGGAAAATCCAAAACCTCCAAGTACCCAGGACCAAAATAATGTCATAAGTATCTTGCTGTAGATAGCATCCAAGACATGTAAAAAGCCAGGGCTTGAGTTACAGCTGTAATTGCAGCGAAAGGTGGTTCTACAAAGTATTGACTTGGGGGGCTGAATACAAATACTTTTCAGATATTTATTTGTGAACATTTTTGAAAACCATTTATCATTTTCCTTCCACTTCACAATTATGTGCCACTTTGTGTTGGTCTATCACATAAAATCCCAATAAAATACATTTACGTTTTTGGTTGTAACATGACAAAATGTGGAAAATTTCAAGAGGTATGAATACTTTTTCAAGGCACCGTAGCCCACAAGGCTTCTAGTACATTTTTGTGTTTAGGGTTATGGGTTAATTGTATGGATTAGGTTAGGTTTTAGGGTTTACATGAGTGGAGGTTTAAATGCAATGGTTAATGAAAAGGTTTGGCTAAGGGTCTGGCTACATGGGAGATCCCTTTTTTTAATTTGTTTTATGTCTAGAATGCTGAGATCTGTCACTGCTAGCTCCTCAGTGCCACAAACCCAAATGGACAGGGCTTTGTACCTCCCTTGCCATTAATAAAGATGAATGAAAAAAATTAAATAAAATGTAAACCCAACATTTCATATTCCTGTTAAGTTCCTGCTGTACCATGTACTTGTATGAAAAAGTATCCTGTTCTCTTTGTATTGCTTCCTTTGTTTGAAACCTGTGGTGTTCCTGCCAGTCCCTCTGAGGTCCCATTAAAAAACTGACCACACTAGGCATGAGAGCACACTGTGGTCAGTTCTCTAGCTGTGCTGGGAACTCTCTCGACCCCTTGCCTCACCCCCTCAGTCTCCGCTAGCCTACTGAACAACATATCAGATTGGATGTTGCTCCACTTCCTTAAACTGAACCTCTCCAAAACCGAGCTCCTAGTTTACTCCCCAGCCCGCGCTTCCACCCCCCACTGACTTTTCCATCACGTCCAACAATGCCACCATCAGGCCTACCCCGCAAGCCAGAGTACTTGGTGTCATTCTTGACTCCAATCTATCCTTCCAGCCCCAAGTCCAATCGCTAACAAACTCATGCAGACTCCACCTCCGCAACATCGCCAAAATACACACGTTCCTAATCCCAGAAACCACTAAACAGCTCATCCACTCCCTCATCATATCACGACTAGATTACTGCAACTCCCTCCTCACTGGCCTCCCTTACTGCAAGCTATCCCCGCTTCAGTTGATCCTGAATACGGCAGCCAGACTCATCCACCTTACCAACCGTTCCGTTTCCGCCACCCCCCTCTGCCAATCCCTCCACTGGCTTCCGATTGCCCAACGGATCAAATTCAAAATGCTAACACTGACGTACAAAGCTGTCCATAATACTGCCCCAAACTACATCACTGACCTAATATCCAAATACCACCCAAAACACACTCTCTGCTCCTCACAAGACCTCCTTCTCTCTAGTTCCCTGGTCTCCTCCTCCCATGCCCGCCTCCAGGACTTCTCCAGGGCATCACCCATCCTCTGGAACTCCCTACCCCAATCCATCAGACTGTCACCTACTCTCCTCTCCTTTAGGCGCACCCTGGAAACCCACCACTTCAGGGAAGCCTACCCCACCCCCTGCTAATTGCCGATCTCCTCTACTCTTCCTACCACTCCATCCCCCACAGCTATTTCCTCCTGTACCACTATCCCCTCCCTCCTAGATTGTAAGCTCCAAGGAGCAGGGCCCTCGAACCCCTCGTGTATCACATTGTATTGTTATTGTACTGTCTCATGTATTGTCTCCCATTGTAATGTACAGCGCTGAGCAAACCATTGACGCTTTATAAATACTGTATAACAATAATAATAATAATAACTCAATCTGCTCCTTAGACGTTTAGATCTCCCGGCAGCAGAAAAATGGTAAACGCAGCACAAACACGGTACTGTGTTTAGCTGTGTGTACCTATGTTTAGCCGCGTTTAGCGCTTAGATGTTTATTCATTTGATTCGCCAGAGTATTTTCCATTGACATGAATAATGCCCAAGTTTTTACTGTGCTTAGAGCTTTTTGGCCAAACCATTTCTCTCTTGAACGTGATTTTGCTGCTCCTAAACTCTGGTAAAAGCCTATGTGTACACGGACACATGGGCTTTTACTGAGTAGGGTTCTGGGGCTTTGGCTCATGTTTAGGAGCAGCAGTGTACATCAGGCCTTATGCAGCTGAGAACAGAGGGAATATGATCACTTATAAAAAAGGGGAAAAAATGTATAATGCTTTCTATATCTATATAGAAATGTTTTCCCTTTCATTTCTATTTTAACCACCTCCCGCCTGCCATATAGTACAATGATGGGCGCAAGGCGGTTCTCTCGTTCTGGGAGGACGTCACATGACGTCGTCCCATTCTAACCGCGCATGCGTGGCTCCGGGAGCGTGCAGCGCTGCGATCGGCGGTGCGCTGTGTCCCTTGGACACAGCAGATCACCGGTCAATGGAAAGAGCCGAAGATGTCGGCTCGGTCATGTGATCAGCTGTGTCCAATCACAGCTGATCTCATGCAAATAGGGAAATGCCGGTTATCGGCATTTCTCTCCTCACGAGCTGTCACGCTGACAGCTCGAGAGGAGAGGAGAGACGGTAATCGGCATCCCTCAGAGGGGACATGTGCACTGATCATCAGGGCACTGATAATCAGTGTGCCCTGATGATCAGCGTAGCCCCAGCAGTGCCACCTGTCAGTGTCCATCAGTGCCAGCTGTCAGTGCTCATCCATGCCACCTGCCAGTGCCCATCAGTGCCACATTAATGCCACATATCAGTGCCTACCAGTGCATATCAATGCCACATATCAGTGCCCATCTGAGCTGCCTATCAGTGTCACCCATCAGTGCCAGTCAGTGCCACCTATCAATGCCAGTCAGTGCCACCTATCAGTGCTGCCAATCAGTGCCAGTCAGTGCTGCCTATCAGTGCCAGTCAGTGCCGCCTATCAGTGTGCATTAGTGCCCATCAGTGCTGCCTATCAGTATCGCCTAACAGTGCCAGTCAGTGCCACCTAACAGTGCCAGTCAGTGCCGCCTATCAGTGCCAGTCAGTGCCGCCTATCAGTGCCGCCTATCAGTGCCACCTATCAGTGGCATATATGAATGCTGCCTTTCAGTGCCCATCAGTGATGCCTGTCAATGCCCATCAGTGCCACCTACCAGTACCTCCTCATCAGTGCCACCTATCAGTGTCCGTCAGTGCAGCCTATCAGTGCCCATCACTGCAGCCTCATTAGCGCACATCAGTGAAGGAGAAAAATCACTTATTTACACAATTTTATAACAAAAACTAAGAAAAAACTTTTTTTTCAAACTTTTTAGTGGTTTTTGGTTTAAAAAAAATAAAAAAACCCAGAGGTGATTAAATACCACCAAAATAAAGCTCTATCTGTCTCAAAAAAATGATAAAAATTTCATATGGGTACAGTGTGGCATGACCGCGCAATTGTCATCCAAAGTGTGACAGTGCTGAAAGCTGGAAATTGGCCTGGGCAGGAAGGGGGTATAAGTGCCCTGTAGGCTAGTGGTTAAACTGAATATGTTGTTTTACAAGGTGAGAGTTTACAATCACTTTAAAACAGAATATTGGTATAAGAGATCTAAATTCTAACTGGACAACATTTAATTTGCTAAAGAACTGTATCAAAACAACTGATATTTTAGTTTTTTTTCCATAAAACACTTGTTTTCACCTTTTTCTGCAACTCAGTACTGCTGGTTTCCTCCATCCTCTTTCACGCACTTTCTGTTTACATGAATTGTTTGGAGCATCAGCTGTACAGCATTGATATGGATCACCTTCCTGATAGTGACAACAATGGACCATACTTAGGCCTCGTACACATGATGAGAATTTTCGACGAACGATTGTCTGGTTTTTTTTTTCCATGCTAGTCTCATATCGTAAGGGAAGAGGTTACTAAAGTTAAAAAATTCTTGTACGACAAAATAAAAATGGGAAAGAGATGTAATGTATGTACGGCTGAAAACTGTACTGATTAACCCCTTGATGCTGACCGCACGCAAAGTAGCGGCCTCACAAAACTGGGCTTTTTTCCGCGGGGCCGCTAATTTTCCACCCCCATCTTTCTGCTGGGAGCGAGCTGCACAGCATGCTCCCAGCACAAAGATTGGGGTGTCACTGAGAGCCCCAGGTCGCGTTCTAGCGATCGAGAACCAGAACTCACGATTCTGGGTCACTTGATCGCTGTGATAGCTTCTGATTGGCTGAGCGATCAGTCACTGCGAAGCCTGCCCCCCTTGTTTTCTCTTTCTGCATGGAGGAGAGAGATAGATTGTCTCTTTCTGTCCTTTCAGAGAGAAGAAAAAACCTGTGTGTACAAAAAAAAAAAAACTTAGATCAAAGTTTGATCTAGGTCTGTGCCAGGGTTAGTGTTTTGGTCAAAGGTCAGGGTCAGTTTTTTTTTGGTCAGGTTTTTTTTTTTAATTTTTAAATTAGTATCAATGTCAGTTAGTAGCAGGATAAAAAAAAAAGAAGCAAATTGCGCCCTATTGTTTCTGGGCTGTACTACGTGTACATACAACAACTAACATACACACATGTAGTATTTCTGCAATCGTCAGGGGCAGGAGAAATGATTTTGGGTTGTTTTTTTGTGGTAGATTATGGTAGTAGCAAGCAATATACAGCTAAATTTTAAAAAAAGTTTTTTTTTTTTACTATTTTGGACCAGGTTTCTCAGGTAATAAAAAAAAAAAGTTAAGAGATTTCCATTACCATTTACCACCAAATGAAAGCCCAATTTGTCCTGAAAAAAAACAAGGTATAATCCACCTGCGTGCACAAGGTAGTTGTGATGATATGTACGGTTTTGCTAACACGTGTCAAAAGTTGCAAAATTGTGCTTAGGCATTAAGATTTGTTTTATCCTTAGGCATGAAGGGGTTAAACAAAAATGGGATGATCTGGTATCCTACGAAAAAAATTGTGTGCTTGTGTCTTTAATAATTTCAGAATAAAGCTGTGTACTAACAACCAGATTATCATACGATCACTTCAGGAGTGGCATTTTTTGCGCGATTTTCTGGTCGTGTGTAGTAGGCTTAAGGCTGGCCATACATTATACAATATTCTTGTACAATTTTCCTTTAGATTTACCAAAACTATATAATATGAGTTCAAACCTAAACACTATCATTTTGTATACATTCAAGCAAGCCCTTGCACTACATAGCTGAAGGTAAATCTAGAGGAAATTGAATTGCATGATGTATGGCCAGCCTTATATACAGTGGGGATCGAACGTTTGGGCACCCCAGCTAAAAATTTGTATTAATGTGCATAAAGAAGCCAAGGAAAGATGGAAAAATCTCCAAAAGGCATCAAATTACAGATTAGACTTTCTTATAATATGTCAACAAAAGTTAGATTTTATTTCCATCATTTACACTTTCAAAATAACAGAAAACAAAAAAATGGCGTCTGCAAAAGTTTGGGCACCCTGCAGAATTTATAGCATGCACTGCCCCCTTTGCAAAGCTGAGACCTGCCAGTGTCATGGATTGTTCTCAATCATCGTCTGGGAAGACCAGGTGATGTCATTCTAAAAGGTTTTAAATGCCCAGACTCATCTGACCTTGCCCCAACAATCAGCACCATGGGTTCTTCTAAGCAGTTGTCTAGAAAACTGAAACTGAAAATAGTTGACGCTCACAAAGCTGGAGAAGGCTATAAGAAGATAGCAAAGCGTTTTCAGATGTCAATATCCTCTGTTCGGAATGTAATTAAGAAATGGCAGCCATCAGGAACAGTGGAAGTTAAAGCAAGATCTGGAAGACCAAGAAAAATATCAGACAGAACAGCTCGCAGGATTGTGAGAAAAACAATTCAAAACCCACGTTTGACTGCACGATCCCTCCAGAAAGATCTGGCAGACACTGGAGTTGTGGTACACTATTCCACTATAAAGAGATACCTGTACAAATATGGTCTTCATGGAAGAGTCATCAGAAGAAAACCTCTTCTACGTCCTCACCACAAAAATCATCGTTTGAACTTTGCAAATGAACATATAGACAAGCCTGATGCATTTTGGAAACAAGTTCTGTGGACCGATGAGGTTAAAATTGAACTTTGGCCGGAATGAGCAAAGGTACGTTTGGAGACGAAGGGGCACAGAATTTAATGAAAAGAACCTCTGTCCAACTGTTAAGCATGGGGTTGGATCAATCATGCTTTGGGGTTGTGTTGCAGCCAGTGGCACAGGGAACATCTCACGAGTAGAAGGAAAAATGGATTCAATAAAATTTCAGCAAATTTTGGATGGTAACTTGATGCCATCTGTGAAAAAGCTGAAGTTAAAGAGAGGATGGCTTCTACAAATGGATAATGATCCTAAACACACCTCGAAATCCACGGGGGATTACATCAAGAGGCGTAAACTGAAGGTTTTGCCATGGCCTTCACAATCTCCTGACCTCAACATAATTGAAAATCTATGGATAGACCTTAAAAGAGCAGTGCATGACAGACAGCCCAGAAATCTCAAAGAACTGGAAGACTTTTGTAAGGAAGAATGGGCAAAGATACCTCAAACAAGAATTGAAAGACTCTTGGCTGGCTACAAAAAGCGTTTACAAGCTGTGATACTTGCCAAAGGGGGCAGTACAAGATATTAACTCTGCAGGGTGCCCAAACTTTTGCAGACGCCATTTTTTTGTTTTCTGTTATTTTGAAAGTGTAAATGATGGAAATAAAATCTAACTTTTGTTGACATATTATAAGAATGTCTAATCTGTAATTTGATGCCTTTTGGAGATTTTTCCATCTTTCCTTGGCTTCTTTATGCACATTAATACAAATTTTTAGCTGAGGTGCCCAAACTTTCAATCCCCACTGTATGCAATGTGTAGTCTTTATTGGGAGGCATGTAACAGAGTGGCAGTGCAGGACAACATTTGGTAGCCAATCGTCAGTTCATAGCAGGAGGTGCCTGAACAAGAACCTTCATGGCAGGATCTCCGGGGATTATTGAAATGAAAAATAAATCAGATTTAAACATAACTTTTAAAATGACATTGTCATTCTAAAGCCTTTTTGAGATTCGGATGATTGGGCTTGGATCTACTTTACCTCTAGAAAGATTGTGGTTGCCATTGACCATACCTCAGCTTTTCTTTTCTGAAGCATTTAAACTTCGAACTCTCCGGATCCAGTTTGCATTTTCAGGAATCATATAAGAATTTTCTTGCTTCTCTGTTATTAGCGGCGTGGGATCCTTTTATATGAATAATTTACGGCAAGTACAGGACATCATCTGACTAATTTGTCCATTAAAGAAACTACGGGGTGTAACGATTATTAACGAGGCCATTAATTAAGATATTGTTCCCAAGAAGAAGATATGCTTCCCACTGTATTTATTTGTGTGGTTTTATAGTCGGTATTACTAATTAAATGGTTAGGGAAACATTTTGAATGATTAAAAAAAAAGACTTTTTTTTAATACAAGTGTTTTTTATTCTATTCACCTTTGCAGATGGATGTTCATAGAGATACAGCGGGTAAAATAAGTATTGAACATATCAGCATTTTTCTAGGTAAATATATTTCTAAAGGTGCTATTGACATGAAGTTTTCACCACATGTTGGTATGCAATATATACGTACAAATAAACCAAAATAAATAAGTTCTGAAATTAACTTATATGTAATAAAATGGAATGACAGAGGGAAAAAGTATTGATCCAAAACCAACTGTCCACCTGTGAGCCAATACAATGAATTCTCTGCAAACACAACCCAAAAATATTCAATAAACATATATTAAATCAAAAAAAATTTTTTAGGTTCGCAAACACTTCACACCAACTCATACAATAGTGTCAACCAATATATAGATAAATATCGTGCTGCGTATCAGCTCTTATGTATCAGTCTCTGGATATACAATGATACATTTATTTCCATAGTATAAAGGGATTGTATAAGCACAGTGGACATTTGTTTTTTTTACATTTTGTTTTTTTCACACTTTATTTATATTAGATTTTATTTTAGTTTATTTTTTACATGTAATCAATGTGTCTTTGATGATAATAATAGAGGAGCACAGCACGATATTTATCTATATATGGGAAAAAGGATTGAACACTTGAAGAAAGGGAGGTGCAAAAAGGCATGTAAAGCCAAGACACCAGCTGAAATCAGTAATTAGAAAGCAAACCTGCCCCTTGTCAGTGCAAAGTAATATCAGCTGGTTCAGTCTCAACTGATGGCCTATAAAAAGTTGTCCCATTACCAAGGTGTCACACAAGAATCATTTCATGATGGGTAAAAGCAAAGAACTTTCTCAAGACCTTCGCAACTTTATTGTTGCAAAACATACTGATGGCATTGGTTACAGAAGGATTCAGCAAGCACTGTTGGGGCCATAATCTGGAAGTGGAAAGAACATAATTTCATCATGATCAGGTGCTCCTCGCAAGACTTCTGACAGAGGAGTTAATAGAATTATCAGAAGAGTTGTCCAAGAGTCAAGGACCACTTGTGAAGAGCTTCACAAAGACCTGGAATTAGCAAGTACAACTGTTTCAAAGAAAACAATAAGTAATGCACTCAACCGCCATGGCCTGCATGCACACTCATCATGCAAGACTCTATTCCCAGAGAAAAAGCATGAAGTTCATTTAACGTTTGCTGCACAACATTTAGCCAAGCCTGTGTAATACTGGGAGAATATAGTCTGGTCAGATGAGACCTAAATTTAACTTTTTGGATGCCATAATACACATCATGTTTGGAGGTCAAATGGCACTGCACATCACCCTAAAAACACCATACCAACAGCGAAGTTTGGAGGTGGGAACATCATGGTATGGGGCTTTTTTTCAGCATACGGTACTGACAAACTTTACTTCATTGAAGGAAGGATGAATGAAAAAATGTGCCAAGACGTTCTTGATAAATATCTGCTGCCATCTACCAGGATGATGAAACTGAAATGAGGGTGGACATTTCAGCAAGACAATGATCCCAAACACAAAGCCAAGGAAACTCTCAATTGCTTTCAAAGAAATAAAATAAAGCTGCTAGAATGGCCCAGCCAGTCACCTGACTTGAATGCAATAGAATATCTATGGAAATAACTAAAGATCAGAGTTCATAGACGAGGCCCACGGAACCTTCAATATTTGAAGACTTGTTTGTGTGGAAGAATGGGACAAAATCATACTTGAGCAATGCATGCGACTAGTTTCTCCGTACAGGAGGTGTCTTGAAGCTGTCATTACCAACAAAGGATTTTGTATGAAGTATTAAATAAATTTCAGTTAGTGTGTTCAATACTTTTTCCCTGTGCCATTCCATTTTATTACACATAACTTAATTTCTGAACTTATTTGTTTTGGTTTCTTTGTATGTATGGATTGCATGGGTTGTTACCAACATGTGGTGAAAATGTCAATACTTATTTTACCCGATGTATAATGGACCTAGTGTTACTAGTGCTGCAGATCACTTGTGGGCTATAGGAGTTTGAGTTAAGCAATAATATTTTTAACCCCTTGGCGCCGGCACCTCCCGGCCCTTTAAGGGTTTCAGAAACCGGGAGGGGTTTTAGGGTCATGTGGCCGCCATGATTCGCCGTCACGGCGATCACATGATCTGGAAAGGTCCCGATCGAAAGAGGAGATCGGAACCTTTCCGAGAGTACCGGACATGTGTACTGGGAGCACGCAGCACATATGTTTTTCTTAATTGCACGCAAATGTGGCGTCAAGGCCCAGATGCTGGTAGGCCGCACATTTGCGTGAGGCCGGCGCCAAGAGGTTAAGCATATCTAAACCCAGAAACAATTAATATATTGAAGCTTGCCAAATCTTAGATTTGGTGGCTTCATTCATTTACTTTTTTCAGGCTTTTTTCCTTTATTTTACCTTGTGATCCTGCCAGTAACATGCTTATTGTCATGGGTGACAATGCTCACATACTGTACTGTATCTATGGAGAAGCAATATTGTCACCCTATGTTGCTGTCTTGATTTGGACTGCAAACACCGCACCCTCTCCTCATGTCCAGTACATAAGGGAAGGTGTTCTATAGTTCACAGAAGATAGCTATGAAAGATGGTAACTTTGTTGGAGATATCATGCCAGTTCACAGGAAGTTACAAAGACACTGGAATTTCTGCAGGTTCAATAGGTGTTTTAATGTACTTACAGAAAATGTGCTTAGCCTGAAAAAAAGAAAACAAATGCAGTCACCTCATCTAAGGACTAAGCTGCAATATATTACTTTGTTGTTTTTGGATTTAGATATACTGTAAGTTATGCCACTACTCTCTTGCCTGATATTGCTGGCTTTTAGCAGAGTTATTGGTTACAGCGGAACTAAACTCTCCTATCTTTTACAGCCAAGGAAGCTGCTATGTTAGCCTCTGTTCTGCAGCTGCCATGGTGCTGCACATGTCATCAGCTATGAAAACAGCCATTTGATGCCTTGACAGTTTGGTTGACAGAACAATCAACTGTGACAGTCATCATTTTGAAAAAAAAAATTGATGGTCTTAGTTCCACTTTAAGGATAAGGCCTCTTATTGTATGTTCCCTTGCAGCCTCCCTTTTTTTGAACACCAGAAGGAACACGAGGCGTACGTAGTCAAAGTAACAATGAAATTCGGAAGGGTGGTACAGAGCAAGAATTTTTGTTTTGCTGCTTAAAATCAACAGCAGAGATGGAAATTAGAGCCCGTGAAGGGGTTTGCTGAAATTTAAGATGCTTCATATTTTAAAAATGTAGGCATACCTTGATTTTTAATTTAGTTTTGAAAAGAGAGGAGAGGAATCAGAACACTTGTTAGTTTTTATTGCTGTCTGTGCCCCTTTTAGGAAGATTCGCCTTCTCTATTTTTTCTGTTTACCATTATCATTAAAAGTGAAAGTAAAAGAAAATCCTAAATTTTGGGTTGTCCCCTGAAAAGTAATAGGAATAGGGGAAATCTTCCAATGGGCACACTAGTTCTGCTGACCCGGGGATCCCCACGGAATTCCTTTAATTTGCAGGGATTTCCTCTCACTTTCTGTTTTTTGATATGGGGCAGGAAGTGAAGGGAAAACTCCCCAATGGGACAAAGATGGCAAAAATAAACCATACAGGGGTTATAACCTTTCTTTACTCTATCCAAAATGGAAAAAAAAGTTTGCCTGTTGTTCTACTTTAAACATTTCATACCCTGTCTGATTCAGGGTTTTATGCCATTGTTTACAATGATTATTATTTCTTTACTACAGGTACTTACATAGCGCTGTCAGTTTATTCATATATTGTATATTCACATCAGTCCCAAACCCCCAAGGAGCGTACAGTCTAAGGTCCCTAACTTACATTCATACATGCACGTACTAGGGCCAATTTAGGCAGGGGTCAGTTAACCTACCAGCATGTCTATGGCGTGTGAGAGGAAGCCCATGGAGACACAGGGAAAATATGCAAATCCACGCAGATAGTGCCATAGTTGGGATTCAAACTTTTAAAATCAGTGTCACCCTAAACCTTCAGCATCAGTCAAAATCTGAATTATATGTTTTGGATGGACTGGCCTTGAATTTTTCCTTGCCCAAATGAACGATGCTGATATTAGATTGTGAGTTCCTTCGGTGGATGGCAACGTTGTAAATTGTTCTGTGCAAAATATATTGACGCTGTATAAATATGGAAAGCATAATAACCAACCTAGCTGTTTATATCCTCTACATTTGGAGAAAAAAAGTCAACGAAGCAGGAAAGAGTATTATATTTCAGGTGCGAAAGATACTAATTTATCCACTGTAAAAAGCACAGAGAAGGTATTTTTCAGCCCATGTCTGCCACGGTAATGGAAGCAATTTTGTTAATGGGTCACTTTTCCAGCACAAGCGTTTCAGTGCTCCGTCATGGCTGTCCTGTATTACAACCATGGTGTGCTGGCATTTACAGATAAATGGAGCACCAGCCATTCCAGAGTCATCCAATATATTCCCTATGTTGTATCAACGCTGCACTCGTCTTCCCTGCCCACCTGAGGGACAAGCCGTCTGCTTATCAAGCGCTGCACATTTGTGTGGTTTGACACCCCAGAGCATCTCGTGTCCCAGACCTGGTTCATTACTTGTCTGGCAGGATGAGCCGATGAGACTGATCAGCTGTGACTCTTGTCTGTCCCCTTGTTTGGCGTAAGATGGTGTGATTCTAAATGTCGTAGAGAGAGAGAGGCGATCATCACCTCCCTTGACATTGTCAAATAAGATCAGCGGCAAAATAATCAATACTATTGCCTGGGTCAGTTATGATTGTAAGCGCTCTTGTTAATGTTTTTTTTTCAGTTGTACGATTTGTGAATGATTCTGAACATTTTAAAGGGAGTATGTCGTTTTCAAGGAAGTACATATTTTTAGTTGTTATCAAATGGATTATAAAGCAATTTTTAATGAAAAAAATATAAAACAAAAGTGTAGTTTTTTAAATACATTTTTACAATATCAGAGTTGTGCTATATATGACCAACTGTTCCACCTTGTGTCTTTCACCACTGTCTCACTTCACTTTTCACCGCTGCCTTTCTGTGTATTTAATCACTGGCCCAGTCCACCTTCATAATTGCCTCTCTGTCCCACTACACCTCTCAATACTACCTCTCTGTTCCAATCCACCTCTCATGCTACCTCTCTGTCCCACTCCACCTCTCATGCTACCTCTCTGTCCCACTCCACCTCTCATACTACCTCTCTGTCCCACTCCACCTCTCATTACTACCTCTCTGTGCCACTCCACCTCTCATGCTACCTCTCTGTCCCACTCCACCTCTCATACTACCTCTCTGTCCCACTCCACCTCTCATACTACCTCTCTGTCCCACTCCACCTCTCATTACTACCTCTCTGTCCCACTCCACCTCTCATACTACCTCTCTGTTCCACTCCACCTCTTATGCTACCTCTCTGTCCCACTCCACCTCTCATGCTACCTCTCTGTCCCACTCCACCTCTCATACTACCTCTCTGTTCCACTCCACCTCTCATACTACCTCTCTGTCCCACTCCACCTCTCATTACTACCTCTCTGTCCCACTCAACCTCTCATACTACCTCTCTGTTCCACTCCACTTCTCATTAAATCCTCTCTGTCTCACTCCACCTCTCATTAATTCCTCTTTGTCACACTCCACCTCTCATTAATTCCTAACTGTCCCACTCCACCTCTCATTAATTCCTTTCTGTCCCACTCCACCTCTCAATAATTCCTTTCTGTCCCACTCCAACTCTCAATAATTCCTTTCTGTCCCACTCCACCTCTCATTAATTCCTTTCTGTCCCACTCCACCTCTTATTACTACCTCTCTGTCCCACTCCACTTCTCATTAATTCCTTTCTGTCCCACTCCACCTCTCATTAATTCCTCTCTGTCCCACTCCACCTCTCATTACTACCTCTCTGTGCCACTCCACCTCTCATTAAATCCTCTCTGTCTCACCCCACTTCTCATTAATTCCTCTCTGTCCCACTCCACCTCTCATTACTACCTCTCTGTCCCACTCCACCTCCCATTACTACCTCTCTGTCCCACTCCACCTCTCATACTACCTCTCTGTTCCAATCCATCTCTCATACTACCTCTCTGTCCCACTCCACCTCTCATACTACCTCTCTGTTTCACTCCACCTCTCTTACTACCTCTCTGTCCAACTCCACCTCTTATTACTACCTCTCTGTGCCACTCCACCTCTCATGCTACCTCTCTGTCCCACTCCACCTCTCATACTACCTCTCTGTTCCACTCCACCTCTTATGCTACCTCTCTGTCCCACTCCACCTCTCATGCTACCTCTCTGTCCCACTCCACCTCTCATACTACCTCTCTGTTCCACTCCACCTCTCATACTACCTCTCTGTCCCACTCCACCTCTCATTACTACCTCTCTGTCCCACTCCACCTCTCATACTACCTCTCTGTTCCACTCCACTTCTCATTAAATCCTCTCTGTCTCACTCCACCTCTCATTAATTCCTCTTTGTCCCACTCCACCTCTCATTAATTCCTTTCTGTCCCACTCCACCTCTCATTAATTCCTTTCTGTCCTCTCCACCTCTCATTAATTCCTCTCTGTCCCACTCCACCTCTCATTAATTCCTCTCTATCCCACTCAACCTCTCATTAATTCCTCTCTGTCCCACTCTCCCTCTCATTAGTTCCTCTCTGTCCCACTCTACCTCTCATTAGTTCCTCTCTGTCTCACTCCACCTCTCATTAATTCCTCTTTTTCTCACTCCACCTCTCATTAATCCTCTCTGTCCCACTCCACCTCTCATTACTACCTCTCTGTCCCACTCCACCTCTCATTAGTTCCTCTCTGTCCCACTCTACCTCTCATTAGTTCCTCTCTGTCTCACTCCACCTCTCATTAATTCCTCTTTGTCTCACTCCACCTCTCATTACTACCTCTCTGTCCCACTCCACCTCTCATACTACCTCTCTGTCCCACTCCACCTCTCATACTACCTCTCTGTCCCACTCCACCTCTCATACTACCTCTCTGTTCCAATCCATCTCTCATACTACCTCTCTGTCCCACTCCACCTCTCATACTACCTCTCTGTTCCACTCCACCTCTCATTAATTCCTCTTTGTCTCACTCCACCTCTCATTACTACCTCTCTGTGCCACTCCACCTCTCATACTACCTCTCTGTTCCATTCCACCTCTCATACTGCCTCTCTGTGCCACTCCACCTCTCATACTACCTCTCTGTTCCAATCCATCTCTCATACTACCTCTCTGTCCCACTCCACCTCTCATACTACCTCTCTGTTCCACTCCACCTCTCTTACTACCTCTCTGTGCCACTCCACCTCTCATGCTACCTCTCTGTCCCACTCCACCTCTCATACTACCTCTCTGTTCCACTCCACCTCTTATGCTACCTCTCTGTACCACTCCACCTCTCATGCTACCTCTCTGTCCCACTCCACCTCTCATACTACCTCTCTGTTCCACTCCACCTCTCATACTACCTCTCTGTCCCACTCCACCTCTCATTACTACCTCTCTGTCCCACTCCACCTCTCATACTACCTCTCTGTTCCACTCCACTTCTCATTAAATCCTCTCTGTCTCACTCCACCTCTCATTAATTCCTCTTTGTCCCACTCCACCTCTCATTACTACCTCTCTGTTCCACTCCACCTCTCATTAATTCCTAACTGTCCCACTCCACCTCTCATTAATTCCTTTCTGTCCCACTCCACCTCTCAATAATTCCTTTCTGTCCCACTCCACCTCTCAATTATTCCTTTCTGTCCCACTCCACCTCTCATTAATTCCTTTCTGTCCCACTCCACCTCACATTAATTCCTCTCTGTCCCACTCCACCTCTCATTACTACCTCTCTGTGCCACTCCACCTCTCATTAAATCCTCTCTGTCTCACCCCACCTCTCATTAATTCCTCTCTGTCCCACTCGACCTCTCATTACTACTTCTCTGTCCCACTCCACTTCTCATTAATTCCTTTCTGTCCCACTCCACCTCTCATTAATTCCTTTCTGTCCCACTCCACCTCTCATTAATTCCTCTCTGTCCCACTCCACCTCTCATTAATTCCTCTCTGTCCCACTCCACCTCTCATTAATTCCTCTCTATCCCACTCTGCCTCTCATTAGTTCCTCTCTGTCCCACTCTACCTCTCATTAGTTCCTCTCTGTCTCACTCCACCTCTCATTAATTCCTCTTTGTCTCACTCCACCTCTCATTAATCCTCTCTGTCCCACTCCAGCTCTCATTACTACCTCTCTGTCCCACTCCACCTCTCATTAGTTCCTCTCTGTCCCACTCTACCTCTCATTAGTTCCTCTCTGTCTCACTCCACCTCTCATTAATTCCTCTTTGTCTCACTCCACCTCTCATTAATTCCTCTCTGTCCCACTCCACCTCTCATTACTACCTCTCTGTCCCACTCCACCTCTCATTAATTCCTCTCTGTCCCACTCTACCTCTCATTAGTTCCTCTCTGTCTCACTCCACCTCTCATTAGTTCCTCTTTTTCCAACTCCACCTCTCATTAATTCCTCTCTGTCTCACTCCACCTCTCATTAATTCCTCTTTGTCTCACTCCACCTCTCATTAATTCCTCTCTGTCCCACTCCACCTCTCATTACTACCTCTCTGTCCCACTCCACCTCTCATTAATTCCTCTCTGTCCCACTCTACCTCTCATTAGTTCCTCTCTGTCTCACTCCACCTCTCATTAGTTCCTCTTTTTCCAACTCCACCTCTTATTACTACCTCTGTGCCCCACTCCACCTCTCATTAATTCCTCTCTGTCCCACTCCACCTCTCATGAGTTCCTCTCTGTCCCACTCCACCTCTCATTAATTGCTCTTTGCCCCACTCCACCTCTTATTAATTCCTCTCAGTCCCACTCCACCTTTTATTACTGCCTCTTTGTCGTATTCAACATCTCATTACTGCCTCTCCGTCATGCTCCACCATTCATAACCGCCTCTCTGTCCTGTTCCACCTCTCATTACGGCTTCTATGTCCCACTCCACCTCCACCTCTTTACTTCTTCCCTGTCTCATTAAACCATTCATCACTGCCACTCTGATCTTCCCACCTATCATCACTATCTGTCTTTCCTACTGCAGCTGTTTCTGTTTCACTGTTTTTTTGTCCTGCTCCACTTTGCATTACTGCCCCACTCCTCCCATTACTGCCTCTCTGAGGGCTCTGAGGAAGAGGCAAGTCCTCGAAACGCGTCAGCGTTTTGGATGTCTAAACTCCCTATTGCGGACTGTTACTCAGCGCGGTGTTGACCCAGCTGTTCTTTTATGATGTGCCTGGACTATATTGTCGTTTGTGAGTACAACACCTACTTTATTTTTTATTAAACATTTTTTATGGTAATGCACTAGGCCTGTGCGCCCTCTTTTTGTTCTTTCCCCATTACTGCCTCTCTGTCTGACCTGTTAAAGTAGGAACTGTTTGTTATATAGAAAATCTGAAGATGGCCATACTGTGTACACAGGAAAAGAACACAGATGCACTAAATGCAGGGCCCTCCTATGTTGAACTGTGTTGTTGCTGTATTGTCTCCTATTATACTGTAAAGCGCTGAGCAAACTGTTGGTATTATATAAATCCTGTATAATAATAATAATAATAATAATGTTTGCGAGAAAGTTCTCTTATCTATTCCATAATTTACAAAGGCTTTTGTATTGTTAAGAGATAAGGTTAGATCAGGTTTGAATTAGCTGAGACAGAATACAAATCGATGCCTAGCATCTAAGGTCTGACTGTGATCCTAGAAATACTAAATGTACTTTCAGTTTTCCAATGAGAGCATAGCTGAAGAAAACAAAATGTTAAGGAAGATCACTATGTGTATAACAAATATAAAATATTTTTCAAAGCATAACTGAGTGAGGTCCTCATGCTGCACCGCTTATTGCTGACTCTCTGCTGCACTACACATCTCATCATTGTCTCTCTGTGTCCTTTATCATTGGCCCACTCTGTTTCCTATTACTGCCCTTCTATGTCTTTCATCAACACCCCACTCCTCCTCTCATTACTGCCTCTCTGGCCCACTCCACCTGTCATTACTTCTTCTCTTCCACTCCACTTTTCATTACTGTCTCTCTGCTTCACTCCACCTATCATTACTGCCTCTTTGGACCACCTCTCATTACTGTCTGGCTCCACTTCTAGTCCTGCTCAACCTCTCATTACTGTCTCTCTGCTCACCCCATCTCTTAATACTGCCCCTCTGTGTCCTTCATCACTGCCCTGCTCCACCTTCCATTAATTCCACTTTGTCTTTCTTTACCACCCCATTCCACCTCTCATTACAGCCTCTTCTGTGTCCAGCTCCATCTCTCTTTACACTCTGTCCCACTTTGCCTCTCATTACTGCCTCTCTGTCCTGATTTGCCTCTCATTACTGCCTCTCTGTCCTAATCTGATGCTAATTACTGCCTCTCCAACCTATTCCAACTCTCCTTACCGCCTTTCGGTCCTCTACACCTCTAATTATTGTCTCTCTGCTGACTCCACCTCTCATTACCTCCTCTGTCCTGCTCCTCTCTATCCTGGTCTGCCTTCTATTACCACCTCTCTGTTCATTCCACCTCTAATTACTGCCTGTCTGTCCCACTCTGCCTCTTTGCTAACTCCACCGCTCATTACAGCCTGTCTGCCTCACTCCATCTTTCATTACTGCTTCTCTGTCTACTCCACCTCTCGTTCCATCCTCTACATCTTACTCTGCCTCTCATTACTGCCTTTCTGCCCACTCTATTTTTCATTACTGCCTCTGTGCCCCACTCCACTTCTCATTACTTCCTCTCTTTCCCACTCTCTCATTACTGCTTCTCTTATCCACTCCACTTCTCATTACTTCCTCTCTTTCCCACTCTGCTTCTCATTACTGCCTTTCTGCCTACTCAATCTCTCATTACTGCTTCTCTTATCCACTCCACCTCTCATTACTGTCTATTTGCTCCACTTTACCTATCATTAGTTCCTTTCTGTCTCACTCCACTTGATGTTATTGCCTCTCTTTTCCACTCTGCCTTTCATTACTCTCTTTCTGCACTGCATGGCCTATCATTACTGCCTCTCTGCCCTGCATGGACTCTCATTACTGCCTCTCTGCCCTGCATGGACTCTCATGACTGTATGTCTGTCCTGTTTGGTCTCTCATTACTGCCTCTCTTGGCCTCTCATTACTGCCTCTCTGCTCCACTCCACATCTCCTTACTGCCTCTCTGCCTACTCCTTCCTCCTTTCAGCACTGGCTCGCCCTTCTTCTTATTACTGCCTCTCGGTGTCCTTAATCACTCCATCTCCTATTACCTCCTCTCTGTGTTTTCCATCATTACCCTGTACCACTTTCCATTACTTCCTTTCTGTGTCTTTACCATCCCACTCTACCTGTCATTACTGCCTCTCTGCCCCACTCCACCACTGTTGCCAGCTTCTCTCTCCACTTTATTTCTTATTACTGTCTCTTTGTGCCTTTTATCTCCACCTCTCACTACTGCCTCTGTTTATCCATCACCACGGCCACATTCCACCTCTTATTTCTGCCCTACGCCACCACTTGTAACTGCCCATCTGCCCAACACCACCTCTCATCACTGCCTCTCTGGCCCACTCCATTTCACAACACTGCACCTCTGCCTGACTCCACCTCTTATCACTGCCTCTCTGCTCCATTAACCTCTTATTCCTTCCTCTTGTCTTACATGTCAACCTACTCCACCACTTAATACTGCCTCTCTGTGCCTTTCAACCCTATCTTTAAGGACTGCCTTTCTTTGTCTTTCACCAACACTGCTTTCTATTTCTCATTACTATCTCTGTGTCCTTTATGATGGCCCCTTTCCATTTCTGCTTCTGTCTTCCTTTTGTCACCACCCCGCTTCACCTCTCATTACTGCCTCTCTGTCCTGATCTTCCTTTCATTACTGCCTCTCTGTCCTGATCTGCCTCTCATTACTGCCTCTCTGTCCTAAGCTGCCCCTAATTACTGCCTCTCCAACCTCTTTGTCTTTAATGTACACTCCACTATGCCTCTCATAACTGCCTCTCGGTGTCTTTTATAGCTGCCCCACATCACCTCTCACTATGCTTTCTTTGCCCCACTCCACCTTCCATTACTGCCTCCTTGTGTCTTTCCTGTCTGCCCGACTCCACCTCTCGTTACTGCCTCTCTGTCTCTCACCATTGCCCCATTCCACTTCTTATTATTGCATCTCCAGACCCTTGGTTGCTCTACAAAGAATCCTTCAGTGACATCACTTGATGTGCAGACCAGGATAAGCAGATCTTTAGACAGTTCCTGTGGTCATGGGGTTCTTCTTTAGAAGAGAAGATTTCATGCCATAGTTCATGTGATAGTTTACAACCCAAAGCCAGTCCTTGAAAATCAAGGTCTCTTAACAGAGATGACAGCAAACCTGTTGCCTGGCAATATGTATTTGGGTTCAATTTCTAGGCAGACTAAAAACAGTGAGGGTTGGCAGCTGTCTTTGGAATAAGCAGACAGGAAAGTACCCTTACTACGGAGGTTCACTACAGGATTGAGAAAGAGGTGGTCCAATAACCACACCCGCAAGGTGAAGAGCTAATAGGCCCACCAACAAAGTTGGCAAGGGTGCTCTTTAATGCCTACCATTAATAAAGTCCTTCATCTGTGTGGACAGTGAGATGGCAGACACGTCTAATCTGCTTTACAGAATAATTATCCTCATGTAAGTGAATTATATTTCGTTTTGATTAATCTAGACAAGTGAAAATGTTAACTACAAAGCTGGGGGAAATGATCATGTCTTCTGTATCGGTGTTCATTAAGCGCGTTCAATTAAATGTAAATTAATTCCCACTTCATTTTGCCTTCTTGTTTGTTTTGATTGACGCTGCCCTGTGAGGACACGCTGCCTGCCGCCATATAACACTAAAAATGAAAAATGTTTACGTCTTTTAATAAGTCAAGGGAGGGTGCTGAGGGTGGGTGTTACAATTTGGTGATGTTCTCCTAGAGTCCAAAAGTTGCCCACCTCCTTATGGCTTTCATCCCATTTTAAGGGATGGGGGGATCACAAAAGTATATGCATTATATCAAGAAAAGGTATAAGGTTTGATTTACAAAAACTGGAGAATGCAAAATCTGGTGCAGCTGTGCATGGTAGCCAATCAGCTTCTAATGTCAGCTTGTTCAATTAAGCTTTGGCAATAAAACCTGGACGCTGGTTGATCCGATGCACAGCTGCACCAGATTTTGCACTCTACAGTTTTAGTAAATCAACCCCATAGTGTAATTCACTGCACATTTTGAGTTATTATGGCAGTCTAGCTTAATGTGAACCCTCAAATCGTCATAAATACATTTTTGACAACCCACAATATACTGTACAGCAAGCAGCAGCATCATCATATTTTAAAGACTCCACCTTTTATCACTCAAAGCTACCTTTAAGCTCCAGTGCAGTGACTTTGCCAAGGCGGAGATGATGTCATCAGTCTGCTGCAGATGGGAGGAAGAATTTCCTCAGTCTCCTCTCTTCCAGTGATTAGAGCTTTATAAATCTCAAGAGACAGAATTACAAACCCTTTGGTTGTTAAAACAACCTTCTTTTGTTTATTTAGCTATTTGCCTTTAGTTCAGTGTTAATTTTTATTTGGTGCTTAAAGCTGAACTCTGGGAGTTTTTTCCCTTGCAGTGGGCTGTGCTCGTACTGCATGGGTTAACTGCTTGTTTTATCTAGGGTTGAACACAGAGCCTGTACTCACCTGATCCTTTGACCCTCCAGTAAATGGTGCCACCCCACATCCAATGGTGGACTGTGCCAGCGGTCCTCATGTCCTGAGCCTGTCTATGGGTGTGATGACATCAGGAACAGTCCCATGCACAAGACCACTAGATTAAAGGGGGTGGGGGGTGTTCAGGAGTGGCAGGGACTGGTCTGGCGCTGGGAGGATAGGTGGATTAGGTGAGTAAATCTTGGCTCTTTATTCCCTTAGACAAAAATGAACAGTTAAACCATGTAGTGCGGGCACAGCCCCACTGCATGGTGGTAATTGTTTTTCCCAGAGTTTAACTTTAGGAGATATTGTTTTTAACACAAAGTACTGACAAAGGAAGAAAGTGGGATAGGGTAGACTGCCCTTTTTGAAATTTCCTGCTGGTTACAGATCTTCTCAGCCATGATACACTGAGATTGTTTGACCAAACTCAAAGCATGGTTAACCTTGCATGGGAAAACATTTACAGAAAAACATGCTGTGATTTAAAATTTGCTTTCAAGTGATTCTAAAGGTTATTTTTTTTCTAAATAACAAACATGTCATACTTAACTGCAATGGTTTTACACAGAGCAGCCTCAGTCCTCTTCTGTTTTGGCTACCCCACCAGTGGTTCTGGCTTCTCCCCAACCCCCTACCCCCTGTTAAGTGCCTCACTCCTGAGCAGTGCTCTTGTAAATGGACATTGTCCATATATACACAGAATACTGCTCAACCCCACCCCCCACTCTCTCCTGATTGGCTTACTGACTTTGATTGACAACAGCAGGAGCCAATGGCTCCCACTGCTACGTGAGCCAATGAGGAGAGAGAGTCCTGGAACAGCAGAGGCTCCCGTGCACATCAAGATGAGTCTCACGTAAGTACAAGGACAGAGCTGCACCCAGAAGGTTTTTTACCTTCATGCATAGAATGCATGAAGGTAATAAACCTTTTGCCTTTGGAACCACTTTTGTTTCTTCAAACAGCGGACCAGAAGAAAGTCAACTGCAGGTCAAATGCATCTGTCAATGAATTCTAAATGATTTTCTAGGTGTCTCGGACTGATGTCAAACTAATGCAATCGACACAAGCCCAAAGCTCCTTGACACAGGCTCTTAGGGCTACATTTGGGTCTGTATCGATGAGCTATGAGCTTTTGCCAATGGCAACAGTTTGAGATGCCTCTGAGATCCTTTAGAGTTCAATGACAAGTCCATTTGACCTGCAGTTGACCTCCTTGTGACCTGCATTTGACCTGCTTCATGTGAGTTTTGCATTCACTTAGACCTTTATGGAAATGCAAAGTCTGCTTGAAGGTAGTCCATAACCACGGACAAAATGTAGGCTACAACATGGCCCATGACTATGCTGGACAACCTCATTTATCAATAGAAATGCTTGGGAGTTGTTGACTGAAGCTCTCAATGAATTATGTATATAATAGAGCTTCCTAGGTTGGGTGCTTTGCCAGGTATGTGACAAAACAAGCAGGAACCTCAAGATATTAATTTTATTAACTACTACCTGTATAGCTTAGCTGTCCATGTACAGGCATCTCTATTCTGTCCCAAAGCTACAGTATTGCCTATTCTTCTCCCTAAGATCTAGTGTGCTCTTTCCCTTCATCACAAGCTGCATATCTTAAGTAGCAGTCCATATTTTTCCTGCTGTGACTTACAGCAACTATTGATTAGTGTCACATCAAGCAGCAGGTGGAAACGGGAGCTCCTGTAGAAAGCACTGATGTGTCCCCAAGCCGCAGGGCCCCCCCGCAGTTTTCGACAATGAAATGCAAACACTGTTTACTGTTGAGCCATCCTCTGCTTTTGAAATAATCCTAGACAGAGCGGCACGTCGTCTGTGATATGCCAAGCTTCTGCACCGTGGCATCCTCAAGTCCCAAGTGCCTGCTATGCCAGGCGAAGCTGTTCAAGCATATTGATCTAATGTGACAAGGACTGAGTCATCAGGAGGCAGGCAGCGTGAGGTCCTGTCTCCTCTGTGGCTTTTTTGTCTGTTTCCTTTCTTCAATTTACCTTTTGCATATTTCACAGTTGCATATGTCTCCAGTTCCTGGACCCTGTAGAATAAAAT
Organism: Staurois parvus; assembly: GCF_062004578.1. Classification (NCBI taxonomy): domain Eukaryota; kingdom Metazoa; phylum Chordata; class Amphibia; order Anura; family Ranidae; genus Staurois; species Staurois parvus. The sequence goes on along the minus strand of NW_028318045.1, from coordinate 1,574,439 downwards.
GTGCATCACAGAAACAGCTGCTTCCCCCTTCCAGCCTCAAGGAAAATCTTTCATCGTCTTCCCATTGGGCCTTTCTAGATGTCTATGGAGGATGGTACAAAGGGAGAGGCTGTAGCTCTAGGTGAAATGCTGTTCAGTGGTATGTGTGGTATACTCCAATGTAGCACTAGCAAGAAGCATTTCAAACTTATCTTAAATGTACGTTGTAGGTTAAGTGCACATAAACAGGTTTGGTTGGAGACTTGAGACATGCTGCAGAAGACAGTGAGACACTTGAAACATTTTACATGGGGGGTAGCAGAAAGCATAGCTAACGCCACATTCCCACTACATACTACTGCATAATAAATCCCAAAGGGCCCTCAGGCTGCAGATTGGGCTCCAGGACCTTAAACCATTGCAGGCAGTTCTAGGTAACAAGGGAAACCCTTTGGAGAACGTCAAATATTATCCAGCAAGCACTATAGCTTTGCATGAGTCATAACGTCCACAGTTTATATTATCTAAACCCTAAATGAAAACAGGGTATATTCATCATTGGTTTTGCCTGATATTTTCTTTGAATTATCCTACAATTCGTTGGTGAAAATTCATCCTATATATTAAATCAAATTAATGGAAATTTTCCTGAGATTCACCAAGAGATGATTACATTCCCTGACACAGGGCAACATCTGCTTTGCAAAAGGTGTACTGTAACATTAACCCAATATAAGAAAAGGTGAGAGAAAGGGAGATGAATCCATCAGTATTATGCATTCCTTTTTCACTGTTTGGCCACAGGGAGGGGGTAGGGATGGGGCCTGTAAATGAAAGGGAAAGTGCAGCAGAGATCAGGGCTCTTCCTCTCCTTCTGGACAAAGCTTTACTGTTAGGTAGAGCCATGTAATTCTCTGCACTGAACTGACAGAAATAAAAATCCTTTGGCAGGTAAAACATCTCTAGACATCAGCTTCTGACGAAACGCGTAGGGGCATGGCGTTTGATAAAAGCTTGCTGTGCATGGTGCAGAGGTGGAAGAATTCACAGTGAAGCACTGCATTATTTAAGTTGTGGTGCTCACATTGGACTTTGTGTAGTTATATTGGAACTGTTTCACTTCTTGGGTGTGGATGCACTGAGACACACATTTATGTGTGTGTTTTTATTGTTATATTGTTTATAATTATGTATATTTTTTTTCACTATTGCATTTGATGATACATTGGGGGTAGAGCGCTGTCTTTATTAACACATTTATGTTTATGTATGTTATACCCAAACATTATGATTAGCTGCTTAATGTCTTGTTAAATTGAGGTATTATAATCTTAAAAACATCTCTAATCTGCATATTAGATCTATGTGTTTAGCGGTTTGCCTGAAGTCTTGTTTTCTATTTCCCTTTTGACTAAATTAAGTACATATTTGAAGTAAAACTTCAGCTGTTTAAACATGTACACATTCTTAACAAGCGGTAAATTCGTTTTAAAATAAGGTTTCACTGACCTATGTAGTTACAAGCACTGTGGACCAACTCATCATCAAAGGTCACAATAACAAACTGTGAAGTCATTCTTGCCAGGTGTTGGAGCTGGTAAAATTGATTTCCATGCAACTTTGATGTAAAACTGGCATATGCCTTTAGGACAATAAACTGCAGATATATTGCAGCATGTAGAGGTAGTATACCAGCATCAAAGAGTAGTTGAGCTGGGTTGAGCTGTAATTGATTTTCAAGGCAAATCCATTTACATAGTACCCATACTCGTTCACCAAAAATGACAAATGTAAATAAAAACACAAAGACAGATTTTGACAAGTCTTAATTAAAAATATACGACTCCAATTTCAAATGTTTTGGGACACTGTGTAAAATCTACATAAAAACAGAATGCAATGATTTGCATATCTCATGAACCCATATTTTATTCACAATAGAAAAGAGAAACATCAAATGTTTAAACTGAAAAATGTACCATTTTAAGAAAAAAATAAGGTCATTTTAAAATTAATGGCAGCAACACGTCTCAAAAAAGTTGGGACAAGGCCATGTTTACCACTGAGTAGCATCCCCTCTTCTTTCAACAACATTCTGTAAATGTCTGGAAACTGAGGAGACCAGTTACTGGAGTTTTGGGAGAGGACTGTTGTCCCATTCTTGCCTGTTATAGGATTCTAACTGCTCAACAGTCCTGGGTCATCTTTGTTGTATTTTTTGTTTCCAGATGAGTCAAATACTTTCAATTGGTGAAGGGCCTGAACTGCAGGCAGGTCAATTAAGAGCCCAGACTCTTAATAATCTTAGGCCTGGTTCACACCTATGCAGGTTGTGGTTGATGTGTGGAAAACACATGTTTTGTGGTTTTTCACATGTTTTTGATATGCTCTGCGTATTTGGGTGCTGTCCATTGGAGAAACCAGCAAAACTGCAGCAGAAACATATAAAAAACACAAGCACTGCGTTCTGATGCGTTCTGCTGCATTTCCATTGAAGTCTAGGTAACCAAAAATGCAGTCTGCTGCAGGAAAAAAGTCCCTGATCCTTTCTAAAAAATTCACCAGTGGAAAACACACAGATGCGACGGTGACCCATTGGAAACTATGTTAAATGGACTGTAGTGCATTTCTCCAAAACTGAAAACACACTGAAAATTGCATAGATGCGAACCAGGTCTTAATATACTCTACTACAAAGCCATGCTGTTGTCATAGATGCAGTATGTGGTTTACCATTACCCTGCTGGACTGTGCAACGCTTCCCTGAACAAGACTTTGTCTGGATGGGAGAATATGCTGCTCTAAAATCTAAGTATATCTTTCAGCATTGATGCCTTGCCAGATGTATAAGCTATGCTCTTCCATGCCATCAGAGATGCAGGCTTTTGGACAGAGTTCTGATAACAAGCCACAACGTCCCTCTCCTCTTTAGTCTTTAGTCTGAAGGGCACGGCGCCCATGGTTGCCAAAAAGAATGTAAAATTTCAATTTGACCACAGAACAGTTTTTCACTTTGTAACAGACCATTTTAAATGAGCTTTGCCATAGTGAAGACAGCAGCATTTCTGCATCATGTTCAGATATGGCTTCTTTTTTTACGATAGAGCTTTACCTTGCATTTTTTGAAGGGCACAACAGACTGTCTTCACAGACAGTGATTTTTGAAAGTATTCCTGAGTCCATGCAGTGATGTCCATCACAGAATCATGCCTTTAATGTTTTTACTCTTGTGCCACCTGAGGGCCTGAAGATCATCGGCATCTAATATTGCGCTTCGGCCTTGTCCCTTGCTTACAGAGATTTCTCCAGATTCTCAGGATCTTTTGATAATATTTTGTACTTAGATAATTATAAAGTCTTTGCAATTTTACCTTGAGGAACATTATTCTGAAATTGTTCGACAATTTTTAGATGCGGCTTTTCAGAGGTTGGTGAACCTCTGCCCCTCTTTACTTCTGAGGCACTCTGACTCTCTAAGATGCTTTTTTCTATATCAGATCGTGTTACTGACCTGTTGCCAATTAACCTAAATAGTTTAATGATCTTCTTCCAGCTCTTTCTTTTTAGTAACATTTACTTTGCAAACTTTTTGTTGCTCTGTCTCAACTTTTTTGAGAGATGTTGCTGCCATCAATTTCAAACTTACCTTGTTTCTTAAAATGGTACATTTTCTCAGTTTAAACATTTAATATATGTTCTATTTTCTATTGTGAATAAAATATGAGTTTACGAGATTTGCAAATCTTTGTATTCCATTCTGTTTTTATGTAGATTTTATGTAGATCCTAAATTTTTTGCAATTAGGATTCAGGTCCAGGTCAAGCACAATGAACAATGGCCATATATGGACATACTATTACTCATTCACATAGGGGGTGCCGGAATCTGGGGACCCCCTAATGTTAAAGAGGGCTTCCAGGCTCTAATAAGCACCCCCCCCCAATTTCCAGGCCAGGATTGTGGGGAAGAGGTTCTTGTCCCGATTAACATGTGGACAGAGAGCTTTGCCAGCAAAGTACACCCCCATATTGAGGGCGTGTGTCTTCTTAAATGATTGGGGGGAGGAGATTGCTCGTTGTCCCCCCCCCCCTTCTTAGCATGTTTGCATATGGAAAATTTCTGGGCACAGTATAAAATCTAATTTAACTTCACTATTGTGTTATAACATGAAATAGCAGCTGAGTTTGCCACCAGCTTGTTCTTCTCTCTGCCACTTCCTCTTTACTATATACAATTTTATATAGTTTTTAAGGCAAATATTTCTTACTATTCTGTCAGATTGCCGAGTAAATCATGCTTATTTGTGGTGCCCAATATGCCTTAATAACATTGCAGTAGTGGCCTGAAGACCGAGATATGAATCATCTTGTCAGCTGTGACATCAATCAGTGCAATGTACTTTCTCCTGGGAGAGTCCAGACTTTACAATGGGGGAAAACACGACTGGCGCTGAGATACATTGCAACAAGATTTGACCTGTTATCTGCCAGATGATTACTTTACAAAGTGAATATTTTGCAATGGGTACATCTTCAGTGTAGAACTGTTAAAGCGGCCATATCAGGTAAGCAAAAAATCAAGAGGAAAGCGTCCAGCAAAATAAGAGGTACCATACTCAACTATCCAGTGGCCCATGTCTCCTACCTTCCTTCTGTTCCAGCCAGCAAGGAACGGCTCAATGTTCAAGACTTCTGGGAGTGTCAGATCCCTGTATTCCTTGCCATGTGCTTTGATTCCACTTAATAACCCCTACCCCATAGGAGCTGTCAGTATCAGAGCTCTTCTTTTGTAGGACACTTTCATCTTTATTTATTTATTTTTTTTAAACCTGACAGGGTTGCATTGAAGCTCAACTCCATGCAAGAAAACATTAAAGTGGTTCTAAGGGCTGAAGCAGGGGCGGACTGACAACTCAGGGGGCCCCCGGGCAATAGGGCATCATGGGGCCCCTGTGTCCTTGCCCAAACTCAAAAAAGCCTATGAAAAAGGTACCAGGGGCATCTCATGGGGCCTACTGACCCCGGGCCCTCGGGCAGTGCCCGAGTTTCCAAATGGTCAGTCCGCCTCTGGGCTGAAGTTTTTTTTACCTTCATGCATTCTATGCATGAAGGTAAAAAAAACCTTCTGTGTGCAGCACCCCGCCCATGTAATACTTACCTGAGCCCGATCTCTATCCAGTGACGAGCTGCTCTCCCAGCTCTCTCCTTATCATTGGCTAAGAGACAGCAGCTGCTGTTAATCACAGCCAGCAAGGGAGCAGGGGCGGGGCTGAGCTGCGCTCTGTTTGTCTGTGGATACACAGAGCAGGACTTGGGAGCGAGCATGCATGAGTGCCCCCATACCAAGCAGCTTGCAATGGGTGCACTTAGCAGGGAGCAGGAGCCAGGAGCACCAGCAAAGGACACCAGAAGAGGAGGATCATAATTCCTCTGTGCAAAACCATTACACGGAGCTGGTAAGTATAACATGTTTGTTATTTTAAAAAATACCTTTAGTATCAATTTAACCTAAATATATTCCTCAATAACCACAAAGCATATAAATCCATTTGTGTGTTTTGCAAATGCAGTTATAACCTTGTAAAATCAGCAGTGACATCATCACAGTGCTGTATTTACACATGCCTCTTGTATTCAGACAATATTTCCTTATATCAGAGTTCAGGTTAAAATTTTAGTCCTTAAACGCTTCCTGACCGCCCTATAGCAGGACTACTACGCAAAATCACGTACATATACGTGATTTTGTATTTCCAGGTAGCTACCCACGCCACTATTGGCGGCTACAGCTGTCGATCAGCAGGTCCCAACCAGAGATTTCCCACTGGCACTGGCAATCACCAAGGAACACTGATGGGGGAGAGTTCTGTATGTAAACAATACAGATCTCTCCCTGTCAGCTCCAGCACACTGCATAGCAGAGCAATACAAAGCAGCATGCTTACACAGTAAAACACACACAGCACACATAGTAAAACACACAGAACACAGATAACCCTTTGATTGTCCCAGATGTTAACCCCTTCCTGTCCAGTACCTTTTTGCTAGCACTGATCACTGTATTAGTGTCACTAAGGATGTCAATGACAGTCTGTTCTCCCCCAGTGTTAGAATGCCCGGCGCAGTCCCGCTATAAGTCGCTGATCACCGCCATCACTAGTAAATTGAAAAAAAAAATTACAGTATATATAGCGCTATTTGTAAACACTATTTTCACGTAAACCAATTAATTTACATGTATTGTGATTTTTTTAGCAAAGGCATGTAGCAGAATACATTTTGGCCTAAATTTATGACGAAATTTGATTTTTTTTATTTTTTCACTGGATATGTTTTATCGCAAAAAGTCAAAAATATAGTTTTTTTTTTCAAAATTGACATATAGCGCATAAAAATAAAAAATGCAGAGGCGATCAAATACCACCAAAAGAAAGCTCTATTTGTGGGGAAAAAAGGACATGAATTTAATTTGGATGCAGCGTTTCACGACTGTGCAATTGTCAGTTAAAGTAACGGAGCGCTGTATCACAAAAAATGGCCTGGTCAGGAAGGGCGGTAAATCCTCTGGAGGGCAAGTGGTTAATGGCACACACGCGCGCACACAGACACACTTTAAAGTGACACCATCATGGGGGACTGCCAATGCTGGTCTGCTTTTGAAAATGCTAGTGTCCTGGCTGTGCCTTGCATACGTACTTTTGAGTCACAAACATGGAACAAGCATGTTTTAAATGAGCATTAGAAAAGTATCAGAAATGCGTATCTCGTTTTTTATTTCAGGTCTAAGATTCAGAAATCATTGAAGAAAAGTCATGATAATTGGGGAACTAGCATTCTCAAAGGAGAGTTCAGCAAAGGCATTCCTTTCCCATTGCAAAATCTTTAATCTAGTACTAAAAAGTTGGTAAAGGGTTAAAGTATAACTAAAGGAAAAACTTTTTTTTTTTGGATAGAATGAAGAGGGATTGAAACATCTATCATGTTTTTATCTCCGTCTGCTGTCCCGTTGGGGAGATAATGGGTCATCACCAGAACAGGAATTGAGGGACACTGTTTCATAGGATACACTAGTTCTAGTGACCCTGGTGAAAACCAGGGATTCTCCCACTTTGGAGAGATTTCCTCCTTTTTCCTGTTTTTACTATGGGACAGGAAGTTAAGGTAAATCTCTCCAAAAGGATACAGGCACAGATGGCAAAAAATGACAGGATTTAAACCCTGCCTTACACTATTCAAAATGAAATAAAAAATATTTAGCCTTTAGTTTTATTTTAATGAATACCCACATTTAGGATCAAGGGTAAGGGGTTATTTTTAAGAGTTCAGTTAAGGGAAATGATTGTATCATTCTAGTTTAAATATATATTTTTTAATGTTTTTACTTTATGTATTCAATTTAATTTTTAATACCTAACAAAGAATTCCCAGAGTGCTGTGGGTTAGCTAAGAGACAGCAGAAGCAGCCTGCTCTGAGGCTAGCTTTGTCTGATTAAAACCTAAGATTGAGCCATCCCCTATGGTGTCTCTCTTCCCTAGCTGTTTTGCTTGCACCTCATTATCACAGTATCATCTTCATGGCATCATTCATCCCAGAAGACTGAGGACATCTTGTCAGAAAAGTAGTAATGCAGGGGACTGCTCTGGATTACAGGTTAGTACTGTATCCAAAGCTTTTCTTTAAAACTGGATGGGGGCCATATGAATAAAACCATTTGCCCTGCACTAGGGCTTTAAGGTGGAACTTAGAATTCTAGATAGCCCTTAGATCATTGTACCATGAATGGCCTAGCTCTCTGTAATTAAAGCACTGTCCTCCTGCAGTTACTTGTTTTTTTCACCTGCCTATCTAGCGCTGCTATGCCTATTCTTCCTCTAACAATATCTCGGGAGACTGCGACTTTTCTCTTCAAACCAATCCAATTACTTGATAGATGGATAGGACTTGGCGCTCGTATTTTTATTTGTCCCCGTTGACATGGAGGGTTTACGGCCGAAAGCTTCTATAATAGCCTATTTAGTGTTTAGTACTCCTGTGTATCATCTGTGATCATAAAATGCCACATTTGGTCATTGCTGCGATACGGTTGGTTTTTATCACCTCTTGTTTGCTTTGCTTTGACCTCTGCTGTCACCTTCAATTATACAGAAAGCTGTAAATGAGGCTCGAGCAGATTCTCAGTCATGCCGCATTTGTTATGTAACGCCGGGGCAGATTCGGTTTTTCTCCTGTCTACTTTATCTGTCTTTGATGTGCTTTCTCCGTTGGTCCAGTCTTCTCAGACTCTTCAGAGGTTGACCCCCATCACCTTGGCATGCTATTATGAGAGAAGCTCAAATGAAAACAATGCATTGATTGCCTTCTCCTCCCTGTTGAGGCAGTAGGGCCTGTGTTCAGCTCCTTCTTTGCTGGCTTTAAAAAGATTTGCTGCTTGCTTAGGTTTTGTGAGATACGAGAGATTGGTTTGCAATTATTTTCAAAGTATAGGGGTCCACTGAAAAGAATTAGGCTTCACTTAGATCAGAATATCTGGACAACGTTTTGCAGACCTGGTTCAGGCCTAGTAACAGGAATCCTGCAACCAGGAGGAACAGTTCAGAGTGACGGTAGATAGCTCTTACCTTGACCCTCCTTTCACACTATATAGCATGTCGTGCAAATGGAGACTCTGGATGGTACCTGAACAAAGATTGCTCCATTCTCCTGGGGAAAATACAGATGAAGGTATTGTAAGGGTGAATACTGAGATCTCTGTGAGAAGTAATAGATACCTGGAAGTCTTACACTGACACATACTTAGCATGCATGTACTTAACAGTAAAGTGTCACTAAACACACATCAATAATGCTGTACTACCAAAATATCAATAAATGCTGTTTTGCATGCTGTTACATATTCACTCAGTCACTATGAGATTCATTTTCTGTATTCTGCAAAAAAAACTGGCTAATGATGCTCTCTACCTCCACCTTCTGTTCATGTCCCCAATTCAGCTAGGCATTTTGCAACTGTAGAGGCAACTCTGCACATGCTCAGTTTTCAGTGAGTTTCTATGCTGAGCATTTTCTCCCTATCACATCTGAGCAGCCCATGTGACTGCAGAGTCACACATGTGGGCGTATACACAGTGGTAAAAGACAGCCCACACCCACTAAGCAGCTAAACACAATAGGGGTGGCATAGTACATATAGATTATTGGAGGCTTCACCTCCTGCTTACTCTAAGACACAGCTTGGAGGGGCGTGACACGGCCTGTGACTGGCAGAAATCTGCTCACACCTTGTTATTTCCACAAAATAATAAAGATCTGATTTCAAATATATATTTGAATGACAAATTAAAACAATTTACTGATATTAATTATTTATTTTTGCTCTGTATTCCAAAGACTGTTTTTTTTATTTTGAACATGTGACCAGTAGCAGAGGATTAAAAGCTCCCCCTGCCACTGTTTCCCTGCAGACAGGCTGGGAAAGATCTGAGTCATGTGACAGATATATATTGATTAGGAAAAAGGTACTTCATTTTTTTTTCTTAATTAAAATAATTACAGTGCCATCCTCCACATACAGAAAAAGAAAGGACAATGTAAATTAAAAGAGGGCTTTTCTCCCCCCCCCCTACTTATACTTTCCTAGATGGATTCAGCATTAGTTTGATGCTGCATCTGTTCCCCGCCGGCTGTGAGGGTGAGAACTCACATGACTGCTGATCGCTGAGTTCTCACAACCATTCTGAGCAGAGAGCAGTGACTGTCACCGCTGTCTCCTGTGTCCCCCCAGGGCTCACTGGAGCGCTGGATGTGGAGGGGGAGGGAACAGTTGCCTCAGGCTCTCAGCGCTTCGCTGAGACGCTGAGCCAAGTGCCGCTTCAGACTCTGGGGTGGATCCTGACTTTGAAGTCAGGATCTTTCCCCAGCTTGGACCAGCTGAGTGACGTCAGCCGACAGCGGACAGTCGACTGCCAGCAGAAAACGGGTCACTGGAGTGCAGAACGAACTGCACTCTTGTGATCCGCAGAAGTACAGACAAAAAAGCTTTGTACTTCTCCTTTAACCACTTGCCCTCCATTGGATTTACCCCCCTTCCTGACAAGACCATTTTTTTGTGATACGGCGCTGCGTTACTTTAACTGACAATTGCGCGGTCATGCAATGCTGTACATATATAAAATTTATGTCCTTTTTTCCCACAAATAGAGCTTTCTTCCGGTGGTATTTGATCACGTCTGTATTTTTTTTTTTGCGCTATAAACAAAAAAAGACTTGACAATTTTGAAAAAAAAATATTTTTTACTTTTAGCTATAAAACATATCCAATAAAAAATTTTAAAAATCAAATTTCGTTATAAATTTAGGCCAAAATGTATTCTGCTACATGTCTTTGCTAAAAAAAATCCCAATACGTGTGAATTAATTGGTTTATGTGGAAGTTATAGCGTCTACAAATGGCGGTATATATACTGGAATTTTTATTTTCTTTATACTAGTAATGGCAACGATCAGCAACTTATGCGAGACTGTGGGACTGCAGCGGGCATTCTGATACTGGGGGGGGAACTAACTGCCACTGACATCCCCAGTGACATTAATACAGTGATCAGTGCTAATAAAAAGGGTGATCAAAGGGGTAACTGTGTGCTGTAAGTGTTTTGCTGTGTGTGCTATGTGCTGTTTTACAAAGGAGACATGCTGCTTTGTATTTCTCTGCTGTGCAGAGAAATATAAAGCAGCATGTCCTTGCTGGCAGGAGAGAGACCTGTGTTGTTTACACACAGGTCTCTCCCGTCAGCTTTACTCAGTGATCGCCGGGTGCCGGCGAGGGATCTCCAGCCTGGACCCCGTGATTAACATGCCTAGCCACCAATGCAAATCACGCATATATACGTGAGTTTGCACAGCCCTGCCACCCTGTAGCAGTAGTTCTAATATAGGATGGCGGGGAAGCAGTTAAATAGTGTGTGTTTAGTATCACTTTAAGATATATCTGATGCTAGGTCCCCTGCCAGTATATAGGCTTGTGCAGGATACAATAAAATTGCACAGATATGTTGCACTGCAGTTGCATAGCAGTTGCTCCAATGTGACCCTGCATGATGCCTGAATAATGATGGTGCTGCCCTTCTGGAGAGGAAAGTAGATGAGGGCATTTTCAGGGGCAGTACTGTGACCTCTGTGAGAGGTACTTAACCACTTGCCGCCTGCCCACAGTACCTTTACTGCAGGCACGCAGCACAGCCAGGTCAAGTGACGTACTGGCACATTGCCCGGCTTATGCGCACTAGCACGCACCCTAGGTCACGATCTCATGACCTCTGTGTCCTGTGGATCACGGCGCTCAGTACTCTCTATGAGTTTTCAGGGTATCATGTGATCACTATGTCCAATCATAGCGGTCGCATGATATTTATGTAAGCAAACCGTCATGAATGGGTTTCCATTCATCACAGCTTGATTACTGTTTTGATGCTGTGATTGGCCCACAGCTCTCAGTGGTACCTGGATACCTGCTCCGTTTGATTAGCTGTAGCCAATTGCAGCATGTCAACAGAAACTAATCTCTAGTGAATGGAAACTTCACTGTTACAAGCATAAACAAAAATCCTTAATCACCGCATGTGAAAAAAACCCCTCAAATTTTATTTAATTTCCTCATTTTCCCAAAAATTGTAACAAAAAATCACAACTTTAATTGTGACTTTAAAATTACAACGCCATGCCTCTTAATAAATTGGACTGTTTACTTTCCAAAAAGGAGTCATTTGGGGGTATTTGTACTGTCCTAACAATTTAGGGCCTCAGGAAATGAGACCAAATGATTTGTTTTGAAATATATACTACAGTTTGTAGACTCTATAACTTTCACACAGACTATGTAATATGCACTGATTTGGGTTATTTTCACCAAAGAAATGTAGCAAAATACATTTTGGCCTAAATATATTAAGAAAGATTATTTTTTTGATAAATTTTGTAACAGAAACTAAGAAAAATGTTGGAATATTTTGTTTATATAGCAAAAAAATAAAAGACCCAAAGGTGATTAAATACCACCAAAAGAAAGTTCTAGATTGTAAACTCAAAATAGCAGGGCCCTCAATCCCCTCATGTTTTGCATTGTATTGGTATTGTTCTGTCACATGTTCTGTCCCCCTTTGTAATGTACAGCGCTGAGCGAACTCAAAATAGCAGGGCCCTCAATCCCCTCATGTTTTGCATTGTATTGGTATTGTTCTGTCACATGTTCTGTCCCCCTTTGTAATGTACAGCGCTGAGCGAACTATTGGCGCTTTATAAATACTGTATAATAATAATAATTTGTGTGAAAAAAAATAATATAAATTTTGTTTGAGTACAGTGTTGCATGACTGAGCAATTGCCAGTTAAAGTAGCGCAGTGCTAAATAGCGAAAAATTGCCTGGTCATGAATGAGCTCAAGTGGTTAATCCCTGGCTGTGTTACACTGGCAGATTTAAACCATTGAATATTTGTAGAGTTGCTTTAAGCTGTTATGTGAACACCAGAAGACTTGCTCATCCAGACATGATTTTGTTTGTCTGATAGTGGCATCATAATTAGGTTAAAAGAAAAAACAGGAAAAAGCATAATTAGCACTTGACATTCAGATGAGACCAGAAGAAAATGCTGAACGTTAAATGAAAAGAGAAAAAGTTTTAGAGGGAGGAAAAGAGATCACAGCCGTGCCAAACATCTCTGGTGTGAAATGATAGATTATTTAATACCAGCAGAAGTCACAATGTTTTGCTGCGCTTTGATCACACCGCTGAGCGCTCGCAGATTGGGGCCGCCACACAAAAGTTGGAGAAGAATGTTGACGAAGATGTACTGCGGCTGTGTATTGTAGAAATATGCACCGTTTTAAAAAAAATCTTTGGCTTACAAAACATAAAGGACCCAGAATTATTCATCTACTCCCAGTGGATTATAGTAAAAAAAAAGAAGCAAGAAAGATAAAAACTGCAGCATGTTGTATTTTTAAAGCTGCACTCCAGGCAAGCAGCTACATACATATGTGGAAACTGTTTCACCTGAAGATTTGATATTCAGTTCAGCTACCTTTGTGATTCACTTGTCCCTTCCAGCTAGGACAGCTAAGTTAATGACCTCATAGCTGCTGGACTTTAAGTGAACCTTATGGTGGATCTTACACAGGTCAAGGCAACTGGGTCACTTAAAATGTTACTAAACCCAGGACCCTGCATTCTCTATATCTGGTCTCCCACAGTACATACACCATGGAAATGCAATTATTTTAGTAAATATAAATTGCTATATACTTTTTCTTATTAGCACTTAGAGCAGTCTTGTGACTTCTTGTGACTTTGGTGGCTGACGTGTGGCAACTCGAATTTACAGCTCCCTCCACAGATTTTTAATCTGATTAAGGTCTGGAAATTGGCTAGGCCACTCCAAGACCTTAATGTGCTTCTTCTTGAGCCATTCCTTTGTTGCCTTGGCCATGTGTTTTGGGTCATTGTCATGCTGGAACGCTCATCCATGACCCTTCTTAAATGCCCTGGCTGAGGGAAGAAGGTTCTCACCCAAGATTTGACAATACACCCCCAGCAACAGTAGACCCTCTGCAACAAAATAACTCCCCAGCAACAATAGATCTCCCAACCGCAAGCATCAATAGACCCCCTCCCTAAATAGTGGATCCCTCCCAGCAGCAATAGACCCCCCCCAGAAACATAAGACCCCCCCAGCAATAATAGATCCACCACCAGCAACAGTAGACCCCCAGGTAAACAATAGATTCCTTGCAACATTAGATCCCCTCAGAGACAATAGATCCCCCAGCAGCCAGCTTCAATAGACCTTCCAGCACACCCCACCAACCCGTCATTACATACATTCAGTGCTTGAGGTCCCGGAAGTGCGTTCTCCCACGTTCCCCCAGAAAAAAACCCTGCATATGGATATGAAAATACAGCCTGCCTAGGAATGCCCACTTCTGCAGACTGACATCCACCCAAAAAAGCACTTTGATATTTGCATTAATCCTTTCCGAAAGCCAGGCCAAGAGCGGAGGGCTGTTGAGAGAAGTACTAAGGTGGGATGCTGTCAAGTTTTCGGGAAGGCGTGTACTGCTCCCAGCCAGCCCCTCCCACCAGCCATGATCTGCCTGCATTGCATAACACAGAGGCCCAGTGATGAAATCACTGGGTCTAACATAAGGTATGTAATTAAATTTTAAAGTTTTTATTTAAAAATGTTATCAGCACATTGAAAGGAGGAACCAGGGAAGGCAATATAGAGGAACAAACTTCAGCTTTAACATGTTAATGTAAATTCAAACGTTTCTGTCAATCTCTTTTAATTGGCAGCTCTCATTACATGAATACCTAGCGATCCTGCCATGAAGGTCCATGTTCAGGCTTTTCTTATGTCATGACAACTGCCTCGCCATTATGCTCAGCTGTGTTGTCACCCTGTGACATGAACCTCTGGTAGAAACTACAAGCAGCTATGCAGATACATATTGTGTTGGTATGATCCATTTCCACTATCAGGGAACCAAACCAATGCAGTGATGTGCAGCCAACACTGGGGAGAGTGCATGAAGATAGGAAGTAGCTCAGAGAGGCTGCAGGAGATCAGCATCACTATGATATAACAATGGATGAAAAAAGGTCAAAACTGTATTTTGTGAAAAATGTCAATTTTTTTATGACACCCACGGGTTTATTTACTAAAGCTGGTTCACTCAGAATCTCGTGTTTTTCTGCACAGCAACCAATCAGCTTCCAGGTTTTATTGCTAAAGCTTAATTGAGAAAGCTGAGGTTAGAAGCTGATTGGCTACTATGCACAGCTGCACCTGATTCTGTGTGAACCAGCTTTTGGCCCCTTTCGCACGGGCGTTCCGTATGTCCGTTTTTCATCTGTCCGTTTACGGATGAAAAACGGACACCCATGTATTTCTATGGACTAGCGAATGTAAGTGGATGATCATCTGTTTTCATCCATTAATGTTCACATCCATTAACCACTTGCCTATCGGGCACTTATACTCTCTTCATGTCCAGGCCAATTTTCAGCTTTCAGTGCTGTCGCACTTTGAATAAGAATTGCACGGTCATGCAACATTGTATCCATATGACATTTTTAGCATTTTTTTCACACAACTTTCTTTTGGTGGTATTTAATTGCCACTGGGTTTTTTTATTTTTTGCACAATAAACAAGAAAAGAGCAAAAAAAAAGTTTTTCTTTGTTTCTATTATAACATTTTGCAAACAGGTAATTATTCTCGTTCACTTGATGAGCCTGCACTGATAGGCAGCACTGATGGGCAGTGATAGGCAGCACTGATGGGCACTGATAGACTGCGCTGATGAGGCGGCACTGGTGGGCATTGATGAGGAGGCACTGATATGCAGCAATGATGGTCACTGATAGGCGGCACTGATGGGCGACACTGACGGGTGGTGCTGATTGATGGCGCTGACTGACAGCCCTGGCTGGCAGCACGGACTGATGGCACTTTCTGGCGGCACTGCTGGGCACTAATGGGGGGCACTGCCAGGCACAACTGCTGGGCAGCACTGATGGGAGGCACTGCTGGGGGGGCACTGATGGGTGGCACTACTGGGCACTGGTGGGAGGCACTGCTGGACACTGTTGGGTGGCACTGCAGGGCCCTGATGATCAGTACCGATCTGCTCTGTGACAGTTGCCGGTTATCAGCAGTACTTTTCTCATGCTGTGACAGCGTGAGAAAAGTGCTGCCAATAACTGGCAACTGTATTTACTCTGTGATCTGCTTTGTCATTGGACACAGCTGATCACAAGGTAAAAGGTTGCTGTGATTGGCCTTTTACCTCATCACATGATCAGGTGTATCGTAGGAGATCACAGGGTGTACACCCCCTGAGGGTGTGCAGGAGGGCGCGTTCTGGGAGGACGCCATATGACACCCTCTCAGAACTGGGTAACCGCACTGTAGCCGTCATTCGGCTATAGCGCAGTTACCAAGTAGTTAACATCCATTTTTTTTAATGGAGGAAAACCCTATTTTTCTTCCGTAAAAAGAAACGGAACGGAGAAAAAAATGGATGTAAATGGATAAAAACAGATGTAAATAAACATACGGTCCGTTGGTAAAGGATATAAAAAAATGGATATAAACTGATGAAACACAGATGTAAAAAGATGAAAATGGATTTAAACTGATGAAAAACTGATGAAAACTGATGAAAAACTGATGTGAACTGATACATATTTTCTTGGAAAAAAATGTGACTGAACTGAACTGATGAAAAACACGGAACACCCATGTGAAAGGACCTTTATTAAAAAAAAACAGTGCTTTAGGAAACTAAATGTGATCCAGCTAGGGTTTACATCTACTTTAAAGGATAAGTTCACTTTTTTGACCAAAATAATAAATACATTTTTTTTGCAGGTAAAAAAATGTGCATTTATTATTTTTGTCTACAGGAGCCTGCAGCAGTGATCAGTAGATCGTTGGTGCTGTGCAGGTCTCCTGCAGATCTGTCAGTATAACTTGCCCATACGGGATCTACGAGCAACAGATATATTGACAGGAAGCTTCGATGAACTACCCCGGCACTCCACAGTGCCGTGGTAGTTCATTGAAAACTAAAAGCCGACAGCCGCTAAAGCTGCTGGGACTTGTAGGCACTCCCCTATTGGGTTGAGCTCAGCTTTAAAGTGGAACTTTGGTCAGAAAGTGAAGCCCTGCTAAGTCACTTCAGGCTGGCTCTTTCTGTAGGTATACAGTAGTTATGTAAAAAATTAAAAATCAGTGCCTATACTGTGTAAAATCCGATAATACACTGTCGCCCCCTGCTCTGCACATGCTCAGTTGATCTCCATTTTAGGCACTGGTGAATTTGTAGAGGCCAGTCCGTTGAGGCTTTAAAGCAGAATTAAACCCCTCCTATCCTTTACAGCCAAGGAAGCTGCTTCTGTTTGATCTGCAACTGCCATGATGCTGCACAGGTGATCAGTTATGACACCAGACATCTGATAGTTTGACAGTTTGATTAAGGACACAAAAAAATGTGACAGTTAGCAAGCACTGTTTTTTGAATTTGTTAAATTGATGCGTTTAATTCCGCTTTATGATTTACTGCTGTTTAGGGGCTCTGGGATTCCGCAAAATGGCAGCCTCCAGCAAGAAGAGACAGGAGCAATGCTGGAGGCAATTTACAGCACACATTCACTTTGGTGGCATAATTATTAATGTGCAATGTATGTTTCTTGCTAAAGAACATTATTTTTTATCACGTTCTTATGGGTAAAGTTCTGCTTTAATTGAACAAGCTGAAGTTAGAAGCTGATTGGCTACCATGCACAGCTGTATCAGATTTTGGACTCTCCAGTTTTAGTAAATCAAATTCTAATGCAGGCCATAGACGGTTCGAAAATCGGCCGATTTTTCGTCCGAAATAATAATCTGACGATTTTCGCACTGTTAGTGGGGCAATGACATCAGCCGATTTTCACGGTTCCTCCTCATTTAGTTTAACGGTCATGCTGGAAAATTCCTGAAAAATTACCCATTTTCGAAATCATTGGTGGCAACTTTGGATTACAGAACGAACAATGTTTTGTTTTTCAGACGAAAAAGCTGCATAAGGCTGGCCATACACTATACAATTTTCTTAAAATTTTCTGTCCAATTTCTGCCCAATTTTCTCTAGATTTACCTTCAACTATATAGTGCAAGGATCTGCCTAATTGGATACAACTGAAAGTGTTGTTTAGGTTTGACCTCATATTCTATGATTTTTGGTAAATCTAAAGCAAAAGTCTCAAGAAAATTGTGTAATGTATGGCCAGCCTAATGCAGGCCATAGACGGGTCAAAAACTGGCGGTTTAAAAAAAAAAAAAAAAAAAAAATGAAAAATTGGTCGTGCAATAGGCCGACGTTATCACCAACAGTAAAAAAAAAATCTACCAATTTTCGTCCCGTCTACGGCCATCATTTAATTACTTCTGTCCCTGCAGAGAGCTCCGCTATTATAGTTGACATGAATAACTATTGTGGTTGCAACAATGTATCTATTTGTATCCATTTCAGATACAGATGTTTTTATTCGGATACAAATAGATACATTGTTGCAACCACAATACTTTTTCATGTCAAATATAATAGCAGACTGTAATTCTTTTTCTTCTTCTTGCAGGTTACGGCTCATGCTCAGATTTTTTATCTGTAAAAAGATCACCCGATTTGCCCATCATTGCCGGGAAAATCGGCCGATCAGCAAAATTGGCAGATTTTTTCCCAACTTCACCGATAAAAAAAGTGCCAAAATCCCGAAAAACGGCCGACCAATTAACCCACTAACTGTGTGAAAATTGGCCTATTTTTTTTTCGGCCGAAAATTCAGCCAATTTTTGACCCGTCTTTGGCCTGCATAAGGCTGGCCATACTCAGCTATGTTCCTGTGTTCTGTGTAAAGGGGGTGAGCCCCTTCCCTCCAATCAGCTCTCAGAACTCCTATACAGTGTGGAACTGCAGCTGCCCGCCCCCTGCTTTCTGAGTCTGTGAAAATCCTTTTCATCTAAGAGTTTTGCAAGGATGTACAGGGCAAGTGGCTGTAAATAAACAGGTACAACTTAAACACTGCCCTCCAGAGGATTTACCCCCCTTCCTGACTAGGCCATTTTTTTGCGTTATGGCGCTGCGTTACTTTAACAATTGCGCAATCATGCACTGCTGCATCCAAATGAAATTTACGTCCTTTTTTTCCCACACATAGAGCTTTCTTTTGGTGGTATTTGATTGCCTGTGCGGTTTTAAATTTTGTGAGCTATAAACAAAAAAACTTGACAATTTTGAGGAAAAAAGCAACATTTTTGACTTTTATGCTATTAAACATTTCCAATATAAAGACGTAAAAAATCAAATTTCTTTTTAAATTTATGCCAAAATGTATTCTGCTACATGTCTTTGCTAAATAAAAATCACAATACGTATCAATTAACTGGTTTACATGAAAGTTATAGCATTTACAAATGGTGGTATACAGTATATACTGACATTTTTTATTCTATTTTATTATTTACTAGTAATGGCAGCGATCAGCGACTTATAGTGGGACTGCGGGACTACGGCGGGCATTCTGATACTTGGGAGAACTAACTTGGTGTCACTGACATCCCCAGTGACACCTATACAGTGATCAGTGCTAATAAAAGGCACTGACACTGTACTAATGGCACTGAGCAGGAAGGGGGTAACATGTGGGGCGATCAATGGGTTAACTGAGTGCTGTGTGCTGTTTCACAGTATGCTGTGTCTGTGCTTTCAACTATAAGCACATTGCTTTGTATAGCTCTGCTATGCAGAGCCATACAAGCAGTGTGCAGGAGCTGACAGGGGAGAGATCTGTGTTGTTCATACACAGGTCTCTCCCCCGTCGGAGATTCTCGGCGATCACCTGGTGCCGGCGAGTAATCACTGGGCAGGACCCAGTGATTGTCAGCCAAGGCTGCAAATGGTGTTGCGGGCAGGGCGCGTGGCTCATGTGTGCCCCCTACCCAGCAATACAAAATCACACACACACACACATATATATGTGTGTGTGTGATTTTGCGCACCCCTGCTGCCCTGTAGCCCTGCTATAGGGCAGAGGGGAAGTGGTTAAATAGCAGGATTTGTTTTATATCTGTGTATCACCTGAGGCCAGTCACTTCACTGGGGATATGGAAGGGTTCCCAATCATTTTAACGTGCATTTGCTATTCCTCTGCCCCGGGAATTAGAGAGAACAAGCCCACTGTTTCAAGATCTGTCTAGAGCTTATTTAGGGCTAAGGACCTTATCGCTGCCTAAGTGATGGCGCCTCAACATCCTTTGCTGCACCATAGGGGGCAGTGGAGAGGGTCACAACCTCCTCATAATGAGAAGTAGCAGGTACAGTATAGTCCTTCTCCTTAATAGGTAGAAAAATATAAAAAGAAAAAAGAAGTGAAAGACTGCAATAAAGGAAGTCTGCATTCACATACCTTTAGGGCCGGTTCACACTATAGAAATGCAGTCCAGATGCGTTCCGGATGCATTTTTGCATGCGCATTTTTGACATGTTTTTGATGCATTTTTGACACGTTCCAGCATTTTATGCATTCCAGTTCATCTTAGATTGTAAGCGCCAAGGAGCAGGGCCCTCCTATCCCTCTTGTATTGAACTGTATTGTTGTTGTATTGTCTCCCGTTATAAAGTGCTGAGCAAACTGTTGGTACTATATAAATCCTGTATAATAATGATAATAATTTTTCCCCTCTCTCTTTTTCTTCAATTTAAATAGGGACATGTGCGTTCCAGTGCATGTTTGGTGCGTTCCGGTGCATTTTTAATGCATTTTACCGCATTCCAGTACAGTTCTGTGCAGAAAAAATGCAGCATGTTCTACTTTTTTTTTCTGCAACTGGAACACACTGGAACTGCAAGCACTGATGTGAACTATGACATTGACAACCATATAACCTACTTTCTGTGCATTTTGAATGCAGAAAAAACGCACTGAAATGCATGCAGTGTGAACCAGGCCTTACAGTGATGTTTCAAGGTGCTATAAATGAGCCTTTCACTAGGGCTATTATTATTATACAGGATTTATATAGTGCCAACAGTTTGCTCAGCGCTTTACAATATAAAGGGAGATAATACAGCAACAATACAGTTCAATACAAGAGGGTTAGGAGGGCTCTGCTCCTCGGAGCTTACAGTCTAATAGGGAGGGGCTGGTGGTACAAGAAGTAATAACTGTGAGGGATGGCCCAAGAGACGACTGACCATTTGTAAACTCCGGCACTGCCCGAGGGCCCGGGGTCAGTAGGGGGCCCCATGAGATGCCCTTGGTACCTTTTTCATAGGCTTTTTTGAGTTTGGGCAAGGACACAGGGGCCCCATGATCCCCTATTGCCCGGGGGCCCCATGAGTTGTCAGTCCACCCTTTCATATATTCACATTGACTTCTAGTGTAACACCCAGGGGCAGACTGACCATTCAAGCACTGCCCGAGGGCCCGGGGTCAGTAGGGGGCCCCATGAGATGCCCCTGTGTCCTCAAAACACACACACAAAAGCATATGAAAAAGCCTATGAAAGGTACCAGGGGCATCTCATGGGGCCCCCTACTGACCCCGGGCCCTCGGGCAGTGCTTGAATGGTCAGTCTGCCCCTGGGCGTTACACTGGAAGTCAATGTGAATATACTGTAGAGATTTTTACTAACTGCACTGTACTTATACTAACCTACAGTACCTACAGTATACTAGCTGCAACTAAAATGCATTTAATGAATGTTTTAACAAATAATTGATTTTAAAATGTCTTTTTTATTTTTTATTAATGCCTGGAATTTATCTGTAGCTACCCTCCACGTGCATTCCTGGTTTTTTTTTTTTCAGATTTACAGTAAGCATGCCGGCTCTTGGCTCCAGCTGCTGGTTTGTCTGCAGTTTTCTTATTCCGATGACAGCCTGAATATGGTGGGTGGTTTTGCCTGGCTGGCGTGACTTCCCAGCTGGCTGGCATGCCTGGTACATCTCTTTCCACTTGCTTAGTAATTAGAAACGAGAGATTTGCAGTAGTGGTTTTGTTGGCAGCTGCATCGATCTCTGCCTGTTCTCTGCAGAGGTGAACTTTCCATAACTCATGCCGTGTTTAAAGAGGCCAGAAAATTCTCCAGGTTCTTTCATTCAGACTTAAGATTCTATTTATTTTTGTGGACACAGCAGGACAGGTACTGCTCGGCTATACTCAGACGCTCTTGGAAACCCTTTATACTCCTCTGCTTGGCTAGGCCAGCTAATTGGATTGGTTGGACTTGAAAGGTTCATCGGACAGATAAACATAGAGGCTTTTTGCTTTATTGTAGGGCAAAGCAATGAGTTCATATTTTTGTACAAAATAATTGCATTGGTCTTCACTGTTAAAACTTTACGGCGTCCAGTATGTCTGCCGAGGTGTCCTGCAGTTTTGCACAGATGACTGTATTTGCATAGAGAGTGCATGACTGCTGAGAAGCCTAGGTGCGTTTTGACCACTAACGTAACGAAAAACCAAAAAGACACAGAGGCTGATTAACCACTTCAAGTCCGGACACTTTTACCCCCTTCCTGTCCAGGCCAATTTTCAGCTTTCAGTGTTATCACACTTTGAATGATAATTGCGCAGTCATGCAATACTGTACCCATATGAATTTATTAGCATTTTTTTGAGACAGATAAAGCTTTATTTTGGTGGTATTTATTCACCACTGGGATTTTTATTTTTTTTTGCTATGTAAATGAAAAAGTCCAAAAATTTTGAAAAAAAGTGTTTTCTTATAAAATTTTGCAAATAAATAATATTTCATCATAAATCTTGGCCAAAATGTATTCCGTTATCTTTTTAGTAAAACAAAAATAACCCAAATTAGTTTATAACCAAAAATTATCATTTTTAAACATTTTTTTTTACATTTTGTTTTTATTTTTTTATATTATTATTTATGTTTTGTTTTTTTTGTTTTTTCACATACTATCACCCTAACAGTTTTTTACACTGATTGCTTTTATACCCATAAAGGCTGTAAAAGCAATCATTTCTCCTTCTCTCTGGCTGCATTCTTGCAGCCATTGAGAACTACTGTGTGAGCTGTGATTGGTCACAGCTTGTCACATGGTACAAGGCTGTTGTGAATAGCCTTGTACCATGTGACCTCTGTGATCATTCACAGATTTCACACGTATTAAACAATGATGTCAGAAGTGAAATATTGCTTACTACTCTGCATGTGATCACTGATTGGCCAATCAGTGATCACATGATCGGGACCTCGCAGAGAGGTCCCGTACGAGGATCGGTGTTCCACTGTGTCCAAAGGACACAATGGGCACCGGATCCCGGTGTCCCAGGGAGCGTACACAAGCAGGGGGCAGGGAGGCCGTTTATAAACAGCCACCCGACCCTGCACTGCCACTGTCCTGCCGTTTATATACAACGGCCGGGCGGGAGGTGGTTAAGATGGAACTAGGGAAAGGCCACAGCTTTATTAAACTTTCCAAAATGTAACAACATTCAAAGAAACCATATAACAATGCCAGTCACGGTTATACCATGAGCATCCATAACAAAACCACAGATAGTCTAAGACAGGGGTGTCAAACTGGCGGCTCTCCAGCTGTTGCCAAACTACAAGTCCCATCATGCCTCTACCTTTGGGAGTCATGCTTGTAACTGTCAATCTTGCAGTGCCTCATGGGACTTGTAGTTTGGCAACAGCTGGAGGACCGCCAATTTGACACCTGTGGTCTAAGAGGCCTGTCTTCACCATCAGTGTCAGGCATTGAACTGACCCCAGAATTAAACTTGAGGGCATAGCACATAAAGCAAAATCAACCTCTGGCAAGGTAAAACTGCCAATAAAGCTGTGACGAAACTCACAATGGGTGAGAGGGTGGGCAACTCTTGTGACGTCTGAATGTCCTCAGAGTAGTGGGACGGGCCCCCGCGTAGCCTTTTTCTATAGTTCAGGCTCCACCCAGTCACCTCATGTCTATTGGAGCCACTTGACATCCCTGTTTTAGGTTAACTCCCATGTAGCTGCCAAGCTTCCAGCAGTCAAGGCTCCCTTTCCCTAGGAGGAGGGAGGGGGTCAAGGGACCTTCATGGCCTTTGTCCATGTTTAACTGCATAAGGACCATCCACAGTACATTTACTGCTGCAGGGCGGCCCCTCTGCGCAAAACCACGTGTATATATATGTGATTCGCGCTCCCGCGGTTCTTGTGGGCCAGAATGCGCGCAAGCGTGCCCCCACCGACCCGTGGGTGTCCCGATTTGATCTTCAAGGGATCAATCATCCGATTTAAGCCAGTGATGTCCGGCCCAAGTCGGATGATCGATCTCTGTCCTATGCTGTCCTGTGTGACAGTTAAACAGGACCAGAAAGTGATGAAATCTTCTCTCTGGGAACATTCCATCCCAGAGAGAGAAGAATCAACATAAACTGTGAGTAAAAGCACTACAAAAATTACAGTTAGAACACTCTAGAACACATTTAACCCCTTGATCCCCTCACCCCGATTAACCCCTTCACTGCTCTGTCACCAGTGTCATTAGATTTTTTGCTGATCACTGTATTAGTGTCGCTGGCAACTTAAGATAGCGTTAGCGTCAGCGCCCCTCCCAGATAGCGTCAGATTGCCTGTCAGTACACCAGTAATCACATTTAACCCCTTGATTGCTAGGAACACGCTCACATACACAATAAACCTCCATTGATAGTATAGTGTCTGAACGGATCAATATCTTTGATCAGATCAGCACTATACCAGCGTTCACATTAGTATAGCGTCCCCAAAATTGCAGCGTTAGTGGGATCAGCCCCGGCACCTGCCAGCACCTGCGTTTAGCCCCTATGCTTACCCCCCCTTCTCCTCCAGTAAGTACAGTGTCAGTAGGTCACTGTCACTGGATACATT
Organism: Staurois parvus; assembly: GCF_062004578.1. Taxonomy (NCBI): domain Eukaryota; kingdom Metazoa; phylum Chordata; class Amphibia; order Anura; family Ranidae; genus Staurois; species Staurois parvus. Next base: position 1,549,996 of record NW_028318045.1, on the reverse strand, counting down.
GCACACAAAACTGCAGTGTTCGCAGAATCAAAAGATAAAAAGCGCACAGGTGATCAAATACCACCGAAAGAAAGCTCTGTTTGTGTGAAAAAAGGACATAAATGTAATTTATGTACAGTATTGCATGACCGCGCAATTGTCAGTTAAACTAGCGCAGCTCTGTATAGCAAAAAATGGCATAAATTGAAGTATCTTTACCATAGTTTGTAGACGCTATAACTTTCACACAAAGCAATCAATATACACTTATTGGGATTTTTTTTACCAAAGACACGTAGCAGAATACATTTTGGCCTAAATTTATGACTAACTTTGAGTTTACTATATATTTTTTATAGCTGAAAATAAAAAATATTGTTTTTTTCTAAATTTTCAGCCTTTTTGTTTATAGAGAAAAAAATAAAAACCGCACAGGTGATCAAATACCACGGGAAGAAAGCTCTATTTGTGTGAAAAAAGGACATAAATTTCATTTATGTACAGCATTGCATGACCGCGCAATTGTCAGTTAAAATAGTGCAGTGCTGTATTGCAAAAAATGGCGTAAATTGCAGTATCTATACCTTAGTGTGTAGACACTATAACTTTCACACAAAGCAATCAATATACACTTATTGGGATTTTTTTTTACCAAAAACTTGTAGCAGAATACATTTTGGCCTAAATTTTTGACTAACTTTGAGTTTACTATATATTTTTTATAGCCGAAAGTAAAAAACATCGTTTTTTTCATAATTTTCAGTCTTTTTTTGTTTATAGTGCAAAAAAATAATAAGCACACAGGTGATCAAATACCACTGTGTGAAAAAAAGGACATAAATTTTGTTTGGGTACAGCATTGCATGACCACGAAATTACCAGTTGAAATAGTGCAGCACCGAATAGCAAAAAAAACGCCTGGTCATTAAGGAGGGTAAATCCTCTGGAGGGCAAGTGGTTAATTTTGCATGACTAAGGTATTCTCAACAATGTCATCTATGGTACCCACTTGGATTTCAAAAGTAATTAAAAATTGTTTAAAAATGAGCTTTGTATTCTGACGTCATGTGCTTAGCTCAGCAAGTCCAGTCTTTAGATTCAAACCAATGTCAGAGCATATATATATTCTAAAGTTGGTTTGTACTCACCTAAGTCTGCCATCTGTGTTCCTCTCCAACACCTCCCCAAGTGCAGATCAATGATCTACCTTTGTTGTCTGTACTAACTGGTCCCCCCTTCATGATTTTATCACGCCATGCAATTTTCTTTAGCCTGAGAGGACCTCATTGCTGGATAGCCAATGGGAAGTGTCCATATCACCCAGGGGCAGACTGACCATTCGAGCACTCAGGCAGTGCCTGAGGGCCCGGGGTCAGTAGGGGGCCCCATGAAATGCCCCTGGTACCTTTTATACTCTTTTTTGGGTGTGCTTTGAGTGTGGGCAAGGACACAGGGGCCCCATGATCCCCTATTGCCTGGGGGCCCCATGAGTTGTCAGTCCGCCCCTGATATCACCCAAGCAGTGACATGGAATGTCAAAGAACATAACTCCTCTATAGTGAAAAACACAGAAGTCTCAAGATCTGGTGCAATACAAGACCAAAAATTTTGGTAATTTGAAGTGGCCCTAAAGGCAGGACATTTTTTACCTTAATGCATTAAAGTGTTACTAAACCCACAACAGTAAAATCAGTCTGTATATGTAGTAAAGCAGGCTTGATATACTCACTGTGGAACTGAAGGGGTTACTCCTCTGCATTGTGTAAAAAGGATGTTTGATCCTGTGTTCTCTGATCCTCCCCTTCTTACAGTGTCTCATAAATATATCCTGATAGAATAGAAGCTAGGGGTCACGCTGCACATGCTCAGTTTGATGTGTATTGTTAGAGAGTTGTTTTTTTTTTCTTGGGAGAGTGCATATGACCAGCACAGGGCCAATCAGCACTATCCATACAGAGGTCAGGGGTCATTCATTCTCCTATAGGAGAATGAAAACTCCTTGTTCAAGCTTTAACCAGTGCTCTGCTGGACACTGATAGAAGTCACAGGACTGCTCTTACTGCTGGTGAGAAAAGGTATTTAGCAGTTTATATTTACTAAACTAATTGCATTGCCATGTTCTGCATACTGTGGGAGACCAGATATAGTGAATCCTGGGTTTAGTAACACTTTAAGGAAAAAATGTCCCATTGGTTATATCGCCCCCTCAGTTCCCTAAATACTTACGTGAGTCCTATGTTGATCCAGCTCTGGGCCTGAGTGCAGCAATGCTTCTAGCTGTTCATCCCCTCACAGGACAAATCCTGTAGAGAGGTGTGTGGGGGGGGGGGGGGTAGTTGGGCTGTGCTGTGTGTGTCAAAAGAAGCACACAGCACGGCTAGGAAGTGAGTCCACAAGTCCGCTCCCATAGGAAGTGGCTTCCTATGGTGGTGCACCAAAAAGAGGAGTCTAGGGTGCGTGTGGGGAACTTGAGAAAAAGAGGTTTGGGGCTGCTCTGTACAATGGCATTGCACAGAGCAGGTAAATATAACATGTTTTTTTTTTTTAAATGTAAACTTTACAATGACTTTAAACAAGTTTTTAGCTTTTTATTTTCCTAAAAGTGGACCTTCTTTTATAACTAACAGTCAGCTTCATTATAATCTCCCCCCTTCCTTGTTGCACAGTCGCATGCTGTTTATTTTTGAGAAGCAAGTACTTTTTTGTTGGTGCTCGCACCTACTTCTTATTGCTTGGCATAGCCTTTGCTGATCTGCAGTCTTCTGGAATCTCACGTTTCACATCTCAGAAGGCGTCAGGATAGTCTCCATGCATTCTGCCATTCTTGTGCTTGTGCAAAGGTGCTTCAGCAGGGGGGCTGGCTGGGAATTATCAGGAAATGGCAGCCATTTCCTGAATCCAAAATGGCGGGGTGGCCGAAAATATACACTGTGAACACTTTGGGTGAGAGGAAGACAGCGCTGGACTTCATAGGCGGGTAAGTATGCTGTTTTAATGTCCTACATCAACAGTAATTGTAGCTGCTGAGTTTTTGGATATCCATATGAAGTTCTTCAACATTAACTAACATAGAAATTTGTTTTGAGGAGGTGTGTGTGTGTGTGTGTGGGGGGGGTATAAATGCAGAGGGTGGATCTGACATATCAGCATTCCGAGAATACCAGCTTTATTTCGGGAGAGATCCTGGTCTACTAGTCTTGCACAGTAAGTCGCCTACTTATGAACAAGTCCATTCCAGGAGTGAAAATTTGTTTGCAAGTCCAAAAAAGTGAGGTTTATAATACTTTTCACACAAATAATGCATAAAAAAAGAACACAAAAAATACTGTAAATAAAATAAATGTACAGTATTACAGTACAACAGCTGGCACACAAGGACTAGCACAGAGTGAACAGGCAAGACCGTTGCTTTATGCTTGCTTCCAGACATCCTGGGCTTAAAATCACCACTATACTACTGTACACTGTTGTACTATATAGCACTTGTGGCAGAGGGTGCATGCAGCTGACAATGTCCGGCATACATGTGACCTACCGTATTTTTCGCTCCATAAGACGCATTTTTTCCCCCAAAAAAATGTTGGAAAATGTCTGTGTCTTATGGAGCGAATATGGAGAGGCCGGCCCGGTATTCCCCCCGTATTAGAATACCGGGCTGGCCGCTCGGCTCTTCTCTGCAGACCTCCAGCAGTCCTATCTGTTCCGCGGTTCAGTGGTATCCTCAGTCTTCTCTCCCAGTGGCGGCATGGGCACCCGGCTGTGACAGCTTGCGGCTTCACAGCCAGGTGCCCACTGCACATTTGTGAGTGGCCCTGTAATCTTCTGGGACCTGTCACGTGTCCCAGAAGATTACGGGGAAGGAGGGGGAAGGACAACTCCTGTCAAATTCGGGTACCCGCTCCCCCCCCCTCTGCTCCCCAAAGGTCCGCAGTCTCTGGTCATCTGCACTATGTCCGCAGTCTCTGGTTTTATGATTTCAGCAAACTGTATCTGGATCTTCTGGCCATGGTAAGACTCATTGACACACCCCTTATTTAGGCAAGTGCAACAAAAGTCAGAATGAAAGGTAAGCATTTTGTACTATTTTCTTTCTTTTATTTTCTTTTTTCTTTTAGATAGTGTTGTTTGGGGGTACTGGTTGTCATCTCAGCGATTTCATGCAAGGTCTATTTTAATTGAAATGTACAATATATACAGTGCTCTTAATCCAGTGAAGGAATCCACCACCTCTAATAGATGTGCACTCACCACAAATTAACTGGTAAGTAGTATTAATGTTGATCACATCGATGAAGATCACATAGATCCATATAGTGCAGACCGGACTTCTCCACCAAACACTATTAAGACTGCAAACCAAGAGATGGTTTCCTCCTAAAAAGAATAGCTCACCACAGGAGCCCAAAATATGGTGTATAGTGTAGTATTTTATTAAAACAAACAAATAAAACAATCCATGTGGATGAATAGTAATAAACGTGTTAAAACATGTACCAAGATGGCCACCGCTCCGAGCTCTGGCGGCAGCAGCGTGACGTCAGAACGTAAGGCTCCACCCAACGCGTTTTTTGCGCCTGCATGTCCTCAGGGGTATGCCCACTCACTCTACTGTATATATTTTGAGGGTTTTGTTGCCTTTACCTTTTGCGCTAGTGGCTTACAATTTAATTGAACTTTCAGTGCTCGGCATATACTTTGGATTTGTATATACAATATATACAGCGCTGCATTAAAATTGTCAACACAATAGAAATATGTGAAATAATTTAATAAATGGCATATTAATTTTGTATAGTATTAAAATTCAATTCTATGATGCTCTTTGAGTTGGCCATGGATGAAAATAATGGCTGTCCTGACCCAACATGAATTTGATCTGATGTGGGCTAGTCTGTAAAAGATTTGGCCATAGATACAGTATATATCCAAAACAGTACTATCACTTGCATGGCACCCCTACTAGTCTTTAGGATCACACAGAGTACAATTAAATTGTGCAGATATATTTCACTGAAGTTGCATAGCAGTTCCCCACCAGTGAATATGTGATGAATACGAAAAAGGTATTAAACTCCAGTAATAAGAAGCTATGAAAATGATCCCTTGTGTTCTAATAATTTCCCTTTCTTCTTTGAAGACCTTGTCGAATGATTGTGTTGTGCGCTGTAATAAGCAATGCTGTTAATGTCCTTTTTACAGAGAATGTTCTTAAAAGAACAGTCCGTGTTCTTACAAAGTGCATTTATTTTCTCTGTAGAGCAATTTGAACTTGCTGGGCATAAATACGCCGATGACTTGTAGCTAAAATAAACAGGTTTTATATCAAGTTGTGTGTACTTTCAACTCAGCAAGAAATAATAGCACCTATTCTTTCTCACATACAATATGTGTGGATTGTTGAAAGGGAGATGGCTCAGATCTTGGCCGTATAGTGGATGATGCACAGATGTATGCAATATTCTATTACTGTTCTCCAGTGGTCTCTTAGAAAGGATTGTTTTGCACATAGCAACTGCTTCTCATATTCTTTGTTCGTCAGCCATTCTATGATAAACATGTCATTTTATTAAAGAGGATCTTCACCCCAGAAAGAAATAAGTTAAAAGTCAGCAGCTACAAATCCTATAGCTGCTGACTTTTTTTAAAAAAGACACTTTCCTATCCAGGGATACAGTGCTGTCCTCACCTGGGCCAGTTCTTCGCTGGTCTACGGGTCTCCAGTGCTGGCATGGGAAGCCAGCTGTGACTCCTTCACAGCCGGCTTCCCTCTGCACATGCGCGAACCTCGTTGCACTTTGTAAATGGTCCTGCAGCCTTCGGGGACCTGTGATGTGTCCCAGAAGGCTGCAGGCAAAGAAAGGGGGGCCTAACTTCCAGTCGGATTGCCCAGTGGGAGAGGGTGCCTATCAAACGAGAAATTTTACTATGCCAAATGTTGTGGTGGTGGTGGTCCTCTTTCGGGTGAAGTTCCACCTTGATGTAGTACTACAGCAACACATTTTTTTAGTAGTATTACATTTGTAAGGAACAATTAAGCAGAATGAAATAAATGTTACATAAAAGAAATTTCAGAAGCACATATAATATGTTGTATTTACACCTGCAGCCTGCGGCTTTCTGTGCAGTGCTTCCCCAAGCTTCCAGTCGGGAGTGTGCACTGATCACTTCGTAGATAGTCACCCTTATTCCCCTTCCTTGAGCAGAATAAAAAAATGTTTGCATAAAAGAAAGTTCAGAAACACATGTAATACAGTATGTTGTAACACCCGTGAGCTGGGCTGTGTGCTTCTATTGAAATAAATAGTGCAGCTCAGCCCCGCCCCTGCTGCATATTCACATGATTTCATTGACAGCAGCAGGAGCCAATGGATGCTTGCTGGAGTGTCCTGGAGCCCTAAAAACCCAGGATGTTCTGTTATGCAAATTCCTACTAGATAGATCTCCAGCTTGCCTAATAGTTTAGACCACTAACTAGAAGTAGTACAGTGCCTTGAAAAAAGTGCTCATACCCCTTGAACTTTTCCACATTTTGTCATGTTGCAACCGAAAACGTAAATATATTTTATTGTGATTTTATGTGATAGACCAACACAAAGTGGCACATAATTGGAGTGGAAGGAAAATGATAAATGGCTTTCAAATTTTTTTACAAATATCTGAAAAGTGTGGCGTGCACTTATATTCAGCCCCCCTAAATTAATACTTTGTACAACCACCTTTCGCTGCAATTACAGCTGCAAGTCCTTTTGGGGATGTCTCTACCAGCTTTGCACATCTAGAGAGTGAAATTTTTGCCCATTCTTTGCAAAATAGCTCAAGTTCTGTTAGATTGGATGGAGAGCATCTGTAAACAGCAGTTTTCAAGTCTTGCCACAGATTCTCCATTGGATTGGGTCTGGACTTTGACTGGGCCGTTCTAACACATGAATATGCTTTGATCTAAACCAAGGGTCTCCAAACTTTCAATGTACTGTCCTTCAAACTTTAGAGGGGCTGAACTGTGGCCAGCAGGAGTTGAAAATATCCTGGTGTCAGTGGGAGCAGACATTGCCATATCTTTGGTATTAGGGGAGGAATAGTGCCCCATCATTGGTGTCAGTGGGAAGAACTATGCCCCACTGCTGCTCACAGTAGGGGGAATAATGCCCCAAGGGCCGGATAAAAGCAAGCAAAGGGCCGCAGTTTGGAGACCACTGATCTAAACCATTCAATTGTAGCTCTGGCTGTATGTTTAGGGTGGTTGTCCTGCCGGAAGGTGAACCTCTGCCCCAGTCTCAATTCTTTTGCAGACTCTAAAAGGTTTTCTTCTAAGATTGCCATGTATTTGGCTCCATCTATCTTCCCAATAACTCTGACCAGCTTCCCTGTCCCTGCTGAAGAAAAGCATCCCCACAACATGGTGCTGCCACCATCATGTTTCACGGTGGGTATGGTGTGTTCATTGTGATGGGCAGTGTTAAGTTTCAGCCACACATAGCGGTTTGCTTTTAGGTCAAAAAGTTCAATTTTGATCTCATCTGACCAGACCACCTTCTTCCACATGGTTGCTGTGTCTCCAACATGGCTTTTCGCAAACTGCAAACGGGACTCCCACCTGAACTGTGGATTTATTTAGCTCCTCCAGCATTACCAATGGCCTCTTGGCTGCTTCTCTGATTAATGCTCTCCTTGCCCGGCCTGTCAGTTTAGGTGAACGACCATGTCTTGGCAGGTTTTCAGTTGTGCCATACTCTTTCCATTTTCAGAGGATGGATTGAACAGTGCTTCTTTAGATGTTCAAAGCTTGGGATATTTTATTATAACCTAACCCTGCTTTAAACTTCTCCACAGCTTTATCCCTGACCTGTCTGGTGTGTTCCTTGGCCTTCATGATGCTGTTTGCTCACTAATGGTCTCTAAAAAACATCTGAGGGCTTCACATAACAGCTGCATTTATACTGAGATTAAATTACACACAACTAATTAGGTGACTTCTGAAGGCAATTGGTTCCACTAGATTTTAGTTAGGGGTATCAGAGCAAAGGGGGCTGAATACAAATGCACACTACACTTTTCATAAATGTATTTGTGAAAAATTTTGAAAACCATTTATCATTTTCCTTTCACTTCACAATTATGTGCCACTTTGTACTTGTCTATCACATAAAATCCAAATAAAATACATTTAGGTTTTTGGTTGTAACATGACAAAATGTGGAAAATTTCAAGGGGCATGAATAGTTTTTCAAGGCACTGTACATATCTGAGCATCCAGAACAGATAGCAACATTTGTGACGGTGTGCTAGAGTCACTTTTCGATTACAAGTATGTCAGAGACGTATTGACAGTACAGAAAGTACTAACAATGCAGTCCCCCAATACCTTGGACTGACAAAACTCATACCATCATTACCTGGTATTGATAATTCACAGCTCACCAGTACCTGGGACTGACAACACACTGCCCACCAATGATCAGTCCAGGGGTGTTCTTTTTGGTGTTTGTATTTAAGGGGTGTCTTGGATGGGGATTTACTGAGATACTCCAAAAAGAATTAGGTACAAAATGAGGTACTAAACTTTCTTCTGTAGAACTGTAAGCAAAGTCCTTGGTGGACTTGGCTTTGTAGTAGTAATAGCTAAAGGCACAAAAGCTTCCTTTTGGGCAGTTTGAGTTTCCCTTCACAGAGAATTAGATAGAATGAGCTCTTCAGGACACCAGCCATGTCCCTTTACACCAGTGTTTCTCAACTCCAGTCCTCATGGACCCCCAACAGGTCATGTTTTCAGGATTTCCATTATTTTGCACAGGTGATTTGATCAGTTTCACTGCCTTAGTAATTACCACAGCTGTTTCATCTGAGGGAAATCCTGAAAACATGACCTGTTGGGGGTCCATGAGGACTGGAGTTGAGAAACACTGCTTTACACACACACATCTGACTCTCTAGCACTAGAGGGGTGGCAGCAGCCCACAGTCTCTAGGATCTCTTGCGCCAGTCTGTACTCACAAATGTCCTCAGATGTTTGTTGCCTCCGGCCAATATCTCCCATAGGTCTACAAGTGACCTCTGATTAGATCCTCAGATGACAGCCTCTCAGTCAGCTTCCAACAACTTTCAGCATCCAGGCCCCTCAGCTAGCCCAGCTGAGGCCTCATGAACAGCAGACACATGGCATTGTTGCCTAAGAGGGCAACCAGCCCCCTGAGGCTGTGATCTTCTCCTACAGGATAACCACTTCTGCCTCAGGTCTCAGACTACTTATACCCACTTCCCAGCAGCCACCTGTGCAGGGCTTCTCAAAGATTGGGTGGAACAGCATAAATATTCATACTGCCCATTTACATTGTTCCACACCTATGTTCCAGAACTAACTAGACAGTCCTGAAAAGACAGGGAGAGAGCAATCAAACCTGCAGCCTGTGAGACACAGAACACACCTAATCAGTCGCATGAAGCTGCACTGAATACAGTGAGCTAGAACTAGATTTGCCTAACCCAAAAATTGCAGCCACACTGACTACAGTAAGCCAAACTAAATCTACCTAATCCTAGCACCTATCCTAGCACCTATCTAGGAGGGTGCTACAATTGATACCAGGGACTGACAATACACATCTCATAGATACCTGGGGCTGACAGTACACAGCCTGACTTTACCCGGGCTGGGCAGTACACATCTAACCGATACCTGGGACAGATAGAACATATATTATTGATGCAAGAGGAGAAAGGAATGGGGAAGAAAGCGCCAAACCTCCTTCGCGCTGATGAAGGAGGCGTGGTTTGGCCTTTGAAACGTGCTCTGATTGGTCACAGCACCCTGGATGTTTGACAGCTCCTCTGACAGCTCTCTGACAGATCTGGTCTCCTGTGATGGCTCCCCAGCAGCTTAGATCCCTGCCTCGGCTTTACAGCGCTCCTGCCAGTGGGACTGATATGGACTGGACTCTGTGCTGATGTCTTCACATGGAGTTTGATTCAAAGCTTAATACCAGTGATGTCTGAGAGTGCATAAATTGCATTTTAACCCCTCTTTTTATCTATTACAATTTGCTACACTGTTGACGGTCTTGTGCCTCTTTCCTCATTCCTTTCTTCTCTTGCAGCTATTGGGTTCCCCGGCCTGCCCAGAAGGCAGCCTTCCCCAGCAAGCAGCGTCATCAACTAACTTATTAATTAACACCTTTACCTCCGGGATTATAGACATTTTAAATGTATATACAAGGGGCATTCAAGTCAAAACCTGACTTTTGAGTTTGTATATTAAAAGAACATATTTCAAGGAATGGAAACTGCATTTATTTTTTGACACGCTTCTATGCTATATTTACACACTTATCCCAGCGTTTAACTAATGCCTGGAAAGCTTCAGCATAGAAAGATTTGTCAGTACACCTGAACCATCCTAGGACAGCCTGTTTCACTTCGTCTTCATGTGTTCACTGCTCCCACAGAAAGATTTGTCTCTTGTGCAATTTCACGACAGGTTATGCGTCGAATATCCAGAATCAGGCGTTCCACGAGTTGAATGTTCAGAGGAATGACTGCTATGGGCAGGAAACCACCACATCCGGGATTGTCACTGATAAACGTACGGCTATCTTTGAAATGTTTACACCCTTCCAATGTCTTACTCTGGCTGAGCGTCTCATCACTGTACTGTGCTTAAGGACTTCTGTAGATATCCGCAGGTTTTACGCCTTTGTTCACAAGACACTTTATCACCACATGCTGTTTCATGCACACTAACACTGTTGTCTGCCATCTTGATTAACAGTCTCCGGACTGGCCTGTGACATGTACATGGCCTATCAGTAATAGGACACACTTGCCATTTACTGCTGTGTGTAGTACTGCCACGCTAGCATCAAATTTTATACATGTAAAATTAAAAGTCTTAGTTTGACGTGAACGCCCCTTGTATCATTATACACAACTTGTTGATGGTTTTATTACTTGTATAAGTAGTCTTGTAGGTGTTGCTGTTTTTCTTGTATTGTCATATTTTATTGATACCTGGGACTGGCAATATAGAGACCGATGATACCTGGCACTGACAATACACAGCCCACTAATATCTGGGACAGACATATTACAATATTAAGCCCACTGGTACCTGGGGCTAACAATACACAGACCACCAGTACTAGGGACTGACAATACACAGCCAACCAGTCCTTAGGATTGACAATCCACTACTCCAGTCACTGACAATACACATCCCACCAGTACATGTCTGTAGTGTACAAGGGGCAGGGCTTTTATACAGTGGGATTGGAAGTGTTTTTTCAGAGCATCAGTGTGCGTTATAATTCATTTTGAGATTCACTACAAAGTGCATTGCAATACACATCGAAAATGATTGATTTCAATAGAGATTGTATCAGAGGGCAAAATGCATAAGTGGAAATCCAACCTTGATCTTGTTTGCCCAATATGCTATATAGATCATTGCGTAGCAATTTTTCCATTGGAGCTGTTTTGTTTTTGCTGTGTGGCCATACCTGATCCATACGTGAGATTTTAATGATGGGTAAGCAACAGCCACCTGGGCGTAAGAAGAGTGAGTCACATGTTTTCTGCACCTTCCATACTCCATACCAGGATGTTCCAGGTGTTTCTCTTTGCTCCTGGCATTAAATAGAATGGAAGGGGTGTGGAATAAAAAGGTATGTGCATCTTGGGAGGATGACAGGTAATAAACATCTTGCCTTGTCATTGTCAGAATCACTAAAAATATCTTCACACACTCCAAAAATAAGACGCTCACTCATATGCAAAGTCTCCTGGTGCAGACGAGAGCTGGCCCACCCTTTCCTATCTCCTCTAATACCTATTGGCCCATGGGTGGCCTTACTGACTAGAGATGTGCAGGAGGGGTTATGGGAATTGTTTACTTAAAAAGGAGATATTGGAAACAACATACAAGAGCACCCTAGATTATGGGCTCAGGATAAAGAACAATCAGAAGTTTGTTTCTGCCCACTTTTTCCATGTTGGCAACTCAGAGATTTTACATCTGTATGTGCGATAAAAAGAATCTCAAGGTTAAAATTCACACATATACATGGTTTGGTGCAAGACTTCACTGGTAACTGGTAAAAAGATACAGCTGACGCATTTGGGGGGACAGGCTCCCCCTTCTTCAGGGCTAGTAGATAGAGACAAAACAATCAATTGACTCTACATAGAAATGGCTTTTATATTAGGTATAAAATGTCAAGATAGACATGCTGGGAGTTAGATAAAATCATTAAATTATGTGTTTAATGCAATTATGAAATCTATCAAGCACTGCCATATACACAGTTTTTTTCTCAATGTATTAACATATCAGAAAAGCAACCAACAATTACAGACGCAGGGGTCAACAATTGCAGACTACATGTTTCTCTAATGAAAGGTTTGCAATGAGAATATGAAAAAATGATTGATTGGTAAGGCCTCTGTTCCTTTCTTTTTCCTTTGCAACATATTTTTTGAAAAATAGCAGGTGCTCTTGAGTTATGCACCCTGCTGGGTCCCATGCTACATGTAGCATGATAACCTCTGTCAGTGCATCTCCTTTGTAATGAAGACATGTATGGTTCCTCTAATGTGACCTGAAGGAAGCAAGTTTGTGTGTTGACCCGGCAGTGCTCTATTGCTGTCCCCTTGGCTCTCATGCTGTGATGTATTCTCAGAGCTGCTGGGTTAGCAGAGACGGAATGAAGCAAATGTTTGGCTGCCATTGCTAATGACTAAGCGGAGGTGACTCAGCCTGTGAGCGATATGTTTGTCTGCTGGCCACCATAGTCTGCCTGCCGCTGTCCTGCCAACTATGAGGGTTATGGAAGGCAAGACTTATTACAGGAACACAGTATTGTCATTCCCATTCTGTCCATGTTCTTTTAACAATTCCTTGTGGTTTCCAAAATAAAAATAAGTATATATAAATATATATATATATATATATATATACAGTCAGTTCCATAAATATTGGGACATCGACACAATTCTAAAATTTTTGGCTCTATACACCACCACAATGGATTTGAAATGAAACAAACAAGATGTGCTTTAACTGCAGACTGTCAACTTTAATTTGAGGGTATTTACATCCAAATCAGGTGAACGGTGTAGGAATGACAACAGTTTGCATGTGTGCCTTCCACTTGTTAAGGGACCAAAAGTAATGGGACAGAATAATAATCATAAATCAAACTTTCACTTTTTAATACTTGGTTGCAAATCCTTTGCAGTCAATTACAGCCTGAAGTCTGGAACGCATAGACATCACCAGATGTTGGGTTTCATTCCTGGTGATGCTCTGCCAGGCCTCTACTGCAACTGTCTTCAGTTCCTGCTTGTTCTTGGGGCATTTTCCCTTCAGTTTTGTCTTCAGCAAGTGAAATGCATGCTCAATCGGATTCAGGTCAAGTGATTGACTTGGCCATTGCATAACATTCCACTTCTTTCCCTTAAAAAACTCTTTGGTTGCCTTTGCAGTATGCTTTGGGTCATTGTCCATCTGCACTGTGAAGCGGCATCCAATGAGTTCTGAAGCATTCGGCTGAATATGAGCAGATAATATTGCCCGAAACACTTCAGAATTCATCCTGCTGCTTTTGTCAGCAGTCACATCATCAATAAATACAAGAGAACCAGTTCCATTGGCAGCCATACATGCCCACGCCATGACACTACCACCACCATGCTTCACTGATGAGGTGGTATGCTTAGGATCATGAGCAGTTCCTTTCCTTCTCCATACTTTTCTCTTCCCATCACTCTGCTACAAGTTGATCTTGGTCTCATCTGTCCATAGGAAGTTGTTCCAGAACTGTGAAGGCTTTTTTAGATGTTGTTTGGCAAACTCTAATCTGGCTTTCCTGTTTTTGAGGCTCACCAATGGTTTACATCTTGTGGTGAACCCTCTGTATTCACTCTGGTGAGGTCTTCTCTTGATTGTTGACTTTGACACACATACACCTACCTCCTGGAGAGTGTTCTTGATCTGGCCAACTGTTGTGAAGGGTGTTGTCTTCACCAGGGAAAGAATTCTTCGGTCATCCACCACAGTTGTTTTCCGTGGTCTTCCGGGTCTTTTGGTGTTGCTGAGCTCATCAGTGCGTTTCTTCTTTTTAAGAATGTTCCAAACAGTTGTTTTGGCCACGCCTAATGTTTTTGCTATCTCTCTGATGGGTTTGTTTTGTTTTTTTAGCCTAATGATGGCTTGTTTCACTGATAGTGACAGCTCTTTGGATCTCATCTTGAGAGTTGACAGCAACAGATTCCAAATGCAAATAGCACACTTGAAATGAACTCTGGAACTTTTATCTGCTCATTGTAATTGGGATAATGAGGGAATATCACACACCGTGCCGTGGAACAGCTGAGAAGCCAATTGTCCCATTACTTTTGGTCCCTTAACAAGTGGGAGGCACATATGCAAACTGTTGTAATTTCTACACCGTTCACCTGATTTGGATGTAAATACCCTCAAATTAAAGCTGACAGTCTGCAGTTAAAGCACATCTTGTTCGTTTCATTTCAAATCCATTGTGGTGGTGTATAGAGCCAAAAATGTTAGAATTGTGTTGATGTCCCAATATTTATGGACCTGACTGTATATATATACTATATTGCCAAAAGTATTGGGAAGGACCCCTCCAATTCATTGGATTCAGGTGTTCCAATCACCTCCATGGCCACAGGTGTATACAATGAAGCACCTAGGCAAGCAGACTGCTTCTACAAACATTTGTGAAAGAATGGGTCTCAGGAGTTCAGTGAATTCAAGTGTGGTACCGTGATAGGTTGCCGCCTGTGCAATAAGTCCATCTGTGAAATGTCCTTGCTACTAAATATTCCACGGTCAACTGTTAGTGTTAGTGGTATTATAACAAAATATGCGCTGACCTCGCTCTGTCATTTTACATGGCCTACCACTTTGTGGCTGAGTTGCTTTTCTATAATACAACTAACAGTTGACCATGGAATATTTAGTAGCTGGGAAATTTCATGGATGGACTTATTGCACAGGTGACAACCTATCACGGTACCACACTTGAATTCACTGAGCTCCTGAGAGTGACTCATTCTTTCACAAATGTTTGTAGAAGCAGTCTGCATGCCTAGGTGCTTGATTTTATACACCTGTGGCCATGGAAGTGATTGGAACACTTGAATCCAATGATTTGGAAGGGTGTCTCAATACTTTTGGCAAAATAGTGTATGTGAACCAGCACTAGGTCAACTGAATATAGGATGAGTTAATTGTTACCAATGAGGATCTGCATTGCCCTAGATTACATTTCAGAAAACAAGCAAATACATTAACCAGTTCAATTAATTTTTGCATGTATCGTTGGCCCAGCCGCAAGTAAAATTATCATCTTCCTGACTGATGGGCCCTTTTAAATGAAGAAAAATGTGTTTTATTTTCAAGTTACATAATACATGACATGTTTTCTTTTCTCTATTGCCTCATTAACAGACACAGGAACAGCTAAAAATAAGTCTTTCATATTAAAAGACCCCTCGTGGGACAGATAACGTTAATATAATTACTTTAAGGTGCCTTATTACATTGAACTTTCCCAAATAAATTGAAATCACATTTTCGTTTCCTGTCCTTGTAATGGCTCTTGATATGTAAATCCAGTTTAAATGTAAAATATAGCGTTCATTAGATGTTCATTTTTAATAAGCTGCAGTTTGTGTATGTTAAACCTAATGCTAATTGGGTCTTTAATTTCAGAATGTAACCAGATACAGGAATGGAGATGAGCCAACTTGAAGATACTTGTACATCTGTAGTTGTTCAGCTAGTGACTGTGATTAATGCTTTATTAAATTGTTAAATGGATACAATATCCCACTAGTGAGGCTTAATTTTCTTTAACCAATTGTCTACCGGGCACTTTCACCCCCTTCCTACCCGGACCAATTCTCAGCTTTCAATGCTATCGCTCTTTGAATGACAACTGCGCGGTCATACAACACTGTACCCAAATGATATTTTTACCTTTTTTTTTTTTAGGCAGATAGTGCTTTCTTTTGGTAATATTTGATCACCACTGTTTTTTAATGTTTTTGCTAAACAAACGAAAATAGACTGAAAATTTTGGGGGAAAAATGTTTTTCTTATGCAGGCCATAGACGGGGAGAAAAACGGCCGATTTTTCTTTTAAAAAATGAGCGGCCGACGTTACCACCAATGGTAAAAAAAATCGGCCGATTTTCATCCCGTCTACAGCCGGCAAAAAGTGTCCCTGCAGAGAGCTCTGCTATTTCTTTGACAGTTCCTTGACATTTACAGAGGTTGCAACAATGTATCTATTTGTTTCCAAATAAAACCATCTGTATCCTAAATGGATACAAATAGATACATTGTTGCAACCTCTGTAAATGTCAAAGAACTGTCAAAGAAATAGCAGAGCTCTCTGCAGGGACACTTTTTGCCGGACTGGAATTCCTCTTATTTTTCATCATTCTTCTTCTTCTTCTTCTCCTTCTTCATCATCATCCTCTTCTTCTTCTTCTTCTTCTTCATCATCCTTCTTCTTCATCATCATCATCATCATCATCCTCTTCTTCTTCATCATCATTATCATCCTCTTCTTCATCATCATCCTCTTCTTCTTCATCATCCTCTTCTTCGTCATCATCATCCTCTTCTTCTTCTACTTCTTCATCATCATCCTCTTCTTCCTCTTCTTCTACTTCATCATCATCATCCTCTTCTTCTTCTTCTACTTCATCATGATCATCCTCTTCTTCTTCTACTTCTTCTACTTCTTCATCATCATCATCATCCTCTTCTTCTTCTACTTCTTCATCATCATCCTCTTCTTCTTCTACTTCTTCCTCTTCATCATCATCCTCTTCTTCTTCTACTTCTTCCTCTTCTTCATCATCATCCTCTTCTTCTTCATCATCATCATCATCATCATCCTCTTCTTCTTCATCATCGTCATCCTCTTCTTCATCATCGTCATCCTCTTCTTCTTCTTCTTTTTCTTCATCATCATCATCATCCTCTTCTTCATCATCATCCTCTTCTTCTTCTTCATCATCATCATCCTCTTCTTCTTCTTCATCATCTTCATCCTCTTCTTCTTCCTCTTCTTCTTTTTGTCTTCCTCTTGCAGGTTACTGCTCATGCGCAGATTTTTTATCGGTAAAAAATCGGCCGATTTGCCCATTATTGCCGCGAAAATCGGCCGATCGGCAAAATCGGCCGATTTTTTTCCCAACTTTACCGATAAAAAAAAACGGCCAAAATACCGAAAAACGGCTGAACAAATAGCCCACTAACGATCCGAAAATCGGCCGATTTTATTTTCGGCCGAAAAATCGGCCGATTTTCGACCCATCTATGGCCTGCATAAGTTTCTGTTTTAAAAATCTTGCAAATAAGTATTTTTGCTCCTTCACTAATGTGCACTGATGAGGCGGCACTGATTAAGCAGCACTGATGTGCACTGATCAGGAAGCACTGATGAGGCTGCACTGATATGCAGCACTGGTGGGCACTGATATGTGGCACTGATCAGCACTGATAGCCAGCACTGATGTGCATTGATATGGAAGCACTGATGAGGCTGCACTGATATGCAGCTCTGATGGGCACTGATATGCTGCACTGATCGGCACTGGTAGCCAGCACTGATGTGCATTGATATGGAAGCACTGATGAGGCTGCATTGATATGCAGCACTGATGGGCACTGATATGCGGCACTGATCGGCACTGATAGCCAGCACTGATGGGCACTGATAGGCGGCTTTGAAAAGTGGCACTGATGGACACTGATAGGCAGAAGTGATGGGGAGGCACTTATAGGCAACACTGATGGGCACTTATGTGCAGCACTGACTGGTAGTTAAGGGGCTGCACTGCAACTACAGCCATAACATACTATTTGCTATGATATAATGGGCTTTTATTGTAGTGTGTTCACAAATGCTTTAACTTTTTCCCACTGGCCGCACGCATATATGTGGCCTCTTGGTGGGTGGGTCGTTACGCTGATAGGCCTCATATACGCGTACCCAAAAAAACAACTGCGCCGAGAGTCGTACTGTACTGATGGCTCATGGTAAGCTCCTGATCTCTACTTACGATCAGGAGCTTTACGATCATGTGACCGCCATAATTGGCTGTCACAGCGGTCACATGGTTTGTGATCATGTGACCGCCATAATTGGCTGTCACAGCGGTCACATGATCACAAACCCCTCCCCACCTCCTGGCATCTAAAAACCCTTAAAGGGCCAGCATCAAGGGGCTAAGCTGAAAAGGTTTTACTTATGGTATGCACGTAAATACCTACGTTCTAATACATATGTGGCTCCTTACTTTGGGCATTTGTATGTGTTGTTTTACACCTTTTTTAACTTTAATTTTTTTTTTGAGGGGGGCATTTAAACCTGTTCAGTGGATCCTTGCTTTTGGGGTACCTAGAGAGGAGGAAGGGTGGAAGAGATAATAAATGTGTTGCCCAATTTGGAAGGACTTGGAAGAAGTTGAGTAGAATTTTTTAAGCAAAAAAAGGAAAAACCTTTGCAGAATGTAAGCGATGCATGATATGAAATGTAGTTCTTCCACATTTCAGAGAAGTTCTTAAAGTTTTTCAGTCCAACCTACGCTCTGGAGGGTCCTACGCTTGCATCCAATTATTTGAGCTTCAGGAAAAAATGGAGAGGAAAGAAAGGAGATTCTTTTTCTAGCAATCAAAGTCCCTTTGTTCTCCTCGCCTTTCTGCCTATTCCAGATAAGTCTTAAAACCTGCTTGACTTTTGTGATTTCAAAAGTCAGAAGAGATGGCGTGCAATTGTGTGAGAACAATGAGCTGTCTCGTTGCAGAGTTTTGCTGTTGGGTCCCATGGGAGGCTGACAGAAGAGAGGGTACAATGGGGGTGCCATACTGGCAGCACAGGTTTTGTGAAGACTAAGCTGGCTATGTACAAATTACCCTACTGTTATAAGTTATCTACAACAGTGTTTCTCTTCTCTACTGAAGTATATTCCTCTTTATAAAAGACATTTTTAAAGAGTACCACTTGATGTGAATCAGTTTACGTCTCCTCCTATGTAATCGTTAGCATGTATACACCTTGTTAAAGCGGAACTTCACTCTCTCAATCAACATTATGTTAAATCTTTATGCTGTTAGCATTAGCAAATAGATAGGAAAGTATATTATATTTACTTATTTTAAACATTTTTTTGTGACATTTCTTTGGTTACATCCTGGTTTTTGGCCTAGGCAAATGAGGTCATACATCTCAGGAGTCTTTAGGTGGGGAGGGGGGGTTCTCAGTTAAGCACACCCTTCTACCTGCATGCCTGGGCTAAGGGCAGATAGATTCTAGGAAGTAAATGCTGCATGACTCATCTGCCCTTACTCAAGATGGCCACAGCCAGAAATGCTAGGGGGTGTTTTTCCAAGTGATTTCTCAGTAAAATAAAGCTTGGGGCATGAATGGATGGGGGAGTTTGCTTTTCTCTTTACAATGGTCTTGCAGAGCTTCTGGCCTTTCCACCGTGCTGAGTGCCCCCATAGCAAGCCGCTTGCCCTGGGGACACTTTTGCATGCTTGCTTCTAAGCCAGCTCTGTGTGTCTATGGGACACACATAGTGTGGCTCAGTCTCCGCCTCCCTCCTCACTGGCTGTGATTGACAGCAGCAGAAGCCAATGGCTCCTGCTGCTGTGTCTCATCCAATGAGGAGAGAGAGCCCCTGGAGAGCAACTGCTCTTGTGCACATTTCTGGATGGAGATGGGGCTCAGGAGAGTATTAGGGGGGCTGTGGGGGAAGCTGCACACTGAAGGGTTTTTAATTTCATGCATAGAATGAATGAAGGTAAAAAGCCTTCAGCCTTTTGGAACCACTTTAATAGTGTTTATGTTTTGTTGTGCTCAGATGCAGTGTAGTTCCACTTTAAGTTCACATACTGTATATTCCCAGTAACCTCTGTGAAATCACAGGAACATTTACTGGAACACCCATTAAAGCCCATCTTCAAGCAAATACAGCCCTCCAAAAGCCTTTGAAACTCTGCTTGAGCTCCAGCACAGAAACGTTGCCTAACCTCAGATGATATCATCAGTTTGCTGCAGGCAGGAGGAAGCATTTCTTCAGTCTCCTCTCCCCCAGTGATCAGACTGCAAGGAGGCCTAATCTGGTAGGTCCCAATTAATTGTCTGCCTTGAACGTTTCCAAACACTTGCTATACGCAGGAACTTGGGGTTGATTTACTAAAGGCAAATAGACAGTTGCGACAGAGCTTAGTAAATGAGGCAAAGCTTCACTTTGCAAAGAATACCCAATCACGTGGAAGGAAAATAAAATAAACACCATTTTTGCTTGCACATGATTGGATGTTGGAAGTCAACAGAGCTTCTGCTCATTTTCTAAGCTCTGGAGCAACTGCACTTTTGCAAAGAGCACAGTCTATTTGTCTTTAGTAAATCAGCCCCTTTGGCTTCTGTTCAAGTTTGCTCTAAATTCCACCCCCATCCTGTCTAATCCCACTTCTTGTCATTTAATCGGCTAGGAGAGACTACTGGCACTTGAGCAGTATCATTTGATGCTATATCAGCCATGACAGGTCCCCATTAAAAAATAAGGTGGTAATGCCATATTAGAAAGTAATATATTTTAATAAGGGCCGCAAGAGCCGGGCTTTGTCGGTGAAAGACAAATCATTCAAGATTTGACTCCCAAACATTAACGCAACTGTATTTATACACACAAACAGAGTCTGTGCTGCGGGCAGCCTTTAATTGGAAAGGTATGTTTACAAATCTGCACAGACAGGCGCCCTAAGGACCGCATTCGGATGAAAAAGGGGAGCTGACGTTGCTTGTCCCCTGGGAACTGAGGCTGTATGTTCAATAAAATAATTACACACAAATATGACATTGGTAAAGAAGAGCCTCGGATCGCCGTTACCATTGCCGTAGGGTAATGTAGCATTATGATTACTGGAAAACACTGATTTATTTACCCAACCAAGGAGACGGAGTAGCTGTGAGTAAACTGCTAATATGCCGTAAATAAACTCAATTAATTACTGCTAGCTCAGCTATGTTGGTGCTCGCTTCACCGCGTGGTGTCTGAGTATCAAGGGCCCATGATTGGCTCTGTGTTTTGCTATAGAATTGTCAACATATGTTTAAAAAAAAAAAAAAAGACTTGTGACCGCGTAGGCCTCTGACGCACTGGTGATCACTCCACTAACAAATATTTGACAGCCACAGAATCCCCTGAAAGGGCAAGGAAACAACTCTCCTGTTTCTATGATGTAGAGCCCTCACTTGCTGGACCAGTGGGGTGTTTGATGGCAATTCGGCAATGTTTTCGACAGGTAAGGAGTGCTGCCTGTCTGAGCTGGCCAGGAAAGGAGTGATGCTGTAGGAACAGGTAAGTGTTTTTTCAACAATCTGTTGCGATTCTGTAGCTGATGAGTTGCCGCTAGTGTGTCATGGGCTATAGGCAGGCAATAAATGGTTCTAAGATAGAAAACATCACTCTGAGTCCAGGTTCACACTGATGTGGTGCGGAATTTGCAGCGTTTTCTGTGTGAATTCCGCACATCATCACAATCGCATCCCGTTCATGCGAACCGCTGTGGGTGTGTATGTTAAGTTGACAACACCCCGAAATCCGTGTGCAAAACACGGTGCGATGTGCAGAATCGTGTGAATACCCATGCGATCCATTTCTAGTGTGGAACGAAAAAAGGGTCCTGCACCTTTTTGGTGCAGATACGGTGCGATTGGAGCCATACAAAGTGTATGGCTTCAATCGCACCGCATGCAATTCGCATGCGATATGCACAGGAATGCGGTGCGGTTCCTGTGTGAATCACATACGATATACCGCACTGCACAAGTGAGAACCCAGCCTCAATTTTGAATATGACTTACATTAATCAGGCTCTGTCTGGTCTTCAAGGGGTAGTCTGCTCCCTGGAGGGATAATATCCAGCTTGTTGAACAATCCCCCTACATGCAGCCCCCGTCTAATGTAGAATCGTGGTGGGTAGCAGCTTGTCAGCAAAGGAGATATCATTGTCCATTGTTCTTGAGTGAATCGGTCTGCGGCCTCCCTGAGGGTTGCTTTAAAGTGTATGACCACTTTTGCAGCAAAATTGAGATAACACCTACTTTATATTTCTTACATGTTCCCATTCACATAGCATTGCTTAAAGCGGTATTAAACCAAAAATAAAAAATGTAATATATACTGCAGCTTACCAATCATTAACTGTGGCGGCTCTATTCATTTTCTTTTTTTTAGACTTTTTCCTCTGTTTTCCCTTTGATCTGGCCAGTAACACACCTCCTGTATTATACAGACAGCACTTTGGATGAAGGAGCACAGGGGGCACCTTTGGACAGAAGCATTGTCAGTCTGGGGGGAGGGGAGAGTTAGAATTGCTACCAGATTTAATTACAGTAACAAACTGAAGCTGAACTCCTGCTAATACTTTATAATCAGTTACAGCAGTTTTTTTTTCATTTTTGGATAAAGGTTTTACATAAATAAATAAAAGCTGATCATTTTAACCACCCCTGCCAGTGGTAAATGGTCTGTATCATCCCTGTAACTACAGGAGAGCGTTTCTGTTGAAAAATAACAGACTTACTGACTGAATCACCAGATGAAAATAGAAGAAAGAAAGCCTTTCTAATGCAGCCATCGCATCTAAGAATCGGTAAGCTGCAACAGAATAGAGGTTTGCTTTTGAGTTTAATACTGCTTTAGGCTCTACACTGGCACACTGGCTTAAAGAAATGACGCTCCTAGTGGAGTTTAGTGTTTTGCCTGTAGAAGCAACTACTTTTATCCTGTGTGTCCATGCACATTAGGTACTCTAGAGGCGTTTTTAAAGCGGAGCTCCACCCATAATGGGAAGTTATGTTTTAAAGACTGGTCCTCCACGCCCCGTTAATTGGCACCTTGGGGAGCGAAGGGGGTGAAATTGTCAGGTACCAGCTCCCACTTCCTCTTCGATTGCCTAGGCGATTGGAAACAGAAGTTGTCCTTTCCCTCCCCTGCTCCCTGTAGTCATCTGGTACACGTGACAGGTCTCAGAAGACTACGAGATCATTCAGAAAGTGCAGCGCTATGTGCGTCACAGCCAGGTGTGGCAAACAAGGCATTTGCCTAGTGCGGCATTTTTCAGGGGGCAGCACTGCCCCCCAGAAGAAGGAATGTAAGAAGAGACACACAGCATGGGGACCAGGTGGGATCCAAGGGAGGCTGCGGACTGCTTGATGGTGCATGGAGAGCCCGATGCTCATTCCCAGGGATGTTCAGAACTGTGAAGGTGAGTGTCTTCTCTCTCTCGGCGGGGTGGAGGGGTGGCCAGTGTATCAGGGGCGGTGGTAGTGGAAGGCTCTCTCGGGTGGGGGGGGTGTTGGTCGGTGTCAGGATCTCTCTGTGGGAGATGTTGGGGGACAACTTTTGGTGTTGCCTAGGGCAGCATAAAACCTAAATACACCACTAGCCGGGTGCCTACACTGAAGATGTTGGCGCCGGGAACACAGGGCAGTCGATGAACCGGGCTGCAGGAGAGACACTGAGGGATCGAGGGACAGGTGGGTGGCTGTTTTTTAAAAGTCTTTTATTTTTTCACAGTGTGACTGGAAGTCCGCTTTAAGCTTAGCATTTAGAGGCAGAAAAAACCCTTCTGTTTTGCTTTTTTTGAGAGTGTTTTCTGGCAGAAAAAAAACGCTAAATGCTCCTAACTGCTAGTACAAAAAACACTCAAAATTAGTGTTTTTTTCTGCCAAAAGCATTGCATGAAGCCTTAAAGTGATATTAACGTAAATAAAAATAACAAACATGTTCTACTTACCTGCTTTGTGCAGTGGTTTTGCACAGAGCAACCTGGATCCTCCTTCTCGGGTCCTCCACCAGCTCTCTTGGCCCCTCCCATCTTCTGAGTGCTCCGGGGGCACCCAAGCAGTCACGCTCTTGGGCCGTGGCTCTACGTGTCCATTCACACACACAGCTGCGGCTAGGTGCCTCCCACTCCCGTATGGCTCACTTTCTGTGATTAACAGCTGGAGCCAATCAGGAGTGAGAGTCCCTGGAGACCTGAGGCTCTCGTGGATATCGCTGGATCAAGAGGGGAATTGGGTAAGTATTAGGGGGGGCTGGGTAGGCTGGTACACACAGAAGGTAAAAAAACCTTGAGCCTTTAGAACCAACCAAATATATTTAAAATGCTGCTCACCTTTTTTATTCCCTGAAAAATCATATAAAAATCTTACCTAGCTTTCCCCTTCTATTTAATATTAGGTGGGGTTGGGGAGATATGTTTACCAGTCTGTACTGTGCTGGCAGGTCTTCATTATCAGTTGTAAACTGGATTGTACACTGTGTTAACAATGGGTTAAAAATCTCAAGGCTTGGGGTGTGGATTATATGTTAATACATTTAAAACCAGCTGTCCCTCTGTCTTTCCCCTAATTGCACATTGGAAGCAGCCTATATTACTCCGTGTGGCTAAGTGGTTAGCACTTCTTCCTAGCAGCAATAGGATCATTGGTTTGAATCCCAACCATGGCACTATACCTGTTATATGCAAATAATATTTGTGTTCCAAAGAAATATGTATGCCCTGAATGCAGAGTGTCACTGCGCATGAATGGGTAATGTCATCGGCCATTGCCGATGTGAATATCTCCTAAAGGGTATATATTTAGGAGATATTCATTGTACCTACGGGTAAGCCTGATGGTAAGCTTACGTATCGGTACAATTTAAAAAATAGAGTTTACTAGCACTTTAAGAAATATTTTAAAAAATCAGGTATGCTGTCTTAATGGGAACACGTAACAGACTTGTAGTGGAAATTTCTCAGATTTGACTGCAATGGTGGAAAAAAAAAAGAACGTGGATCAAGGGGGAAGTATTTTAAAAATAAAATCTAGTATTTTTACATTTGTAGCTTTCCCTAAATAATACCTGTGGATCCTGCCAAAAAGGGTGACATTGTCCTGTCCTTGTCTCCTAATTGTGCTCCTCCACATTACCCTCTCACAAGTACCCTCTCACATGTACTTCCAATGGATACTACAAGTGGTCGTGCTGATGCACGTTGTGCAGGTATGGTTTACCATCAGGAAACCCAATTTGCAGCAGGTAGCATTTAAACAGAAAGTGGTTGCAAAGAATCTGAGCAGTATTACCATGCACCAACTTCAGTCAGACAGCAAATTAGAGGCAAGTGGAATGTTTTACCACTTTCATACTAAAGATGGAAAACCTCCTTAAAGCTGAATTCTAGGCACTTTCCTTTACATACAATCATGGCCAAAAATATTAACACCTGTGCACTTTTGTCAGATAATGCACCACTTCACCCAGAAAATTGTTGCAATTACAAATGTTTAGGCATTCTCATGTTTATTTCTTTTGTTTGTATTAGTATGACACAAAAAGAAAACAAAAAGCCAAATCTGACACATTCCACACAAAACTCCAAAAATAGACTGGACAAAATTATTGGCAAACTCAATTTTATATTTGGTAGCACACCTCTTGGGAAAAATAACTGAAACCAATCGCTTGCTGTAACCATCTATGAGTTTCTTACACCTCTCTATTAGAATTTTGGAGCACTCTTCTTTCGCCAGCTGCTCCAGGACTCTCAGATTGGAAGGGTTCCTTTTTCCCAACTGCTTTTTTGAGATCTTTCTACAGGTGCTCTATGGGATTGAGATCTGGACTCATTGCTGGCCAGTTCAGTACTCTCCAGTGCTTTGTCTAAAACCATTTCTGGGTGCTTTTTGATGTGTGGTTTGGGTCATTGTACTTCTGTATGACCCATGACCTCTGACGGAGACACAACTTTCTGACACTGGGCCCTACATTGCACCCCAGAATTTTTTGGTAGTCTTCAGATTTCATAATGCCATGCACACAGACAAGACATCCACTGCCTGCAGCAGCAAAGCAAGCCCAAAACATCAGTGAATCTCCACCATGTTTGACTGTAGGGACTGTATTCCTTTCTTTAAAGGCCTCTTTGATTTTTCTGTAAACAGTAGAATGATGGGCTTTATCAAAAGGCTGTAATTTAGTTTCATCTGTCCACAGCACTTTCTCCCAAACGGATTTTGGTTTCCTCAGGTAAGTTTTGGCAAACTCCAATCTGGCTTGTTTATGTTTCTGTGTCAGCAGTGGGGTGCTCCTGGGTCTCCTACCATAGCGTCCCTCTTCATTCAGATGGCGACGTATAGTGCGAGCTGACACAGTTGTACCCTGTGTCTGAAGGTCAGCATGAATTTGTCTGGAAGTTGATCAAGGTTCTTTATCCACCGTTTGAACAATCCTTTGTTGCAATCTCTGATCAGTTTTTCTCTTTCATCCACATCCAGGGAGATTAGCTACAGTGCCATGAGCTGTAAACTACTTGACAATGTTGCGCACAGTGGACACAAGACCATTAAAATCTCTGGAGATGGACTTGTAACCTTGAGATTATCCATGCTTTTCCACAATTTTTGTTCTCGAATCCTCAGACAATTCCTTGCTGTTCTTTCTCTTCTCCATGCACCATGTGGCACACAGAGACACACAACAAAAAGGTTGAGTCAATTTTTCTTCATTTAATTGGTTGTCGGTGTGATTTCTATATTGTCAGCACCTGTTAATTGATACAGGTGAATTTAATTACAAATTACAGGAACATTACAAACATGGAACGCAATTATTTCTCACAATTTTGAGAAGGTGCCAATAATTGTGTCCAGTCTATTTTTGGGGTTTTGCGTAGAATGTGTCAGATTTGGCTTTTTGTTTCTCCAGTTTTTTGTGTCATACCAATACAAACAAAAGAAATAAACATGCCTAAACATTTATAATTGCAACAGTTTTCTGGGTGAAGTAATGCATTTTCTGACAGAAATGCAGGGGTGCCAATATTTTTGGCCATGGCTGTATATTCCTCAATAATGACAAAGTGCATAAATCTACTTTGTATGCACCAAATGCCTCTGCAAAACCAGATATTACATTGTAAAAATAGTGACATTGTCACTGCTATGGAAGGGATCCAGCGGCTTCACCCACAATAGGAGTCTGCAGAAAAGTACTGGAGAAGTGGAGACAAGACTACTCACCCTAGACAAAGAGAGAAAGCAGCAGGAAGCTCCTTCACAGAGAGAATGTTTCACGCTGGATTACTGCACAGATCTGGAAGGAATACACAAAGCACACAAAGATTCTAGTAGGAATACATATGCCTCTTAGACAATACTGTAGACAATATTTGATTTTTATGGAGTTCGCCTTTATATAAGGGCCCATAGCACTTTTGTGCTTTTAATTCCCCATTTGCTGCCTCACAGTTATTACACATATCTCCCCAATTCTTAAATTCCTAACAGCAAAGGGATAAGATCAATACATCAAGCCCGCAGTCTTTCTCGTGACGTGTAATAACGCCATTTAATAACCGTTATCTGGACTATCCTCCGCTCTCTCTAGAGTTGAACCCCAGTTATCTCCTCAGCTGTCAGTCCCCGCCGCCAGGCTTGGAATACCAAACACCCTCCTTTGCGCACGCACTGACCCTTTTCGCCCCAATCCGAGCCTAGATGGCAGGAAATTAAATTCCGATTTAAAACCATGCCAGAACACTACAGAGCAATAAACAAGAACCTGCGTTTGCCGAAGTACACAGTCGTCCGTCCTTGTGTTCAGCAATGAGAAATCGACTCAATGAAATCTTCCTGGACTTTGCTTTCTGAAACGCGGAGGTATCCCTAAAAGGAAACTCAATAAAAGAAAAAAAAATACTTATTACGATGCCGAGCCAGAAACCTTTTATTTCTGCTTGCAGTTCTTCTGACCTTTTCCAGTAAAAAGTTTTATTTTTTAAAATATATTTCTAGACAAAACTTTTTATTTAAAGTATAACTTAAGGCAAAACTTTTTTTTTGTTTTGGATAGAGTGGAGAGGAATTAGAAAGCATGTCAGTTTTTATTGCTGTCTGTGTCCCCGTTAAGGAGATACACCCTCTCCATTTGTCATGCTTCCATTATCATTGAAAGTGAAAGTAAAGAAAATCCCAAATTTTGGGTTGTCCCCAGAAAAGTAATAGAGGGGAAATCTTCCAATGGTGACACTGGTACTGGTAACATGGGCGGTCCCCCAAGGAATTCCCTTAATTTGCAGGAATTTCTTCTCACTTCCTGTTTGGCTATGGGACAGGAAGTGAAGAGAAATCTCCACAATGGGACAAAGATGGGAAAAAAAATCTAACAGGGGTTATCACCCTCCCTTGCTCTATCCAAAATAAAAAAAAGTTTTGCCTATAGTTATTCTTTAATTTTGGGTAGAGTAAGGATTGGTTTGTACCCATAAGTTTTTTTTTCAGTCATTGTCCCGTTATGATTTCCCTTTGCTTCCAGTCCCAGAGACAAAACAGGAAGGAAAAGGAAATCTCTCCTCTAAGTGATGGAAATCCCTTCTTAGAAAGCTGTCACTGGAACAGTTGTATCCAAAATAACCACCAGAAGGACACAGCTAAGTGTAGTATAAAGGTGCTTTAAAAGTGATTAAAAAATGGCCACTCACAAACATAAAGAAGAATAGCCCATATCAGAACCAGATGCTTTTCCAGGGCACAGGGCCCAACACATCAGATGGAAACAACTGGCATCCTTCTGTGGTGGTTCAGATCACACACAGCCCAGCAGAGTACAGCAGGGAAATGCCAAAAGTGTCACAAATGGAATTTGAAAATGGGCGTGGCTAAATGTTTTAGGGGACACCTCCTTTTTCAAGCCTGCCCAATGGGATTTACTGTGGGCAATTTATACAGAAGGGGATACAGACATTTTACATAGGGAGGAGACAGGGCAGAGAAGGATCAGGGTTGGACCTGTATGCGAAGGGCTGAAGGAAGACAGAGAAGGGGGCAGAAGACAAGGTGTGCCCTACAAAGAAGAAACTGTTGACAGCAGAAGAGGGGATGGAATCTATAGACAGAAACAAGGAGAGAGATCAAAAAACCAAATGTGAAGAGAAACAAACCCACAACCCAGAAGCCGATGTGTAGAGAAAATGAATTAAATTGTGGACATCAAAAGGTGGGGGGGGGGTATAGAAATTCCAATCAAAACATTCTGTATCAAAGAAAAAACACCATAATAAACTATAAAAAAAAAAAAAATAATAATAAATTGACAGTTATTAACAATTGGGTAGAGTGAAGTGGAACTGCATCTGATTACAAAAAAACTTTAAAAAAAAACATTCACAAAGTTAAAAAAAAGCATAACTTATACTGGATAACTGACAATAAAAAAGTACCAATAATGCATATTAATAAAATAATTTATTGTAAGTGCAAGTAAATTTGAAATAAAAATGAACAAATGAGAATAATTTACATATTGTATACACATGTATACCAAGTGAGCTCCTGTATAGTAATACCAAAAATACCAAAAAAACCTAGGTCAAATGAATGTTTTTAATGAAAAAAATCCAATAGGTTTATCTATGGCATAATCTCTGATATTGTCCAGTAAAGGATGTACACTTAGCGATGTCCTGCAGTACCCATACTTTGAGACCTGCCGTAGATTGGTCATGTTTCAACTTGAAATGCCTACACTGTGATCTATACTGACCACACAGTGTGGATATCCAACATAAAGTAAGCCACTTTGCCATAAAATAAGCCACTTTGTGATCTAGTGCCAAAGAGGGATTAGATCACAAATTTAGATGAGCAAACTTTGGAGGCATTTGATACGCCACTGTAATGGCCTCTGGACATATCAATGAGTTAGAGGCCTTAGGAGAAACCACAGATGGGACTGGTCCCTATTTTGTTAATATTTGAAGAAGATACCAAGTTTATGGGGCCAGTCTGTATTGGGGAGGATCTGATAGATAATATTGGGGTCACAATATCAGAATGGTGCTCTCCCAAAAGCCATGTAGAGTTCTGCTGAGACTTGTTAAAGCACTATGGACTAAAGGGTCCGAGTTAGAAATGATTCTAGTGGCTGAATTTCTCTTCATGGACTTATTACGATTTTT
The DNA here is from genome assembly GCF_062004578.1 of Staurois parvus. Lineage (NCBI taxonomy): Eukaryota > Metazoa > Chordata > Amphibia > Anura > Ranidae > Staurois > Staurois parvus. Next base: position 1,519,965 of record NW_028318045.1, on the reverse strand, counting down.
AAGGTGTAGAGTATTGAAAGACATGGATCTTTTATACTTCCTCATATTCACGATGTTAAAATTGGATCTGGGTTTCAGACTCATTAGAGATGGAAGAGTATGGTGAAGAGGAAGAGTATTCTTATGTTCTGCCCAAAAAAGACTCTTATCATCCTGATAGTCTTGGAGGTCCCTTTCTATTTTTTTCATTTTAGTAGCTACTGTATCATCTTCAGCCTTGTGAACTCTGTTCTTTAGGACTGAGATCAATTTTCCAAATAAGACATGATTGGTATCTCTTTAAAAGCACTACTTCTTTATATTTCTGAAACTTTCTTTCTCTTTGTTGTATGATAATATCTATCCATTTCAAAGAGTAGATATCAGAAATATGCCCCCCATTCCTTAATAAGGTCTGGTTCAAGAAAATCACATTATTTGTATAAGCATAGACCTCTGGGGGTAATTTTAATATAGCTAAAAATGATATGAGATTTAAAGTGATGCTAAACTCACACATACTTTTAATAAATGAAAAGCAATATGTTTAAATAAAAGAAGAATATACCTCCTATCTCTCTCCTTCTTTTCATCTCTCAAAGCTTTTTTTCTGCTGTTCTCAGACTTCCTGTTCTAGGATGGCTAGGTTTGTTCTCCAGGCCCCCCTTGTGTATGTAAACGTAGCCACCCTTTCCTACTCATCCCTGTGGTGGGCTACACATCTACGTGCAAATGCATTCAGTGCTATGGGAATTGTAGTATGCACAGGTAGAGCATGTGATCAGAAACAACGGCATTGTTTGCCCCACTCTAGTTGCACTGGGACTCATCAGCGGAGGATTAGGAGTGTGTACAGATAAAAAAAGATTGCAAAGAACAGTAAGAAATTAAAAAAAAAAAATCCATGGTATGCTTGGGATTTTAGAATGATTTCTAAATCGGATCAGAGGAATAGATTGGGCAAAAATCTAAGGTTAGTGCTACTTTAAGTTACTGGGTTTCCATGCACTTTATGTGCAGTAACCAACAGCAAATATTCAGCATTCACTCTGGTAAAGTAAGATCGGCACAATATCAGTTTTCTTTACAGACATACACTCACCGGCCACTTCATTAAGTACACCTGTTCAATTGCTTGGTAACACAAATTGCTAATCAGCCAATCACATGGAAGCAACTCAATGCATTTATGCATCTAGATGTGGTGAAGATGACTTGCTGAAATTCAAACTGAGCATCAGAATGGGGAAGAAAGGGATTTAAGTGACTTTGAATGTGGCATGTTTGTTGGTGCCAGACGGGCTGGTCTGAGTATTTCAAAAACTGTTGTTCTACTGGGACTTTCTCTAGGGTTGAGAGAATGGTCCGAAACAGAGAAAATATCCAGTGAGCAGCAGTTGTGTGGACGAAAATGCCTTGTTGATGTCAGAGGAGAATAGGCAGACTGGTTCAAGATGATAGAAAGGCAACAGTAACTCAATATGGACCATAATCTCTGAGGAATGTCTCCAACACCTTGTTGAATCAATACCACAAAGAATTAAGGCAGTTCTGAAGGCAAAAGGTGGTCCAACTCAGTGCTAGAAGGTGCATCTAATAAGTGTATAACATAACTAAACTGACCATAGTGGTATATGATCTAATTCTGGACAGGCCTCCACATGCGCTGCTGGGATGACCGTGTATGGAAACCGTGACGGCCACTCAGCCTTTGCAAAATATTGACAGACTGAGAGGAGCCGTTGCTGATAACATGGATCCACACAGCCAACGGTTACATCCACTTATGGATGGATGTCCAAGCGAGGATGCATCTTTCTGCATCTAGGGCTGCTCATTCATCCATAACTGCAGGTTACCTCCCAGCCTGTCATTACTTTGCACAGGCTAAGCAGCCACAGCTATTAGCAAACACCTGTCATCAGAGCCACAAGAATCTGCTGATTGTTACCGCTGGAATCCTAATCACACGCTTGAAGGAGGCCTAACACTTTACTAATGATGTTAAAACAAGTAATTATGACACTGGGGTGCGACAGTGCTTGGGTGGTATTATCATGTAGAAAGCTGTGTGTTATATAGTATACTCCAAATTGTTTAGCGGGATGCCAGGGGGGGAGGACACATCAGTTTGTATAATTTATAATTAAAATCCAGGCAGATATACAACTTCACTAATCCATTCTTTAACAGGGATACCTTTAATAACTCTAGCCAATCCAAAACCTAATGTCAAAATACATTTGAATCACACATCTAAATCCTAAAGTCAAATATGCATTGGAAACACTTGTCAATGCACATCAATAATGCCCCATTGTACAAAGGATACACCTGTTAACACACCTGCCTATCCCTAGGTTCACACCCAAACATTTTCTGAAATGTTTTGCAGAAACGCACTACAGTCCATTTAACATGATTTCCTAAGGGACATGTTCACATCTCTTCATTTTCACCCAGTGCATTTTTTGGAAAGGGCCAGGGACGTTTTTGGTTCTATAGACTTCAATGGAAACGCTGCAGAAAAGCATGTAGTGCATTTTTGCAGCATTTTTACTGCATTTTGCATTTTAAATCTACCTAGCAACAAGAAAAAAAAAAGCAAAACGCGGCAAAAATGCGTAAAAAACAACGCAAACCGCAATGCAGAAACGGTTCAAACGCAAACTGCATAGGTGGGAACCTAGCCTAACACTACAAAAAGCATACATCCCCCCCCCAGTTCCCTACACACAGTTGAACATTCTTCCCCTAGGTACTTCAGCAGTACAGGCTGTCGCCATTGGACAATGTAGGTTTTCACCATGGGGGAGGAGTGTAGTTTTGGAAGCTAGTGGAGGGGCTGGGGTGGGAGTCATAAAAATTGTCAACTTTAAGGGCCAAATTAGAATGTGTGTGCATAGAGATGCATTTTTTGTAGCATTAGGCAGGTGCATCGTTATGTTTCAACAAACGTTCCCTTTGTGCATTGACATGCTATGTTGACACGTACTTCCAATGCGTTTTTGTAGTCAGGCTTTGGGATAGGCAAAGTTAACAGCCATTGAGTAAAGCTTGGTAATACCTGTTGCCTACTCATCAAAATTATTATTATTATACAGGATTTATATAACGCCAACAGTTTGCACGGCGCTTCACAAAATGAAGGTAGACATTACAATTAGAATACAATTTAGCCCAAGGGGAAACAGAAGGCACTGATCCTGAGAGCTTACAATCTAAGAGGAAGGGTGAGTGATACAAAAGGTAGTAGCAAAATGCATATTATAGGCATTTTGATGCTTTGCCATTGACTTCCATGGATTTCCCAAAAATCAAAAATGTACTAAAATGTTTTAGCACAGAGCATAGTATTGAGATGCTGTGTAAATGAGCTCTTTATCTCTCTATTTATTTTCTATAGGCAGTATATGTATGCAAATCTGGCTTTGTGTTAGCATTTTATACCCAGAATGGAAGAGGGAGGGCCAATCAGCCTCTGTTGCACAATGCTGACATAGATATCAGAAAGAGTAGAGTGATGACGAAACCAGGGAAAGGTCTGACCAAGCATTATTGCTTAAAGTATTTGTGAACCCTTGACTTGTAAAGCAACCCATTCAGTTTAAAATAGAAATGAAAGGCTATGCGGAGGGAGTTGTGTCAGCACAGGTTTGATCACTGCAGGACAGGAAGGCTGTGCTCCCAGCACAGCCATAAAACTGACCACGCTGAAATGCATGTGCTTTCATTGTTAGCATGGTCAGTTTTAAATAGGAAAGCAGGGAGACTGGCAAGGTCACCAGGTATTTCACACAAAGGAAGGGATACAAAGAGAACAGGATACAAGATACAATAGACAGATATCATGAATAAGAAATGTTGGGGCAACATTCTTTAACTGTAGTGGAGAAAAGTGAGGTCACTAACTTGGCTGTCATGTCTGTCAGGAGTGTCTGGATCACATGACTGGCTGAACAAAATTAAACATCCTTTATACAGGAAAAACATCATATTTATGTTTTTTACTTAAGTGATATGTAAACAGTCTGGAGCTCAGTTAAAAAGAAAAGAGGAAATAGAAAAATAAAACACTGGCTGGTCAGCGGATTAGAACCTCCTGGATTGGATGACGAAAATGGATTGGGCAAATAGCCGTGACATGGATTTCTAGCTGTGCACTCATCTCTCTATCTTGTGTCTATATTTCTGCCTCTAATGTGGGAGAATACGAATCCTCTATCTGTAGGATTTAAAATAATGAAACGGGGTATTATTCCATGGGCTTGCTAAATAATTTTTTGTCCGGATTTGCACGGCAGCTCATCTTTTTAGACATCGAAGCCGTGGATTTATAAATAAATACCTAGGCTTCTAGTTACCATGGCAACTGTCAGGCCCGATCCCGGGGTCAGTGCTGGTCAGGGTGAATTTTAAGCACCGTCTCTCCTTGGTCCAAAAGCAGCGACTCCCTGTCTGGCAGACACACAAAGCAGGCAGCCACGATGGACAGAGAGAGAAGGACAAAATGGGGGCATTGTGGGTTAAATGACGCCATGTGGGGGGTTGAGCATTGCATGGATGTGCTGTGAATGTGCAGGCATCCGTAATGAAAATGAGCAAATATGATGGAGGTGCAGATGGATTAAACCATCAGGTTGTTATTTTTATTTTTTTGCTCTTTCTGCATCAAGAAGTTTATTGGGTTATACTGAATTTCTATAGCCACATTGGCGGCACATTGAAATTATTTTTCAACAGTTACTCAGGGCCCATATAGATCGCTGTGCATGCGTAGAGGTGCATTTTTTGTAGTGTTAGGTGGTTGCATTGTCGTGCTAATTTGCAATTCCTTCCTCCTAAGAATTTGGAGTGGATGGAGTTAAAGTGGAACTAAACCTTCCTATTCTTTACAGCAAGGAAGCTGCCATCTATCTTAGCCTCTGTTTGATCTACCGTTACCACGGTGCTGCACATGCGATCAGTTATGACTCCATTTGATGGCTTCACAGTTCAGTTATGAGCTAACATATGCATCCTAGTAACTGCAACAGTTATCATTCCCAGCATATCGTGACAGTAACTGTTATAGGAAACAGTTAAATGTGTGGGTTTAGGTCTGCTTTAACAGCTGTTCAGGGACAATTTATCAAAACTGGAGCAGAGACAGCTGGTCGGCATGGCAAATCTATAATTTCTGTAAATCCACCATCGCTAAATATGGATAGCTGAGGACTCATACTCCCTTTGAGGAACTAAGTCTGGACACATCTTATGTCCCTCACTTCTTATCTCAACTGTACAAATTTTTGGTGGCTCCCCTGGCAGTCTTCATCCCACCGTATATCTGTAAGTGGGAGGAAGACCTGCACATTACTTTTTCCGCAGCCCATGTAGACTGAGCTATCTTGTTTGCTCACAAACCTTCCATTGCCAACAGATTTCAAGAGCAAGGCTATAAGATCTTATGTCAATGGTATTGGGTCCCGGTGACGCTTCATAAAATCTCTCCACAGGTATCTAACCTCTGAAACCTGTTGGAAGTGTGGTCTGCATATTTTTTGGGACTGTTCAAAATTACGCCTTTTTTGGGACCAGGTGTAGCAATTGGTGCTCAATCTCACATCAATAGATTTGGGGAATAACCCTGCAAAGTAATTGCTTTATCTTAACAATGTTCCAATCTCACAGTATAAATCTTTCCTTACGGTGCATTTATTGAATGCAGCACAGATGTGTATTCCAGCTCTCTGGAAACAGCCGGTTATCCCTCTGATTTCTCTGTGGCTATCCAAAATCAAAGACTATGAACATATGGAAAGCTTAATAGCTTCTCTCCTCCAGAGGGAGGAGAAAGTTCATGGCACGTGGTATTTGTGGTCACTCTTCTTTTATTCTGACACCTATCAGGAACTGATGAATTCCTAAGGCGTTTGAAGTTTCTCAAGAAATTTTGACCCCCTTCCAGCTCTTGTCCGGCAGAATTCAACCTGGATGACTATGGTTTGACCTTCATTTATTACCCTTGGTATCCTCTGCAAGCTGTGGTTTCCTTTCCTCCTGGCGCATTCAAACCCCCACCCCACTTTTTTTGCCCTCTCCTTTTATTTTGCATTTTTTGCTTTGTGAACTGAGGTTGCTTGATATTCGGATCTTGCCTTTTTGTTGTTTATTATATTACAAATTTCCAATCAAGGCCTTTTTGTCTATAGCTCATGACTTTGATTTTTTTTATTTCTCTTTAACTGTTTTTGTTGACGTGTATACGTTCCCACAACTGTGTCTGAGCTGTCTTGTGCTGATTGAAGTGGCTGTACACTAAGATAGGTAACCCATGTCTTTTGCAAAATAAAGAAATTAATATAAAAAAAAAAAAGCTGTAGCAAATGGAATCTGGAGCAGCTGTTTGTGGCAACCAAGCCAAATATTTATTTTTGCTCCAAAAAAAAAGTCCAAAAACGCTGGTTTGCCGCGTTTTACTGCGTTTTTCAGTGAAAGAGTATTTTTACAGCTAAAAAGCTCCTCTGGAAACCCACTAGTTCTGTTTTTTTTTCCCTGCCAAAAAATGCCTCTCCCAAAAAATGCTGATTACAGTCTACAGTGTGCATGGACACATACGATGACATGCTGGGGAAGTTTAGCTAACAAAATGGAGGAACTGGAGCTGCTGATACACAAGGAGGATTTTGACTTCATAGGAATATCAGAAACTTGGTTTGATAGCTCACATGATTGGGCAGCATCTATGCAGGGGTATGCCTTGTATTGGAGGGACAGGGAGGGCAGAAGAGGAGAAGGGGTTTGCCTGTATATCAAAAATTATTTGCTAGTAAATGTGAGGGATGACATGGCAAATGGGGTGTGGGGTGAGGTGGAATCCCTGTGGATGGAACTCCAAAGGGAAGAGACATGTGGGAAAATAATAGTGGGGATATGCTACAGGCCCGCTAACCTGAAGGATGAGGAAGAGTTGGATCTCCAATCACAGTTAGAAATGTCAGCAAGGCAGGGCAATGTCATCATAATGGGGGACTACCCAGATATTGACTGGGCGGAAGGAACAGCTCACTCATATGAGGCCAGTCATTTCTTAAATGTCTTACAGGACAACTTCATGAGCCAGTTAGTGGATTCCCCGATTAGAAAGAATGCATTGTTAGATCTATTAATTACAAACAACACAAATCTAGTCGCAGATGTGGGAATACAGGACACCTTGGGAAACAGCGATCATAGGATCAGCGAACATTCAGCATAAATCAAAGGGGTAGTACAAAAACACTAAACTTCAAAAGAGCCCACTTTTCTAAACTACGCTCAATACTACAGGAAATTAAATGGGACCAAATCTTAGAAACATTGAACACTGGGGAAAAATGTGAATACTGTAGGAACATATCAAATAAAGGTATTATCCTGTGTATTCCAATGGGCAATAAATATAAAAGAGTGAAGGTTAAACCTGGGAGGTTAAACTGTATTTAAAAGGACATTTTAAAGAGAAAATAATGGCCTTCAAGAAATATAAGGTAGAGGGGTCATTGTCAGCATTCCAACACTACAAGGAATGAAATAAAAGTGTAAGAGAGCAATCAGGGTGGCAAAAATAGACTACAATAGACACATAGCAGAGAAGAGTACAAAGAATCCCAAGAAATGTTTTAAATATATTAATAGTAAAAAAGCAAGATCTGAAAATATTGGCCCCCTAAAGGATGATGAAGAGAAGCTGGTTACAAATGACAAGGAGAAAGGACTGTATCATTAGTAACACACCACAGAATGTACCCTTGTGGCTAACAGAAGATAATGTCTGGAAAAGACTAGAAAATCTCAACAAAAATAAATCACGAGGACCAGATGACTTATACCCAGGAGTCCCCAAAGAACTCAGTTAAAGTCAGGTTATAGCCAGGCCACTATACCTAACTTTTATGGGCAGCATACTGACAGAAATAGTACCAACTGATTGGCAAAGGGCCAACATGGTACCACTATTCAAAAAAGGGCAGAGACATTCACCTGGGAACTACAGAGCAGTCAGTCTAACATAAATAGTATGTAAACTAATTGAGGGGATGTAAAGGGACTATATCTAAGAATTTGCTGAAGAAAACAGTATAATTAGTAGTAATCAGCATGGATTTACAAAAGGTTGTTCTTGCCAAACCAATCTGTTAACATTCTATGAGGAAGTGAGCAGCCATCTAGATAAAGGAAGGGTGGTGGATGTGGTGTATCTGGATTTTGCAGAAGCTTTCGATACATTTCCACATACACGTTTAATTTACAAACTAAGATCTATAGGCATGGAACACAGGGTATGTTCACGGATAGAAAACTGGTTCCAGGGACGCTTCCAACGGGTGGTGATAGATAGCAAGTACTTGGACTGAAGTGATATGCGGGGTACCACAAGGCTTTGTCCTGGGGCCAATTCTGTTTAATTGTTTTTTAAATGATATAGAGGTTGGTATAAATAGCTCAATCTCAGTATTAGCTGAAGATACAAAGCTAAGGCAAGAATTTCACAAGAAGATATAGAAACTTTACAAGAAGACCTCATTAAAATAATAGGGTGGGCAAATACATGGCAAATAAGGTTTAATGTTGAAAAATGTAAAGTAATGCACTTGGAGGCTAAAAATATGAACGGAAATTACTCGCTAGGAGGAGAACCTCTGGAGGAATCCAGGATGGAAAAAGATATGGAGGTCCTAGTCTATGACAGGCTCAGCAATGGCATGCAATGCCAAGCTGCAGCAAGCAAAGCAAACAAAATATTAGTGTGCAGTAAAAAGGGAATTTACTCAAGAGATAAAACTATAATTCTGCCACTTTACAACACTCCGGTTGGACCACATCTGGAGCATTCTGTCCAGTTCTGGCCACCAATCCTCAGGAGGGCGGTACGGGAACTGGAGAGAGTCCAGAGAAGGGCAACAAAGTTAACAAGGGGACTGGAGTACCTCCGTTATGAAGAATGATTACAAACACTAAACTTATTCTCCCTGGAGAAGAAATGCTTGAGAGGAGATATGATAGCGATATACATGTATTAATGGTGATTCTAGTATAGGGAATACACTATTCATTCTCAGGGAATGTAACAAGTCACGGGGCCACTCAATGAGATTGGAAGAGAAGCGGTTTAACCTTAAACTGTGTAAGGGGTTTTTCACTGTCAGGGCGGTAAGGATGGGGAACTCACTTCCACAATTGGTGGTGTCAGCAGGAAGCATTGATAGTTTTAAAAAACTCTTGGACAGGTATCTTGATGAACACAATATACAGGGATACAATGTTTTTGACATAAACACACACACACGTTGAACTTGATGGACTCTTTATTCAACCCTACCAACTACTATGTAACTATGTAGGACTCCAGTACACAGAGGAGTCTTGACGTAGGCACTTCCCCTTACGCATATATCTGCAAATGTTTGCAAACAAAACCCTCTGTTGTAATGTGAATTGTTAGACAAGATCAACTTGTTTTTTTTTTGTAGGCCAACTGGTAAGTGTGCTGTTAAATCTCTATTTGTAATGTGTGTTGCCCCGCCATGTGCACCTGCAAAGGCTAGAGGGGTGGTTCCTCCTTTTTTGTACAGTCTTTAATGTAGAAGACACGTACAGTCCTCAAAAAAAAAAAAAAGACGGAAGGGGATCTGTCCTCCTCTATCTAGGAGGATGAGTTCAGAGGGCAGTTGGGTGTAAATAACCTCTTGCCCTCCAGATGATTTAACCCCCTTCCTGACCAGGCCATTTTTTGCGATACAGTGCTGCTTTACTTTAACTGACAATTTTGCGGTCATGCAACGCTGCACTCAAATTCAATTTATGTCCTTTTTCCCCACAAATAGAGCTTTCTTTCGGTGGTATTTACCTCTGTATTTTTTATTTTTTGCACTATTAACAAAAAAAAGACTGATAATTTTGAAAAAAACCTATATATTTTACTTTTTGCTATTAAACATATCCAGTAAAAAAATTCTAAAAATCAAAGGCCAAAATGTAGTCTGCTACATCTTCGCTAAAAAAATATCCCAATACGTGTAAATTATTTGGTTTATGTGAAAGTTCTAGCATTTACAAATGGCAGTATATATACTGGAATTTGTTTTTTTATTTACTAGTAATGGTAGCGATTTATAACGGGACTGCGGCAGGCATTCTGACACTGACTTGGCATTGGAACTGACTTGGTGTCACTGACATCCCCAATGACACCAATACAGTGATCAGTGCTAAAATAAAAAGCACTGACACTGTACTAATGACACTGGGCAGGGAGGGGTTAACATCTGGGGTGATCAAAGGGTTAAATGCGTGCTGTTTTACTGTATGCTGTTTGTGTGCTTTACACTGTAAGCACACTGCTTTGTATGGCTCTGCAGTGTGCAGGAGCTGACAGGGGAGATATCTGTATTTACATACAGGTCTCTCCCCCGTCAGTGATACTCGGCGATTCCCGGGTGCCAGTGGGGAATCACCGGCCGGAACCTGGTGATCGACAGCCGAGGCCGCGATTGTCGGTGCGGGTAGGATATCTATACGTAATTTTATGCAGCTGTGTCACCCTGTAGCAGTATTTCTGTTATAGGGCGGCGGGGAAGCACATTGCTTTGTATGGCTCTGCAGTGTGCAGGAGCTGACAGGGGAGAGATCTGTATTTACATACAGGTCTCTCCCCCGTCAGTGATACTCGGCGATTGCTGGGTGCCAATGGGGAATCACCGGCCGGGACCTGGTGATCCACAGCCGAGGCCGCGATTGGCGGTGCGGGTAGGATATACGTGATTTTACGCAGCTGTGTCACCCTGTAGCAGTATTTCTGCTATAGGGCGGTGGGGAAGCACATTGCTTTGTATGGCTCTGCAGTGTGCAGGAGCTGACAGGGGAGAGATCTGTATTTACATACAGGTCTCTCCCCCGTCAGTGATACTCGGCGATTGCTGGGTGCCAATGGGGAATCACCGGCTGGGACCTGGTGATCGACAGCCGAGGCCGCGATTGGCGGTGCGGGTAGGATATCTATACGTGATTTTACGCAGCTGTGTCACCCTGTAGCAGTATTTCTGCTATAGGGCGGTGGGGAAGCAGTTAACTAACACCTAGATGTGATTCTGAGCCTTCATGCATTTGAGAATTGTGGGTTTAACCCACATATATGTTAATTAAAATATAAACAAAAACTGGAGGGCAAGTGGTTAAGGGCCCTGTGCATGGAAATATATCCACCCATCAATGCATATTGATATTTGCATACGTCCTAAAAGCCAGCCCTGTGCTTGTATCTAGGTTGAGGGTTTTTGAGAGACGTACTGAGTCAGGGTGCTGTTATGTTTTTCAGAGCATATAGCACAATGCTAACCCCTTCTATTAGCCATAATCTGCCTGCATTGCATAGAGAAGCACACAGACCCAGTGTCATTAGGTCTGTAATAAAAATAGGTTTTATTTAAAAGTGTCAGTGTTATATGTTGATAAGGGGAGAAAGGAAGAACCAGGGAAGGCAAAATATAAGCAGATTAAACTTCAGCTTTAAAGACATTAACAAGCATTGATAAGATTATTTAAACGTATTACATTAGACTCTAAATCCCCTTTAAAGTCATTTGAAGCTTAGACACACCCTGGTATGACTGCTCTCAGCATGAAGAGATATAGAATATATTCCTTCCACAATGAGCAGTGTTTGTGCATAATGCCCCTCTGAAGGCAGCTATTAATACTATTATTTACAATCAGTACCAGTGAGTCCTATTTGTGTTTACGGCATTATTAGGCATTAAATAGAGGCTTCCCAGTGCTATACCTTTGATTAATTCCATGTGTACAGTGCGGCACGTTTATTTACTGACAGACGCACACAGTGGTGACCTATATACATTCACAGAAATTAGCTAAGTGTTCTTCATCCAAGGCTTATGAAAACTCAAGTGTCACAATGAATCCCGAAGGTAAGCTGGAGCGCTGCACACTGTGTTTCTATACATATCACTGTGTAGGAGTCTGTCATGGTATAGATCGCAGCTAAAGACATAAAATGGGAAGCCGACCTTTGCAAATCTCTCCTTTGTTTCTACGAAAGCCCTGAGTCCCTGTGAACCAATTCCACAGATTTCATTTTATGCTCATTTAAAGAACACTAATCACCAGGCCTGCAATTACAATTAGCCACAGTAGGCCTCTGCCTATAGGCCGCTTTCCCCTGCAAAGCTGTGCATAGCCGCACGGTGTTTTACAATAATCATAGAACACGCTTATTTTATAAGCATTTAACATGTTAGACACAGCACTTTCACTATGCAAACTTTAAATTTCACAAAAGAGCGACAGGTCCTAGCTTTTAGGCCTCGTTCATACGGAGTGTACAAAACCGTACGTTTACCCACAGAGGAATGCACACTGCATAGGAAGTCCCATTGCTGTCATTTGCAATGCAGCGGCTGTACAGACACAACCGCTGTTCCCAATGTGACACTTGTGTAGGTTTACGGCTCTGAATGCATCCAGGATATGCTCAGGGCCATGCACCTGCAATGATGTCACATTGGCAGCATCCGCTGTGTCCCGATTGACAATGCAGGCCTGGCCCCATACACATCCCGGATGCATTCAGGGCCGCAAACCCACACAAATGTCACATTGGCAGCATCCGCTGTGTCCCAATTGACAATGCAGGCCTGGCCCCATACACATCCCGGATGCATTCAGGGCAGCAAACCCACACAAATGTCACAGTGGGAGCAGCGGTTGATGTCACAGTGGGAGCAGCGGTTGATGTCACAGTGGGAGCAGCGGTTGATGTCACAGTGGGAGCAGCGGTTGATGTCACAGTAGGAGCAGTGGTTGATGTCACAGTAGGAGCAGTGGTTGATGTCACAGTGGGAGCAGCGGTTGATGTCACAGTAGGAGCAGTGGTTGATGTCACAGTAGGAGCAGTGGTTGATGTCACAGTAGGAGCTGTGGTTGATGTCACAGTGGGAGCAGTGGTTGATGTCACAGTAGGAGCAGTGGTTGATGTCACAGTAGGAGCAGTGGTTGATGTCACAGTAGGAGCAGTGGTTGATGTCACAGTAGGAGCAGTGGTTGATGTCACAGTGGGAGCAGCGGTTGATGTCACAGTGGGAGCAGCGGTTGATGTCACAGTAGGAGCAGCGGTTGATGTCACAGTGGGAGCAGCGGTTGATGTCACAGTAGGAGCAGTGGTTGATGTCACAGTGGGAGCAGTGGTTGATGTCACAGTGGGAGCAGTGGTTGATGTCACAGTGGGAGCAGCGGTTGATGTCACAGTGGGAGCAGCGGTTGATGTCACAGTGGGAGCAGTGGTTGATGTCACAGTAGGAGCAGTGGTTGATGTCACAGTGGTAGCAGTGGTTGATGTCACATTAGGAGCAGTGGTTGATGTCACAGTAGGTGCAGTGGTTGATCTCACAGTAGGAGCAGTGGTTGATGTCACAGTGGGAGCAGTGGTTGATGTCACAGTGGGAGCAGTGGTTGATGTCACAGTAGGTGCAGAGGTTGATGTCACAGTGGGAGCAGTGGTTGATGTCACAGTGGGAGCAGTGGTTGATGTCACAGTGGGAGCAGTGGTTGATGTCACAGTGGGAGCAGTGGTTGATGTCACAGTAGGAGCAGCGGTTGATGTCACAGTAGGAGCAGCGGTTGATGTCACAGTGGGAGCAGCGGTTGATGTCACAGTAGGAGCAGCGGTTGATGTCACAGTGGGAGCAGCGGTTGATGTCACAGTAGGAGCAGTGGTTGATGTCACAGTGGGAGCAGTGGTTGATGTCACAGTAGGAGCAGTGGTTGATGTCACAGTGGGAGCAGTGGTTGATATCACAGTAGGAGCAGTGGTTGATGTCACAGTGGGAGCAGTGGTTGATGTCACAGTGGGAGCAGTGGTTGATGTCACAGTAGGTGCAGAGGTTGATGTCACAGTGGGAGCAGTGGTTGATGTCACAGTGGGAGCAGTGGTTGATGTCACAGTGGGAGCAGTGGTTGATGTCACAGTGGGAGCAGTGGTTGATATCACAGTAGGAGCAGTGGTTGATGTCACAGTGGGAGCAGTGGTTGATGTCACAGTGGGAGCAGTGGTTGATGTCACAGTGGGAGCAGTGGTTGATGTCACAGTAGGTGCAGAGGTTGATGTCACAGTGGGAGCAGCGGTTGATGTCACAGTGGGAGCAGTGGTTGATGTCACAGTGGGAGCAGTGGTTGATGTCACAGTGGGAGCAGCGGTTGATGTCACAGTGGGAGCAGTGGTTGATGTCACAGTGGGAGCAGTGGTTGATGTCACAGTAGGAGCAGTGGTTGATGTCACAGTGGGAGCAGTGGTTGATGTCACAGTGGGAGCAGTGGTTGATGTCACAGTGGGAGCAGTGGTTGATGTCACAGTGGGAGCAGTGGTTGATGTCACAGTGGGAGCAGTGGTTGATGTCACAGTAGGAGCAGTGGTTGATGTCACAGTGGTAGCAGTGGTTGATGTCACATTAGGAGCAGTGGTTGATGTCACAGTAGGTGCAGTGGTTGATCTCACAGTAGGAGCAGTGGTTGATGTCACAGTGGGAGCAGTGGTTTATGTCACAGTGGGAGCGGCGGTTGTGTACGTGCAGCCGCTGCATCCCAAATAACAGCAATGGCACTTCCTACATGGGGTGCACAGAACACCTATGTATTCCTGTGTGGGTAAACTGGGGGCCCCTTCATGGGAGTGCAGTTATCTACACGCTGTGTGAACAAGGCCTTAAAAACACACAAACACAGCAGCAGGCTATAGAACTAGTCACATAGTAGAGAATGGGATTATGGCTTTTTTCCTGAAGTAAGTTGCATGTTTACTGCAGAAAAACCAGCAAGTGTGAACAGGCTCCAGTTGCTGGTTTGTAATATGTATTTCTCCACACCCAGTGACCACATGTCAATGGGGCACAGTGATGTCAATGGGGCACAGTGAGTAGCATGGCTGACCATCTGTCAATGTTCTTTGGCCCATCAAGAGTGATAACAATATTTTGTATTTTACTGAAAAGTCTATTACCCAGTTCACGAAAACATCTGCACTTGCCGCAAATAGGGGTTAAGAGCTGCTGGCCTGAACAGTAGACCCAGGGCACCGGGGGCTGGAGATACTATGATATCACTGGAACAAAATGGAAACATTGATTTTTACACAGAAAGTGCTGAAATTACTATTTAACCTGAGGCTGGCTGGAAGGTCAGTCTATACTTTAATGTGCCTGGGAATATATCTTTTAGCATTTTTAGGGAAACTGTCACTTTTTTAAAATCAAAATGTATACATTTTGAAGCTGAATATATATATATATATATATATATATAATGTCAACTGATGAGCCGCACATTGCTGTTGCTGTTGTCCGTGCAAACACATCGAGCTTTCGCCGCCTGACTAGAATCCAAATAATTGGGATGTGGCACCCGTCTGAATGCGGTGTCTTTTATTTTTAACCTTTAACAAACGCGTTGAAAAATGTCAAACTCAAGCACCTTGTAAAAGAAGTTTAACCCTTTTGTGACTAGCTATTTTTGAAGCTTAGAAGCTCAGACTAAAGCAGGGTATACACATATAAAGTAGATTATGTTCTAATTTAACAGATCTCCCCATCAGGGCCGCTGATACTGTACTTGGCCCAGGCCCCATCAGTTCAAAAGGGGGACCCAGGAACCTGCTGAGCAGGAGACCTGGCTGTACTGCCTTATTGCTGAAACTTGTGACTCTTGTGGATCCCCCTGCGGTGCTGTCAGCTTCTAACCATCTTTCTCCTTCCAGCTGTGCTGCAGGGGGATCAGTTGTGGCATCTGTGCCCCCTTCCACCTGATGCCTGGGCTCCCCTGTGTGCCCTCTTCCCCTGCAATGCTGCAGGCTTCCTTCCTCTCCTCTCCCACCAGCAGCTGCTGCAGGCACACATGTGGATTGTTTCAGGATGGAGAGTAGGGGAGGGAGGAGTTTGGAGGCAGGTAAATATGTTATATGCTCTTCCTTTCCTGAATGAACACCGTGAGCAATTGGTGCCAATCACTTCTGTGTCCATTCGTTACTGAGACATAGTAAAATACTGTATGTTTACAATGCTTTAAGTTTCTGAATGCACAGGAAGGCACTCAGGACAGAGAACTTCCCATTCATTCACTGTCCAGTGCAACTGAGGCTGCAGAGAAAGGGACTAAAGAATATTTGTCCTTAACCATTTATCTGACTCAAATGTGAAACATCAGGGGACTGTTTAGACCTCTGATATTTCAGCAAAGGCCCACAACAGGGCAGTTACAAAATGAAAAAAGAAGAAAAATTCTAAAAAAATGTGGGAAAAAAAACTAGTGCACGGCAACTGTGGAAAATTAGCAAAAATATCATTGAAATTGATATTTTCAGAGGGAAGGGGCCCCATCAGGTAGGTTGTATGGGGTCCCATGATTTTTAGTAACAGCACTGCTCCCCATCTACACTATACAGCACAGAAGGAGGAATCTCCCACTGCGGCTATTTTATTCTGTCAGAATACCACAACAGTGGCTGCATCTGATTGTTTTTTTTTAATTTTTAGTCAACAGGGCAACCCAGGTAGTACATTTTGGCTATTTGCTCAGGACTCGGCCAAAATTTGTATAGTGTGTACACAGCCTAAGCTTAGCAGTGTCAGTATGCATCACTTAACTGAACATGACTGAGGGACTGCAGATCTTCAGGCTTCCAAACCTTCCCTCAAAGCCCACAATTACTAACACAAAACCCCAACCCCCTCCCAAATTGACCAGACGACAACTGTTCTTTCTTTTGGAGGTCAATGGCCATAGCAGCAACTGTAAATACAAATGAAAAACACAGAACAAATTACAGGGATTTTGTAGGATTAGAGACAAGTTTATGATTAGCCATTTCTACAAAACAGGTGCTAATGATCATCAATATCGTATGTAGTTTGAAACACAGTCTTTAACTGAAACAGCTGTGCAGGAGGCATAAAACTGGATGAGAAACAGCCAGACTCTGCTACTAGGGTGACATTGTGGAAGACATTTTCATGTAATGGGTCATACACCATGGCAAGAGTGAGCACAGAAAGAAGACACAAGGTAGTTATAGTGCCATCAGAGCATTCTGATGCAGCCAGCTTACTGGTGAAACTGATCAGTGGCATTCACAAAGACCACAACCTTTGGACTTATACTAGCTAAGTATTTAACTTTGTATGGATGTTTAGGCTTGTATGGATGTTTGCTGCAATTTTTCCCAAATTGGGGCTATAGCTGGATTTTCTTGTATGGTGCACACAACACTGTGTACTATAAGCATTGCCTATAGGGGGAGACATGTGTGGACAACCTGAGAAGGGTTTGGATCATCTGCACTCCCTTTGAGGAACTGTCTGTTTGTAGTACACCCAATGTGGGGCATATCATTCTCCATTTGCTCCCCTCTGATTCAATCCCATTATATAGTTGTATGGAAACTGAGTATGTGACCTCCTCTGTGGACTAGATTTTACTAGATGGTGGTGGAAATCATTAAATTCAAATTGAATGGTGGAATATTTTATTTGCAGCATTTCTTTTACATCCAGGAACTAAATGACAAAATGGTTTTGGTGTCTACAGTTTTGTGGAGTGTTTATAATATGATTTCCCTAATATGGAAAGACATACATTTAAGTTTGGCACGCCATATCTTTGGGACTTGGAAGACATATTTTGCATTGCCCACTACTTAAATGTAGATCCCTCTGTACATATTTGTATTATTATTATAATACAGGATTTATACATATCTACTACGACCTAAAGGGGAGAGTGGGGGTTTGGTTCTTTTAATATTGGCCACTCATTTGTGTTTTATTGTCATGTTTATATTTGTGTGTTTCCTTAGGTTTTCTAATAACATTACACTCAAGATTAAGCACGAGATCGTGTGAAACGCATTAACAGGTCCTGTATTCATGTCCTGGTGTTTTGTGTGTCCTATGGATCAATAAATATACACTATATTCATTAATCCTCCAGTGTGTGGCTGACCCTTCTTCCTGTTACACTCAAGATTGAATAAGTTCTATATGGTGGTACTAGTCTGTTTTTGCAGCTAGCATTTTTTACATAATAGTTTGAAAATTGTGGATTAGAATGTTTTATCGATTATTTTTTTTTCTAATTTAGTAATTAAGAATGCATCGGTGACTCTTCGTTGAGTATGCAAAATTAATGATTTTTTTTGTAGATAGAGGGCTTTGAGGACCTTTTAGAATAATATTTTTTTGTCTGAAATATGTGTATTACTATTGTGCATTCTTGCACATTATGGCAAATGCTGGCCACTCTCCCCACTGGAATTTAAAGTGGTAGTAACCTCTTTTTGAATAATTTTATCTGCAGGTAAAGCTTATCTGCAGTTAAAATTAATATCTCCTAAACATGAACGGTTTAGGAGATATTGCCTTCTTGTGATAGCCAGTACATGCGCTCTGAAGAAACGGCATACCCGTGCCATTCCTTCAGAGCACTGTGCCGTGGCCTGGGACTTCCACACGTGACGTCATCGCGGCTCGGCCAGTCAGCCAGCTAGAGCTCGTGAACCCTGAAGGAAGACCGGATGAAGATGGAAGCCCTTTGGGAGCCTTGAAAACGCTCTGTTGGAGGGCTTTGTTTTAAGGTAAGCCCTTCATAATGTGCTAGTATGCAATGCATACTAGCACATTATGCCTTTACCTTGCAGGGGCTGTTTTTTCTTTTTCTTTTTTTTGATGCGGTTTACTACCACTTTAATTCTGCTTTAGATATGTATTTATATTACATTGAGGAGACAAAGGGGTCAGTTCACTAAGACTACATGTAAACTATCTTATTGCAGCCACGGCCGCAGGAAAACACAAACGAGGCAAAAACGCTTTTTGACGCGTTTTATGTTTTCCTATAGCCGGCAGGCAAAACATTCCTATCCTGAACATGATTCTTCCACATTAAGGAGAGGGAGATAGAACCTCACCTAAGCGCTGTAGCACCTAAACTCTGCTAAAAGCCTATGTATACATGGACACGGGTTTATTTACTAGAGCTGGAGAGTGCAAAATCAGGCTCACTTCTGCATAGAACCCAATCAGCTTCTAACCTCAGCTTTTTCAAATAAGCTTTGGCAATAAAACTTGGAAGCTGATTGGTTTCTATGCAGAAGTGAGCCTGATTTTGCACTCTGGAGTTGAGGTTAGGAGCTTTGGCAAAAAAATGCCAAACGGTTTAGGAGCTGCCAGTGTACATGAAACCTAAGAGTTAAATACCACATGCATTTCTGAGTTAAAGTAACTCAAAAGCAGTCAATTCACTAAAAACGTGTTATTTACTGAATGCATTACATATTTATGTTTTGCGATATTTATCACTTACGTGTAGTGTTATTTTTGGCTTTTTTTCACAATTTTATTTTGTATACCAACACTGCACCAGAAGACGAGATAAATGCACACACAAATATTAAAAACCGTGAAAACATTCCAGCATGCTTGCATCCCAGAATGATCTCCCTCTGGTGAAATGTTACAAATTATTTTCATTCCTGAGCTCAGGGCAGAACATTTCCACACTGATACATTGTATACTTTTAACTTACTGGCCAGTTCAGAGTTCCCCTCATTGATATTTTGTACATTGCTAATTTTGTACACTGCAGTAGTGAAAAACTGCCATTTATGTTGTCTGCCAGGGTTGGTTGAATCACAAGACTTAGGCAAGCCATAGGTGGAATGGGTGGAAAAAAAGAAAATCGCTTGATTCCCATCAACACAGTCAGTGTTAATGGGGTAATGCCTCCTGCAGGACTATTGTTTTTTGCTGGCTCGGGGGGGGAGCTTTCCTGGCCAGCAGAATACAATGATTACTGCTAGGGGCTATAGCCCCGGGCAGTAATCGAATGCTAAAAATCCGACAGGCTGGTTGTACTGAAGTTGATTGATGGATCAATTTGGTTACAATCAGCCTGCCCATAGATGGATGGAATCTCAGCGGGTCCCTGGTGAACTGGCCAAGATTTGAAATGGCCGGCTTAACTGGATATTTTGGCTGTTTGGAAAGGTCACATTATTTATCAGTGTGTTTGGCAGAAGTTTCAATGACATGTTAACAAGCCTCTAAGCAGCCCCATAAACACTGCACATATTTAAACCCCATGCCTCCATATGGTTTAATCCTGCCCATTCTCAGCATTGTGTTTCTAATTTTCGGTTAGGTACCCGTGGCCCTCCACCTAGCAGCTGAATTGCCGAGCTATTTAAAAGAAAGAGGAAAAAAGGTGCTGCTCTGCGAGGCGGCAAAGAGAAACACCTCACACCGTGGCAGCTTTTTAAACCTTCAGTTATGTGCTCTCACACTCCAGACAATTCAGGCTCCAGTCGTGACGGGGAATCGCATTGCAAGGAGAGATAAGAAAACCGGATTTTTTTTCCTCTCTTTTCTTTCCATGGCTCTCCTAGCAGGCCAGGAGGAAATTGCCAAGCGGCCGTTCAGGAGATAAAGTGGCAGTAGCAGGAGAGAAGACAGATGTAGATAGAAGGACACCTTTGGGATGGAGAGTTAACCAGGACTCAGTGCTTGAAAGTCCAATTAGTTTAGTCTGCTGGAGACTTTCAGAAAGGCCCGAACAGTGAAATTAACTGACAACCTGAAGAAGCCATTAACACAAAATGGCTGCTGTTAATGGAGGCTGTTTCCCCCGTGCCGAATTCACAGTAGCATGGTTGATGTTTTGGAGTTAGAATAATAGACCACTAATTGACAGTGTTCTACGCATATAATTCTGTGTTTCCCATTTACGGTGGTGCAGTGATTACAGGTATTGCCTTGCAGCAATGAAGTACTAGATTTCCAGGAGTAGACCTTATGTGAATGACACCACAGACTTTAAAGCTGAACTCCAACCTTCTCTGTCTTGCACAGTTGTACAGGCTCCTCTCTTGTACTGAAAAAATACATCCTCACAATATGCATTAGAAGCTGCAATAACTCAGATAGAGCCTCATTTCCTGGCTGGAGGATGTCAGCATCATTTAGTTCTTTGCTCCCCAGACTGACTGTCCCTGGACCACCTTTTTTATTCATTGCATTTCAGTTCTTTTAATCATGGAGGCTCAGAATTACATATAGGTATATACAACCCTCTCCTCTAGATCAGGGGTCTCCAATTGTTTTAAACAAAGAGACAGTTTACTGTCCTTCAGACTTTAGGAGGGCCAGATTGTGGCCAGTGAGAGTAGAAAATTCACCATTGATATTAGTGGGAGGAGAAGTGTCCTATTACTGGTATTAGTTTGAGGAATAGTGCCCCATCATTGGTATTAGTGGGGGGAATAGTGCCCCATCGTTGGTATTACTGGGAGGAATAGTGCCCCATTGTTACCAGTGGGAGGAATAGTGCCTCATCATTTGTGTAAATGGAAATAATAGTGCCCCATCTTTGGTAGTAGTGGGACGAATAGTGTCCCATCATTGGTGTCAGTGGGGGGAATAGTGACTTATCATGGGTGTCAGTGGGAGAAATAGTGCCTCATCATTGGTATCAGTGGGAGAAAGCGTGCCCCATCATTGGTGTTAGTGGGAGAAATAGTGCCCCATCATTGATATCAATGGGAGGAATAGTGTCCCATCATTGGTATCAATGGGGGGAATAGTGTCCCATCATTGGTATCAATGGGAGGAATAGTGTCCCATCATTGGTATCAATGGGGGGTATAGTGTCCCATCATTGGTATCAATGGGAGGAATAGTGTCCCATCATTGGCATCAATGGGAGGAATTATTTATTTATTATTATTTATTTCAGGTACTAATATAGTGCCATCAATTTACACAGCGCTTTACACATATATTGTACATTCACGTCAGTCCCTAACCCTCAAGGGGCGTACAATCTAAGGTTCCTAACTCACATTCATACTTACACATACTAGGAGCAATTTAGACAGGAACCAATTAACCTACCAGCATGTCTTTGGAGTGTGGGAGGAAACCGGAGTACCCAAAGGAAACCCACGCAGGCACAGGGAGAACATGCAAACTCCAGGCAGGTGGTGCCATGGTTGGGATTCGAACCAGCGACCCTAGTACTGCCAGGCAGAAATGATAACCATTTAGCTACTGTGCTGCCCATAGTGCCCTATTATTGGTATCAATGGGAAGAATAGTGCCCAGTCATTGGTATTAGTGGGATGAACAATTCCTATCATTGGTTTCAATGGAAGGAATACTGACCCATCTGTGGTGTCAGTGGAAGGAATGGTGCCCCATTTCTGGTGTAATTGGGAGGAATAGTGCCCTAAGGACCAGATAAAGGCAAGCAAAGGGCCACATCCAGTCCGTGGGCCACAGTTGTGAAACCACTGCTCTAGACTGATATTTCCACTTTAAGGTATTTTGATACTTGCATTATTCCTCTCTAGAGACAGCCCATACTTGTATCAGGCCTGAGGGATCATGAGTGGAATACTGAGGCAGGGTGTTTTGATGGTTTCAGGAAGCTATGTACATCATCTTTCTGGCCCCACCCAGCAGCCATAATCTGCCTGCACTGCATAGGGAAGCACAGAAACCCACTGAGGACATCACTAGGTCTAAAATAAGGTGCCTAATTAAAATGGAAAGGTTTTTTCTATAATAGTGTCATTGTAGGTTGATGACGGAGGAAAGAAAGAACTAGGGAAGGCAAAAATCTAAGCAGATTAAATTCAAATTGAAAATTAAATCTTAAAGTAAATATAAGCCCTGAATGACATTTAGTTTGCTCTGTGTGGACAAGCACCTTCAAAACATGCTCTTTCCAGGTCTGGGACAGCTGTGGCGCCTCTACATCTAAACTTAGCGGCAGCTCCTACATTTCTGCCAGGACAGGATCACTTTAAAATGACACTTCTACATTTTACACATTCTTATGGAGTCGAGTCTTTTTCTTACTGGCCAAACACTAATTTATGTCCTCATTTTCTTCTGTATTGATTGCCGGAATGTATTATCATCCATCCTCTATGTGGGACACCTCTATCCTGCTCAATCTATTCAGAGCTTTTCAGCTAGAACCGCTCACTCAAATCCATTTATCTGCCTCTGATCTCCTCAAATCCGTCTTCTGCCTTTCTATTAATCTCCATATAAATGACAATATGTTCCTCTTTTTTTTCGACTGGAACTGCCCTCCTTTTATTTTATGTGCTTTATTTATCTATTGGCAGAATCTCACTCTGAACTCGGCTGCTGTTCTCTCTTTGATGGTCCTGGCTGCTGGCTGCTGAAGCCCTCTTGCCCTTAATTGAAGGTGCAGGCCTTTGTGAAAGCCCAGTTACCCCCCCACCCCCACCCAAACTTGATATTTCTGTGTGTTGTGTTCATTGCTGAGGTTTATCACATGCTGATTTATGCTGTTGGCTACTTGCACACTAGTGGTTTAATTTGTGTGCATCCAGTCCTGGAGTTTTAGTGCACCTGGGAAGCACAGGTCAAAGTCTATGACAATTTTAAATGTGCTGTGTGTGGACAGGGCTGAACACTGAACCAAGTAGTTTCTTTCTTCCTTTCTTTCTTTTTCCTTCTTTCTTTCTCTCTTTCTCTCCCCCCCTCTTTCTCTCTCTCTCTCTCTTTCTTTCTTTTCCCATTCATTTCTTTCTTTCTTTCTTTCTTTCTTTCTTTCTTTCTCTGTTTCTTTCTTTCTTTCTCTCTTTCTTTCTTTCTCTCCCCCCCCCCCTTTCTCTCTCTCTCTTTCTTTCTCTCTCGCTTTCTTTCTTTCTTTTCTTTCTTTCTTTCTTTTCCCATTTCTTTTTCTTTCTTTCTTTCTTTCTTTCTTTCTTTCTTTCTTTCTTTCTCTCTCTCTTTCTCTCTCTCTCTTTCTCCCCCCCTCTTTCTCTCTCCCCCCTCTCCCCCCCCCTCTTTCTCCCCCCTCTTTCTCTCTCTCTCTTTCTCTCTCGCTTGCTTTCTTTCTTTCTTTTCCCTTGTCTTTCTTTCTTTCTTTTTCTTTCTTTTTTTCTTTCTTTCTTTCTTTCTTTTCTTTCTTTCTTTCTTTTCCCATTTCTTTTTCTTTCTTTCTTTCTTTCTTTCTTTCTTTCTTTCTTTCTTTCTTTCTTTTTCTCTTTCTTTCTTTCTTTTTCTCTTTCTTTCTTTCTTTCTTTCTTTCTCTCTCTCTTTCTCTCTCTCTTTCTCTCTCTCTTTCTCTCTCTCTTTCTCTCTCTCTTTCTCTCTCTCTTTCTCTCTCTCTTTCTCCCCCCCCTCTTTCTCTCTCCCCCCTCCCCCCCCCTCTTTCTCCCCCCCCCCTTTCTCTCTCTCTCTTTCTTTCTCTCTCGCTTTCTTTCTTTCTTTTCTTTCTTTCTTTCTTTTCCCATTTCTTTTTCTTTCTTTCTTTCTTTCTTTCTTTCTTTCTTTTCTTTCTTTCTTTTCCAATTTCTTTTTCTTTCTTCTTTCCTTCCTTCCTTCCATCTTTCTTATTTCTTTCCTTCTTTCCTTCCTTCCATCTTTCTTATTTCTTTCCTTCTTTCCTTCCTTCCTTCCTTCCTTCCATCTTTCTTATTTCTTTCCTTCCTTCCTTCCATCTTTCTTCTTTCTTTCCTTCTTGTGTCCTTCATTATCTTTCTCCTCTCCTTGTATGACCTCCCATATTCCTGATCTTACTGACTATCCTGTAGTTGTGATGGATTTATTCTACAAGCAGACAAGAAATAGATTTTGCAAGAGATATATGGCTTGGCTGGAAATGACATTAGATACAAGATCTCTAAACTGCCTGATATTGTCTCATTCTCTTTATGACCACTTCTTAATATTTCAGTGACTCCTATCTTCCAGGCTGTTCATCACTCAGCGCTGTCATTTTTTTATGTAAGACACTTTGTAGAAGTACATTGGATTTCAGGTGAAACATATTTTTTTCTATGTGGCAGATATGGTTTATAAAATGTCTTGGATAATAAGATGACTATGAAGCTTATATTGACCAATTAGATTCCAGCTGCCTGCATTAGGAGCTGTTTGGGACCGCACACCTCTGGATGGTTAGGGGCTGCCATGGGTACAGGCCAGCCATATAGGGATTAAAAGGACGCACATGTTTGGTAGAAGTTGGACACAGCTGCCTCTGCAAAAACTGTGTCACACTGGTCATGGCCAAACAGTAAAGAATCCAGGAGTAGGGCTGAAGGTAAGTCTTTTGGTTGGTGATAGTCATTTTGGGGGACAATATTTAGGAGACAACTTCTATAAAAGCAACGTTTTTCTTTAAGCCAAACCAAAGCTACTGCTAAGCCCTCTTTGTTGAGGGCATTTGCTTTTGTCTTGTAATTTTTTAAGTACAGTTGCACTTTTAAATGGGGCTTTTATTAGAACACAGAACTGGGATAATTGTTTTCTGGGAGAAGCTATCACAATTAGAATCCTTCTTCTCCTCTGTTGACTTTTTTAGTTCTTTGTCTTCAGTTACCAGCCATTCAGGATTATCCTGGAACGAGAATAAGGAAAGGCTAGTTATTCTTTAATGGCAAGAGCAATGTCATCATATTTATCCCCTTGGCTACAACAGATAGCATGTGGCAGGTGACGGATGAGATCTAAATCATCTCCAAGCTAGGACGCTGCCAATTGACCTGTTTCACTTGCTGCCTTGGGCAAACGCCTGCATGGTCTACCCGCAACCTAAGCCTGAATGTTGCCCTTTTGAAAATATCTACTTTCGGTCTTAAAAAGCTTTAGGGCACGAGCAAATAACTAAAATCCATAAGAGATTCTTTACCATGGCTTTAAATTCATGATGAAAGAAGGACAAAATGATGTAGTCATTATGCTCAAAAGAAAACTCCACAGTTTTTTTGGATTATCTTTCCCTTTCTCACAGTATGCCAAAACTGAGTTAGCGATATTATCTCCCAGTGAGGGATTTTAATGGCATAATTGATAGCATCAATATTTATTTGAAAAGAAAAAAAATGAGGAATATAGATTTCAACTTTTTATAAATAGGCCCTAGCAATATTAAATGCAAAAGCAAACATTTATTATATTGCAATATTGATCCAGTTCTTACATGTGATGGCTGTATTAGTTTGCTTTTTAGGCTTTATTTCTTCTGAATTAATCTGGTGATCCAGCCAGAAAGTCTGTTGTTTTTCACAAGCTTAAGCTCTCCAGCAGCATGTATCAGTTTACATGGATGAGCAGTGGTATGGAAATTTTTGTAAAAACTACTTGTCCCTCATGACAATCTACTTGTCCTAAAAACATTTTTTTTAACCAAAACCGTGGTTAAATCTGCTTTAAGTAATGTCTGGGGCTCTTAAAAACAAAAGTGGCTTTATGGTGACTTAAACATTTAATAATTGTAACATTGCGCTGTTGATCTCCTCCTCCCCTCCCTGCCTCTCTCCAGCTCATCACCCAGGGACTAGCAGGGGGGGGAGAGACCTTGCAGTGTAATGAGCACTGATTAGCTGCTCCTCAGGAAAAGGAAGTGTCAGTCTTAGCTTTTAACCCTTTCGCTGCCAGAGCCGTTTTTGCATTTTTTGCACACGTTTAAAAAATCATTTAAGGCCTGAAGATGACACAAAACCCCTAATCATTATATATTTTCTGAAATCAGAGATCCTAGAGAATAAAATAGCGGTAGTTACAATTTTTTATGTCACACGATATTATCACAAAGGTTTAGGAAATGCAAAATTTCAGTAAAAAATACACTTGAATTAATTTTAGGGCACAAAAAAAGCAATAAATTATCAAATTTTTTTGTAAAATATAAAAGACGAGGTTGCATCGAGTAAATAGATATCCAACATGTCAAACCTTAAATTTGTGTGCACTCGTGAAATGGCAACAATTTTTAGTACAGTATATTTTCTATAGGTGGCACTTTTAAAGCCTCGTATAGGTCATCAGTTTAGTGTTACGAAGGAGGTTTGGTGCTAGAAACATTGCTCTCATTCTGGCGTGCACGGCAATATGTAACATGTGTATCGCAATCGACGTTTTCATGCGTAGGCGCCCCAGTGCATGCTTTTACGTTTGTACGTGCGTACATATGTGGGGATGAGGGGCCTTGAAAAAAAAAATTTTTTTTTTTGGGGGGGGGGGGTGTTATATGCTTGGGTGTAACTTCTATTTAAAAAAAAACATTATTCTCTTTTTTGAGACAGACCCTGGATATCTCCCCTGTACTCCACTGAATGTAATGCGGTGCACATCGCACCGCAATACATTCTTTCCCGGCCTCAGTGACCGGGAATCTGTTATCGGGGACCCGGAAGTGATGTCACATCACTTCCGGGTCCAGAAAAGAAGGGGTGGGCAGCTGATGTGTCCGCTCTGCTCCCTCCCCTATACCGCCGGCACCCACTGAACCAGACATATAGTGGGCGGGGGAAGGCTGGCACTGTGGGCTGTGTGGAAGCAATCGGGCAGCAGCTTCTGCTCAAATGCTTCCACCTGACTGGTGAGCCCTGCTGCTTGCCCGCAGCAGGACTAAAGATAGAAAAAAACTATCTGTCCGGTGCCCGGAACTGCAGGTTCCTGGCGTCAGACGACTTGAATTGCACATCCCTGATGAGACAAACCACTTACCAATGGCAGGGGTGAGTAAAATGATAAGTTTCTTTTTCATGCAAAACCTTAACCCCTGGTTAACACTGAATGCGACATTGAAATCGTGCTACTTCACTTGAAGTAGTGCGATTTCAAAGCTGCAGACCAGTGCGATTTCAGGTGTGACTTGCCTGACATTTGTGTAACTTCATGCACAGATATCTATGCAAGTCGCACCTGAATGTATTATTATTATTATTATACAAGATTTATATAGCACCAACAGTTTACACAGCTCTGTACAATTTAAAGGGGGACAGTACAATTACAATACAGTTCAATACAGAAGGAAAAGGAAAATATACTGATGCAGCCACCACATCTAATGATTGCTCAGCTGCAATATAATACACTTCGGGTTTTGGGTTTAATACAACTTTAAAGTAGATGTAAACCCAATCACTAAGGCCCCATGTACACGGGACACTTCTGAACGATAGAAACTGACTACTGGAAAAACTTAGGTTAAACGTCTGTTTAACCGCGTTTGCATAACACATTTATGTGCGTTTATGAGAGTTTGCGTTTAGAAGCGTTTTTTAAAGATAAGCACAGGAGAACCTCCTAAATGCCCAGAATGCACTGACAAGTGGTAAATTATTAACTATTTCAGACTGTTTCAGAGAAATACAGAGAGTAGAAGCAGAGACAGCAGCATGTGTTGAAATTCCCTTAGATGTGAGTTGCTCATTAACATTTCTTTTGTTTCCAAGGGTGGGAAAGGTGTCTAGTAGAGGGAGTCATTAAGGTCACCTGGCAGGGGGTCTTCATGAGGAATTTGAGGTGTGAATGGTCATTAACATATCTTTTGTTTCCAAGGGTGGGAGAGGTCTGAGGTGTGAATTGGTCATTACAATGTGTGAAAAGCTTGGTAGGAACATCCTGTGTTCAGTGTTTTGTCCACTTGAGTACCTTGAAAATGCTTTGCATGCATTTTTCATGATGAAAAAAGGCTCTGGACAGCATCGGGAACTGGAAGAGTTAAAACTAATTTTCAAACGCTTATAAACACGATTTGCCGCGTTTAGCTGTGTTTACAAGCATTTTGGGTGTGAAACGCTGATAAAATCGACTGCTGAACGTAAGTTTTCTGCGTTCAAAAAACGAATGTAAACTCAAATGCCTGTAAACGAAGATGTGTACATAGACACATAGGAAAACATTAGGGTTAGTTCAGGGGCTGCTGAAAAAAACGCTGAACAGCTCCTAAACGTGAGTTTATCAGCTGCAGTGTACATGAACCCTAAAACATCATTTAAACTTTACAGGTTAATATTATTTCAAAATTTGTTTTCAGTCCCTTAACATCTGCAGCTTTTGCTAAAAGAATACCTGATTGTCCTGCCATGAAGGTATTCATTCAGTCATTTGCTGTCACATTCACCACTGTTATATGCCACTAGAAGCAGCTGTGCCAAAACACATTCTACATGCTTGATCCACCATTACCATGGGTTAGTTCAGGTCAGAGCAAAGATGTGCAGCTAATGCTGGAGCGAGTGCATGAAGACAGGAAGCATCTAGAAAAGAATGGAGGTGATCAGCAGCATAGAAATGCAAAGCAAGGATCAAATAAAATGAAAATAATGATTTATGAAACAAAAAGGCACCATCATTTCAATGGGTGCCATCTTAATCAATCCCACTCAAGTTGCAGCAACAAAAAAAAAGCTTCCTGCACTACTTTGCTGCAACTTTGGTGTGACTTGAGTACCATAGACTGCATTGTTAAATCACAAAAGTCGTGGCACTTACAGTATATAGCGCCATCAATTTATGCAGCACTTTACATATATATTGTACATTCATATCAGTCCCTAACCCTCAAGGGGTGTACAATCTAAGGTCCCTAACTCACATTCATACTTACACATACTAGGGCCAATTTAGACAGG
This sequence comes from Staurois parvus, assembly GCF_062004578.1. NCBI lineage: Eukaryota > Metazoa > Chordata > Amphibia > Anura > Ranidae > Staurois > Staurois parvus. Next base: position 1,490,497 of record NW_028318045.1, on the reverse strand, counting down.
AGCCAATTAACCTGCCAGCATGTGTTTGGAGTGTTGGAGGAAACTGGAGTACCCGGAGGAAACCCACACAGGTACAGGGAGAACATGCAAACTCCAGGCAGGTGGTGCCGTGGTTGAGATTTGAACCAGCTACCCTAGTACTGCCAGGCAGAAGTGCTAACCACTTAGCCACCGTGCTGCCCCCTTTGTGTCCAGGCCACTTTTCAGCTTCCAGCGCTGTCGCATTTTCAGTGACAATTGTGCGGTCATGCAACACTGTACCCATATGAAATTTGTATAGTTTTTTTTTATACAAATAGAGCTTTCTTTTGGTTGTATGCACTCACCGCTGGGTGTTTTATTTTTTGTGCTATAAACAAAAAAAGAGCAAAAATTTTGATAAACATTTTTTTTCTTTGTTTCTATTATAAAATTTAGCAAACAGGTAATTTTTCTCCTTCACTGATGTGAATTGATGAGGCTGCCCTGATAGGCGGCACTGATAGGCAGCACTGATGGGCACTGATAGGCGGCACTGATGAGCTGGCACTGATATGCAACAATGATGGGCACTGATAGGCGGCACTGATGGGCACTGATAGGCGGCACTGATAGGTGGCACTGATGGGCACTGATAGGCGGCACTGATGAGCTGGCACTGATATTCAACAATGATGGGTACTGATGGGTGGCACTGACTGACGACACTGACTGGCGGCACTGCTGGGTACTGACTGGCAGCACTGCTGGGCGCTGACAGGTGGCACTGCTGGGCACAGGTGGGTGGCGCTGATGGGCACTGATCTGTGTCATTGGACATGACTGATTAAAAGGCCGCTGTGATTAGCTTTATACCACATCACGTGATCAGCTGTGTCCATAGGACACCGCAATCATGGAGATTGCTGGGTGCGCACCCCCCGGGGGCACACAGGAGGGCGCATTCTGGGAGGACGTCATATGACGCCCTCCCAGAAATGGCTGGCCACAGTGAAGCCGTCATTCGGCTATCTACGGTCGGCAAGTGGTTAAAGTAAAACTATGCCCCCCCAATGAAAAATATGTGCTGCAGCACTTAATTGTAAGTGAATCTATACTTTCAGCTTTTTCTTAGTCCAGCCGTAAAGTTCCACAAATACCAGCTGGTCTGGCCATTGAATTCCATATAATGCAGCTTCCTGTGATGGTGTCAACGAATTCAGAGCAAAGTTGTCACTCTCATGTAGGCTGGCTGTTTACACTACAGTAGGATGAGAAGATGTTGCAGGGGGCGTGGCTATCAGGATTGTCACTGCTTGTCACTCAGCACTTGGCCACACCTAGTTCTACCTACTGCTCTTTGGTCGACAGTACTGCCTCTGTTGCTGAAACCCTCCCATTGTGAGCTGCAGTGTCTGGGAGGGGGAGAGTGTGAGACACTAATGAAGGAGGATTTGGTTCAGTCAGGGAAGGAAAGAAAGTTTTTTGTTCACTTTGAGGCTTTGGCTTCAAATAGTAACTGGATTTGGTACTTGTTTAAACTGTCATACAGGAGCCTTTAGTTGTACTTTCACATCCCATTGTTGTACGCACACAATACAGCCATCACAATACAGCCATCACAACTGATGTCCTGAGGTGCTCTCCCTCTGACTCTGCAGTTTGCCTGCTGCTTCTTCGAGAAGGCACACCATATCTCCATCTTTAAGTGATAGTATAATGAGCAAATTGAAAAAGAAAGGGCACAATTGAATTTAATTGTTCCCTGGGGAATACCTTTAGAGAAAAAAGATAAATGGTTGATGCACTAATAATTTGGTGTGACAGGATGTCAGAGGAACTGAGTATGTTCCGGTGTCGTCTAACACCATTTTATCATAAAGATTCAAGGTGTGCAACTCCACGTCACAAGAGATGAGAGTTGGGGGTAATTAGAGATGACATGTGATCTACGTATCTGTAAATGAATCAGATCATACAGCAAAAATGTTAACCCCCTATAGCTTAGCACAGCAGGGGTTCTCTTGTAGAGTCATATGTTGCTGACAATGTAAGAGGCAGCTAAGTATCCTTCAGGGCAGAATTCTCAAAATTCAGTATCTCGAGCACCACCTCTGCCTGTCCAAGTCTTACTAGATAAAAAAGACCTTGCCAGCTGCTCTACTTCTTGGCCGTTTGCCATACTTCCTGCCAAACTGCCCTTTTCCTGCCCAGCTTCCCCACTTCCTGCGAGATTTCTGCTTTCAAACCTAGTCACCATCTTGATGCTTAAAAACTATTTAAAGTGTTACTATACCCAGGACCCTGCATTCACTATATCTGGTCTCCCACAGTACATAGAACTTGGAAATGCAATTATTTTAGTAAATATAAACTGCTAAATACCTTTTCTCATAAGCAGTTAGAGTAGTCTTATGACTTCTATCATTATCTAGCCGAGCACATGTTAAAGCTTGTAGGAAGAGTTTTCATTTTGCTCTAGGATGATTCAGAACCCCTGACCCTCTGTCTGGACAGTACTGATTGGCCCTGTGCTGATCACATGCACTCTTCCATGAAAAAAAAACAAAAACTTTCTAGCAATACACACCAAACTGAGCATGTGCAGAGTGACTCACATGTGTCTTACCAGGAGATAAGAGGGAAACACTGGAAGAAAGAGAGGATCAGAGAAGACCACCAACATTAAAAAAAATCGGCCAATTTCTTCCTGTCTAGGGCCGGCATTTAATTACTTCTGTCCCTGCAGAGAGCCCCACTATTATATTTGACAATAAAAAGTATTGCGGTTGCAACATTGTATCTATTTGTATCCATTTTGGATACAAATAGATACATTGTTGCAACTGCAATACTTTTTAATGTCAAATATAATAGCGGACTGGAATTCTTCTTCTTTCTCTTCTTCTTTCTCTTCTTCTTCCTCTTCTTCTTCTTCTTCTTCTTTCTCTTCTCTTCTTCTTTCTCTACTTCTTCTTTTTTTTTTTCTTCTTTTTCTAGCAGGTCACGGCTCATGCGCAGATTTTTTATTGGTAAAAAAATCGGCCGATTTGCCCATCATTGCCTCGAAAATCGGCCGATTTTTTTCCAACTTTACCGATCAAAAAAATCTGACAAAATCCAGAAAAACGGTCGACCAATTAACCCATTAACGGTGCGAAAATGATTTTTTTTCGTCCGAAAAATCGGCCGATTTTTCAACCCATCTATGGCTTGCATTACTCTGGGGCTGTGTGTTTTGGTGTTCAAAGCAGTACAGGTCAGCATAGGGCATTAGAGCCAATACGTGCAATGCGGTCCAGAGGGGTTTCAAGAATATTTGGAGTTTAAATTCCTTTAAGTGGCTGTGACTATGCTAAAAAATATGTCTATTTAAGAAAAAAATGAGTTCACCAAAATCATACATGGCAAATTTCAGAAACAGACACCTTTTAAAAAAAAATAAGCTCAAAGCAAGTTTGCTCCTACTTCTCTTCTGGCTCATTAGAGTGCACTTACTATTGCTCTCCTGTGATACAGGAGAGCCAAAGCCAAGCCCGCTGGCACCTGACAACACAGAGCTGCTGCAGGCTCTGGAAGGATCCTGATCTTATTGCCAGGATCCACTCAGCTGCTTGATTGACAGCTGGCTCAGCCTCTCAAGCCAACTGCGCCTACCCCCTGTACTGTCTGGCGCTCCAGTGAGCACTGGAGTGATTGACAGTCACAGTTCTCTGCTCCAAACAGACCAAGAACTGAGTGATCAGCGGTCATGTCATCACTCAATTCTTGGTCTTGGAGCCAATGTGGGACAGCTGCAGGATCAAATCAGTGCTGTAGAAAAGGTGAGTACAGATGTTTGTTTTTTTGTAGCCTCCTTAGCAGTCTGATTATGTCCATATTTCTGTGCTCAAAGCGGTACATTTTTTTGCATGAAAATATGTAGTTTTTTTATTGTAGGCCTGTAATTTTTAGGAATAACTCACTGAAATCTGTCCAAACAAGAGTCTAGTAAACATCCCGGGTATGTTAAAATTTGAAACACGAAATCATAAATTATAATTTAATAAATAATCATAAAAAATAATAATATAATAATACATTTTAATTCAATAATGTAATCAAACCAAAAACACTGAAATTTGAAATATAGCGCCAAGTTCGCACATCACTGAGCAAAGTCGCAAAATAATTTTCAGTGTTTGATGACGAATTTCCCCACGAATCATTATCACTCAATTCTGCAAGTGGTTCTGATTTACTATCGCTGTTCTCTAGCTGGTCTAAAACCTTTTTTGACCTAAAGGGATGCTTTTTGGACGCCGTGGACATTTCTCAGTTTCCAGGCAAAAAGAACAGTAAAAATGCAGGCAGGGCACAGGACAAAGCACTCGGGACAAAATGTATGTGAAATGCTTTGATACAGTAATGTTTTACTATGTTATTTTAGTGTATTTAGTGAATGTCACTTTTTTATAATTTTAAATTTCCCGCCGTTCCGTCCCTGTACGCCCTGACGTCGCAGGGAACAGAACCCAGAAGACAGATGCTGGCATCGGCCGGAGGACATTGCAAGGGACACTGCAGGAGGGACATCGCGGGACATGCTCGAGAAGTGATGTCAGATGGAGGAGGTTCCTGCTATCGTGGCTGTATTTCCTGGTTACAGACAAGTCCCAGATCTTGCACAGCCTTACCTAGATCAGTTAACCCCGTATAGGTTGCAAGCCGACGATCCCCGCATGATGGATCAGATCTGCAGATTGGAGAGCATAATGGATTGGACTCTGATCCATTATGCTAAATCCGCAGATCCGATCCATCTTGCGGGGATCATCGGCTTGCTTTAAAACTTTCCTTTTCGTGGAGCTTGTGGAGAGGGTCTGGTGTCACCCCATGCGATAGGTGTCACCCGGTGTGGTGCTCACCCCCCGCACCCACCTAGGGACGCCACTGCAGGCACCATAGAAGCCATAGAAGTAGATGATGACCCTGGATGATTCCTGGGCAAAGATGGCTCTATCCTTCTGGAGAGACAGTCAGATGAAGACTGAACCACTGGCTTTAAGTGGGACACATTTACAGGGTAGGAGTTCTGCCTTCATGCTGATTTCACAAGCTGTAAACGCGTCTCAGGTCAGTAATCTGGAAAGCATTGAAGCCATAGGGTGTACATGACAACTAGACACCTAGTATTTTCAGGAAACCAAAAATTGTATTTTTTAGCACAGGGTCCATTGAGAAAACATCAGCTTCAGGACGACCTGGGATTACAGCCGGGGACGTGCAAAATCTCTCCTTCCCCTCCTGGTGCTGAGACTCGAGGAGGCACCCTGTGTTTTTTAAATTATCTTGACAGCTGTAAAGACGGAAAGCGTGCTCTGCTGTGGCAACTGTCAGTGCACATTTGCAGTAAATAACAGCATCATTTTTGCTCATTATATCCCCGGCTCAATAATACTTGCAGTTTATTTACATCCAGACAGTGGTAAGCGGGGGCCGGGGCGAGGTGTGAATAACTGAGAGCCTTCTGTCCTTTGATCCGCTGACTCCTGCGTGCTTGGCATTATGTGTGAAGTGTCCCAGCTAGTTACCTGCAGAGGCCTCATTACTAATCAGCACGAACAGTCACTGTGGCTATTAATAGATTGCTAGCTGGGTTTAAAAAGACACATCTGAGCCGGGATTCCATGGCAAGTGGTTACCAGACACCAAAAATAGCACAACTGACAAGCTGGCTCTTGGCACGTGATTTACGATTAACGACTGGGCGACGTATAACCTTTGTGGCTCCGATGTTCCCAACAAACAGAATACATGTACTGCCTGGGATACATTGTGGCTGCATGCTGCACTGGTAAGACCCTATTTGTACTGTATGCCATGTAGATGAATCGTAGTAGTAAATGTCATAGGCAAGACCTAAAGTCGCGATCTTTACAAAGTAAGGATTTGATAACACCAGCTCACACTCTAAAACACATGCATGTTGTTAGGGGCAGTGTCATTTTTTTTTTTTTTACATTTAAAAGTGAAAGAAAAGCCTAACCAGGGGCGGACTGACCATTTGGAAACTCGGGCACTGCCCGAGGGCCCGGGGTCTGTAGGGGGCCCCATGAGATGCCCCTGGTACCTTTTTCATAGGCTTTTTTGAGTTTGGGCAAGGACACAGGGGCCCCATTATCCCCTATTGTTCGGGGGCCCCATGAGTTGTCAGTCTGCCACTGAGCATAACTGTAATTATTCTTAAAATGTTTCCTCCCCCCTTCACCTACCTATTCTGTTTAACCTGCATAAAAAAAGATGTGTATACGTACCTATTTTTAATCTGCTCTGATCACGTGATCTTGCAGCTTTGCTGTGTTAGTGGGTGGCTGCTGCAGGGGAGAGGAGGGAACACCATCAACAGCTGGGCCATGGAAGCCTATGGGTGATGTAACAGCTTCCAGAATTCACAGCCTTACACAGAGCTACAGGATCACCTGAATGGACCAGAGTGGATTGAAAAGAGCTAAGTACACATGACTTTTTATACAGGCTAGGCATCCTATGGTAGGAAGAGGTTTGTGGGGGGGACATTTTTAAGAATAGTTATGGTTTTCTTGCACTTTAGGTGTTAAGAAATTATATTTCATTCAACGTTTTAAACCACAGTTGCGGTGATGTGCTATGTTGCCAGTTATGCTGCATTTTTACGCAGTGTACACCAACTCACATGTATGGTATGAACAGGACATACAGAAAACAATTGTTACATTGCATGGAGTCTGTGTTGACCTATGCCGCTCAATGGGCATTGGGGTTCATTTACTAAAACTGGAGAGTGCAAAATCTGGTGCAGCTGTGCATGGTAGCCAATCAGCTTGTTCAATTACGTTTTGACAATAACCCCTGGTTCACATATCCACGTTCCTGCGGTCCCCATTTTGCACGGACAAGAGAGCACATTCATTTGAATGGACTCCCGTGCCCAGGGACACGCAGAATTAGAATGAATGGAACCCACCTGTGGGTCCGCATTCCTCTGTGTGGGGGGTGCGACTGCATGGATTTTTGTGCGAATCCATAGTGGCACCACCCGCACATACAGTCAGGTCCATAAATATTGGGACAGCGACACAATTCTAACATTTGTTAGAATGAATGAATGAATGAAACAAGATGTGCTTTAACTGCAGACTGTCAGCTTTAATTTGAGAGTATTTACATCCAAATCAGGTGAACGGTGTAGGAATTACAACAGTTTGCATATGTGCCTCCCACTTGTTAAGGGACCAAAAGTAATGGGACAGAATAATAATCATAAATCAAGCTTTCACTTTTTAATACTTTGACTGCAAATGATTTGCAACCATTACAGCCTGAAGTCTGGAACGCATAGACATCACCAGACGCTGGGTTTCATCCCTGGTGATGCTCTGCCAGGCCTCTACTGCAACTGTCTTCAGTTCCTGCTTGTTCTTGGGGCATTTTCCCTTCAGTTTTGTCTTCAGCAAGTGAAATGCATGCTCAATCGGATTCAGGTCAGGTGATTGACTTGGCCATTGCATAACATTCCACTTCTTTCCCTTAAAAAACTGTTTGGTTGCTTTTGCAGTATGCTTTGGGTCATTGTCCATCTGCACTGTGAAGCGGCGTCCAATGAGTTCTGAAGCATTTGGCTGAATATGAGCAGATAATATTGCCCGAAACACTTCAGAATTCATCCTGCTGCTTTTGTCAGCAGTCACATGATCAATAAATACAAGAGAACCAGTTCCATTGGCAGCCATACATGCCCACGCCATGACACTACCACCACCATGCTTCACTGATGAGGTGGTATGCTTAGGATCATGAGCAGTTCCTTTCCTTCTCCGTACTCTTCTCTTCCCATCACTCTGGTACAAGTTGATCTTGGTCTCATCTGTCCATAGGGTGTTATTCCAGAACTGTGAAGGCTTTTTTACATGTCATTTGGCAAACTCTAATCTGGCCTTCCTGTTTTTGAGGCTCACCAATGGTTTACATCTTGTGGTGAACCCTCTGTATTCACTCTGGTGAAGTCTTCTCTTGATTGTTGACTTTGACACACATACACCTACCTCCTGGAGAGTGTTCTTGATCTGGCCAACTGTTGTGAAGGGTGTTTTCTTCACCAGGGAAAGAATTCTTCGGTCGTCCACCACAGTTGTTTTCCGTGGTCTTCCGGGTCTTTTAGTGTTGCTGAGCTCACCGGTGCGTTCCTTCTTTTTAAGAATGTTCCAAACAGTTGATTTGGCCACGCCTAATGTTTTTGCTATCTCTCTGATGGGTTTGTTTTGTTTTTTCAGCCTAATGATGGCTTGCTTCACTGATAGTGACAGCTGTTTGGATCTCATCTTGAGAGTTGACAGCAACAGATTCCAAATGCAAATAGCACACTTGAAATGAACTCTGGACCTTTTATCTGCTCATTGTAATTGGGATAATGAGGGAGTAACACACACCTGGCCATGAAACAGCTGGGAAGCCAATTGTCCCATTACTTTTGGTCCCTTAACAAGTGGGAGGCACATATGCAAACTGATGTAATTCCTACACCGTTCACCTGGTTTGGATGTAAATACCCTCAAATTAAAGCTGACAGTCTGCAGTTAAAGCACATCTTGTTAGTTTCATTTCAAATCCATTGTGGTGGTGTATAGAGACAAAAATTTTAGAATTGTGTCGATGTCCCAATATTTATGGACCTGGCTGTATGTGAACCTAGCCTAAAACAGGGAAGCTGATTGGTTTCTATGCAGAACTGCACCAGATTTTGTACTCTCTAGTTTTAGTAAATCAACCCCATGGTGTGAGCACTAGGTGCAAGGGATTGTGGGATTGCAATTGAGAACTGTGGGTACCAAAGTGGGGCTTGCTCTGAACAAATCACACAAACCAGAGTGCATGAAGGTTTATCATGCAATTAGACAAAAGAGTTTAGTTTTGTAAAAAAATCAATTTTCAGAGGTTCAAATGTATGTGAATCTCCGAATGGACATAGTAATGAATGTCAAAAATCCAAAAAAGGCACAAACTTACCAAATGCATTTGTTTCATTCATTTTGTTCATATAACATGACATGATGTGATAGTAGTTTGGGCCCATGGGGAAAGGAATTCAATTTTCAAATTTGTTCAGTAATTCAGATTCGAGTAAATTTGCGATTTAAATTTAATTCGTAAATGTCATGGTCAGTCCGTTCCGTTACACAGTCTAATACAATTCTTAGGTTAGAAATATTTGGGCCTGACGAATTTTGCATAATTTATTCCTTTGTGTATGAGTATATTGAATAGTTTTGATATTGACATGAATAATGAATCCACCTGAAATATCAAAACTGGAAACTAATATAAAACAAATGGCCACAAAAATGCTAAATGTTTTGAATCCACCCGGACCAACAAATATACAAAATGAATGCAGAAGTAATGAAATGAATCCCGAAAATCAATCAGTTTAACATAACAAATATGAGGAATTGAAATTCTTCGAATGCATCCGAAACAAGACTAAAATTTCTAGCGTGTTCATACATATCTAACGCAAATAAATAAACAGCCAACCGGGAAGGGAATGAGAGAGATGGGATTAGCGCTTGATATGATGTTTACATTTGTGTTTATATGAGGAAAGGTTCACCTTAGGTTATGCACTCTCCAGAGCTTGGAGACAGCGGGTGAGGTCATGTGGCAAATGTCTCTGTTGACTTCTCAGGCTATCAAGTAATAACTCATAGTAAATAAAGCTAAATGTAAACCTTTTTAAAGCAGACCTAGCATCAGATGTATTTTTCATTTCATGGGCAGCATGATACAGACAGATGTCTCCATCAACACAAGTGATGTAAATGCAGGGATCTCTTCCACTGTGTCACCACCCCACCCCCGCCAGAATACATTGATCAATACATGCAGCCATTGGCTGGTTTTCCAGCATGCCTGTTGGACAGAAGCTGGTTGATAGACTGCTGTACACACAGAACAAAAGTTAAAGTTAGCTGGATTTTCGGCCTGTGTGTACTGGGCTTAACACTTAGTTATTTGTTACCTCTCACAGAGATCACAGTACTCCCCCTGACAATGCCTTCATCTGTTATACTTTCCAGAAGGACCAAGCCATCTTTGTTCAGGCATCACCCAGGGTCACCTCTACTTCCTGAACTGCAATGCTGACTCAGAGACAATGCCGTCATGTAAGGGCTTAGGCAGCCCATAGATGGATCAATTTTCATTCCTTCCACCACGTGTGGAGAGAAAAGAAAATATGCAGTTCAGTTTTGGGCACCAATTCACAAAATGAACATTGGGGAACTGGAGAAAGTGCACAGAAGGGCAACCAAACTGATAAGAGGCATGGAGGAGCTCAGCTATGAGGAAAGATTAGAGGAACTGAATGTATTCTCTCTTGAGAAGAGGAGATTAAGGGGGGATATGATCAACATGTATATATACATCAGTGGTTCATATAGTGAACTCGGTGTAGAGCTATTCAGCCTGAGGTCATCACAGAGGACAAGGGGGCACTCTTTACATCTGGAGGAAAAGAAATGTAATCTCCAAACATGGAAAGGTTTCTTCACAGTAAGAGCTTTGAAAATGTGGAATAGATTTCAAGAGTTGGTTCTGGCCAGCCCAGTGGATTGCTTTAAAAAAAGCCTGGATTCTTTCTTAGATACACAGAATATAACTGGATACTAACATTTTTAGGTAAAGTTGATCCAGGGAATATCTATTTGCCTCTCGGGGGATCAGGAAGGATTTTTTTCTCCTGCAGGAACAAATTGGATCATGTTTTGCTGGGTTTTTTTTTCCTTCCTCTGGATCAACTGTGGGTATAGGATTTTAACTTTTTTTTTTTTTAATGGTTGAACTGGATGGACTTTTGTCTTTTTTCAGCCAGACTAACTATGTAACTTGATTCCCCCATCAGCATAGCCAGTGTTGATGGGGGAATCCCTCCCGCAGAACTAATATGTTCTGCTGGGGGACTTTCAGGCTGGCGGAAAACAATGATTACTGCTATCGGCTATAGCCATGTGGAAAAATCCGACAGGCTGGTTTTACCCAAGTTGATCAGCCTGCCCATTTATGGACCAAATCTTGGCCAGTCCCTACTGAAAAGGGCAAATTTTGATCCATGTATGGCCGGTTTTATGCACACAACTGTAGCAATTTACGCTGGATCTTGCTTACGGAATGCTGACAGTAGGATACTGTATAAAAAGAGGTCTGTAGTGCATCTCAACCCATACAGACATACATGTGTATGTCCTCTTAAACTCCGTATACATTCAGCTCATGTGTACACCCACCTGCCCATCCAACAGAAGCCAGCAGAACAGAAAAACAACATCTGATTGGCATCTGATGGCTGCCAGCACTAACCAGTGTGTTCTGGAGGGGCAGTTTTTTTCATTCAGTCTTTGAGTTGAACAAAAAAAAACAACTGATGGTGTGTACCCAGCTTTAGGGCCAGTTCCCACTACATGCATTTCAGTTGCGTTTTTTCCTGCATCCAAAACGCACAGAAAGTAGGTTAGATGGTTGTCAGTGTCATAGTTCACATCAGTGCTTGCAGTTTTAATGCGTTCCGGATGCAGAAAAAAAAGTAGAACATGCTGCATTTTTTTCTGCACAGAACTGTACTGGAACACGTTAAAACGCATAAAAAATGCACTGGACTGGACCAAAAATGCACTGGAATGCACATGTCCCTATTTAAATTGAAGAAAAAGGGAGGAGGGAAAATTAACTAATTATGCATAAAAAATGCACCGGAATGCATAAAAAACACATCAACAATGCACCAGAACATGCCAGAACATGTAAAAAACGTGCATGCAAAAATGCATTTGGTACGAATGTGGACTGCGTTTTTATAGTGTGAGCTGAGATACGTACTATATACAAATTGATTTGTTCAAAATGACTGAATGCCAGGGTCATTCTGTACCTACACCGCTACCGCTGCCTACATATTGTTGATGTTTGTATATCCCCCTGGCCCTGGATGAGTCAATCACTAATTAGTGGCATTAATGCAGGTACAAAATCATTTATTCAGGGCCAGGGGGAGCACACATATTTACATGCATACCACATACAATATATGGTCAAAACTGGACTGCACATGCAAAGCTGTTCTACTTTAGGTTTACACAGCTAGATGCTATGGGTGAATAGTAATCAAAATGCAGCTGCGTGAATGGGTCCTATTGCATACAATACCAATGCGTTAAGATCCACATATAACTGTATTGCAGTACAAATATGAACACGTTTGTATGCCCATGTGCATGAGCCCGAAATCTTTGCAGTTCTTGGCTATGGTGACAAATGTCTGACACAGATCAACCTCTGCTGAAGCCTCCCAACTACAAAGTTACATTGTTTCATTCTGATTAAAGAATGCGTGAAGTGGTTGTAAAGACTGAAGATTTTTTACCTTCATGCATGCTATGTGTGCAGCATCTCCCCAAACCCCCTTCAATACTCACCTAAACCCCCTCACAATGGAGTTCTGGCTATCCTAGGACTCCCTCTCCTCGTTGGCTGAGACAGCAGCGGAAACCATTGGCTCCTGCTGCTATCAAACACAGCCAGTGAGATAACGAGAAGAGAGAGGGGACGGGGCAGAGCCGCGGATCCGTGTGTGACTGGACACATGAAGCAACAGCTCGGGAAAGCGTCTGTTCTGGTGCCCCCATAGCAAGCTGCTTGCTATGGGGGCACCCCACAGAAGGGAGGGGCCAGGAGCGCTGACGGGGGACCTGAAAAGAGCAAGATTGGAGCTGCTTTGTGCAAAACCATTACAAAGAGCTGGTAAGTATGATCTGTTTTCTTTTTTTTTAATTATGTCTTTAGTATCACTTTAACCCAACTTTTCATATGTCTGATATGTGCCTGCTGTACCATGTACTTGTATGAAAAAGTATTCTGACCTCTTTGTATTTTTTCTTATGTGTGAAATCCCTGATGTTTCTGCCAGTCCCTCGTTTCTGCGTTCTTATTAAAAACTGACCACACTAGGCATGAGAACACAGCATGGCCAGTTCTCTAGCTGCATAGCCATTCACTGGGAAGATCATTGTGCTGCTGTTTCTCCTCCCCCATCTCTTATGCTGCTGAGAACAGAGTGTATGTGAAAAGGGTAAGTATAATTTTTTTTATACCTACACACACATTTTTTTTTGCTTTCAAAATGCTATTTTAAAATGAATGGGTTGTTTCATGAGGTGAGGGTTTACATATACTTTAAGGCCTCTTGCATACTTGAGCTCACAAATGCTGTTTTACAGGCATTTAAGCATTTTTTTTTCCTCTAAACTCACCTCGATGTTAACCTAATTGTGCAAACTATAGGCATTTACAGAGGTTTAGAGACGGGAATTTAGAGGCAGAAGAAAACCAGCAGAGGGGCTTTTGAGCATAAAAAATGGCTGATACACCTAAACGTGTGTACATGCGCATTACCACTAGGTGCTTTTAGCGCTTGAGTGTTTTTTTTTCCATTTTAATGGGCAGAATAATTTCATGAAATAAATAAACGTACAAACGTTTGAGGCTCCTAAACGTGCTTGAAAAAACACTGCTTATGAGCACTTTTGCAGCTGTTTTATAGTTTAGAAGAGCGCTGGTGTACACGAGGCCCAGTGGGGGAAAGAGGAATGGGGAATTGCAGAATGATGACATCTCAACCTAGGCAGCCTAGCAAAGTCACATGACTGAGCCAAAGAATGGCTTCAGGGCCGTGGATAAGGGGGTACCACCAGTCCTCCTGTACAGGGCCCAGGCTAGCAAGGGGGCCTAGGCAGCTGAGTGAATCGGATGTGGTCAGGGAGGGTGAACAGCATGGTAGGGTACAATTACTGGAACCAATCCCCTGTATGACTCTCTCCGCAGCAGCTGAAAGCTGGTTTCTTTTCCTCTCACTCCTACTGGCAGATGGTGCAGAGAGAGCCCTACAAGGGATCGGTTCTAGCAATTGCCCCCCACCACACCCATCATCCTCCCTTTACCCCCACAGTGCTACCAGCTTCCCTCCTCTCCTTTCCACTGGAAGCTGCAAGCACACAATAGGATCCTTAAGGACGGAGAGTGGGGGAAAGGCCTGGTAAGTATGTCACATTTACCAGCCCCTTTGTTTCCTGAATGAACACAATGAGTGATCAGTACTGATCACTCACTGTGTTCATTCATACCTGAAGCATAGTAAACTGTTTTTTTTTTAAGGGGGGCTTGTCAGGTTGACTGTATGGGGCCCCTTGGTTTCTATCAGCATCCCTGAATGGCTTTATAATGATAAAGCTTTTTTGAAAGGTGATACTGCAGATTTATATTGTAACATCAGGAATGTATTCATGCAGACTTGTAGTTACTGAAAGATCCATTTTAGGTAAGTCTGCAGGTTTCATTTTTTTTATATAAGTTCATTCGTAGCTGATACTCTTATAGCTTTCTAGTACATGAGGAAATTGAGCCCTCCAGTGAAGGTTATATTATTTGCAATTCTCTTGATGATCCCTATCCTATTGAGCCCAGGGCAAATGCCCTTTGATGCCCTTTTATGAAAACGGCTCTGCTTTGATGGTCACTGCCTGCAATATCAATATGAAGATGCCCAAAGGTCCCCTGCATTTGGCACAGTGTCCGAAGGTGACCTAATTTGTTTCACTGGTGACGGCATGAAATTATATACTATCCCTCTTGTGTTTATTACTATGTTTTTTGCTGCTTAAAGTGGCTTGGTCGCTAAAATGAAACTGCAAATGAAAACATTTTTTTCCTACAAAGAAAGTAGTAAATATTTACCTCTTCTTTCACTGTGCCACAGATCTGCTGTCTTCCGAAACCAAACCTTTTGACTTGCTCAACCCAAGTCCAGGGATCTCTTCATTCCTCCCAAGACCTCCTGCTCTCTAGTTCCCTTGTCACCTCCTCCCATGTTCTCCTCTGGGACTTCTCCCGAGCTTCTCCCATCCTGTGGAATTCTCTATCCCAATCTGTTCCGACTGTCTCCTACTCTTTTTAAGTGATCCCTGAAAACTTTTCTCTTCAGAGAAACCTATCCTGCCTCCACCTAACAACTGTATCTCCACTTTCTCCATCAGCTCATCCCCCACAGTTGTTATCTTTTGTATCACTTGACCCTCCCTTTTAGATTGTAAGCTCTAAGGAGCAGGGCCCTCTCATTCCTCCTGCATTGAATTGTATTGTAACTGTACTGTTTTCCCTCACGTTGTAAAGCTCCTCATGAACTGTTGGCGCTATATAAATCCCGTATGATAATAATTTAAAAAAGCTGAAGGTTTGGTATGCCGCAGAACCTGATACAACTTACCATTTCTCTTCTGGCACTGGTGGCAACAAGCTTTCTCACCAAAGGAAGTATATGCTGTAATGGCTCCCTGTGTCCAGGGTGAATGGGAATATGAGCAGGTTGCCACCCATAATGATGTACATGACTTAAAAAAGAAGTAGTATATTAATGCTATCCTTAAGTATATTAGCTTCTATCTACCAGTCAACTTCTATACAACCGCCCTGAGATATTTTCCCCAATCAGCGCTGCATACTATAGCAACACTGGTCAGTGTATTCTGCTGGTGGGGAATGTTACAATACAGGATTCCCTTATCCATTTTGATTATGAGTATGGGTTAATTGGGTCAGTTTTTTATTAGTTTAACCTGCTGACTCATAGGCTGCCATAGCCTCCCAGGTCCACTACCAGGGTAGGAGGTAGCTGAAGAAGTAGCCTTTTTGCTTTCCAGATGTACTGTTTGGGAAGGAAACTATTCCAGATTCAAGTACCAAGGACCAAAAATGGGTCTATGCCAGAATCTGGAAGACAGGAAGGTGGCTATTAAAGGGGAGCACTTTATGGAAAGGTTTGCTCAACCCATTGGCAGTAGCAGCTAAAGGCACCCAATTGAAGACTTGGCCTAAAATCATACCACTAGCCTGTGAGGGGGGCTGTAGAAGTCCTCTGGAGTGGAGGGAATCATTTGTTACTACTTTTGGATGTCCTTCACTCACCCTATCTCCCCTTGACAATGAGCAAAAAAATTTGCAAAAAAAGAGTGAATGTCAGTTATTCGGTTGCTGCTGTGCACCAAAACTGAAACTGGGCATGCACTGATATTTTTTTTGTTCAATCTGCCGGGCCTATACAGTGCAGATGGACAAATCTCCTAATGCATGGTCTTTTTGGCTGACAGTTTTTCATCCAGCTCCTTCAGTTTTTCAATAGGGAAATGTCAGTCAGGAGGTGTCTGATAGGGCCATCCAATTAGTGAATTTTGTAAAGTGTATGGCCAGTATAAGGGTAGGTGAGCCCAAAAATGCCACCGGCTCATTAGGGGTAAGTGCTACTCTTCCTTATCAGGGCAGTAAGAATTTTTTTTTTTTTTTTTAAATAGCAACTTTCAGCAATTAGGGTGTATTAGAATTTCAAAACTTGGATCAAACTGATTGATGACTTGTAAATCTAAAAAAGAAAAGAAAAAACAGTGAAACAGTAAAGCTTCCCTAATTTTTGTAATGTATTAGTTCTCTTTATGTTTTTTTTTTTTTGTAAACTTTTTGATAAATTACTGATTATCCTTCCAGTCATTCTGACTTCCTAGTACTCTGCGGCATGGATTTGCAAGCTCATCCAGCCTCTGCAACATTTGTACCGCAGTGTGCATACACTTCTTACAAATAACCCAAGTCTACGCACGGCTTACCATAGGGCTTGGTTCCCCTATGCCATGTCATAGATACATGTTATTTTTCTTATGCTACCTATTCTTATGATCATTTTGTATGTTGAATGCACATATAATCTTATTGGAAGATGTTTGTTGAAACAAGTGGTTGAGTGGCAGTGTCTCCAAGGTTCCAAAGTGGGTTCCTATTCCTATTTTATCACTGTCACATGATAGTTTATGTTTTTTGGGGTTGCTTTCGATATGTGCAAAGAGAGATCACACAAATTCTTATAAGTATAACAGTTAATAAAAGTAATGGCAGATACAGATGACAATAATATTAGAAAATATTACAAGAATACGTAACTAAAGATGCTGTTCCGAACCAAAGGTAGACTGCAGAGGAAATGAAAGGGGACCTGGAATTCCAGAACTCATGCAGGCCTACAACTCATCTGCCAACCTGTACAGTAGAATATTCAGGATTGACAGAAAAAAATCCTTTTGTAGGTAAAATATCTCCCATATATGTATTTCTTCAGTGTATTCAGCAGCTTTCCTAGAGTTCAACTTTAAAAACTTTGTTGATGTTTTGCCTTCGTAGTGATCTACCGCCATAATGTTGACTTCTGGATCCGGCTTGTGCCATCTCTTCTTCTTGGCTGGATCGGCTTGGCTAGAACGTAGAACCCTACGAAAAGTGTCATTTTTCAGCCGTTGCTATCTTTCAGCTGCCTGCTGGCTTGGGAGTAAATAGGCAAATTGCTGCAGCTTTCATCCCTGGCCTGCTTGTGCCTTGCCGTCTGCCATTTTATTAGGTTTGACAGCAGACGTGTGCGTGGCGCGTTGCGAGAGGGGGTGTCATAAATAATTGGGGTGACCTCTCTTCTCAAGGCATGCTAATAAACTCGGCAAATTGGGATCTTATCTGGTGTGTGCACTGATGAGGTGTGACAGGCAGCTTAAAAGCATTCACAAATCAGGACAAATTGGCGGGAATTTAGCTTCGTGTGATCAGGACGAATGTGATTTTCTCTGACTTGACAGCTAATGGTGTTTGCTGTACAGTCATTTCTTGGCACCACGATCATGTGCCCAATGAAGCTTTAGAATACCAACCCATCATGCTGCCAGCCCGGTCCTTGTAACTGTATAACTGCTGGCAAAGAATTATATGCATGTCACAGCTGTTTTGAAAGTCACTGCATTATTTGCAGTTTACCCGCTTAGAGATTGTTGGATTGGTTATAAAATATGACACCAGGATTGTGCAAGGTGGTTTTAAGCATAGTAGTGTGCTTGTAATAAAACATTTGCATACCTTAAAACTTTCTGAGATAACACAGAGGAACAGGGACACCATTTGGCCACTTTCACATGATCGGTCTAATTGAGTCCCCCTGTCCATTTTTCAGGAGGAGCCTATCAGACCCTCCATTCACATCTTTAAAGTGGCAGATGTTTTCAGATTTGTGTTCGTTTTACACCTGCCTACCTCCAATCTGCTTAAAGCAAACAGGAGGGGATCCATTCCCCTACGTAAGGGCAGTCGACTGTAAATGGTCAACTGGTCCGTTTACATTCCACCACCCGTAGAGCAGAGCTGCACTGCTCAGCAGGGTATCAGCGGACAGATCCCCTGTTTAGCAAAATGGATTCCGCCCTGTGTGATAGGGGACTTAAGCTCAAAGTATGTGGGCAAAGGAACAGCACAATGGATTAGTGGTTAGCACTTATGCCTTGCAGCACTGGGATCCTTGCTTTGAATTTAGGCCTTTACGCTAACTGTATGGAGTCTGCATGTTCTTCATGTGCTTGTGTGAGTTTCTTCCCACATGCCAAAGACGTGTGACATATTGGTAGGTTAAACGGCTATGCACGTGTTGTAACATTCTGCAAGCTCGTCCTAAACCTGTTCTTCTAGTCCAGTGGTCTCCAAACTGCATCCTGGTGGCCCTTGGCTTGCCTTATCTTGCCTTCAGGGCACAATTCCTCCAACTGACATCATAGATGGGCCTTTATTCTTCCAATGATACAAACCAGGGCTTTTTTCTCGGAGAATAGGTGCAGAAACTTTCCTTTATGAGCCGCCCCTTATCTCCACCCCCTACCACCACCAAACACCATCCCTTGGCTCTACCCGTGTCTACCTCCCAATGAGGCCTCTTTTAAAGAATACAGAACCAAGTATCATTTTTTGGCAATTTGTATGAAATGTTATTAATGATTAGCTGTAAAATTGATTCCCTGCAGCCAGCAACAAGACACCCCACTTTCAACAATACATCCCCCCAGAATCAAAAGACCCATTCAGCAACAATAGACTCCCCCGCAATAAAATACCCCCACCAGTAGCAATAGATTCACCACAACAACAATAGACCCTCCCTGCAATAATAGATCTCCCAGCAGCCAGCATCAATAGACCCTCCAGCAGCCAACAACCATAGACCCCTACATCAACAGTAGATCCCATCCAGCACCAATTGACCTCTCAGCAACAATAGACACTCCAGCACACCTCACCATCCCTTGCCATAACATGCATTCAGTGCTGGAGGTGCCGGAATTGTGCCCCCCCCCCCCCCCGCGGTCCCGCTGAAAAAAAATCCCTGATACAAACAGTGGAGCATTATTCCTTACAAAAGGGATAACAGGCGCATGGTACGGCAGTCCATGTATGTTTGATGAGTTCCAAATGGGCAGGGGTGAAGGTAGTCCAGTAGGCACTAAGGACAAGCTGCGCAGGAGCGAAGCATAATTCTGCAGAAGGGAAAACAAAGAAACACAGAGCCTCTAAGTCTGCACTGTGAAGGTATTTAATAAAAAGATAAATAGTAACTCACATCTTAGAATTTAAAAACAGGCTCATGGGTAAGAGGGTGAGACGTCTGTTTTATTATTATTATACAGTATTTATAAAGCGCCAATAGTTCGCTCAGCGCTGTACATTACAATGGGAGACAATACATGAGACAGTACAATAACAATACAATGCGATACAAGGGGGGTTCGACGGCCCTGCTCTTTCGAGCTTACAATCTAGGAGGGAGGGGATAGTGGTACAGGAGGAGATAGCTGTGGGGGATGGAGTGGTAGGAAGAGTGGAGGAGGTCTGAAATTAGCAGGGGGTGGGGTAGACTTCCCTGAAGAGGTGGGTTTTCAGGGTGCGCCTAAAGGAGAGGAGAGTAGGTGATAGTCTGATGGGTTGGGGTAGGGGGTTCCAGAGGATGGGAGACACCCTGGAGAAATCCTGGAGGCGGGCATGGGAGGAGGAGAACAGGGAACTAGAGAGAAGGAGGTCTTGTGAGGAGCGGAGTGTGTGTGCTGGGCGGTACTTGGATATTAGGTCAGTGATGTAGTACGGGGCAGTATGGTGGACAGCTTTGTACGTCAGTGTTAGGATTTTGAATTTGATCCGTTGTGCAATCGGAAGCCAGTGGAGGGATTGGCAGAGGGGGGTGGCGGAAACGGAGCGGTTGGTAAGATGAATGAGTTGGCCGAAGCAGGGATAGCCCGCGGCGAGGTAGGCTAGTGAGAAGGGAGTTGCAGTAATCGAGTCGTGATATGATGAGGGAGTGGATGAGCTGTTTAGTGGTTTCTGGGGTTAGGAACGCGCGGATTTTGGTGATGTTGCGGAGGTGGAGTCTCCACGAGTTTGTTAAAGATTGGACTTGGGGCTGGAAGGATAGGTTGGAGTCCAGAATGACACCAAGTACTCTGGCCTGCGGGGCGGGCCTGATAGTGGTATTGTTGGACGTGATTGAGAAGTCAGTAGGGGGTGGTGTGCAGGCTGGGGGGAAGACTAGGAGCTCGCTTTTGGAGAGGTTCAGTTTAAGGAAGTGAAGCGACATCCAGTCTGATATGTCATTCAGTAGGTTTGTGATTCGGGTGGAGACTGAGGGGGTTGAGAGATAGATTTGTGTGTCATCGGCATAGAGGTGATAGTTGAAGCCGTGAGAGTGTATGACTTGGCCAAGGGAGGAGGTGTAGATGGAGAAAAGAAGGGGCCCGAGGACAGAGCCTTGAGGGACCCCAACCGAGAACCGAGAGGGGGAGTGAGGGGGAGGTGGTAGCATTGTAGGTAACGCTGAAAGAGAGTTGTGACAGGTAGGATGAGAGCCAGGAGAGAGCAGAGTCTTGAAGGCCGAGGGAGTGTAGTTTTTTGAGGAGGAGGGGGTGGTCGACAGTGTCGAAGGCTGCGGAGAAGTCAAGGAGTAGGAGCACTGAGTAGTGGCCATTAGCTTTGGCGGTTAGAAGGTTGTTGGAGAGTTTGAGTAAGGCGGTTTCGGTGGAATGTAGGGGACGGAAGCCGGACTGTAGGGGATCGAGGAGGTTGTCTGTAGCCAGATGATGTGTGTCTGATCCAGAGAGGAGATCGATTGAGTCCGTCAGCAGGTGGTGCTGTGCGTGTGCAACATGGATGGTAAGCCTGGTGGAATCTCCAAGGTGTCTGCCAGCAGATGGTACCGTGTATATGCAGCATGGATGGTGGAGCTTGGCAGAGTCTCCAAGATGTCCGGGATCAGCACATGTGGCGTCTGATGTCATCAAAATGCGACGCGTTTCTGAGCATGTGCAGGACGAGATGAGTCCAGGCGTTCTCTTTCAACAGGCAGGCCTGATTTTTTAAATTTTATTTTTACTGGACATGTTTAATAGCAAAAAGTCAAAAATAATGTTTTTTTCTTAAAATTGTCAGTATTTTTTTGCTTATAGCGCAAAAAATAAAAACCGCACAGGCGATCAAATACAACCGAAAGAAAGCTCCATTTGTGGGAAAAAAAGGACAAAAATTTCATTTGGGTGCAGTGTTGTATGACTGTGCAATCGGCAGTCAGAGTAACGCAACGCCGTATCACGAAAAATGGTCTGGTCAGGAAGGGGAGGGGGGGGGGATAAATCCTCAGGAGGGCAAGTGGTTAAACAAACTGGAGATATGCTATGCTGGTTTTATTTTTGTTTTAAACAACCTGGCTGTGTATCAAGTTCTTGTCTGATATACCGGGGGGAGATGGAAGGGCTTTGGTGAGTGACGTTGTAATCCTTTCTGTCTGCGCCGGAGTGGATCTCAGGAGTGGTCCGAGAACTTGGAGGAGATAAAACAGTTGCCGTTGTTACTGGTGAAGACCTGGAGAACAGAGGATCGGGAGTCTGTAGCACAAACATCTACAGAATAGCGTGTCTGATGTTTCCGGTGACTGCTGACTTTGATGGGTGTACAACGTAGGTTTATAATTGAAAGTGTGGCTGTTGGAATTATTCGTAGTGGGTGGGTGAGCCGCGGCTGGACATCAGTATACAAGAGCCT
The DNA here is from genome assembly GCF_062004578.1 of Staurois parvus. Lineage (NCBI taxonomy): Eukaryota > Metazoa > Chordata > Amphibia > Anura > Ranidae > Staurois > Staurois parvus. The sequence goes on along the minus strand of NW_028318045.1, from coordinate 1,468,546 downwards.
GGTGTTGATATGCGTGTACTGATCTGCTATAAACCAACAAGTGCTTTGTTTCCACTTCTACTTTCCTTTAATGCATTTCAATATAACACATGCATTATTTGAAGGTTGAACAAAAAGTGTAGTGTAGAATAGAACTTTAGGTACCGGTAGTTGTTTGGTTTGCTTTTTGTTTAGTTTTTTTTTAGAGTAGTAAAGCACTTTAGGTAGTTAAATAGTATGGTTTTTTTTAATAGATGTAAAAAAAGGGCCAAAAAGGGGATTTGGTTCTAAAAGAAAAAATCCTTTTAAATCAGGGACACCTGGGAGTTATACAGCTGCAGTAGTGTACATGGTGTGTTTTTTGTCTGCAATAACAGTAATTTTCTTTAGCAGATCATTTCATGAGATGCACTCTTCATCAGGTCAAGGCAGTACGCGCTACTCTGACCTCATGAAGTGATGGCATCTCTCAAAAGCTTCTCTTGAAAATGAAAGCTTTATAGAGAGATAATATACACAGATATTTCCTGTACTTGGGCTTTTAAAATGATACTATTTGTTCAATCGTTATTTAACTGAACTAAATTATCCTATTTGCCTGGCGTTTTTTAGAATGTGTATTAGTGATGCACCGATATATCGGCCAATGAAAATTATGGGCCAAAAAATAGGGTTATTGGTGTTTTGCCGATGGAAAAAAAAGGTGCCGATAATAATTGACTTTAATGCAAAATTGTGTCCCATTGACTTCAATGAAAAATTGTGTCCCATAGACTTTAGTGCAAAATCGCATCCCATTGACTTCAATGCAAAAACGCCCCCTATTGACTTCAATGCAAATAAAACGACCCCTATTGACTTCAATGCAAAATCGCATCCCATTTACTTCAATGCAAAATCACCTTCTTCAGTGCAAAATTGTGTCCTATTGACTTCAATGCAAAATTGTGTCCCATTGACTTCAATGCTAAAACGTCCCCTATTGACTTCAATGCACGATCGCAACTCATTGACTTCAATGCAAAATTGCGGCCCGTCGAATTCAATGCAAAATCGCGGCCCATTGACTTCAATGCAAAAATGTGTCCCACTGACTTCAATGCGAAATCTCAACCCATTGACTTCAATGCAAAATCACATCCCATTGATTTCAATGCAAAAACACCTCCTATTGAATTAAATGCAAAATCGTGACCCATTGACTTCAATGCAAAATCACGTTCCATTGACTTCAATGCAAAAATGCCCCCTATTGACTTCAATGCAAAAATGCCTCTCTTTAAGTTTTTTAATTTTATAAATATAATATAGTTTTCTGTCCAGTTTTTGTGTGTTACTTTAAATAAAAGTTATTTTACATTCCTGGATTGTATTTTTAAAATTCATATTCATTTCAATTCATGAGAATAATTAAAAAGTAAAATATATTACAATTATATATAAAAAAGATATATTTTTTTTAAAAAAACTATCCATTTCAGTTTTGGTTTTCGTCCAAGTACATCCTGGATTTTCGGTTTTAGTCCAGAATTTTCATTTCGGTGCACCACTGGTGTGTACTGTATATTATATGAAAAGGAATTAATCATTTAGGCCCCTTGCACATGGAGCTGTCCTGCTGCAGTGCATCCTTCTTTGCATCTTAGTGTGCATGGAGGGACAAGGTGCAGCATCCAGCCCCGTTGCAGCCTGTCAAAGTCTGTGGCAGACTGCAGCTGGACAGGACTGAACACTGTACCAAGTGGTAGTGGTATTATGGTCTTGTGGGTTCAGGGACACACTGCAGCTGGATGGCCCCATGTCGAAGAGGCTTTAGGGGTTTGTTTATAAAAAAAGAATGTGATTTTAACTGCTTTCCCGCTAAACTGAACAAGTGCAGAATGGCTATGGATTCAGTCTGTCTTAACAGGAGATAAGACATGAACATTTGATTAAGAGGAGGAGCAGAGAAGACAGGATCAAATGGCCTTTTTACACAATGCAGAGTATTAGCCCCTTAGGTCCAACAGTGAGTATAACAATCATGCTTTACTGCATATACAGACTGATTTCACTGTTGTGGGTTTAGTAACACTTTAATATACATTATAGCAGGGCTTGAAAAAGCTGCTCACTCGCTCGCCAAATGCGAGGAGAAATTCCTCTGTGGCGAGCGGCTGCAAGCGGCGAGCACAGATGAAGAAGCATGGAGCGACTGCACATGCGCTCCAAGCCTCATTGTCAAGCCGAGTTCTGGTTTACAACTTCCGGTTTCCACAGAACCACAATTACAGTGGCAGCGCCACTGAAGGGACATATGCAGGAGAGGTCCGCTCTACTACGCTGAGAGAAGACACCCTCTCCACCTCCGCGGGGGACTTGAGGCCTGCTCTCCACCGCCATGGGGGACACGAGGCCGGCTCTCCACCGCCGTGGGGGACACGAGGCTCGCTCTCCACCGCCTTGGGGGACATGAGGCCCGCTCTCCACTGCTTTGGGGGACACGAGGCCCACTCTCCACTGCCTTGGGGGACACGAGGCCCGCTCTCCACTGCCTTGGGGGACACGAGGCCCGCTCTCCACCACTTCTGGCTGACGTCACATCTGGAAATGTGCGGCGGCCATCTTTGAGGGCATATATTTGGTTTTACAAGTCTAACATTGTTTTTACCTATGTAAGTGCAATATACTTTACTTTTTAATAAAATAAAAATGGTACTTTTCACTCTGTGGGATTCCTTCTCTTCCTTATTACCTACGTATGGAGGACACACTCTGAGCTACCTATAGGGGAGACTGTGCCTTTACCCCAAGAGCTGGAGGAAGATTTGTGGGGTATACGGAGGCAGTGATACCTTGTATCTGTATGCATATGCTGTTTTTTACTCCCTTGCCAACACAAGGAGTCAAAAACATCTGGTGCGTTCGGTATGAAATCTATGTGGTCTGTCTTTCTTTTTTTTATTTAATCAGATCTTTTTTATTAGGTTTTTTTTTTGCATTTTGTTTTTAAACAAACAAATGCACAAGTTCTGCGTGACAAACAAATCAAATAACATTGGTCATACAGTGACAAAGCAGCAATCAGTAACTAAGATATATGTCCCAGTCCATAGGTATATGGGCAGTGTCACAATATCATTTCCAAAAACAATCATCAGTATTCCTACCATTCTCTTGGCATTGTATATAAAATATATAGTAACTTTCCAATCAAAAATATACACCGTATGAACATATCTTAAAACACTAAAACTGCTAAACCAGCATAAGTTGGCCTATGTCTGTTATCTCTTCCACTAATGTCAAGCTGCATATGTCTATCTACATATGTGCAAATTTCAGCTGTTACAATATAGAACTCCCCTCACTGTTGTAGAGAAAACAGACTATCTGCGATCATATGGAATGGAGCCAAACTGGTTGTTGCCAACCAGGGGTTTCATATAGCTTCGAAATTTCTAACACAGTTTCTACGTTGAAATATCAGTTTTTCTTTGGAGATTACGTTTTTAACTTGATTTCTCCACTCTGTTACTGAGGGAGGGCTGGGCAACATCCATTTTTGCACTATCCATTCAAAGCAATCTGGTGACAGGAGGTACCAGCTCAAACTCATCAAGCATGTTAAGAAGACATATTTTAGGTTCTATTGTTAAGTTAACCTGGTAAATAGAGGATATAAGAGAAACAATATCTTGCCAATATCTTTGGAGTTTTGGGCACCTCCAGATCATCTGAATAAAGTCTGCTGGACCTCTGTCACATCTTGTACACAGATCTGTGTCTCTAGGATCTACTGTATGTAATTTAACCAGGGTGTGATAAACCCTATGAAGAATAAAAAGTTGGGTAAGTCTCTGCGTCTGTGACAAAGATACCAAAGATTGTAAGGCTGGCTCCCGTAGTTCTTCTGTTAATGGGCCTATATCTTCCTCCCATCCCCATCTAGCTGGAATATAGATGCATGTATGTATCTCCACCATCATGGTCCCGTATAGTTTGGAAAAGAGCCCTTTATTAGAATCAGTTTGCTCGAGTAACTGTAAAATGTGGGTTTTTATTTTCTTCTAGTTTATATGTGTGGGCTTGGGTAGTTAAGGCGTGTCTCAACTGTCAGTATTGAAAGAACTTTTGTGTCAGAAGATTAAATTCTATCTGGAGAGGTGGTTTGTCTTTCTTGGAGAAGAAACACTTTGGAGTTCCTTTTGTTTGAAGTACTATTGTATATAAATTGGAAATGTCACTAAGCACACTAACTTGTGGACTTTCTTTAATTGTTATTTTTATATTATAGTTTATGTTACACCTTGGTTTGATATTATAGTGTATACTACACTAAGTATTAGGAGAGGTAGTGCTGTTACCTGTGGGCATTTGTGGATTATTTTTCACTCACAACACGGGTATTTTTGTTTGACATAGAAGGTAAGTAGAGCCTTGATATACACATATACAGTTCACGTAACAATATTTAATTTTTATCTTATTTGAAGAGGAACTTCAGTTCCTCCTCCCGTTCTTTACAAAAGTATAAACATTAATGTGGATCAGAGGGCAGTAAGAAAGCAGTAAATCACATTAAGTCTTATATATATCAGAACATATACAGTATATGCAACATTCAGACCAGATAATGTTTCTAGATGACTTGGCAAAATAGAAGCTGTTGACTTCCATTTAATGTTCTTACATTACAAACTCGGAGCATATAGCGCCACTAATCAGTGGTCAGCATATTATACTGTGGTGTAGCCCACATCATCAAATGGAGAACCAGTTGTTACATAGAAAAAGAAAGGAAAAAGAAGAGGAAGATGAGGTTCTGGCACCCCTCCCCGACTCCATGGTGATATTGGTGGTGGCAGATAACAGAACCAGGGGCTCTAGATCTTTTCAAATCTGGTTTGTTTGTCCTGAAGGATGCTATCCAACTTCTCAAGCAATATTATCTGAGAAATTTTGTTCTTCATTGTGGCTATGTTGACTACAGAAGATTTCCATGCTTTAGTAATGGTCATTTTAACCACTAAGAAGATATAAAATATGAGAGTTTGGATATGTCTGGGGATGTCCTTTATTGATTCATTCAGAAAATTTTGGCAGTTTATTTTACATTTATATCAGTCACTGACTGACTCCCATTCTTTTTTAAGCCTCCTTACTGTTGAGTTAGCCTATGCTCAATTCACATACTTACCTGCCAAGTGGGCCCAGCATTGTCCTGCTGTGACCTGCTGTTAAGGTTTCCTGTGCTGCCGTCTTGGTCTTCCTTGGTCAGCTGCCTCTCCAGGGTTCATGCATTGGCCATTCTGTGTTCTACTTCTGCAGCCTCCAAGACTATATGATATTGGTGTTCCAAGAGGCCTTGGGAGTGGGAACACATCATTCTCTCCTAGGTGAGAATGAAGATGGGGGGTGGCTACGTTAAAGGGATACTAAACACACACCGTTTAATTTACATAGTCCCTTATCTTTCTGTATATGAATGATGGCACTGGAATTATTTTAATAAAAACAAAACACATCTAAGTACCTTTTTCCTAATCGATATACAGCTGTCATATAACCTAGCTACTTCCCAGCCTGTCTGCAGGGCAACAGTGGCAAGAGGAGCTTGTAGTCCTCTGCTACTGGTCACATGTTCAAAAAAAAAAAAGAAGCCTTTGGGATACAGAGTAAAAATAAATAAATAATAAACTCTTATAAATTGGCATACAAATATATATTTTAACTAAAATCTTTATTATTTTGTGGAAATGACATGGTGTGGGCAGATGCCTGCCAGTCACAGGCTGTGTCACACCCTTCCATCTTGTGTCTTGGAATAAGAGGAAGGTGATTCCTCCAATAATCTACATGTAATATCCCACCCCCATTATGTTTAGCTGGTTAGTGCGCATATGGGCTGTCATTTACCACTGTGTATATGCCCACATGTGTGACTCTATAGTCACATGGGCTGCTCAAATGTGATAGGGAGGAAATGCTCAGCATAGACAATCACTGAAAACTGAGCATGTACAGAGTTGCCTCTAGAGCTGCCAGATCCCTAGCTGAATTGGGGACATGAACAGAAGCTGGAGATAGAGAGCAGCAGAATCAACCAGGTTATTTGCAGAATGCAGAAAACAAATATCATAGTGACTGAGTGAGTATGAACAGCATGTACTGTAATACATCATTTATTGATAGGTTTTTTTTTTATGATGTGAGTTTAGTGACACTTTAAAAATTAAAGTAAATAAGGACAAGCAAAAATTGTCAGAGCGTTTTAGATTTGGTTAATATTTTAATATTGAACTCTTCCTGGTTCCTATTGACATCAAACTTTAAATACTACAAGGAATTTTAAAATACAAAAATTTAACTAGAGTGTGATCTGAAAGAAAATAATAAATTACACTCTTTATTTAGCTCACATAGAGCAATGTTTAAAAAAAGGATCTCACACAAAAAAGGGGACCAATACACATATAAATATAGACTGAGCCTGTACAATATGAAACAATAAATGTGGACCCAGAAAGTGGCAGTCTAATCAGAATCAACTTCCCTTTCTAGAGTTCACCAAAAGAGATTTTCTCTTAATAAACGTATACGTGGATTCTTATTCATGAAAGCTATCAAAAAATTACTGATAGGGGTTTGAACCTCTATCTCTCAATCCAAAACAAAAAGAAAAATGTGGCTATACATTTATATAAAGAAAGAAAATATGTTCAAAGACATTTCCTTTAATCAGAGCGCATGCTAGCACTAGAATTGCAGAAGAGATAGGTTATACTAGTACTTTCCGATAGATGAGACACATGAGGCTCATTGCTGCATATCCACTTAGCCAGAGGAGTAGGGCAGCCAGGTTAACATCATCCTACGTCTTGACAACTTTTAACAACTGATCAAAGTTGAGAACTCCTTGGAGCTAATAAAAGTCTTGTTTTTGGGGTTATCCGTTGAAGCTTTCCTATTAGAGAACTTTATTTCGGTGTCTGTAGGGGAAATAGTCTAATCATTAGCGCATGTTTTAGCTGGATAATTTGGAGCAGGACTGAGCGCTTTGCCCAGCGCGGAGCATCGAGATATCTTCATAGAGGCAATTATTCTCAGAATATATTATCCATCCTCTAAATTATTTTTGAGAAATTCTTGCAGCTAGCAATGTCACTACTTAATGCCAATTTGAGCAGCATGCGCAGTGCCTGGATTTCCTTTGTCTGGTTGCTACAAAAAAGCTATTCGAGGCATGGCCTTCAATGTGCTCTAATTAGTTTTATATCTCCTTTTGGTTACAAAAATGCTTGTAAGGGTTTATATTCTTTTGTTCGAAGAAAAATAAATGATGGCTGGTGGAAAGAAACTGTCATGAGAGAAATGTAGGGGATGAAAAAAGAAAAGGGATCTTTGAATGATGGAAACCTGCCTGGTATGTGGTCCCTATAACCCCATGCCTGTTGCAGCAATAGGGGCTACTCCACTGTTTACTGGGCTGCATCTGGTGATAGAAATCAGGACATCATGTAAAGTAAAATAGTAGCCCAAACTATATTTTTCATTTTGGAAGAAATGGTTACAACCCCTGTCAATTTTTTTTTTGCCATCAGTATCCCGTTCAAGAGTTTTACATTTATGTCCTGTCCTGTAGACACAACAGGAAGTGAGAGCAGATCTCTCCAGAGTGAAGTAAATCTCCACTTAGACAATTGTCAGTGGGAAAGATGTCCCTATTAGGAGATTACCTTACCTGGTACCTTATTTTCAGTGGTACCCATTGAAGATTTACTTTTAGAGAACTTTTTAACTTAATTTGTAAGTGCTGCCATGTGTCTACTGCTAGGCAGTACTCAATTTTAATCTTGGAGTCCAAATAGCCCATTTTTCTCTAAAGAGCCTACTCCATGGTGCCCTCCATTTACCCGAACAGAGGCTCATGGTAACAGGAGCAATTGTCCATGCTGAAAAGATCTTTGAAGAGCTAAAAACTGTGTCTGTACTCCTTGAAGGGTTGGTAGGTGTTCTTAAAGCATATCTAAATCCAAAAGCAAAAATGTAATGTATGGAAGCTTGCCAGTTCCTATGTATAGTGGCTGCATTCGTTTTCTTTTTTTTCAAATGTGTTCTTCCTTTATTTTCACCTGGTCATTTTGACAGAAACACACTTCCTGTTCTTGGATGACAACGCTTACTGGTTGTACTGTATACACCAACAACAAATGCAAACCTCCTGTACCTAAAGCAGAGTTCCACTCACCCTGTCAAAAAATAAAAGTCAGCAGCTACAAAAACTGTAGCTGCTGACTTTTAAAAAACAGCCACTTACCTGTCCCACGATCCTGCAGTGTGTCCCCCACAGTCTGTTTCACCTGCCATCCTGTATTCCAGGAGGCTGGCATCTTCAGTGTGGGCACCCTGCTGTGACTGCTTGCGGCTTCACAGCCGGGTACCCACTGTGCATGTGCGAGAAGCGCTGCGCTTTGTGAATGGTCCTGTAGTCTTCTGGGACCTGTCACATGTCCCAAAAGACTACAGGGAGGAAGGGAGGGAGGACACCGCCTAGGCGATCGGACCAGAAGTGGGAGCGGGTACCTGTCAAATTTGGTTACCCGCTCCCCCACGCCCCCCAAAGGTGCCAATCCTTAATGGGAAGCGGGGGAGAAGTCCTTAAAGGGGCACTTCCCCATTTGGGTGGAGCTCCGCTTTAAGAGTGGACCCCAGAGTTAGCAGTGTTCTAAATTCCCATCCAGGCTATTATAGACCTGCTGTGCCTTGCTGCCCTCTCAAGACTGTGGAAGTATGGATACACTGAAATAGAAAAACAAGACAGAGGGTGCCCCAGCCTAGCATTATCACTAAAAAATGTATTTTATTGGTAAAATCGTGCTAAGCATTGTACTCCCAAACCAACAGATGTATCAAGGCTTGTCATAATACAACAAAATCCTCGGATCCCCAATACACCACGTCTCATCTTATACCAAGATAATAAAGATCCAGCTGGCTAACATGTTTCGAGGGGCTTCCCTCTTCTTCAGAGCCAAAAAACTGTGCTTTGTGTCAGCACTTAGATAACCAAATGGTATGACAGGTGTTGGATGAAGGTCAACCAATAGCTGTCATACCATTTGGTTATTTAAGTGCTGATACAAAGCACAGTTTCTTTGGCTCTGAAGAAGAGGGAAGCCCCTTGAAACACATTAAACAACTGGATCTTTATTGTCCTGGTATGAGATGAGACGTGATGTATCGGGTTTTGAGGATTTTGTGGTATTATGACAAGCCTTGATGCATTTGTTGGTTTGTGAGTACAACACTTACCACCTTTTTAACAATAGAATATATGTTTTAAGTATATTGCGCTAGTCTAATGCTAGGCTAATGCACCCTCTGTTTTGTTTTTTTATTTCTCTGTACTGTATGTATGAAGGAGACTTGTTGCCACCCCTGGACGAGACAACAGAATACCTATCTCCACTGCTCTATTCTTGGGGTTGGAGGGGTTTGGGGTATGTGTTTAGTCTATGAGAGCTGAGGATATGTAACTGATAAGTGTTCAGCACATGGAGAGATAACAGGAAGCTATCAGCTCACAAGGTATCCGTCGGAATCAACAGGTGTTTTTTACACTTGTCAAACGGATATACAGTATAAGAAATCAATTTCAATCATTAATTTAGCAGACCAAAAGGGAGCAAATGAAATATTAAATTTTTTGCACAGGGTTCACAATTTTCACCCAGAATTCACACATTTTGCTGATTGACTCCAATTAGTAAAAAATATGTGAATTTCGCGTGAAAACATTTATAACTAGACCTCTAAGAGACAAGGTCAATGTCTGTAAGATCTTAATGGTTGATTGTATGAATACGGTATGATAGCAATAAAAATAACACTTAATAAAGTGAATTTAAAGCCAAACCTACTCCCACCCCCATTCCAAGCCTATTCTATCTAACCCTGTAAAGAACAGATCTGTATATTTACCTATCCTAAAGCTCCGGTCCGGTCACATGATCTCTCCAGCGGCGGCTACTGTGTATTGGAGAGATTGCCGACAACAGCTACAAATGCCTGGGCAATGTCATCACCGATAGGCTTACTATGGGGTATCCGTTGTCGGCTGTCTCTCTTCTACACTGAAGCCGCTGCTGACAGCTGATCATGGGACCAGACTGAAGCAGCTTCAGAATAAGTAAGTATAAAGATTTTTCTTTATATGGATAGATAGAATAGTCTTCGAATGGGATGGTAGTAGGTTTTTGCCTTAAACTTCCACGTAAAAAAATTGATAGCTCGATAATGCAGTTTATGCCTAGAAAATGGCATATTTGTTGAAAAATGTTGTCATCAGTAACTCTGGTAGGAAGTGATCTGGTATCATGTTTGAATGATCTCCTGATTATTTTTGTATGTGATCATACTGCAAGGTCACCTTTTGCCCCCAGGCTAACAGTGTTTTACCTCTCTCCTACAGGAGTTTAACATGCTGGCATAACAAGGGGCGATGCTTCCGGCATAGGAACCACCCTGAGGTTTTGGGATAGCCCAATTCTGAGAGAATGCTGGGATTCTGCAGGGGGAGAAGAAAGTTCCTGGCTGCCTCTCTCACTCTCCTTTTTGTTCCAGCCATTACCTGGATTTACTTATTCACGGGAAACTTTGGCGGTGAGTAGCAAATCAAAGTGAATGTCTAGGCAAAAATAAAAGCACATTCCCTATGTTTTATCCCTTTACAAATGCTGTAAGTACAGAAAAAATCACTGTCAGATATACATTGGATTTCTAACTACCTGTTTGGGCCACCTGCTGGACTACAAAATTCTGCCTATCTGCCTCCCCTCTTACCCTAGGTTCACACCTAAGCGTTTTCTGCAGCATTTTGTGTTTTGCAGAAACACAGTACAGTCCATTTAACATGATTTCCTATGGGACAGGTTCACATCTCTGCATTTTCACCCAGTGAGTTTTTTTGGAAATGGTCAGGGACTTTTTTGAACTTCAATGGGAACACCGCAGAAAAGCATGTATTGTGTTTTTGCTGCGTTTTGCATTTAAAATCTGCCTAGCAACAAGAAGAATAAAAAAAAAAATGAAAAGCAAAAATGCAAAAACGTATCAAAAATGCAGCCAAAACACAAGTGCAAAACACAAAATGCACCGCAAAATGCAATGCAGAAACGCATCAAACAAATGTGAATTTAGACTTAGTGACACTCTGCATGCGTATATTGATTTCTTTGCTATCTACACAATGCTGCTACCAGGGGTGGACTGACAACTCATGGGGCCCCCGGGCAATAGGGCATCATGGGGCCCCTGTGTCCTTGCCCAAACTCAAAAAAGCCTATGAAAAAGGTACCGGGGCATCTCATGTTGCCCCCTACTGACCCCGGGCCCTCGGGCAGTGCCCGAGTCTCCAAATGGTCAGTCTGCCCCTGGCTGCTACTTTGATTTGCAAGAGCCTGCCTGCATACTGTGTGTGGAGGGAAAGGGCTCTTGGGAGATATAGTTCTGTGGTTGTACCTACATTAGTAGGCACTGACCTCCCAGCAGCTGCTCCTGCAAGAATTTTACAGGCCTGGTGGTGATGTCACATGGAGAAATAAAAGTTGTTTTTTGCTACAGAAAAAGGTAAAAGGAAAAAAAAATATATTGGACATGGTGTAGGAGTGGGGGGCTTGGAGGTAAATTTTGGTAATGACTGCACATATCCCTTAATCTTTGATGTCAGGCTATCCTAAAGGAAGTTTAAAGTGCAACTAAAGGCAAAACTTTTTTTTTTTTTAGTTTTGGATAAAGTGGAGATAGATTAAAACACCTGGTAGGTTTTTAGTGCTGTCTGTGTCCCTGTTAGGGAGATTCACCCTATTTGTCCTGTTTACCATGATCATTAAAAGTGAAAGTAAAAGAATCCCCAAACTGAAAAAATAAAGTTTGGGCTATAACTCTGCTTTAATAGATTTTAGAAGATCAATGGAACCTACCATTTTTTTATTGTAAGGTGGATGTCAGCTGACAGTAAACCTGTAGAAAATGTTATAGTGTGGCACTAGTTTTCTAGTATAATAAAGGGTAGTAGTGGCAGTGAACCCTCTTTTTTATACGTAAAATTTTAATCTGCTTGGGTAGCCAGTCCAAGTCAATCTCTTTTTTTCATAGTTAAAGTGTATCTGTAGTCAAAAACGTATTCTTTAGTTTTCGTTAGGTCTGTGATTTTCTTTTACTGTGATGCCTCATGCACACTGCTGATTATGAACGTGAGTTCAAGAGCTTTTGGCATTTTTTTCTGCCAAAGCCCCTGAACTCAACTCGATAAAAGTCTATGTGTTCATGCACACATACGCTTTTATCAGAGTTTACCAGCAGCAGAGTTTAAGGCCAGTGAAACATCCCTCTCCTGAACACAGAAGAATCACGTTCAGAAGAGGAACTTTTTTTGCCGAAAAAACACAAGATGCTGCAAAAACGTGTAAATGCATCTAAAGGGCGGCACAGTGGGTAAGTGGTTAGCACTTCTGCCTGGCAGTACTAGGGTCGCTGGTTTGAATCCCAGCCAGGGCTACACCTGCCTGGAGTTTGCATGTTCTCCCTGTGCCTGCGTGGGTTTCCTCCGGGTACTCCGGTTTCCTCCCACACTCCAAAGACATGCTGGTAGGTTCATTGGATCCTGTCTAAATTGGCCCTAATATGTGTGTGTATGAATGTAAGTTAGGGACCTTAGATTGTACACCTCTTGAGGGTTAGGGACTGATGTGAATGTACAATGTATATGTAAAGCGCTGCGTAAATTGACGGCGCTATATAAGTACCTGAAATAAATAAATAAATTATCCCTAAGCACTAACTGCATTTAGTGCTTGGGCTTTTATTCATTTCAATGGCCAGTACTCTGGCTAATGAAATGAATAAACATCTAAGTACTTAACGCGGTACTGCGTTTACATTACTTTTTGCCATGTTTAGCGTTTTTCTGCCGCTAGCTGAAAAACGTTCCAGTGTGCATGAGGCCTTAGTGCCCTATTAGGGAGGTATACCATCACTTTCTGTCCTGAAGGTGAAGGGAATCTCTGTCAAATGAGGGTAAATGTTCTCTTAGTTGTCACCAGTGGTGTATGTAGGTTCTGTGCTGCCCTAGGCAACACAAAAATTTCCCCCCCACCACTGCAGAAAGAGCCTGACATTGACCAAGAGCACCCCTGCCCTCCACCCGAGCCTTCCATTACCACTGCCCCCCACACCATCCCCATGGCGAGAGAGAGAGACACTCACCTTCACAGCTCCGGACATCCCCAGGAATGAGAGTCGGGCTGTGCACCATCATGAAACCCACAGCATCTCTCAGATGCCTGTGTCCCTTCTTCCATCCCTCCTTCCAAGGGGCAGTGCTGCCCCTCCAAAAAATGCCGCCCTAGGCAAATGCCTTGTTTGCCTTTTGTTAAATACACCCTGGTTGTCACCCAACTAGGTGTCACCAGTGGAAGAGTTTCCCTCACCTCCTGTTTATGTGACAGCTGTAATTTCCTATTTCCTATCACTTTCTCTCTCGGTTACAATGATCAGAAGAGCAAATTGAGAAAATGAACCTCTTCAAAGGCGACACAGAAATAAAAACTCAACAGAGATTGTAACACTCCATTGCTACATCTAAAATGTTTTTAAAAAAAAGGTTTTGGCTGGAGATACACAGAATTATAGAGGGCATGTGTAGTACACCCTGGCCAACTCCCTGCTGCCACTCCTCTCCCTACATTTGCTGGAAATTCCCAACTGTTATAATGACAGCCAGGATTTGCAGTGTAAATACAGCAGCTGTAGTAGCTGCTGCTGTGAAATAATGAACAGTCTGACAGTGTTTGTAAACTTTGTCCAGACTGGAGATAGAGTGATACTTAGTAACAGTGTTACTTTTGTATCTACTCTGTTTCATTGATCAAAGAGGCCAGTTTCAGTCTGCATATGATATCAGTCAAAGCAATGTAATACGTAAAAAATCTTTTGTTGTTTTACATTTTTTTTAAATATGCTCCTATGTTACTCCATATTAATTATTGGTTTACCCTAATGCTTTGCTTCTTGCCCTCTTTCCCCTTAGCTATTCCTTTCCTGCTGATTTTGTTGTTTATTTCTATTTTTCTAATCATTAATCTTATTTTTCTTTTTATTTGTTTTGTTCATTATTGTTTTCATTTTGCAGTAAAAGAAAATGAAAAATTAAAAAAGAAATGTAAAAATTGCTTTGGTTCATAAGTGGTATATAGGTATGAGAGCTGAATTGGTTAACCAGTCCTTTCTGCTTGAGCATACATAGCTTGGCAGTTAAAAATGGACTTGAGGACACAGTCAGCGCCAGAGGGAGCCAGTTGAAGCCCTGACTCATTAATACGAAAGAAATGACATATTCTGCAATCAGATGACCTGTACAATCCTATCTTCCATTAGCTGAGGTCAGAGGTCATGGAAAAAAAGGATTATTTCATTTAGGTCACTCATAATACAAGGTCAAGAGGTGTTCTTTCTAGACAGTACTCCTGGAGCCTCAATATTTCCATCTTTCTTATAGATCTCAATAAATGTATAGTCTGTCTTATGAAATATTTAAGGACCATGATGCTTATGGCAAGTCCAGAAGAACCAAAAAAGCCCTTTGGCAGAGCTACTATACAACAGAGCATCACTTTCTGAAAACAGACAAGATTCTTCTATCACTTCTTCCTCATAACTTAAAAAGTCATGAGGCTGGAATTCAGCTTTAAGGTGGTTCCATCAATCTTTTTAAAAACTGACAGATGTCCTCTCAAGCAGAATTCTAGACAGAAGCCCAAATTTGCAGTGTTAATAATATGCACCCTTGTTATTAATTAAAAAAAAACATCAATTTTCCTTGACTCCCAGCTTGACCAACAATTCACATCTGACTGCCTTGTGACACCAGTAAAATATGGTGATCATTATTAAAGTCCCTTGAAGCCAACAACAGATGAAGGATTTTCTGGGTGATAAAGGTAAAAGCAGGCATCTTGAGGTATCTGATCTGAATATGATCTTCTTAGTAGCAGTAATAGTTTACAATCATGCAAAAATTAATACTTGACATAAATGAGCAATATAATTTTACCAAAAAGTTCCATCTCTTATCATTAAAAAGCCATCCTTGAGCTCCAGTCCCAAGTCTTTTCCTAGGCTGAGATTATGTCATCAGGCTGCTGCAGGAGAAGAAAGTTACAATTTGAGAGGCTGCAGGGGGTGCTGATCTGTGTCATCTCTGAGCTAATATCTTAGTCCAGGAAGTAGATGGTGACTTTGGATGGTACCTGAACAAAGATGGCACCATATTTTTGGAGATAAAAAAAAGCAGATTGAGGCAATGTTTGAAAGTGTTTTACCTGCACAATACGTAGGATGCAAATATCACGAAAAACCATGAAAAACACACATATAGGATGCTGAGTTCCGTTTAAGAAGTAGAACAGAGGTAATTTAACTCAACCCTTCTCCTTGCCATCCATTCTGCTTTCTTGTGCACTCTGATTACCCAATATGAGTTGTAGTGTGTGTGCTTTTAAATTTAAGATGTTAAGTGCTCCTTGAAAAAATAAATGAAAAAATGGAGCTGTATACTTTTTGTCCCCATTGTCTTCTGTCCCCAGTTTTGTGCAGTCTTTATAGCATTATGAAGTTTCCTCTGTTGAGCTTTAGCCTATAAGATGTCTCCTTTATCTTCATCATCTTATTGGTGCTATCCCAACATAAATAATACAAATCTTGTGTTGGCACTGCTATTAAGTGTAAAAAAAACTAAATATAACCAACATATAATAGTATATAATAGTGTGTATATAGAATCTAACAGTAGCTATCCCAACGTGTCTCATGTGTGGAATGCATGCTCAATAGGAACTGTGTCTGGCCAGTGCATGTGCAGTAGGGGGTCACTGCCTTTCTGTACTCTGGCCTTGTGCCCAGCTAGTGCATGCATAGTAATGGACCACTGACACTGTGCAGTCACTATTCACAGTACAACCATTTGATTTTTTAGGCCCCATACTATGCAGTCACCGGTTGGGCACAGCACCAGTGGCCCCTAATGCACAAGCGCCGGACAAGCACATCAGCAGCTGCTCTTACTGCTTTCAATCTCTATGGATGGAAATAAATGTAAAGGGCAGTTTTACTATTAGGGTTTAATAATACTTGAAAGAACTTCATGAATGTTAAATCTCAATTGCATGGTAATTTGGACCTCCTGGTGTTAGTTGCACATTTCTCCTTGCCCTGATCTTCTTCCTGAAAGCTCTGGGAACATTGGTTTGATTCTGCAGTCAGAAGTAGGTCCCCAGTAAAAAAAAGACAAGTTAGATACAACATGTTTTGGCAAGTAATGCCATTACCTCTTGGAAGGTGTCCCCAGCAATTCCCCGTTCATATAACAAGCAACAGAAATTTTCAAGTAAAAAGGCTTTGGCAGGTTTCTGAGCAGGGAAACTGATTCTCTTCTTTGATCCTATTATCAGAAATTTGCAGTCTATTTTCTAGTTGACTCCATCGCCCTTCGCTCCCAGGAGATCAATCTCCATCTTCCTTTCCTTCCCAGGACATGCACTGGGCTCACATCTGGAAGAGAAATCAGAAAGATGTTTTGCAGATAAAAACATGGGCTAGGGCAGGAGTAGGGGGTGGGGGGGAATAATTATATTTGCAGGAACTCAACCTTATCGTCGTCTGACTTATGTTGATATCCAACATCGGTATCCGTGCAGTAATAAGATGAAGAAAATCCTTTTTAAACACACTCTAACAACTAACAAACAAGAGATATGTTTAGAAACCTTGTTTTCTTTAATGTGTTGTGACATTCAAAGTTTAGGAAAGCAAACCTCATGGAATTTATGCTAATTGTGATAAAACTGAAGTGTCGATAATTCACTCAAAGTGATTCCTGTCACTAGGATAAAAAAATGTAATATGATTTTAAATACCTGTCCAGTAGCAAGGTACGTGCCCCACTCCTTTGGGTGTACCAGATGTCACTCGAGTCACCCATTTAGCTCTCTGACTCCACCCACTGGACATTCCATTATTACAAGACATGTATTAGATGGGTAAAGCACAGGTTGACATGCTAAGGAAAACTATACATTTAGGAGCCAGTCTAAAAAACAAAATGAAAAAAAACATTCGGTACATCTCCTAATACATGCACATTTCCCTAGGGTTTATCCCTTTAAAGACCCTGCATGTATAGTAAAATATCTGTTGATCTGCTGGAAATGCACTTGTCTCCTAAGCTCCTGCTGTGGATTGACTACACTATAGTTTATCTACAGTAAAGAGATGGAGCAGACAATGCTTGCTTTGATACCCCCTGTGTGTGATTGAAGCTTCTTACTGAGATATCTGATAAGGAAGGAGCCACTGCTGAGATGACTCATTGGATTTCTGCAAACAGGTGACTACCTTCTAGTGATTGTACAGGCATGTATACACTGTATGTATATTTTTAAGAAGTAACAAACCTGTTATACGTATCTGCTCTGTGCAATGGTATTGCACAGAAAGACCCCCAAATCTCATCTTCTGGGGTCCCCCGTCAGTGCTCCAGGCTTCTCCTTTTCTCAGTGCATTCCCATAGGAAGCCACATCCTATAGTGGTGCACCTGTGAGCTTGTTCTCGAGCAGGGCTGTGTTCGTCTATTTACACACACAGCTCAGCTTGGCCTCACCCCATTCCCTTCACAAAGCATTTGATTGACAGCAGCGGGAGCCACATTTCACTGCTGCTATCTCTGAGCCTGTGAGAGAGGAGAGAGTGAACTAGCACTGCTGCAGATGGGCAGAGTTCTGGATCAATACAGGAATCAGGTAAGTGTTTAGGGAGGGGGGTGGGGGAAACAACTAGTGGAATGCTTTTTACCGTAATGCATTAAGGTAAAAAAAACCTTCTGGCTTTAGAACCACTTTCAGTATAGCTGAAAGAACACAATTGGGGTTGATTTACTAAGGCAAATGGACTGTGCTTTTTACAAAGTTGCAGTTGCTGCAGAGCTTAGTAAATGAGCAGATGTTCTGCTTACTTCCATCATTCAATCATGTGCAAGCAGAAATGCTGTTTTGTTTATTTTGCTTGCACATGATTTTTACCTAATTTACAAAATTCTGGAGCAACTGCACTTTGCACAGTGTATAGTCTATTTGCCTTTAGTAAATCAACCCCTATGTATCATGGTTATTTACATATGTGAAAAGGAAGCCAGAGCTCTCATATCTACACAACATATAGCTAAACGTTGTTGGCAAGAAAAGCTTTGTCAAGTGTGGTACTGAAGTTGGGCAAGCAAACATGGGTTGATTTGGAGTTCCAGTTCATCCCTAAGGTGTTCAGTACGGTTAAAGTCAGGGCTTTGTGCAGGGTACTCAAGTTCCTCCTCAGCAAAAATTGGCCTTCCCCAAACTGCTGTCACAAGATTGGAAGTGCACAATTGTCTATATTGTCTTTGTATTCTCTAGTATTAATGGTGCTCTTCACTGAAAATACACGAACTCCATATTTTGGAGGGGTGTCTACATGCTTTTGACCACATTGTGTGTGTGTGTATGTATGCACACACTATGTCCTTTAATTATTGAAAAAAACACACAAGCTGCTGTATTGCAGCACTAAAAACTGGTCAGATGTGACTGGGGCCTAAAGGATGGCTCAGTGGGCAGTAATTATTATATACATTATTTGTAGAATACTTTGTAACCATACATTATCTGCTGCTTCTAAGAGTTACAGGAAAGCTTCAGTCAGAATGAGGGTGAAACGCGTTAATTATCATCTTTTTGCACAGCTACGGCATCAACCTCTAAACTGACATGTCCTTGAGCAGGCACAGCCAAGGTAGGGTGACACCCACTGCTACCCCCTTATTTATAATGAGTGCCATTTTCTTGTGTCCTGCTGTCATCTCGAAAGTGGTTAGTGAAACGTTCAATTAAAGCTCTGCTTAGATGTGGGTTTTAATGGGTACAAGTACCATAATTTTATGAAACGTATCAAAGAGAAACTCACTTTTCTCGCAAAAATGACTGTTTAGACCATTAAGCATGTAAACAAAATGTTATGACTGTGGATAGTTTATAATGGATATTTAAGTATGTTATTTGAAGGCACTAAATTTGCCGAGTGAGATTAATTTGGGAAGCATGAGTTTTTAACGAGATTGATTTATTTTGCCATAAAAGACGGAGCAGGAAGTGATATCACAACGCAGACAAGCATGATTTTACGGAGTGTAACATTTTCATAATATATGTTCTTCTGGTTTGAAGGCACATTCTGTTAAAATTAAAAATGAAAGTGTATGCCCAGCCAAAACGTCTATTTTATTCCTTTTTAGGTTTGAATGGAACGGGCAATGCTAAGAACCCCTATTGGGCTTTTACTTCTGTTTGTGGCTCTGTTAGAAAGGTTTTTCCTCACTTACTCTCACTTTTAATTAATACTTTTTGGTTGAACAAATACATTGCGCCTTGAAATACAGGGAACCCACCCTCTTTGCCTGGGGTTTCAGTTTCCCATTAAGGCAGCAGCCACCCTAGTCAATTGCGGCAATTATCTGGTAATCTGGGAACCACTGCTTGTGATTCATAAAATAATTCTCAGGTATAACCTCCTTGCTGTATTTTACATACAGAAGTCTGATGTAAAAAAAAAAAAAAGTTAGAACTTCAAATTCACGAACTGAAACCTGCCATCAAGATTAAAAGAGAAGTTTGAGATTGTGAAAAAAACAAACCTTCATACCCACCTCTATGCTGCAGCATTTTAGACAAAGGGCCCTACACACTCAATGAGCAGCTGCAGCTGTAGCAGTAGCATCCCTATTGATATAAATAGTCCAAGAAGACATTGTTCCTTGAAGGCCATGTTGGTCAGACACGTTTTACAAGAAAGCTCTGCAGTCCAGCACTTTAGGCAAGGGGCCCTACACACTGAATGAGCAGCTGTCCTATGTTGGCTCGAAGACTGTGAATTGAGTGCTCGCATAACCGCTGATCACTCAGCTTTCGGTCTGCTCACAGTGGAGATCGGTGACTGTCAGTCACTGAAGAGGGCCAGGGAATGAAACACTGGTTTGTAGCTGTAGGACACCACCTCGTCTACCAAGGCATTGGGAATGCAAAACGCTGAAGCATTTGTAAATGTCAACAGTACACCTTTATGCTGAGAAGGACCAGATTTGAAATGCCAGACTTTGTGGATGGGCAGATGAGGCACCTTTGAGGGGCCGTGAAATGGACGGTGAAGGCAAATGGAAGTGAAAGGGATGCTTCTTGGCAGAAACAGATGGAGATGACTTGGCAGTCTAATAAGATATATGCTTTTGCCCCAGTAGCATCCTGATTGATATAAATAGTCCAAGAAGACATTGTTCCTTGAAGGCCATGTTGATCAGACAAGTTTTACAAGAATGCTCTGCAGTCCAGCCAGGGGTGGACTGACAACTCATGGTGCTGCCGGGCAATAGGAGATCATGGGGCCCCTGTGTCCTTGCCCAAACTCAAAAAAGCCTCTGAAAAAGGTACCAGGGGCATCTCATGGGGCCCCTTACTGACCCTGGGCCCTCGGGCAGCGCCCGAGTTTTCAAATGGTCAGTCCGCCCCTGAGTCCAGCACTTTAGGCAAAAGGCCCTACACACTCAATGAGCAGCAGCAGTGGTTAAGTCTCTTTAAAGGGATTTGGACCAATCAGACATGGAATGGCAAAGTAGAATTACAGGTAAACAGATGTACAGGTGAACCCACTAAAGATAATATAGTTTTAGAATTCCATTGGATCCCGGAAGTAGGGGGGGGTCATCCAATGGTATGGTAGCTGCATTGTTAAGGTGAAAAAAGGCCAGAGCTACAGTAGGAATGGGTAATTTTTTAAAGAAAAAACTCACTAAGAGGGTACAAGGATTGCAAGTGTTTAGGGGAGCAAACAGCCTATCAAAGTGTTTCGAGTCCTCATATAGAAATACCTGGAAAAGGGAAGACCCTTGCAGCCTTAGGGGCCATATAAGACCCAAAGCTGGAGACAGCACTGAAAAAATGTAATAGCAGTGGTCTGCAACTCTTCAGGGTGAAGCTCATGGGATAAAGACTTGAGTGATTCTGTGTCACAGAGATTCTGTAGGGCTGATTGCTCAAAAGCTGCTAAGGCTTCAGTTACATCAGAGATAGAACTTTCTAGGGAAGACGTGGTGGCATTCTGGGTAATTTGGGTGATAAAGTCTTGCATAACCATAGTAAAAAACTCAGCAGAGTGGACAGAGGACCCAGCAACACTGGAGATACCAAAAAGGACTCCAATAAAGAATAGACTCCAAAATTAGAGAGCAGCAAAAGGTCCAGGATACAGACATTGCTACTTTCTGGGGAATGCTACAAGCAGTGGAGAGCATGCTGGGGGGCACCCTACACAGCAAGACAGTCTGTCCCCTTTCCCCCTCCTTTCCCCTTGTCTTGAGTCAGACAGTGTAGTAAACAATTTAAAGGTTCAAAGTATAACGCAAGGACTTGAGCAAACAGGAAAACTGGACAGTTGGTAGCAGGTGAAGCTTTATGACCAGGAGGTTCGGGCAGCAAAAAGTGACTAAGTCACAATAGGCGGAAACCATGTACAGAAAGCCAAAGTTCCACATGGCTTTGTTCAGCAGGTGTACCAGTAGAGAGATGCTTCCTTCAGGACAGAGCTCTGAATGCATTGCATTACACTCCACCCAGTAAAATGGCATTGTGTTCTGCCGCACTGTGCTATCTTCTTCCACAGCAAAGCTGCAGGAAATAATGTTATCCAGTGACCAATAAAAGTGAGAAAGCTCATGCTGGCCAGTCCAAATTGCCTGTTTACCAATTGGATCTTCAGAAACACAGAGGCAATGCCACCTGCTCTTGATCTGGAGAGCGCTGTACAGCTATCCTACCAGAACCAGCATGTAAATCACCCACGTGGGCCCCAAGGTCTTGCGTAGCTTGAAGGTCACTTCCAAGGTCATGCTGCAATTGTCCAGTCCATTGGGGTCTGGTTGGAAAATAGCTCAAAACTCTGTGGATGACCTCCCTGAATAGTTTCAAGTCTGTGGATAATATCACCAACAACAGATAATATTGAAGATTCTTTATTGAAGAAGAAAAATGTTGATAGAAAAAAAATCAAAGGTTAGCTTTTACAGCAGCAAAGATGAAGAAAAGACATCCATCCTCCTATAATACTAACAAAAAATTGAGATGTGGAGAGGAGGCAGGAGGGTAAGAGCAAAGCAGAGTGTGCTGAATAATACAGATAAAACTTCTTTTAATAAATAAAAATTATAAATGTTGCTCCTCCTCCACCTGTGGAAAACCAGAACAGAGCAACTATTGCTACATTAACAGGGTGCACTCTGATGAAGGATCATGGCCCCGAAACATGTTAGTTTAGATGCTCCATTACCAGGATGCAGTATCAGTCCCTTTTTCTGTGGATGATTTGTAGTGCGTCTCTCCAAATATTCTCCAGTGTCTTACCAGAAACTTTGGTCTTTCCTGATGCTGGCTACTGAGTGAGGGTTGATGAAGCAACGGTTACACGGTTTCCCACTGGAGGACAAGATGCGCAATGCAAAACACACTTGATTCAGTGCCAAAAAGGTACATGAGCTACTTTGGTGCACTTGTCAAGCATAGGGAAGCTCATTTAAGTGAATGGGCTGTCCTATACTGTTGCACGTCAAACGTATAAAAAAAACACAAGAAAAAAACATGACAGTTCGCAAAGGTGTGAATATTGTCTACATTCAAACTAGCTATCATTCTTACACTACTGGTTAAACCACCAACTACTGAAATATGACAGACCTGTCACATGAAACACAATGGGAGTTATTTACTAAAACTACATGATGCAAAATCTGGTGCAGCTCTGCCTAGAAACCAATCAGTTTCCAGCTTTTATTGCCAAAACTCAATTGTATAAGCTGAAGTTAGAAGCTGATTGGCTGCCATGTACAGCTGAGTGCAGCAGCTTTAGTAAACCTCCCCTTATATCGGGGTACCCCCATTTTTAGTCATATTGCATAATATGAACTCATCAGAAACTATCCAGATAGAACATCAAGACCTCAGCTTTTTTTTTTTTGGCAGTGATTTACTGCTGGAATGTAAATAACCTGAATAGCGTTTGTAATTTGATTTTGTTTTTTTTTATGTTCTGTTTTTGCGTTTATAACAAATACAGCAGAATAGTGAAAAATGAGACACTGAATTTTAAGACCATTGTCTCATGTTTATGGATACCCATAGAGTGCTATTACATGGCAGCTTCCTAGCTGCAATGGATTTTTCCAGATAAAAACAACAATATTTGAAGTATAGCTAGAAGTGTTGCACCGCAGTCAAAGGAAACTTCATAAACCCAGAATATTAAAACTGAGTTCCCTTTATGTCTGTGTAGAGAATCACTGTCCCTTATTCCACCATGATCCAGAGAGATGCCTGTACAGGTCGTCCATCCCTCATCTTCAGAACTGGAGCGCTGAACTATTAATGCTGAAAGCAGATATGGTGCAGGTTATTTGTAATCCGTGGTGTCCTGGGGATGGCATTCTGCAGAAATAAATACACAGGAATCACACTCTGCAGGGCCCCATGCTCTGTCCTGCAGTGTTCATGTTATAGAGTAGTGGCAGGAGAGGGGTCTTATCCTGTGCTACAGAGCTGGGGTTGGGGGGAGTGCAGATACCCCTTTTTATATGTATCACCTACACAAGAAAAGTGCAGAATATGAATAGGAAAGGGGAAACAAATCAGAATTATTTTAGTTATATATTCAACTTTCTTTCTTTCTTTCTTTCTTTCTTTCTTTCTTTCTTTCTTTCTTTCTTTCTTTCTTTCTTTCTTTCTTTCTTTCTTTCTTTCTTCCTTCCTTCCTTCCTTCCTTCCTTCCTTCCTTCCTTCCTTCCTTTTTTCCTTTTTTCCTTTTTTCCTTTTTTCCTTTTTTCCTTTTTTCCTTTTTTCCTTTTTTCCTTCCTTCCTTCCTTCCTTCCTTCCTTCCTTCCTTCCTTCCTTCCTTCCTTCCTTCCTTCCTTCCTTTCTCTCTCTCTCTCTCTCTCTCCTCCTCTCCTCCATCCCTTTTTTCCCTTTCCTCCCCTCCTTCCTTCTCTAGACTTCACTGCTGACCTATGTGAAAAATATTGGGTTTTTACAAAGTAACAGTTGTAATTTTCTGTAAACAAGAAAAAGAAAAGGTCAGTAGCTATTCTGGTAGATGTATTAGTATTATTATTGCTGTTAGTATTTTATAATATACACAGAACCAACATTTACTGCAGCATTCTACACAGTGAAGATATTCAGGACTTATAACAAAATGTATACAAAAACATTGAGAGTTAGAATTTTGCTCATAAGAACCTCCTGCCCAAAAATGAAAAAAGAGACAGATGTCAGGGGGATTGAGAATTGGCAGGGGTGATGGTTTGGAGATAACTATGGTGGGTTGCATTAGGAGCGGCCTGTAAATTGGCTGACTGATGTGGCTGCCATTTGCCAATTTGACATTAATGGAGGCGTTCACATACTTATTGGGCTTTACAACTTGGTTTGGTGGCAGCAAAAGTACCAAAATTGTTGTCATTTTGGGCCCAGTGCACAGTCATGCGGTGTGGGATTCTAGGCAATTCCTGTGCATTTCCCACACTGCATCACAATCGCGCTCTGTTCATGTGAACTGCTGCGGGTGTAAACGTTTGCCTACCAGGCACTTTTCCCTAAAATTCAGCTTTCAGTTCTGTTGCACTTTGAATACATGGTCATGCAGCACTGTACCCAAACAAAATTTTTATAATTTTTTTTTAGACAAACAGAGCTTTCTTTTGGTGGTATTTAATCACCACTGGGATTTTTTATTTTCTGCTAAATAAACAAAAAAAAGTCCAAAAATTTTGAAAAAAAAAGTTTTTCTTAGTTTCTGTTATAAAGTTTTGTAAATAAGTGATTTTTCTTCTTCACTGATGTACGCTGATGAGGCTGCACTGATGGGCACTGATAGGCTGCACTGATGGACACTAATGAGGCAGCACTGAAGAGGAGGCACTGATGAAGCAGCACCGATATGTGGCATTGATAGACGGCGCTGATGGGCACTGATGAGGCGGCACTGATGATGCTGCACCGATATGTGGCAGGGTATTGATGGGCACTGACAGGCATCACTGATGGGCACTGATAGCCAGCACTGATGGGCATTGACAGCCAGCATTGAGGAGGCATCAATAGCCAGCACTGATGGGCACTGATAGCCAGCACTGAAAGGGAACTGATAGCCAGCATCAATGGGCACTGATAGCCAGCACTGAAGTGGAACTGATAGACAGAATTGTTGGGCACTAATAGCCAGCACTGATAGCGGGCACTGATGTGCGTTAATAGCAAGCACTGATGGGCACTAATAGCAAACATTGATGGGCATTTTAGGCAGCATTGGTGGGCACTATTACCGGCACTGATGGACACTGATGGGGCTACACTGATCATCAGTGCCCTGATGATCAGTGTAGATGTCCCCTCTGAGGAATGCTATCAGCTTGAGGAGAGGACTGCTGATAGCCGGCATTTCCTGTTTACACTGTGATTGAACATAGATGATCACATAGTAAAAGGCTGCTCTGATTGGCCCTTTATCTTGATCTGTGTCCAAAGGCCACAGCCATTACAGATCGCACCCGCTGCATACCCCAGTGGGCTTGGTTCTGGAATGACGTCCATGGACGCCCTCCCACAACTAGCCGACCACGCTGTAGCCGTCTTGGAATGGGCTGGCTACTGAATAGGTTATCTGAGGACCGTATTTTTGTTTGTGTCACCTTGCTGCTGTATATTGTTGAATGCGTACTTCTGTTGGTCATTCTAATGATGGAGATTTGAGGAGGTCCCATCTATAGGAAGTGATAAATGACTATATGATTGTCTTTTTAAAACTTTTGTATTTTTGGATTCTATAAATAATTTGGTAATAAAAGTGTAACTAGGGTCAAATTAAAAAAATGACACATAAGAGTTTATTTACTAGAGCTAGAGAGTGCGAAATCAGGCTCACTTGTGCATAGAAACCAATCAGCTGCTAACCTCAGCTTGTTCAATTAAGCTTTAACAATAAAACTTGGAAGCTGATTGTTTTCAATGCAGAAGTGCACCAGATTTTGCACTCTCCAGCTTTACTAAACAAACCCTATATGATGCAGTCTGTCACTAGCATTATCACTGCAATCTTTGTTTTTCTAAGTCCCCTCGTAACATAGTTTATTTCCTGGTGATCCTACCAGTAAGTCTGTTGTTTTTCAACTTCCTTTAACAAACCAAGATGTCCAGCAAAAATAGCAGTTAGAGGATTGAGACAAACCATTCACCTTTATGCCTGCAGCATCGGTCCAATGCTGCAGATGTCCCCCCGCCAACTCTAGGACAGAAAACTGAGAAATCACATGACTGCTAATTGCTCAGTTATCGGTCTTTACTGAGCAGAGGGTGGTGACTGTCAATCGCCGTCTCTCTGCTCTGCCCCTCCAGCACTCTGGGTCACAGAAGTGCAGAAAAAAGTTTACTCCTGTGACCTAGAAGGGAAATATGGTCAAAAAAGCTTTTTTTTGCCATCCTTCTCTTTTAAAAAGTGTTAGTTGGAGTCGGGTTTTAAATTGTTATTCACTTATGTAAAGTCCATCTAAATCAGGGATGTCCGACCTTATGACTTTTCTGGGCCACATTGCAAGAAGAGGAATTCTCTTGGGCCACACTAAAAATAAGGATAGTTGATGAGCAGAAAAAATCGGACAGATCACAAGTTAAAGATCACTGATATAGATAATGTACCTATCTGAGTAATAATACTTCATTTGTTGTGATATTTTTTATTATAAAAGTCTAAGAGGGCAACATAAAACTAGTGCAATATTTGACTGTTTTTTGATAAACTAATGCATCAATGTCTGGTTCGAAGGACAGAGTAGCAATTATCAATGAATTCTCAAGGTGCTCATCAAACATTTCGGTTCTAATTTTGCCCTTTGTGTGCTTCAGCCTTGAAAATAGTTGCTCATACAGGTGAAACTCGAAAAATTAGAATATTGTGCAAAAATTAATTTATTTCAGTAATGCAACTTAAAATGTGAAACTAATATATGCGATAGACTCATTACATGCAGAGCAAGATAGTTCAAGCTGTGATTTGTCATAATTGTGATGATTATGGCTTACAGCTCATGAAAACCCCAAATCCACAATCTCAGAAAATTAGAATATTACATGCAATCAATAAAACAAGGATTGTACATAGAACAATATCGGACCTCTGAAAAGTATAAGCATGCATATGTACTCAGTACTTGGTTTGGGCCTCTTTTGCAGCAATTACTGCCTCAATGCTGCGTGGCATGGAAGCTATCAGCCTGTGGCACTGCTGAGGTGTTATGGAAGACCAGGATGCTTCAATAGCGGCCTTCAGTTCTTCTGCATTGTTCGGTCTCATGTCTCTCATCTTTCTCTTGGCAATGCCCCATAGATTCTCTATGGGGTTCAGGTCAGGCGAGTTTGCTGGCCAATCAAGCACAGTAATCCCATGGTCATTGAACCAGGTTTTGGTGCTTTTGACAGTGTGGGCAGGTGCCAAGTCCTGCTGGAAAATGAAGTCAGCATCCCCATAAAGCTCGTCTGCGGAAGGAAGCATGAAGTGCTCCAAAATCTCCTGGTAGACGGCTGCATTGACCCTGGACTTAATGAAGCACAGTGGACCAACACCAGCAGATGACATGGCTCCCCAAATCAACACAGACTGTGTAAACCTCACACTGGACTTCAAGCATCTTGCAGTGTGTGCCTCTCCATTCTTCCTCCATACTCTGGGTCCTTGGTTTCCAAATGAGATGCAAAAGTTGCTCTCATCAGAAAAGAGGACTTTGGACCACTGAGCAACAGACCAGGTCTGTTTTTCTTTAGCCCAGGTAAGACGCTTCTGATGTTGTTTGTTGTTCAGGTGCGGCTTGACAAGAGGAATACGACGTTTGAAGCCCATGTCCAGGATCCGCTGTGTGTGGTGGCTCTTGATGCACTGACTCCAGCCTCAGTCCACTCCTTGTGAAAGTCCCCAACACTTTTGAATGGCCTTTTCCTGACAATCCTCTCCAGGCTGCGGTCATCCCTGCTGCTTGTGCACCTTTTTCTTCCACACTTTTCCCTTGCACATAACTTTCTATTAATGTGCTTTGATACAGCACTTTGGGAACATCCAACTTCTTTTGCAATTACCTTTTGAGGATTTCCCTCCTTATGGAGGGTGTCAATGATGGTTTTCGGCACAACTGTCAGGTCAGCAGTCTTTCCCATGATTGCGATTCCTACTGAACCAGACTGAGAGACCAATTAAAGGCTCAGGAACCCTTTGCAGGTGTTATAGCTTAATTAGCTGATTAGAGTGGGACACTTTGAGCTGAGAATATTGCACCTTTTCATAATATTCTAATTTTCTGAGATTGTTGATTTGGGGTTTTCATGAGCTGTAAGCCATAATCATCACAATTATGACAAATCACGGCTTGAACTATCTTGCTTTGCATGCAATGAGTCTATCTCATATATTAGTTTCACCTTTTAAGTTGCATTACTGAAATAAATGAACTTTTGCACAATATTCTAATTTTTTGAGTTTCACCTATAAATGACGGTGCTGCTGAAAAATGATGACATGAATGAAGCGTGATTGTGAAGAGTGGGAGATTTTTATTTGGGAAGATCAAACTCATAAAAGTCCAGTAAAGAGACACTGTCAAAATTTTCTTCGGCTGCATGTGTTCACTAAGTCTAAGCGCATTTTTATAAAAAAAATTCCCCCAAAAAATCTACTTTGAGTTTAATCTAAGTGAGTTTACAATTTGGTGTTGGGCTGCATTCATAGCCGTCTTGGGCCGCATGTGTCCCATGGGCAGCAGGTTGGACACCCCTGATCTAAATCTACTAGTCCACCTAATGCTACTCTCTCTACTGATTGACAATACTGCTTTCCAAGGGTGGCTACATTGCTGCTTCATAAATACATTGGAGGAGTCAATGAAACCATTCTAAAACAGAATGTGTGTTACTGGCTGATCACCATCCAATGATTAGTAAGCTGCAATATATTGCATTTTTGTTTTTTGGGTTTAGTTGTTCTTTGGAGGTGATGCACTCTCTCTTTGTTTGACTTTAGTACTGTGTGAAGATTCCCCAATCTGAGGGGTGGACACTCTCCTATACTGTGTGATTTATATCCTTTAGCACTCAAGCACAATGCCATCTCCCTATTTTTCACAGCAGAGGTTTTCTTTAAAGCTCACCTTTCAGCTAATCTACAAGTTTGCATAAATTAAGATATATATATATATATATATATATATATATATACACAGTTGTGTTCAAAATAATAGCAGTGTGTTGAAAAAAGTGAACAAAGCTCAAAATCCTTCTAATAGCTTTTATTTCCATACACACAAATGCATTGGGAACACTACACATTCTATTCCAAATCAAAACATGAAGAAAAATATATCAAATTTGTGTTGTTCCTCTAAACAAATTGAAGAAAAGTGAAAATTGGACTGTTTAAAAAAATAGCAGTGTTTGTATTCTTTACAAACTCAAACATTCACTATATAAACTGAAAAATGTTTGAAGATTTTGCTTTCCTTTGAATCACTTAATGAATATTTAGTTGTATAAGCACTGTTTCTGAGAACTGCTGTACATCTGTGTTGCATGGAGTCAACCAACTTCTGGCGCCTGTGATCAGGTATTCCAGCCCAGGATGATTGGACTACATTCCACAGTTCTTCTCTATTTCTTGGTTTTGCCTCAGAAACTGCATTCTTGATGTCACCTCACAAGTTTTCTATTGGACTAAGATCCGGGGATTGGGCTGGCCACTCCATAACGTCAATCTTGTTGGTCTGGAACCAAGACGTTTACTGGTGTGTTTGGGGTCGTTGTCTTGTTGGAACACCCATTTCAAGGGCATTTCCTCTTCAGCATAAGGCAGCATGACCTCTTCAAGTATTCTGATGTATTCAAACTGATCCATGATCCCTGGTATGCGATAAATAGGCCCAACACCGTAGTATGAGAAACATCCCCATATCATGATGCTTGCGCAACCATGCTTCAGTGTCTTCACAGTGTACTGTGGCTTGAATTCAGTGTTTGGGGGTCGTTTGACAAACTGTCTAATCTTCTATCCATTCAAATATTAGTTTTTCGCTTTCTTCCACGTCTTTCAGGTTTTGGTTGCCATTTTAAAGCATTTGCGATCATTTTAGCTGAGCAGCCTATCATTTTCTGCACTTCTTTATGTGTTTTCCCCTCTCCAATCAACTTTTTAATCAAGGTACGCTGATCTTCTGAACAATGTCTGGAACGACCCATTTTCCTCAGAATTTCAGAGAGAAATGCACTGTAACCAGCATGTACAACATTTGCTAATTGCCAACTATTTTTCAAAGAATGACTGACCTCACTAATAGAACTCCACACTGCTATTATTTTGAACATGCCCCTTTCAATCAGTGATTCAAATACACAGAATCAGCAGCATGCATGTCATGACTGTTGGGTCTGTTGGATTTCTATTACTCTACTACACCTGCTAGTAAATTATTTGCCATGTAGAAATATAATTTCTACCAAAAACAGTGATTGATCAGGTTAGTGATGTCTGACTGCTATTATTTAAACACAACTATATATATATATATATATATATATATACTGTACATATACAGAAACCCATCCTTCAGCTCCACTCTGGTGGCTTTGCCTAGGCTGATATGATGTCAATAGTCTTTTGCAGGCAGGAGGAAGCATTTCCTCAGTCTCCTCTCCTCCAGTGATCATACTGCAACATTATAACTTTGTAGCAAGTCACAAGGTGACAGGCTGCAGCAGAGGCTGAGAGGCATTTGTGAACATTGCCAAAACTGCACAGGTGCCAGAATTTATAGTACATGGTTGTATCATCTTGACCTCCTGCAACAATAGAACAACCCCTAGCAACAATAGACCACCCACCAGCAACAATAGATCTATTAGCCAGCATTATTAGACCTTCCAGCACCTAGAAACAAGATATCCACCCCCTTAACAGTAGATCCCTCCCAGCAACAGTACCCCCCATCAACAATAGACCCCCCAGATACAATGAACCCTTCCCTCAACAATAGATCCCCTCCAGTGACAATAGATTTCCCAGGAGCCAGCATCAATGGACCCTCCACCACACCTTGCCAATACGTACATTCAGTGATGGAGGTGTCGGAACTGCGTTCCCGCTGAAAAAAGCCCTGTCTGTTAGAGGTAATAAATACCTGGGAGTGTTGCTCTTATGTTACTTAGCATGTATGCACCTAAAGTGATTATAAAGTTAAAAATGTTTTTTTTTAAAAGAACAAACATGTTATCCTTACACTTATACTGGTTTTGTACAGAGCAGTCCAGAACCTCCTATTCTGGGGTATCCAGTCGGTGGTTTTGGCTTCTCCTCTTCTGTGTGTGCCACCATAAAAAACTTTTTCCTATGGTGTCACACATGCAGGATTGATTCCGAGCAGGGGCGGACTGACCATTTGGAAACTCGGGCACTGCCCGAGGGCCCGGGGTCAGTAGGGGGCCCCATGAGATGCCCCTGGTACCTTTTTCATAGACTTATTTTGAGTTTGGGCAAGGACACAGGGGCCCCATGATCCCTATTGCCCGGGGGCCCCATGAGTTGTCAGTCCGCCCCTGATTCCGAGATGAAATAACCAATAGACACACACAACGCGGCTCAGCCCCGCCCTCTACTCCTTCCTCACACAGTTTGAATGACAGCAGCAGGAGCCAATAGCTATTGCCTTCACGTCCAGTGAGGATAGAGTTAGAGTGCAGCACCACTGCTTCCAGGCACAACACAGGATTGAGATCGGGCTCAGGTAAGCATTTGGGGGGGGACCTGAACATGGAAGGTTTTTTACCTTAATGCAGAGAATGCATTAAGGTAAAAAAATCTTCTGCCTTTACAACCAATTTAACATGAAGAAATACTAAGTACTAGGTCTGCTTTATTATAAGTGATTTTCCCATCTGCCTGCAGTTAAACTTTAAGTACAATTTGGGGTATTGGCACGATATTGTGTCTCAGGTTTGATCACTATTGGCCGTGCTTTTTTTTCGAGCATTATCGAACATACTGTGTACCTGCGGCCTTCCAAGCGTGGCGGGCATTGTCTCACCGGCTGACACCGCACATTTATTCACACTGTGACTCTGCAGCTGGTACACAATCCTACTAGACTGTTATTGGCTCCAACAGATGTTTCCAACTGTATGGAATGAATCTCTTGGAATAGCACAGGCAGCTGAATGAATGGATGGAGAGGAGGACATTTCAATACACTCTCCGGATCTCTCTGTGGAAAAGACAGAAATAATTTCCTTTTAAGAAGAACTCTGGCTTAAGGAAAAGCAGGCATCATTTTTTTTTCAACATGGAATCATGTGAAAAAATATAGCTGAAGGAAAAACCCTATAGCTGTTGAAGTACTACAAGTTCCATCATGCCTCTGGGAGTCTTGTCTGTGGTGTCAGAGTTTTGCAATGCCTCAGGGGACATTCAGTTCCTCACCACCTGGAGGCCCATGGTTTTGGAGACCCCTGTTCTAGAGGGATCCAACAGGTATGGTATATGCATAGCTACATTGGTCCAAACTTTACCAATGTAACTAAGTAAAAATATCCATACCGCAAATTCTTGAGAAAGGCTTAAAGTAGAAGGAAAGGTTAAACTACAGCATGTTTTAGAAGTTGCCTCCCTGCTGCTCTGATACCTTTGGTGATACCTTTCTTAATCTTCTTCCAAGTGATCATGTGACTGCAAAGGAGGCCCAACAATGGCCCTGAAAGAGTTAACCCCCACCAGCTGTGCCAACAGACAAAGCTTTGTGGTCATGTGATCGCTTGAAAGAAGATTAAAAAAAGGCATTCCCATTCAGATTTCTTACAATCTGTGTGCAGCAAGTGTAAGAGCAGTGGGGAGGCAATGTAAAAAAATGTGAATTAATTCAACCTTTCTTTCTACTTTAAAGTGTCACACCAATAACAGTAGAAATAATAAAAACAAAATCTTTTAATTCTCACACAAAACATTCTTGTTCTAATAGCCAAATTTGACCACTTTAGAATAAAAAACAAGAAATTGAAAAATAAAAGCCACACTTTAAAAAGCCTCTTTCTCAAAAGTAGTCCACATAAGGTTGCCTATGGAAAATTGTGTAGCTTTTTTTCTTTCTTTTTAAGTTTCACTATTAGAACAAGAATCTTTTGTCTGAGAAATATATTTTTTTTAATTTTATTTCTACAAATATTGTGTGATACCTTAGCCCTTTTTTTTAATTCCCATACTAAAATACTGTATTTGAAGGCTGTGTATTTTCCTATTGATAACAGTTGTACAGTATAACGTATTTCAAAACCAGCATGTGTAGCTTATTTACAAGGTTAAAATTTAGCCTCCTCTTCAAACAAGTTTTCCATTCTGTCCATGGCCCCATTGGAGAGATTTTCATTAATAAATACCTTTCCCAGTGAATGGACTTGCCACCCACTGAAGAGGTAAATATTCAGCCTCTTGTATTAAAGTGGTAGTAAACCACAAGTTGAAGAAAAAAAAATCCCTACAAGGTAATGTCATAATGTACTAGCATGCATTGCATACTAGCACATTATGGAGGATTTACCTTAAATGCGTGTCTTGGGCCATGGCACAGTGCTCTGAAGGAACAGCACGAGCATGCCATTCCTTCAGTCTGTCAAAAAGAGCGAATATCTCCAAAACGGTGCACGTTTAGGAGATATCAATTTTACCTACAGGTAAATTTTATTTATAAACTTATTCCATTTTAAAGCATGCAGCTGCTTGGGTTACTTTAGAAAAAAAGCAGGGTCACCTTAAAGTGGGTATGAACCCTAACTGGATGTGATTTTTTATTTTTCATACAAAATATTTTTCATTCTTTTTTAATTTCAGTTCTGTTTATCTCCTGCAACCCTTATTCAGCTATTTCTCTTACATAGTGTTACCAACTTTTCTTCAAGACAAACCTGAACACTTTAGGGGCGCCCAGCAAATTTTTTTTTATAGTATACACTATGCATATATTTTCATTAGCGCAGTGAACTGTGTCAGTAGGGCAGAGGTTGGTGTCAGTAAGACAGTAGAATTTGTCAGTAGAGTAGAGGATGGTGTTAGTAGTTTTTTATTATTAGCATTTTTTTTTTTTAATTATTTTTTACAATTTTTTTTTTTTTTTCCTTTTTCTACTGCTTTTTTTGTATTTCAATGGTTTTTATTAATTTTAAACAGTATAAAACAGAGGCAATAAAACACACCCACGCAGGGGCTATCAATTGCACCTATAAAAAAGGCATAATAGAGAAGACAACGCTCTAATTCCAACAAGGCAAAACGTATGCCCACGCAGGGGCTATCAATGGCACATAGGTTACAATAACATCAGTGAAACTCTGACTATCGCAACTAAAGACAGCTGTCCACTGTCACACCAAAACAAACAGAAAAAGAGAGAAGAAGAGCAGAGAAGAAAAAACAAAAAACACACACCAAAGAGCAGGGGTCCATGAGCGCCAATACCAAATTCCATTACCTCCCCACACTGGCCAGGGGGAGCGTGGGAAAGGCATATTGCAACCACGGCTCCCATATTTTCAAAAATTTACGTTGAGAGTTGTTGCATATACTCGACATCTGTTCGTTGAGCATCATAGTAGTCATATGATCCCGCACCTCCTGAAAAAGTACAAACGGACTCTTCCAGGCCTGAGCAATTGTCCTAGTGGCCGATAAAAACAAATAGGAAGCCAACCGCTGCTGACGAGCCAAGAGGCCCAGTATGGGGCAATGAAGCAAAGCATACCGAGCATCCCGGCATATGGAGAGATGAAACAAAGTGAAAAGGAGGCCAAACACACGAGACCAAAAACGAACCAACCTCGGGCATGACCACCAGATATGCAGTACATCATTTTTTACAATTTTTAACAGCCCTGTTGTAGGGCTTTGTGAAATATTAGGGGACTAAACAGACCCCTGATGCTCACTTTTGAAACAGAGAGGGGGAATGAGGACATTCCCCAGTCACTTTCTCTGCAGTCTAAGCTGCGTTGCACAGCGAATGAACAGGAAGTGCTCTATGCTGAGCAGCTGCCTGTTCATTCACAAACTGAAGCATAGTAAACACAGTTTACTATGCTCCAGTTATAAGTCTCAGTACTGATCACTCACTGTGTTCATTGAGAAAAGGAAGGGGCTAGTAAATTACATATTTACTGGTCCTTTGCCCTACTGTCAATCCTGAAACTTTACCTGCAGCAGCCAGCAAGAGTGGAGAGGTGCCGGCAGCGCTGTAGTGGGTGAGTGGGTTGGGGTGTTCAGCAGAAGGAAGAGGAAGGTGAACAGGAGGGGCTGCAGTGGTGGCAGGGGCAACATTTACTAGAACCAGTCCTCTGTATTCTCCTCTTGCAGCAGCTGAATACCTGCTGGAGGGAGAGGGGAAGTAGCCAGCTTTCAGCTGCTGCAGGAGGAAAATCCAGAGGATCAGTTCTTGTAAATGGCACCCCTTCTGTCCAGGCTGCACACCCATGGTATTCAGTTACTTGGGGAGCCACAGTACAATCTGAATAACATCTGCCTGAAACCCGGACACATGATTTATAACTTGACAGGTGGCAACCCTAGCTGTACATCATTTTGGACCAACTTCCTGACAATGGTGGTCTATGTCTGTGTAATGTATGTAATCACAGTCGCTTGTAGTCTCCACCAAGGGTGCATGTGGTATGGTGGCAACACAAGAACATGTTTGACAAATAGTTGTCACCGCGTAAAAAGAATTACCTGAGTAAGGGCCTTCTTAGCAGGATAATCAGGTAAAACGTCTGAAAACAACTAATCAACATTTAAAAGCTTATATTAGATTTTACGATTGGGTTTAAATCTACTTTAACCACTTACCATCTGGCCGCTGTTTATAAACGGCTGGACGGTGGCAGTCCAGGGGCGGGTTGCCGTTCATAAACGGCACCCGCCATTTTGGACTGTGCACACTCCCTGGGAGCGCACAGCACCGCGATCCGGTGCCCACTGTGTCCTCCGGACAAAGTGGAACACTGATCGTCGTACAGGACCTCTGTGTGAGGTCCCGATCATGTGATCACTGATTGGCCAATCAGTGATCACATGCAGAGTAGTAAGCAAGATGTCACTTCTGACATCATTGCTTACTACTTGTGGAATCTGTGAATGATCACAGAGATCACATGGTACAAGGCTATTCACAACAGCCTTGTACCATGTGACAAGCTGTGACCGATTACAGCTTACACAGTAGTTCTCAATGGCTGCAAGAATGAAGCCAGAGAGAAGGAGAAATTATTGCTTTTACAGCCTTTATGGGTATAAAAGAAATAAGTGTAAAAAAATAAAAAATCTTCAACACCCCCCCCCCCCCCCCGCAAGTAGTACAGTGTCACCGTGGTGACACTGTACTGCTAGGGTGACAGTATGTAAAAAAAAAAAGCATTAATAATGTAAAAAAATAAAATAAAAATGTAAAACATTTTTTTTTAAATTATAATTTTTGGTTATAAACTAATTTGGGTTTTTTTTTTTTTTTTTACTAAAAAGACAACTTAATGAATTTTGGCCAAGATTTATGATGAAGTATTATTTATTTGCAAAATGTTATAAGACAAACTTTTTTTTCAAAATTTTTGGACTTTTCCATTTATATAGCAAAAAAATAAAAATCCTAGTGGTGAATAAATAGCACCAAAATAAAGCTTTATCTGTCTCAAAAAAATGCTAAAAAATTCATATGGGTACAGTGTTGCATGACCATGCAATTGTCATTCAAAGTGTGATAGCGCTGAAAGCTGAAAATTAGCCTGGACAGGAAGGGGGTGAAAGTGTCCGGACTTGAAGTGGTTAAGGCTAACTGAGCCTATCGGCTGTCACAAAGCATTGATGCTAATCACTTCCCCAGTACACAGATAACCACTTGTGGGAGCTTTTAAAAATCTTCACAATAATCCAGAATATAAAACAGCAAGTTCAAACGTGAAGGTAACCTCAAAATATGAATATTACCAAAAAAAGCACTCTAACTGCCCATAAAAAAATAGTTGTACTCTGGTGACTCTTTGAGTCAGGAGTTTCATGGCCTCTCTTTGCCTTAACCACTGAAGGACACAACGTAAGGGGACATCTTCTGCTTTCTGGCTCATTGTCAGTCATTGCTGCTCTTCTACCTTGTGGCTCCTGTAGTGGGACAAGTGACCAAATTCCCCACAGACCCAATTATATCCTCTTTATTAAACCTGAACCCACATTGGAAACATTTGACATGTTGCAGTATTCATGTAAAGGCATTGTGCTCTATTTATTGAACAGGCGGTGCTCTACACACTTCCTTCCACCTCTCTCGACGCCTCTGCACCGCCTCTGAGCTTAAACGCTCCACAAATTATATTTAAGCAATCAGACACTACCTGGTTGTATAATATTTTCCTTTTAATTGCAAATAGTACTCACTTCTATGAGTTACCACCATATCAAATCTTTGATGTATCTTAAAGAGTGTTAAACCATATCCAAACTGTCAGCTATGTATCACAACCCCACCCCTGACAATCAAAACCTCCTCCATCTTCCATTAGGGCCTGAAACTTGCAGTTGTCAGATATGGATTGACTTTATGCATGAGACAAAGGATCTGTGAAATAGCCATAACAAGTGAAAAGATGTAATGTTGAAGAGAAGTTGAGAAAAAGTAGAAAAAAGTTAGATAACATTTATGAAGTGAGGCAAACTGGCTTGGTGACATCTTGATTAGGGTGATGGATTATATATGGATTGGTGGCAAATGTGGGGATTTAATATGCTCCATATCTGGAGGGTACAGTTTATATATCTGACAAGAAATATGCATATTTTTACATAGTTATATTGGTACAGCTTGGACCAATGTAAATATGCATTTGTCCTTTCTGGAAGATCTCTGCGGAAACTGGAACTCACTGTATAGGCACAGCTATGACAGTGGTCATCTCTAGATGTCGGGTCCAGTACCCATCGGCTGCCCTGCTACATTGTGAATACAGGAGGTTGTCTGCTTGGCATGGGTGCCATTCAATTAACTCTCTCAAAGAATGCAAAACATTCTGTGATTGGACAAGGTGGAGAGGTGGTGTGGTGATATTGATTGGCTGTTAAGGTTTGAGCTCTGCATCTTGGGAGGAGGTTACCTGCATCACCTTACCTAGAAGCCCAAATCGTTTCCCCTGTACCCAGACAGCGCAAAGGAGTAAAGGGGGGGGGGGTGGAGTTAGGGTTTCTTTGTAAGTGAAAGATTTCCTTTAAGGAACAGAATTTATTTCACATCTAAGTGCCTGAGTATTTTGGGTTTCTATTCCATTTCTGAGGAGATCTAAGAATACATACAGGCAACTCTATGCATCTGCCTTGAATGTATTTTATATACATATATATGGGAGAAAGTCACATGCTCCCCCCCCTTAAGAAAGTACCGGCTCAATCAGAGGCATAACTTGAACCTTCAGGTGCAAGAAACCATGAAGGGCCCTCCTGTCCCCATTCCCTTCAAGCCCGGGGCCCTTTCCTCAGTTCTCAGTGCTTTTCCCACTTGATAACAGGCCCTTTACTCCCATTGCAGGACCCTTTTACATGTTCTGCAGAGGCTCCCTTCCTGCCGTCTTAGGGCCTCTCCCCCAATGCAGGTAACCTTTACGATCCTGGTAGTTCTGCCATTGGTGTTTGTAGGACTATGAATGGTGTCAGTCAGTATAGCAGTGGACCTTGTCAGTAATGTGGTGGACGTGGTCAATAGGGCAGTGGACGGGGTCAGTATAGCAGTGTTTTTTTTTCAGTAAGGCAGAGCATGGGACAGGGTAAGTAGTTTGTTTATTTATATTATTTTTTTACCATTTTATTTTATTTTTTACCATTTTGATGTTTCACCTTTGAGTTCACAGAAAGAAGATTGAGGACACAGGCCTCAATCTCTACCTGTGCAGCCTTAGCTGTACAGACTGTATGTTTAGTCGTTTTGCTGGAATTCAGCTTTCACTAGGAGACACCAGTCTAGCTGCACTCACAACCTTTGCCTCCCTACTACTATTCCTTGGATACTAGGAGACTGTGGTGAAAATTGGACTTTTTTATTGTGATAGAAATAAATGTTCATGGAACTTTTTGGGTTTTTTTCTTCATCAAATAGTACCACCAGTGATCACGGATAATTTTGATAGCTAAAATGCAAAGAGTGATCTAAGTTGATACAAAAATGACGGTGTTTTCTGTCAGTTCTGGCTGACCGACCCTTCCGCACGCATGTTTAGTAGGTCCTTTCTGTGTACAGCACATTGATATTGCAGTGGAGCATGTGGTCAAGACTGTATTGGGTTGACAAGCATGTTACAGAGCTTACACCTCAGTGACTCCATATTAATAGCACAGATTAAGCGCTCTCCGCTCGTCAGAGAAAAGATATTAATCTTCATCAGGACGGATGAAAAGTTTAATTTTCCGCTCATCTCTCCGGCTAAGCCGTGGTAGCTGTCGGCAGGGGGCTAGTTTAATCTGTTGCAGCAGACGCCGTGCCAGGCAGACCTGCTCTGTCCTTACTTAGCTGCATGGAGAACGATCCTTCTGTGTTATTGGGAAAAGGAGGGGAATGGGATGTGATTGATTGAATGACATGTAGGGAATGGCGTGATTTGTTTGTACACAACACTCCGTGCTATTAACACGCACACAGTATATTAAAATCTTGTCTGTAGCGGATGTTTGACTGCACGGAAGCTCTGCGCATTCTGCTGCTCTCAGGATAAAATTATCATTCCTGAAAAGCTGTAAGTGAAATTTTCCAAAGATATGGCAGAAAATTATGAGCCGGTGGGCGTCATTTATTAAACTAGAATAGCTGGTGATTGTACACACATCCTGAAATGATTTTAGTGTTTTATCGATTTGTTTTTTGCTAGCTTGTTGTGTACTAGACCAAAGCCGCAGCCAACATCTCCTCAGCGTCTATAAATCACTGTACTGGGAACACCAACTCTAGTACCATATGAACATGAAGGCCAGATATTTATGACCCTGCCCTTTTCCACCTAAGCCAGCATGACTGTAAAGTTTAGAATCCGGTCACAGAGTGATTACCATTACTGGCCAGTAGTGCTGGGCTCATATTGCAGGGGTCTCCAAACTTTCTAAAGAAAGGGCCAGTTTACTCTCCTTCAGACATTAGGGGGGCCGGACTGTACCCAGTGGGAATAAACAATGCCCGATCTTTAGTATTAGGAGGAGAAATAGTGCCCCATTTTTGTTGTCAGTGAAAGGAATAATACTCCATCGTTGGTGTCAATGGAAGTATTAGTTCTCAATTGTTGGTGTCTGTGGCAGGAATTAGATCCCATTGTGGGTCTCACTAGCAGAAATAATGCCTCAAGGCCCAGACAAAGGCAAGCAGAGGGCTGCATCCGGTCCCAGGGCCGCAGTTTGGAGACCACTGCTATATTACAATCCTCCAGGTTGCATGGCGTGTAGGGGTGCTCAAGCTTCACCTGCAATCTAAAAAAAGATGTTCTAGGAACTTAATTGGCATCTGACCAAACTGGCCTTTCTGTGAGCTCCTATGTGGGCATGATAGGAAAATACTAATGCCACCTCCTCAAGGGCAGAGACTGATGAGAAACAATCCATGTTCATAGAACAATGGACTATGCCTGTGCAATATAATATTGCCAAAATGACTGCAGGTTTATCTGCACATACATGGCAAAGTAAGAGGCCATTCTGAGTATAGAGCAGGGGCGGACTGACCATTTGGAACCTCGGGCACTTCCCGAGGGGCCGGGGTCAGTAGGGGGCCCCATGAGATGCCCCTGGTACCTTTTTCATAGGCTTTTTTGAGTTTGGGCAAGGACACAGGGGCCCCATGATCCCCTATTGCCCAGGGGCCCCATGAGTTGTCAGTCCGCCCCTGGTATAGAGGACCTCTCACATCAGTCCCACCCCAGAAGAATGTAAATTCTAATAACTGGAGATCATTTGGAATTTATTATTGCAGGAACCTGAATAAATCTATACAAACACATCAGTCCCTGTACCGAAGGAACTTGTCTAATCTAATTTCGCAACAACGGCTATACAGGTAACCACATGATCTCTTGTTATCAGGTTACTAAATACTAGATATACAGTTTAGGTGCATACTTTATGTAGAAACCTCTGCTTGACGGGACACACTGGTTCTTCACCTCCAGCTCAGCATAGGGAAGAACCCATCTTCATCCTGATGACTGGACAATGATGCAGCCGCACAGTGTTAAAGTCCTTCTGCTTACTCTCAACAAATTCCCTGTCAGCACATGTGTGTGCAGCAGATTCTGATTGGCTGCTAGTGCTGCCCCGCCTTCTCCTACTCTGAATACTGATGTGTATGGTATTATACTAATTCAGCTACATTCACTAGCTGTATTTAAAAAAAAAGTTGAATGAAAATAAATTTGCATTCACTGGTGTTTTTCTTTTCAAATAGAATTTATCTTTAAACCGTTCAAGACCAGAGGTCAGTGAAATTTAGATGCTTAGACTAAATATGGCAGCTTTAC
The DNA here is from genome assembly GCF_062004578.1 of Staurois parvus. Lineage (NCBI taxonomy): Eukaryota > Metazoa > Chordata > Amphibia > Anura > Ranidae > Staurois > Staurois parvus. The sequence goes on along the minus strand of NW_028318045.1, from coordinate 1,426,822 downwards.
TACGCTACAGTTCGTAGCAGGGTGAGAACTGAGACCTAAGCATTTCTAGTCCTCAGCTGGAGCGTTAATTAAGGAAGATTCCCAGGTATGGCATTGGTCGAGGTGGTGAGCGTGACATCACCTCCCCAACTCTCTACCCTGTCTAACCAGTGAACACGTTGCATTCTTTGAGAAAATAAAATACATTCTCTGAATGGTGTCTCTGCTGTGCAGCCGACTTCTTGTGCTCACAGAGCAGCCAGGCAGCCTGTTGGCACTGGAACAGGACGTTAGTGAAGATCACTGCGGTAGTGGTGCCCACTACGGTTTGTGTAGGAGATACAATTTCCAGCTTCTAGAGGAATCCCACCGGTATGATATATGTAGGGTTGTTACCTGTCCAGGATTCACCCGGACAATCTGGATTTTGAATCGTGTCTAGGTTTCAGCTTCCGTGCCCCCCAACTTGCTTCCCCTCCTCTCCCACCAACTGCTGTGGGGGATTGTTTCAGGATAGAATGCAGGGAAGGGTCTGGTAAATATATAATTTACCTGTCCCTTCCTTCTCTGAATAAACACAGTGAGTGATCGGTACTGATTTAAGGGGGAATGCTGGCTCTGATGTAAGGGGGGGCGGGTCTTGGTGAACAGAAACCTCCTACAGAGTTCCCTTTACACAAGAATCCACAGCATTCCCTCTAAAAAAAATTGCTGTGCACTGCTAAAGCGATTGGAATTTGGCTTGAAGAAAAGGTGGCAACCCTAGATATATGCACAGTTACATTGGTCCAAGCTGGACTAATGTAAATGCCATACCTGGAATTATTTAACTTTCTCAAGGCATTTGGCATTATTTGTGAAAACGTAAAACCACAGTCCAGCTTTTGGAAAGAAAAGTATTCCCCGGATGCTTTGAAGAAAACTTACTTTGTCTCCAGTGCTATCCTCTGCAGAGTCACTGGACCCAAAGAAAAATGCTGCTAAAAACAGTGCCATGTCATTGCTTGGTAAAACTCTCTGCAGCATTAATGACCACCCCACTGTCACAGAAAGAACTAGATGAAGAGGACCTGTGATTTCACAAGACTGGACTGAACATGCATAGAAAAAGGGTATGTATGGGAGGTGGGGAACCTGAACCTGGTGTTGGATGTCGGCAGTTACATAAACATATGACCTGGTCCTACTGTCTTGAATAAATGTGGGTTGTTGCAGAAAAGACATAGGTAGAATGAACAAGCTCTTATATGTCCCTTGACAGGAACTGAACTGAGACAACACTGGTGACCTCCGAACCTCCAGGAAAATTAGAAATGGCCCATAAAAGGGTCTCTTTGTTGTGTAGAAATGAACATCGAATAGAATGATGAAAGTCAGCTTATTGGAATATGTGTCAAGGACGGCTTTGATTGATAGAAGGGCAGGAGAGATGTCATTGTGTCTGGTTGAAGTGGAGGGACATGGAGTTCTGCCAGCTAATATTGACCTTATGCACCAGAGTGCCCGAAGGAAAAACAGTTTTTGCCAGAAGCATCCAATCATATTTTCCCTTTCAATTTTTGGGTGCATGATGGGACACTGATGGATAGATCATACGAGACAGTGTATTCCTCTAGCCTAGCAGTGACATAGTGTACATTATTGTGATTAACATATGCAGGGAACCAAAGGAACTTTATTTGTGTACCTTTTTATACCCCTACCTTTTCTTTCTTTTTTCTTTGGGAGTTGTTAGCACCAACTTTGAGCTTGTCTGTAGTGTTCACTGTACAGAATAGAAAACAAAACTGCAGACTAAGACAAACACACCTTAATGATTCCATATGTTCACAGCCAGGAGACATACTCTAAATCAGTGATCTCCAAACTGCGGCCCAGGAGTCAGATGAAGCCCCTTGCTTACTTTTTTCCAGCCCTTGGGACACTATTCCATCAACTGACACCAGCAATAGGACACAATTCCTGTCACTGACACCAGGTATTCCTCCCACTGATACCAATGATAGTACAGAAACGATAGGACCCCATCATTGGTGGCAAAGGAAGGAATTAGGAGCAATGACACTAATGATGGGTCAAAAATTTCTTCCTTTTACAACAACGATAGGGCACTATTCTTCACAAGGACAGCAAATATAGGGCATCATTTACTTCCACTGGCCACAATCTGGCCCTCCTAAAGTCTGAAGGACAGTAAACTGGTTAGAGGTTAGCACTTCTGCCTAGCAGGACTAGGGTCATTGGTTTGAATCCCAACCACAGCACCACCTGCCTGGAGTTTGCATGTTCTCCCTGTGCCTGCTTGGGCTTCCTCCCACACTGGTAGGTTAATTGGATCCTGTCTAAATTGGCCCCAGTATAAGTGTGAGTTAGGGACCTTAGATTGTAAGCTCTTTGAGGGCAGGGACTGATGTGACTGTACCATATATACAGTATATGTAAGGTGCTGCGTAAATTGACAGCTCTATGCAAGTACCTAAAATATCAGACTGGATGTCGCTCCATTTCCTCAAACTTAACCTATCCAAAACCAAGCTCCTGGTCTTCCCCCCACCCCGTGCTCCCCCTCCCCCATCCTCTCCATCACTACTAACAACGCCACCATCTCTCCCACCCCACACGCCAAAGTCCTGGGTGTCACCCTGGACTCCCACCTCTCCTTCCTACCCCATATCCAACTGCTATCTAGATCTTGCAGGCTCCACCTCCGCAACATCTCCAAGATACGCACATTCCTCACCCCAGACACCACCAAACAACTCGTACACTCCCTCATCATCTCACACCTGGACTATTGCAACTCCCTTCTCACTGGCCTACCAAAACGAACGCTATCCCCACTCCAGTCGATCCTAAACTCAGCAGCTAGACTCATCCACCTCACCAACCGCTCCACATCTGCCTCCCCCCTCTGCCAATCCCTTCATTGGCTCCTGATTGCCTAACGCATCAAATTCAAACTGCTAACTCTGACCTACAAAGCCATTCACAACGCCGCCCCAAACTACATAACTGACCTGATACCCAAATACCACCCTACCCGTGCCCTCCGCTCCTCACAGGACCTTCTACTCTCTAGCTCCCTGGTCTCCTCCTCCCACGCCCGATTGCAGGACTTCTCCAGGACTTCCCCCATCCTCTGGAACTCCCTACCCCAATCCATCAGAATGTCACCTACCCTCTTCACCTTCAGGCGCACCCTGAAAACCCTCCTCTTCAGAGAAGCCTACCCCAACCTCACCTAACACCCGACCTCACCTAAAAACTAACCTCCTCCACTCCTCCCACCACTCCATCCCCCACAGCCATCTCCTCCTGTACCACCTTCCCCTCCCTCCTAGATTGTAAGCTCGAAAGAGCAGGGCCCTCGAACCCCTCGTGTATTGTATTGTTACTGTCTTGTCTCATGTTCTGTCCCCTTTGCTACTGTACAGCGCTGAGCATACCCTTTGGCGCTATATAAATACTGTATAATAATAATAATAATAAATAAATGCATTTTATAGTGTAATGCATTCATATAACTGGAGTTACAGATCACAAACTGTTCAAAGAAGAGGGCCCATCTAAACCCTGTGCACCTCATCCCACATCATTCTGGACAGCCAGGTGTACAAACAACATGCACAGAGGAATCCCTGAGGTCTTTCTTGTTCTTGGGCTTGGCCTGCAGTCATGTGCTGTCTTTTACATTGCACAAAGTGCAGAGAGGGTATATGTAAACAAAGCACAATTTCCATTGATCTGGGCCTGTGTCTGCTCTTAAAGCACAGTAGAAGAAAACGTGGTTAGAATACGCCTTTATTCTGCTGGAACTTGGCAGTGTAGGATAGCAGTACCTCCAGGCACTGGTTTTGTACTGCATGCTTCCCTTGAGCATCACTGTCGCTGGACACCTGGAGCACACTCTATATCTGCTGGTGAGTGCTGTGGGTTCCAAATGATAGTGCCACCAGCATTTTCTGCCGTTTATGCAGCAGTCGGCTTCTGTCCTCGACCGCCGCATGTCAGATAATTTAACCCCACTCACCATTCTCCATGCTCTCCTAAGCAAAGTGGGGAGGGGTGGGCTGAGACAGAGACCAGGGAAGCTCAGGGGAGGGAACCAGCACCTAGTACCATATCTCTGGGTAGAGGAAATATTTGAACCCTGCTCAAATCATGCAAACACTTAGCCATGTTTCTCTGCAAACCAAATCTCACATCATGGGTTAAAATGAAACTGAAAAAACCAGGAGTTCAAGGATTCCTCTAATTGGCATTAAAGTGGTTTCTTCGGCTGGGTGACCCAAGGGACTCTGTTACATAATGCTAATTATAATAGACCTGGGCCCAAGGCGCGAAGGAATGGTCTTTTATTGGAAGATTTTGCGGAGCATATTCGAGCTGCCGTCTGCAAAGACGTAATTAAAGAGGAAGAGGAGGGGGGGATTCTGGAGCCTGTTCGCAGCTCACGTTCTGACTTTATTCTTAAGGCCAGCGTCACGCTGTTTGTAAAGGCTAGTTTTGCAATTCATTTGCATATTTAATCAAACTTTGCTTTGAAATTTTGAATAATTAAAAAAGCACTATCCCCGCACCCTGCAAGCAACAGGAAACACCAAGACGTAGCAGAGATTTGCAGCTACGGGGCAGGCGCTGGCTCCTGCGTTTTGTTTTTTTTGCAACATGATGGGGTGATTTCCAGGACAGAATCTGTAAACTATTTTACAGTTTTAAATGACTCAAGTTACTAAGCTGTAGTGATTGTTAGTTACTGCAACCTTTCAGCAACAGAGGGATTCATCCACGTGGAATAAAATCGCTATGGCTAGAACATGTGCCTTTAACCCTTCTCAGCCTGGGTTCAGAATCCTAGGAGGAATTTACCAACAGCAGTATGTCAGTTAATTCGACTATAACTCTGATTAATATGCCCAACCTAATATTTTTCCAGGTTCACTATCTACTTCCTGTACTGAGATGACATGAATATGTAAATCCTGGTGCCTGTGCAGTTCCTGACTGTGTTCACAAATGTCTGACACAGATTAGCCCTTGCTTCAGCCTCTTACCTTCTGACTTGGTATCGTGTTGCAGCCTGACCTCTGACAGAGAGGAGACTGAAGAAATGCTTCCTTCAAGGCATGAAGACACTCATTTACATAAGAGTTTAGTTAATGTGTTGAATCTGCTGATTTCCACCATCCAATCATATGCAAGCAAAAATACATTTTTTAAAAATTTTCCTTGCACCTGATTGGGTATTCTTTTTAACACGAATTTTCACCACTTTCACTAAGCTCTGGGGAAAATGAGTGCAACTGCACTTGCAAAGTGCACAGTCTATTTGCCTTTAGTAAATCCTACTCCATAGTCATTCCACAAATGCAAGCTCAGCCTCTGTCACTCAGTCACCCCCTTCCCTTCCTGAAGGTCCCTCTCCTCTTTTTTATGACCTCTTTAGACCAGTTATATGGCATGATGTTCCTCTTCTTTTTTTCAGCTTTGGCTCTGTGAGATACTCTAAAGATGCAGAGAGCGCCACTCTCTGTGACAATACAAAGTGAACGAAGGGCAAAGTAGCAATGCCCCCTCAAGGGGTGGTCCCATGACACCCTACATTGATAGTATACCCTTGGTCTTTTGAGTGGAATGACACTGGGCGTCATTCAATACAGATGACTGAGGACATCTTCTGGCAAAGAGGGAGTACAGCATGGAATAGATACAAATTAAAGTTGAGTATTGCAGCCTGAGCTATTTTTTTTAACCTCCCTGGTGGTATTCCCGAGTGTAGCTAAGTACCAAAAGCGGTAACCCCGAGCTACACTCGGGAATACCATGCGGCGTTGCTCAGGGATTCCCTGCAGCGCTTAGCTTGTCCTTCGCTCCCGCGATGTGTCCCCTGCAGCGTCCCTGGCCATCTTCTCCGGCCGATGCTGGCATCTGGCTTCCGTGTTCCGGTCCCTGCGGGACGTAGGGGGGCCAGAACGGCAGCAAATTAAAAATTTTTTAGAAACTGTCATTTTCTTAGAAATAAATTTGACATAGTAAAACATTACTGTATCAAACCTTTTCACGTACATTTTGTCCCTACTGCTTTGTCCTGTGCCCTGCCTGCATTTTGACTGATCTTTCTGCCTGGAAGCTGAGAAATGTCCATGGCATCCAAAAAGCGTCCCTTTTGGTCAAAAGCGGTTTTAGATCAGCTAGAGAACAGCGAGAACCACTTGCAGAACAGAGAACCACTTGCAGAATTGAGTGATAATGATTCGTGGGGAAATTCGTCATCAGACACTGAAAACGATTTTGCGACTTTGCTCAGCGATGTGCAAACTTGGCGCTCTATTTCAAATTTCAGTGTTTTTGGTTTGATTATATTATTGAATTAAATTTATTATTATTATATTATTATTTTTATGATTATTTATTAAATTATAATTTATGATTTCGTGTTTCAAATTTTATCATACCCGGGATGTTTACTAGACTCTTGTTCGGACAGATTTCAGTGAGTTATTCCTAAAAATTACAGGCCTACAATAAAAAAAATACATATTTCCATGCAAAAAAATGTACCGCTTTCAGCACAGAAATATGGACATAATCATACCGCTAGGGAAGTTAATACCTTTAGCTTTGACTTTTTAATATTTTGTGACATGTCAGAAAAGTATTTATGAGTAAATAAAATTTAGTCAGGGTTCACAAAAATGCATAACATTTCCTAACAATTCCAAAAGCGTATGCTATAAATCCACTCCTATTGTAATAATAGATGCATGTGCAACTTAAAGTGTTACTAAACCCACAACAGTAAAATCGGTCTGTATATGCAGTAAACCATGCGTGTTATACTCACTGTGGTACCTAAGGGGTTAATCCTCTGCATTGTGTAAAAAGGTTGCTTGATCCTGTCTTCTCTGATCCTCCCCTTCTTCCAGTGTTCCCCTCTTATCTCCTGATAAGACATATGTATGAAGTCACTCTGCACATGCTCAGTTTGGTGTGTATTACTAGAGAGGTTTTTTTTTTTTCCTGGGAGAGTGCATGTGATCAGCACAAGGCCAATCAGCACTGTCCAGACAGAGGTCAGGGGTTCTGCATCCTCCTATAGCAGAATTAAAACTCCTCCTACAAGTTTTAACATGCGCTCGGCTGGACACTGATAGAAGTCACAAGACTGATCTAACTGCTGATGAGAAAAGGTATTTAGCAGTTTATATTTACTAAAATAATTGCATTTCCATGTTCTGTGTACTGTGGGAGAGCAGATATAGTGAATGCACGGTCCGGGGTTTAGTAACACTTTAAAACACAGTAATCACTGCAGTTGTTACAAAAGGATCTGGTGGTGTTGCAAAAGAATAAATGTAACAAACTTATTCACTTGCTGTCAATTTCTTGATCAAATAGTTTCCAGTTTTGCATCCAAGTGAACAATGGTATTAATAATCTTCTTTGCACAGCCAAGCAGAATTCGTATAAGTTGTTGCAGGGTAGGAATCCCTGGGAGAAAGAGCACTAGAAACCTGCCAGAGCTTCATCCGCTGGCGTTCTGACAGGTGTAAGATAAGGAGGAGAGGTGACTGCTAACAATGCAGGGCCCCTCTGAGTGTCGTCACTGTGTTCCCTAGCTTCAATTCCCACTATTTCCATTTAACCACCAATCTGTCTCAAGGAACGAATGCAATCATATAGACTTGTAAAGTTAATGACAGGTCAGCTTACACAGGTGATCAGAAGAAGGAGAATTTAAAATTCTTTTTACAGCATTCAAAACATGGAACAAAATCAGGTGAAATTGTGAGATTAGAATAACTCTGAACTTGTACTCTCTGAAACTACAGCATTATTTCTCTTTAAGGACCCAGGTTATATATGTCTTATGTTTACAAATAACAAAAGAACCAGCTCTAAAAATAACTGGCATCTGTATTTAATTTTTTTGGGCATGCTGGTTTGCAGGCTCCTGGGAGTTGTGTGGTGATGACATATGTAGCGGTGTACTTCCATTGTTGCAACTTTGTGATTCTGTCGCAGAGAGATCAGATCCCTCCAGTGCTGGTGGAGAATTTATATTTGGCGTACACAAACTAGCCTATTGTGTAAACAACAGATGTAAACATTGATATATTTCGAAGCAACTTCCCCACCGAGTTACCAGTCTGAAAACCGCTATCTGACAGCCGCACAGCCGCTCCGGCAGCGACATCATCTCACGCAGAGACGTGGAGACATGCCACATAAAACCAGATCCTGTGGTTCTCCGTAATGTCTATCTAAATCTCTGGATAAATAAAACTTCCCACTGTGCGACACTGCAGCACTTATCTGTGCCCTAAATTATGTGGGAGAGTAATCTATAACATACAGCGTTGCACAGTAGCATGATGGAAAACTCCACTAAACACTATATTCTTGGGATTCAGAGGAAGTATACAAGCCTCTGGCTGGCGGACAATAAATGCCAAAGCTCTTTTATTCCATACATAAATGTTGAATTGCTTCCCCCAACCCTTCACATCACCCCCTACACCTGACCCCACTTCAAGGTCCTCAGCAGTATCTTCTTGTTTTGTAAATTAGAATGTTGTTAAAGTGAAACTTCAGCCAAAAATGGCAGGATTACAATGAATAGCTCATTAATATTGTTACAATATTCACCTTCAATCAAGAGCTTTTCCCCAAAGTACTTTCTTTCCTCTACTAGATGTCCTCAGTCCTGAATTATTTAACCCACTGAGTACAGGCTGTCTGAGATCTGCCCCAGTGTGTGATTGGATAATGAAAGGAGAAGCAGCACAACCATAAGCTCATCTCTATGTCTCTCTGCTCTCTCTTCCTGTCAGCATTGCTCCTTGTTGTCACGTGAACTGACCTGAATTCCTGGTGCTGCTTCTTTGCATTCCAGCCCTGCTGTAGATGGACTGTAAGTAGGGCCAGATCTAGCCTATCTGATCTGGGGGTGCAGTAAAAAATCAGGTGGCATTATGTCCACATTTTGTGTGAGTCACCGACAGTCTGTCACACAATGTGACAGAGATGAAGGGAACTAGTATTCTCTGTTCACTTGGCATGTTTCTGTACATCAGGTGTCCCTATCAAAGTCCCCCTTTACATCAGGAGTCGTCATTAGAGTCCCCCTTTACATCGGAATGACCCCTTACATCAGTGTTCTCATCACAGTGGCCCCTTTCATGGATTATCTCCATCAGAGTGCCCAGTTACATCAGTTGTCCTCATCAGTGTATCCCTTTACATCAAATGCCTGCATCAGAGTGCTCTCTTACATCAATTGCCCTCATCAGAGGCCCCCTTACATCAACTGCCCCAGTATACTTTCTGTTTACATCAAATATCCCCATAAGAGTCAGCCTCATATCAGGTTTCCCCATTAGAATGCACACTTACATCACATTTCCTCATCAGAGCTTCGCTTTACATCAAATGTCCCTATCAGAGAGCCCATTTATTTATTTATTACAAGTACTTAAATATCTTACATCAGTTATCCCCATTAGAGTAAGCCTCACATCAGGTTTGCCCATTAGAATGCACCCTTACATCAAATATTCTCATCATAGTTTCACTTTGCATCAAATGTCCCCATCAGAGTGCCTCCTTACATCAGTTGTCCCCATTAGAATACCCCTTTATATCAGATGACCCATCAGAGTGCCCCTTTCCTTCATTTGCCTCCATTAGAGGGCCCCCTTGCATCAACTGCCCAAGTCTAGTGTCCCTTTACATCACATATCCCCTGTCACATCAGGTTTCCCATTAGAGTGCACCCTTACATAAAATATCCTTATCAGAATTTCACTTTACATCAAATATCCCCATCATAATGCTCCCTTACATCAGTTGTATCCATCAGAGTCCCCTTTTACATCAGTTGTCCCCATTATTTTGCCCATTTACATCAGTTGTCCTAATAAGAATTCCATCTTATTATTCTCGAATCTATAGAGTGTGACCCCTTATCTGCTGCTCACCTTCTATGACTAAGACCTATTGACCGCCGTTCGGTTACAAACCCCATCACTTCTCACTTTTTGCTGCTTTGGGATAAACTGAAATCCCAATATCATCTACAATCGCCACATAATCCCCTGCTCTCATACCTCCGAAACCCAGCCTTTCCTCCGGCTTGGTCTTCACCACACGTATTCAAACACCGGACCTCAGCCAACTTTCTCTGGGCCCATCACTTTATGCTTAGGAACATATTTAAACCCTTTACCTCACTACGTGAAACCTATGAACTCCCGGTTTCCAAAATATTTTGATACCTACAATTGAAACATTTTTACGCACCATATACCACAACATCCAGCCTAATGAACACCATGACCCCTTTTGAACGGGCTTGTCACAAAGACCCCCACATACGAAGCGTCATATCATATTTGTAATCCCTCCTTACAACCTCCACCACTATGTCACCTCCCTCATACATACGCAAATGGGAAACGGACCTTGGCCAGCAACTAGACCCTTCTGATTGGGATCATATCTGGTCCAATACTAAATTGTCATCGCACAATATTGTAGCCCTAGAAACCAATTACAAAGTCCTGACTCAATGGTACCTGGTGCCAGCAAGAATTGCGAAGTATACCCCTAATTACCCTTCCACTTGCTTTAGAGGCTGTGTAGACCTGGGTACACATTTCCACATATGGTGGGATTGCCTAATCGCCCAAGTCTTCTGGGCGGACGTCTTTAGTATACTATCTAAGCTTAGTGCAAAAACACACCAACCAAACCCGGCCACTGCACTGCTCAACGTATGCCCCCCTGATATCTCAAACTCACAATTCAAACTTATCCTACAAGTTACCATGGCTGCCAAGCAGGTCATAGCTAAATCTTGGAAATCTCCCTCATTATGCATTGCAGTAGTTAAAAATAAAGTTACCCAGGCTATGATTCATGCCAAAATAGAAGCTACAATTCTAGACACCATCCCTAAATTCAGGAATGTTTGGAACCCCTGGGTAGAGCACTTCCTCCCGCCAAACCTTGATGACTTACATCTCAACCCATAACGACTATTCCATGCTACTCTGGTACCATTCCCTATCCATCACACATACTCCTTCACCTATTGCTGCTAATTGTGGAGTCACCTACCCCCTCTTACCCCTCCCCACTCTCCCTCTGACATTCCCAACCCATCCCCCCCACCCTTTTTTTCCTCCTTTTTTAAATGATTTTCTCCCCCTGACCATTTTGTTTTATTCTACACTCCTATGTTATGACTCCCCTATGCTACACTGGGGAGTGTACCTATCTATTTGTTAAAACTTTGTATACATCTAAGTTAATGGCTTCTCTCACCATCTATTCCTTAAATCTGTTTTTTTTTTTTGTCAAAACCACCATACCCCCCACTCCCCTTTCGTGTATAGACTCTGTTGTCATTGTTACCTATGTTTGCAATTTTTTTGTCTACAAAATTTATATCTCCATTGTCCTCCCTTTTCCTCCCTGTTTGAAAATCAAAATATTTGAACAAGAATGCCATCTTACATCAATTGCCACCATTGGAGTACCCTCTTACATCAGTTGCCCCCATCAGACTGGCTCATGCATCAGTGGATGCACTCTCAGATACCCGTGGGGGGGGGGGTGCTACTGAATTCTGGGGGGAGCATAGCCCACGCCAGCACCCCTTAGATCTGGGCCCGACTGTAACAGACAGATAGCAGGTCAAATTTTGGAACCTATTTAAAAATACCTTCAATGATATATTAATGACTACAGAGTCTTTTATATCTGCCTTGAGTTTGGCTTTAAACCCATAAGACATTAATTATGTTAGCATCACTTATATGCTTTAAAATATTCTGATGGATTTCTATCTCAGGACCATCTATTCTGCAGAAGAAAAACTTCAGTATCTCGTAAAGTAAACTTTTGTATATAAGGGGCCTTGCGTTGTTCCCTGGAACATCAGAATAGCCACCCCTAACCAGGACTCCAGCCGCACATAGAGATGCTCTGTGAGAAGACATTGGCAGACCGCTTCCCTAGTAAAAGGTTACTAGGGAAGCTGTTTGCCCAAGTCTGCTCACAGAGCATCTCTATATGGGGCTGGAGTCCTGGTTAGGGGTTGCTAGGAGCATCCCTAGCTATGCAATTGACAGATGGTGTGCTTTGTGGTATCAAGACATACTCCTGGCAGAAGTTTTGGTAAGTGCTAGATTTCATAAAGGTAAAAAATTATTGATAAAATATATATTTTTTAACAAATCATATCGCACCAAAAAACAGTTGATATTAAGCCAAATATTAATTTAGTGATTAGGGTTTAACACTACTTTAAAAGTCTATAATACCCAGTAATAATTGCTTTAATTTAGGGTCCAGTGATCTTTTACCCTCACCTAAACAGGAAAAAGTTTTGGCTGGAGATATCCAAACCATTGCTGGCACAGTAAATCATAATTACACATATTGACAGAGCGGTAATTGCTGCAAGGATTAGATGTTCTTACACTGATGTTCTGAAAAAAAAAAATTGAATAAAAGAACAAATCGACATACTTTGCTTTTCCTTAATGCCTTTCTCCAGCCTAGTCTAATTATTTTCCAAAATGATAAAACTGTTCTGGTGTACTTTAGATATACAGTTAGGTCCATATATATTTTAGATTTTTTCAGGTATTCACCAACACATATTCAAGCTATAGTTCTACAATGGATATGGGCTGAAAGTGCACACTCTCAGGTTTAATTTGAGGGTATGTACATCCAAATTGGAGAAAGGGTTTAGGAATTACAGCTCTTAAGAGTAGCCATCCCCCCTTTTTCAAGGGACCAAAAGTAATTGGACAATTAAATCAAAAGCTGTTTCATGGCCAAGTGTGGTCTACTCCTTTGTTATTTCTTCATCAGTTAAGCAGGTACAAGGTCTGGAGTTGATTCTAAGTGTGTTATTTGCATTTGGAATCTATTGCTGTGAACCTACATCATGCATTCGAAGGAGCTGTCCATGCAAGTGAAACAGGCCACTGTAAGTCTTCAAAAATGAAACAAATCCATCAGAGAGATAGCAGCAACATTAGGAGTGGCCAAATCAACAGTTTGGTACATTTTGAGGAAAGAAGTACACACTGGTGAGCTCAGCAACATAAAAAGGCATGGACGTCCACAGAAGACAACAGAGGTGGATGATCGTAGGATCTTCTCTATGATAAAGAAAAACCCATTCACAACATCCAGACAAGTGAAGGACACTCTCCAGGAGGTGGCCATATCATTGTCAAAGTCTACAATCAAGAGAAGACTTCACAAGAGCAAATACAAGGGTTCACCACAAGGAGCAAACCAATCATAAGCCTGAAGAATAGAAAAGGAAGATTAGACTTTGCCAAAAAACATCTAAAAAAGTCAGACCAGCTCTGGAAAAGCATTCTTTGGATGGATGAAACTAAGATTAATCTGTACCAGAATGACAGGAACAAAAAAGTGTGGAGAAGGCTCGGAATAGCTCATGATTCAAAGCACACAACGTCATCTGTAAAACATGGTGGAGGCAGTGTGATGGCATGGGCATGCATGGCTTCCAGTGGTGCTGGGTCATTGGTGTTTATTGATGATGTGATAAAAGGCAGACGCAGCCGGATGAATTCTGCAGTGTTTAGAGATATACTGTCAGCCCAGATTCAGCCAAATGCGGCAAAGTTGATTGGATGGTGCTTCACAGTACAGATGGACAATGATCCCAAACACACTGCAAAAGCAACCCAGGAGCTTTTGAAGGAAAAGAAGTGGAAAATTCTGAAATGGCCAAGTCAGTCACCTGATCTCAACCCAATTGAGCATGCATTTCACTTGCTGAAGGCAAAACTAAAGGTAGAACAACCCACAAACAAAGAACAACTGAAGACAGTTGCAGTTAGAGCCTGGTAAAGCATCAGAAAGGAGGAAACCCAGTTTTTGGTAATGCCCATGGGTTCCAAACTTCAGACAATTGGATTGTTCCATTCTAATTTATTCTGATGGCATACAGAGCCAAAAGTATGAAAATTATGCCTGTGTCCAAATATATATGGACCTAACTGTATGTTAGGCTTAGGTAAGGTGTTGTAAAAGAATTGGTGTATTTCTATTCAAAGTATATCCAACGCTAAATTTTATTTTTTTTCTCTTTTTCTTTAATAGAGTATGGATGGGTTAAAACCCCTGTCAGTGAGAGGAAATCCCTAAAACATAAATAAAAAAACCCTTATCAGTGTCCTGATTGGAAGATTTACCCCATATCCCCCCCCCCCCCTCTTTGGACCTGTTTTCCACACAGACCCCCTTTGGATCTGTTCTCTTTTTTTTTTCTTTAAAATAAAAAAAAACACATTTCAGACATTTGTTAGGCTGGTCCAGTGACATCATGAGACCTTCCTCTTCTTCCCTGCAATGCCTCTCGACTGATCTCCCATAATGATGGATGCATGAGCAGTCCAGGAGCATAACTTCATGATAATGCTCCAGTAGGTGGCTTGTTGACAACCTGGACTCAGAGGAAGTGGGTTGTATGACCGAAACAGAAGACTGGCGGTGGATGCCAGAAAAACAGAATTATTGCAGGAGACATCGGTGCATAAAGCCTTGCAGAAAAACTGTGTTCATTTTAGAACTTGGTATAACTATCAATTTTTTCATTTCAAACTGAATTAATTCCTGTTTTAGCTGCTTGGCCTGTACAAGGTAGATTCAATACTGTAGTTGTGTTCCTAAGGGGTGGAGACATCCTTTATAGGCAGGGGTGGAGTCAGTGTCAGAGCAGCTTGAAGGGAATATCAGAAGGTTTGACCCTGCCCTTGCTTTAATTGGATCATGGCTGTCTTCTCTTGTAATGCCTCGTCAGTTCTTTATCACCCTCTGTATTTGCAGTTCAGAATTTCTGCTGTGAAAATATTTGCAGCCAAACAGTCTTTCATTTACCTATCGCAAGGTTTCATAACTAAATACAAGCTCAGCCTTTAAATAGCAGTGGTTTCTGTTGCACCTCCTCCACCTTGTTCCCGCACACATGCCTCATCTCCCCACATCCAGCCTGTGTTATATTTAGAAGTATTTTTCTCCTTCATCTCCCAGCATAAATATTTCATCATGTGTTAAAAAATTCTGCGTTTGCTTAAGTCCTTTTGTAGGAAGACGATAATCTCTCGAGCTGTATCCAGGGACGACGTTGGTAAGGCTGTGAGAGATGCTCAACTTGTTGCCTGTGTTTCTGCAGCAAGTGGCTGTCAAGAAGAGAATTGAAGGCCATAAAACAAGGTGAAGGCATGGAGGATACTCTAATGGATCCACTTTACCTGTCCTGTTTTGTCAAACCACTTACAATGGTTCATTAACCATAGAAGACATGTTCCCTCACGGTGAAGGGAACCTGCGCTTGCTTTAAACATCCAATCATAAAGCCCCATTTGAATTTTTTCAATAAAAAATCTAGTTATTAAAAAGCTATCCATGAGCTCCAATCTGTGACTCTGCCTAAGCTGTGATGTGTCATCAGTCTGCTGCCAACAGGAGGAAGCATGTCATCAATCTCCTTTCCCAAGTAATCAGACTGTAACATTATAACCTGTATGGCAGGAGCAATGCTCCATTCAAGTCTATGGCACCTTAGTGCACAGGCGTGGGCAGCCCAGCGCACTAAGGTCCCACTGACTTGAATAAGATATTGCACCCTCTAGATGGGTACGTCCCATTCAAGTCAATGCGATGTGATTATGCAAGTGGGGCAGCTCGGTACTAGATTTGGATAAATGGAGCAGAGAATGGTGAAAACCCTTGTATGTTTTTTTTTTCATCTATGCTCATATTAGTAATTTGCCTTTATTTCTGTTCTGTAGACACAATAGGAAGTGAGAGAAAATCGCTCCAAAGTGAGAGAATTGCCTTCTTAGAGAATTGTCCCTAGAAAATGTGCCGTCATTGGAAGATTTCTCCTCTATTCCACTTTTGATGGCAACTCAAAATTGCGGTATTGCCCACACGTTCAGTCCTAGTTAGAGCGGTCACCAGAACAAATTATTAGAGTGTATCTAAAACTAAAATAAATGTTTTGAATTTAGATACACTTTATATCATAGTGAAAGTATATTCTGCAGTCAGTTTTGAGGATGAATTGATACATAGTGCCTGCAGCTACATAGGTCAATGTGGGCTTATTTTAAAGCTTATTTATTTCTTGCTAAAAACCAATAAATATTTAATTGTATGTAGCCACATTGCTAATCTAATGTAGTGCAAAATGGGTAAGTGAAAATTTGCAGAAGAAGATTAGTAGAGACTGTATTTATTGTGTTGTATAGGTCACCTTGTGTAAAGCAAAGACAAGAATTATCCATAAAACTCAAACAAAGGATTTACTCCCTAGGAAAAAAAGAAAAGAAAATATTCCTAACAGTGGTAACTTAAAGCCCTGCTAGACTTTCCTAATACTATGGAACAGACAGATATTTTGTTCTTAAATTTTGTTTTATCCATAAAACAGACCAGATGGTTCCCCACCGTGTCTTTATCAAGGAATCTTTTCAAGTATTCCTTTTTAAATATGTTCTTTTATGGCTATCACAATAGCCCCAGACCTCTTTCATTTAGTGTCGACGAGACTTGCTCACCACTGATAAAAGTTTGGAATCTCCACACGGGGTAAGACGCAAGTGCGCTGCCCAGTTGTAGACTGGAAAAAAATACTGCAAATTCAAAGCTATATTTCAGAAAAAATGAACATTCTCAGTCTACTGTTTGTCTACATTAGGTTTAATCGACCTCTAAGCCAAGAATAAAAACTGAGAAAATATTGAAAGGCCTTAAAAACAATGTATATTTTAGCACCTCTATACTTTGGCAACGCATTAAATACTTAAAAAGACCACAAAGGAAACTCCCTTTATTGTGCCTGTGCATTCCTTCTTAGATCATGAAATCCTACTTTTCAATTCAGCTAGTGAAATTCTTTTTAGGGAGTTGTTACATGCTAGCTAAAATTTTGAAAGTAAGCTTACAAAGGGAGTGTTGGTTCTATGAACTGGTGGGGTGGGAGGAGAAGATGCACTGGAGAACCCGCGGGAAGTATTGTCACCCTCCATAGGAAGGGTTGGGTGAATCACAAAAAATCTGAGCATTAAAGAACAGTTTTAAAGTTAAAGCTTAATTCCAGACAAGCAGCTAAGTACACATATAAAATACATATAAGGCCGCATGTACACGGGACACTTCATAACAATGGAAACTGACTGCTGGAAAACGTAGGTTAAAAAACGTCTGTTTAGCCGCGTTTGCATAACGTGTTTATGTGCGTTTGTGTTTAGAAGCGTTTTTTAAAGATAAGCACAGGAGAACCTCCCAAATGCCCAGAATGCACTGAAAAGTGATACATTATTAACTATTTCAGACTGTTTCAGAGTAATACAGAGAGTAGATGCAGAGAGAGCAGTATGTGTTGAAATTAGCTTAGGTGTGAGCTGCTCATTAACATTTCTATTGTTTCCAAGGGTGGGAAAGGTGTCTGGTGGAGTGAGTCAGTAAGGTTACCCGGCAGGGGGTCTTCATGAGGAATTTGAGGTGTGAATGATAATTAACATATCTTTTGTTTCCAAGGGTGGGAGAGGTCTGAGGTGTGAATTGGTCATTCAAAGGTGTTACAAGCTTGGTAGGAACATCCTGTTATCAGTGTTTTGTCCATCTGAATACCTTGGAAACGCTTTGCATGCATTTTTCTTGATGAAAAAGCGGGAACTGTAAGAGTTTAAAAAAAATTTCAAATGCAAACGCAGCCATGTTTACAAGCGTCTTGTGTTTGAAACACTGGTAAAATCGCCTGCTGAACGCAAGTTTTCTGCGTTCAAAAAAACGACTGTAAACTCAAATGCCTGTAAACTACTGTAAACGAAGATGTGTACATGGACACATAGGAAAACATTAGGGTGAGTTCAGGGGCTGCTCAAAAAAACGCTGAACAGCTCCTAAACGTGAGTTTATCAGCTGCAATGTACATGAACCCTAAGGCAGCTGTTTTACCTGACAAATAATTTGTGTTTCTGTCCATCCAGTTCTGAAAATTACACAGTTCTGCCACACAGCACAGCCCAATATTGCAGGGCAGAAGATCTGAATGTTCTCTACAGCAGTTAAAGTGGTTCTAAAGGGAAATGTATTTTCCCCAATGCATTCTTTCATTGTCAGCTCCCACCAGCACCCCCTTAAATACTTATCTATGCCAAATCTCGATCCAGCACTGTGCCCACAAGCAGCGACGCTGCTCTCTGTCTTCTCACAGGACATGGAGGAAGGAGCGGGAGCCATTGGCTTCCAATCAAATCTTGTGAGCAGTAGGGGACGGAGCTGTAGTTCACTAGATGCACAGAGCCCGGATGGGGATACAGCCCACACGTGTGCCCCCATAGCAAGTGGCTTGTTATGGATATACTCAAATGAAGAGGAGCCTGGAGCACCAGCGGGGGACCCCAGAAGATGAGTTTTGAAGCTGCTCTTTGCAGTACCTTTACAACTTTGAGTTGAACAGCAATTGGTAAAGGCATTGGCACCTTTCAATGAGCGCACCGAAAAAAATCATGAAAGATTCATATAGGTAGTGGTTTGCATGACTCTCTGAAATTATACATAAACTCTCCCACAATAAGATGCAGTGGCTTCCAAGACTACTGATGATGAGACTTTTACATGTTACTTAAATATTCCACTGCCCACATACTTTTGCCCATATAGTATAATTGCTAATTTAAGGTTGCTCTTGGGTGTGTGATTTCTTGGTGCCAACACTGGATGAACCTCAGAAGCACCAAGCCAAAATTTTCATGGTCAAAAATGCTGTATTTATACCCAAATTCCTTGTTTTTCCTTGTACTCTTGGCTAAAGGCATAGTCTACTTTTGGGACCATGTATAAATTTAATCACATTCCCCAACCCCCCTCTTTTAAACTGCCCACCCTCCCACTTTCCTGAAACGCGGGGTGCTTCTTGTCTGTTGATATTCAAATTTAGATCAGCTGTGTGTGGCTTCACCCACAGTCATGATCACCCGCACAGTGATCACCACTACCTTCTGGATCTGTGAATTCACCTTTCTGCCTCTTCTAATCAGAGAATTCTTTGTATTCATTGAGAAAATTAAAAGTTTTGCTGAATGGCACCTGTGCCCAGCAAGTGACCTCCTGTGTTCACAATTCAGCAGGACAGCCACTAGGCATGGGACCCAGAAGCTAGCTAGCAGTGTTTACTACAGTGCTTTCTACCTTCCACAGGAATTCCACAGGTATGGCACATACATACTTACATTGGTCCAAGATAGAAAAATGAAAATTTGCAAAAATTGCCATACCTAAACCTCAGCTTTAACAAATTCACATTCTTTGTTGTATTAATGTGGGTACATTTTTCACATTTTTGTAGAGATGGACTATGCCTTTTCTAGTGCTACCCCTGAAGGATCTGCTGTCAATTGGGCCTATTTCCCTCCCCCACTGCATTTTTGGCACACTTCTACAGGCTCAGTAATTAGTCTAAACTGTAATTAGTTTAACTGTAAAACTTGAACAACTTGAGGATGGTTCAACTTCTGGTTGTCTTTACAGAATGCAAGCTGTATTGCAGAACTTTAGGCTGCAATGTACTTTCTCCCAACTGTATATAGTAGTAATAGTAGTAGTAGTACTACAGCTCCTGGCTGCTGTGTATTGCACCTGGCTGTACTCAGTCCTGACTTGTAGGGTATTGCACTCTGCTGTCTCTTCTCCTTCAAATGGCTGGATTAAGTAGTCAATCAGTCCCAAAACATGGAGACTCCTTACTCCAGAACTCCTGGCTCTTTACTCCCTGCTGACCCAGTCTATATCTGTCTCTAATTGAGGCCTCAGCTAGGTCCAGCTCAGACCAACGGCTGCACCGGACTCCTGAAGCCTCTCTCCTTTCTCTCTGCCCCAAGGGCAGAACCCCCAGCACAGGGATCTACTCTAGATGGCTGGACCCTGGGTTCTGCTCCCAGACTGAAGAGTATTTATGGGCTTTCCCTCCACCTTCTGGGTAAGCCTCCCCAGGGACTGGCTGGAGATCCATAAATACTCAGGCTGCTTGTTCTGTTCTTCCTCCCACTGTACTTCTGGAACCCTCCTGAAGACAGGGGAAAGCAGCAGGCCAGCAACCTGTAAGGCTCTGCACAGCTCCTAACACAATTAAGCCCTTCTTCTCAAAATACAGAGTAACCAACTAACTCTAGCTAGCACCTTACCAAACTTGGAGGGTGCTTCATCTTAATAACCTGTCGATAGGCCCAGCCATTGCACTGTGGAATGTAGCTGAGTAATCTCAGAATTTACTACAAGTGACTGAGACATTTTCACCTCTTTGAGCTGCTGCCTACCCATGTGACCCAGGTTATGCGCAAACAAAGCTTTCACCATCTGCAGTGAAAGGCGGTGTGTTCTTATTCAGACAAGAAAGTTTGTTTTTAGCGTTGGCAGCCTCACTACCCCAACAAATTCATCTCAGACACTTCCTTGATTAGCAGAACGGATAATCCTATCTGCTTCTTCGCTATTTTGATTCGTGTTGATTTAGCCTATAAATTTGGCTGCTCTTCTTGGTCCGAAGACTCATTAACATTTATATTGCTTTCTATCTGGGTTTCTGTTTTGTTTCCCTTTTCTTTTAATCATGGCACCAAACCCACGCTGTGTATTATGAAAAGACTACACTAGAAATTTGTTAAATGAATCGCCCTGATGAATAGAGCGGAAAGGTTTCTTGATGTGAATGGCTGTTATCCATAGGAGCAGAAGACATCACTTGTTTCGCTTGTTGTTTGTGCAGTTCATAAAAAAATTATTGATGAGTTAGGGTTTATTGTTTTTTGAAATACGCTCAAAACATAATGTTGAAATATTCATGTTGCTCTATGGTGAAACACTTGTCAACTGCTTGAGTTGGCCATAGATGGATCAAAATTCAGCCAGTTCACCAGGGACCGGACGAATTTCAATCCTTTTTTGGGCAGGCTGTTGTACAGAAGTCAATCTCTCGATTGACTTCGATGCAGCCAGTCTGTTGTTTTTGTTTTTGCTTGATCAGTGCCAGCTGTGTTCTCTCTCTGTCTTCAGAACAAACACAATACCTCAGTGGGAGGGATTTCCCCATCATCACCGAGTGTGTTAATGGGGCAATCGAATCATTTGGTAGATGAAAAAAAAAAAGCATCATCTATCACCTACTTGAGTCAGCCATAGATGGATCGAAATTCAGGTGGTTCACCAGGGACCGGCCGAATTTCGATCGTTCTTTGGTCAGGCTGCTGTCCAGAATTGTACAGAAGTCAGTCTCTCAGTTGACTTCTATGCAGCCAGTCTGTCGGGGTTTTTTTTTTTGCTTGACCACTACCAGCTGGGTACTCTCTCTGTTGTCAGAACACAACAGTTCATTGGGAGGGATATCCCCATCATCGCCAAGTGTGTTGATGGGGCAATTGAATCATTTGGTAAATTTAAAAAAAAATCCTTCTTTGGGCAGGCTGTTGTACAGAAGTCAATCTCCCAATTGACTTCTATGCAGCCAGTCTGTTGGGATTTGTTTTTTTTTTTTGCTGGATCAGTGCCAGCCGGGTACTCTCTCTGTCTTCAGAACACAATAGCCCAGTTGGAGGGATTTCCCCATCATCACCGAGTGTGTTGATGGGGTAATTGAATCGTTTGGTAAATGAAAAAAAAAAGCCTAATTTATGGCCTGCTTGAGTTGGCCATAGATGGATTGAAATTCAGCTGGTTCACAAGGGACCGGCCGAATTTCGATCCTTCTTTGGGCAGACTGCTGTCCAGAATTGTACAGAAGTCAATCTCTCGGTTGACTTCTTTTGCAGCCAGTCTGTGGGGTTTTTTTTTGCTTGATGAGTGCCAGCTGGGTACTCTCTCTCTTGTCAGAACACAATAGCTCAGTGGGAGGGATTTCCCTATCATCACCGAGTGTGTTGATGGGGCAATTGAATCACTTGGTAAATTAAAAAAAAAAACATAATCTATGGTCTGCCTTAGTAGCTTGTGTATTGAGCTGTTGTCCACTACAGCCTTGGCCAGATTTATACTTCTTTCTCCCCTAGGCCAGCAACCTTGTGCACCCCCACCTCCCCAATACACATTGGAGATGGTAGAATTGAGAAAAGGTGCTGCTCTCACTACAGGTAACAGATCCGTAAATCAGACATGGAATCCATAAAACGAGTGCTCTGGCTCAATGACTGTCCCCAATCCACCAAAATCCAAGGAAACAGAAAATGTGGCTGGCAACTGGATTTGACGGCCTTATTTTCCAGTAAGCCATATTGTCATATAAGTCATATTGAGTGCAATATACCTCTATAAGTGGGGTATTTTTTCCAGTAAGACTTATAGTTGCTGGTAATGGGTTTGCACTGGAGAAGCTTGGTTTTATACTGCTAAAAAATATCAGTTGTGCACAGGATCTTTTCACAATACAAATCACATCACATTGGGACATTCTTATTGTATTATAGTGTTTATTATTGATATTATGATTCTAATAAAAACAAAGATGTAACTTGCGAGCCACTCACTGCTATTACAGGATCGCAAACATACAGCACATCCTCTTTAAATGTGCAAATAATTCAAAAACATAAAAACAATATGTTGCGCTCCTTCTTTGAATATTAAATCAATACATATTTCCAATAAATATAGCAAAAAATCAATATTAATAAACTTGTGAAAAACAGAAAATTGTGTGAAATCAAAATGTCATCCCGTGCTTATCATACAAAAAATATATAATATAAAAAATATAAAAATTAATCAGTTTTCAATGAAAAATATATGCGACTTTTCCCAGTGATTCAAATCAAATCAGTAATTCCAGGTGACTTCCTTAATGAGTATAAGATGTGCGCTCACCTCCAGATTAGCCTGTAACAGACTAATAACGTTTTTGTCTGCTTAATGGGACTGATGTTTGTAGCACCATATGAAGAGTGGTGGGTCCCTCTCAGGCTGATTCCCGTCTCCTACTCCTGCTGGGATCAAACTCTTATATTGCTTATCTCCTGCTTTCCTTTCCTTGGCAAGTGCCCTCAGTGGAAAGAAAATTGCCAAAAATAGTGCTTTATCTTTTAAAAAACAGTGCTTTATTTAAGTACCAGTTGCACTCACATTTAAATAGTGTAAAAACCGCTTTTATATCACCAACAATACATCAACAGCATGCCAAACACTGTCTGCCTTGTATAGACCTGTCATACTCGAATGGCCAGTGACGCCATAGCCCCTCCCCTACGCGTTACGCCGCCGGTCACGCGGCTTCATCAGGGGGTTGTGTATGGCATGCTGTTGATGTATTGTTGGTGATATAAAAGCGGTTTTTACACCTGGAATTATTGATTTCATTTGAATCACTGGGAAAAGTCACATATATTTTTCATTGAAGACTGATTAATTTTTATATTTTTTATATTATATATTTTTTGTATGATGAGCACGGGATGACATTTTGATTTCACATGATTTTCTGTTTTTCACAAGTTTATTAATATTGATTTTTTTATATATTTATTGGAAATATGTATTGATTTAATATTCAAAGAAGGAGCGCAACATATTGTTTTTATGAAATTATGCTTCTGTCATTAGATTTATATACATCCTGTTTTGGCACTGCATATTTTTATCTAGTGGATGTATATATCAATCCATATTACTAGCTGCCTTGTGCAGACTTTTCTCTATATTTATAATTCTGTTTCCCCCCAGCACACATCATCAGCTATTCGATCAGTGCGGCTACTGATGTGAACAAACTCTTAGTGATTGGACTTACATGTGCTTTAAGCCACAAATATTAAAAAAAATCTATACAAAAATACTCTACATTCCCTTTAATATAGATCTAAAGTACTTACTCATTCTGTTACCCTAAATACATTGAACTTCATTTGTTCTCATCTATTTGCAGCCTTAAATCTTTTTTTTTGTTCTTTTTTTTCCTTTTTTGAGTACAAATAGTGAACAATTATTGATGTTGCTACTGGTTTCACTTGGCAGTATTCAAAAGCTTGGGGACAGTCTGAACTGAGCTCCATTCAATGTACATAACAGGTTGTCCATTTTGTACGTCAAACACAGTTTCAGATGCACGCTGTGCTCCATATGTTACAAGTGACCTGACCTGCGATCGACGATGTTCATTTCGCACACGCTGAACTCATGTCTGCCTTGCATTTTGATGTAGCAGCCCAAGTTCTGCTTGCACTCTCGAGACATGACCCTGCTTTCTGTCTTTATTAAAGTCTTTTGTCTGTGGAACTTCAGTGAGATTATTAAAGTGACACCATGCTGTCAAAAGAATACAAATACAGTGAATACAATGTATAATCTTTACTAATGTTTATTAACTGAAGACACCTTTTAAAAAAGTAGTTAACTTTTATCCATGGAAAGATTTTTAAAGTGTATCTATACCCAAGAAAAAAAAAAGAAAAATAATGTAGTATAAAGTATTTCAACCATCCAGTCCTTAGCAAATATGATGGCTGTTATTTCTTTTAGACCTTTTCAGTATCTTGCTTGTCTAATAAGAAGACTGGGGTGTGTTTTTGACCAATCTTCTCTGCTACAGTGGAGTTTGGGGACCTGGCTATGCTGTCTGCCAGAGGTGGCTAGATTAGAAGACTGGCTAAAGAAAACCAGAGATACTTTGGCAGAATAAAATATTCCTATATATGCATTCCAAATGTGTATTCAGCAGCTTTAGAATGTAAGAGAATTACATAATTACGTAATGAGGTAAAGAAAGGAACATTAAGTTCCACCATAATAAATATTAACCAGTTGTGGACACTGGGCATACTACACAACCCTGCCATAAAAAAAAAACAAAGCAAAAAAACAACATAATTAAAGTACAGAGAGCATTTGTAGCACCCTGTCCTTCTGCCCACTGGTACTCCACCCTGTGCACTTGACAGCAATTCCCAACTGTCGAAATGGTAGCTAGGAGCTGCTGTATGAATACAGCAGCTGTAGTAGCCGCTACTAACAGAAGATAGAGCATGGGACACAGTGTTTAGAAACATTGTTCAGACATAAGGTAGAGAGATACAAATTAACTTATTATTATTTTGCATCTACTATTTCATTCGTTGTAGATAAAAGGGATTAACTTCAATCTGCATATGATGTGAGACAAAGCAACCTGACAAGTAAAGAAAAAAGGTTTATCCTTTTACAAATAAAATGTTTTTTTTCTTTTATACCCCATATTAACCCTACATAGTTTATCCTAATCAGTCCCAAATATCTCTTTCTTCATCTTCTCCACACATTATTTTCCTCGTGTTTTTTTATTGTTCAGGAGTCAGTAGTATGTAATACATGGAGTGTAGGGGTCAGTAGTATGGAATGCACAGAGTGCAGGGGTCAGTAGTATATAATGCATAGTTCAGGGGTATATAACACGAAGTGTAATGGAGTACTGAACGTGCAGAGTGCAGAGTAGAGATGTTCATGACAAAAAATTGTATTTCGTTTTGTTTCGGATTCATTCTTTCAATCGTTCATTTTGTTTTGTGATATTCGTTATGTTAGAATGATTCACTTTCGGAATTTGTTTCATATATTCAGATTTCTTCTATATATTCATTGTTCCGAATTGATTAATATTTTCAGAAGTTATTTCAAAAGATTCAGATTCATTCATTTTGTTTCCAGTGCAACTTTGCATTGTGAATTGCTTGCAACTTTCAATTTGATTAATTGCAACTTTGATGGCCTTGGATTCCTTTCGACTTGCTTTCAATTTTGATGCGACTTACTTGACTTTGATGCGACTTAGATTCCTTGCAACTTGCTTGCGATTTCGATGTGACTTTCTTGCAACTTTGAAGTTTTGTGACTTTGGCTTGGCCAATTATGACAATGCAGAGTGTGACACATATTAGTAAACTTACAAAACACTCTGAAGTCGCAAACGAATGAAACAAATGGATATGAATGCATTTGTTGTATTCATTATAATTTATTTTGGATTTGTTGAAGTTTGTTACTATTGGGATTTGGAGATTTGGATATATCTGAATCTCCAAATAACGACTGTTTTGTCTGCATTTCAATTTGTAATGAAATGAATTGCACATACATTCAGGCCCATAAATATTGGGACATCGACACAATTCTAACATTTTTGGCTCTATACACCACCACAATGGATTTAAAATGAAACGAACAAGATGTGCTTTAACTGCAGACTGTCAGCTTTAATTTGAGGGTATTTACATCCAAATCAGGTGAACGGTATAGGAATTACAACAGTTTTCATATGTGCCTCCCACTTGTTAAGGGACCAAAAGTAATGCGGCAATTGGCTTCTCAGCTGTTCCATGGCCAGGTGTGTGTTATTCCCTCATTATCTCAATTACAATGAGCAGATAAAAGGTCCAGAGATCATTTCAAGTGTGCTATTTGCATTTGGAATCTGTTGTTGTCAACTCTCAAGATGAGATCCAAAGAGCTGTCACTATCAGTGAAGCAAGCCATCATTAGGCTGAAAAAACAAAACAAACCCATCAAAGAGATGGCAAAAACATTAGGCGTGGACAAAACAAGTGTTTGGAACATTCTTAAAAAGAAGGAACGCACCGGTGAGCTCAGCAACACCAAAAGACCTGGAAGACCACAGAAAACAACTGTGGTGGATGACCGAAGAATTCTTTCCCTGGTGAAGAAAACACCCTTCACAACAGTTGGCCAGATCAAGAACACTCTCCAGGAGGTAGGTGTATTTGTGTGTCAAAGTCAACAATCAAGAGAAGACACCAGAGTGAATACAGTGGGTTCACCACAAGATGTAAACCATTGGTGAGCCTCAAAAACAGGAAGGCCAGATTAGAGTTTGCCAAACGACATCTAACAAAGCCTTCACAGTTCTGGAACAACATCCTATGGACAGATGAGACCAAGATCAACTTGTACCAGAGTGATGGGAAGAGAAGAGTATGGAGAAGGAAAGGAACTGCTCATGATCCTAAGCATACCACCTCATCAGTGAAGCATGGCGGTGGTAGTGTCATGGCGTGGGCATGTATGGCTGCCAATGGAACTGGTTCTCTTGTATTTATTGATGATGTGACTGCTGACAAAAGCAGCAGGGTGAATTCTGAAGTGTTTCGGGCAATATTATCTGCTCATATTCAGCCAAATGCTTCACAACTCATTGGACGCCGCTTCACAGTGCAGATGGACAATGACCCAAAGCATACTGCAAAAGCAACCAAAGAGTTTTTTAAGGGAAAGAAGTGGAATTTTATGCAATGGCCAAGTCAATCACCTGACCTGAATCCGATTGAGCATGCATTTCACTTGCTGAAGACAAAACTGAAGGGAAAATGCCCCAAAAACAAGCAGGAACTGAAGACAGTTGCAGTAGACGCCTGGCAGAGCGTCACCAGGGATGAAACCCAGCGTCTGGTGATGTCTATGCGTTCCAGACTTCAGGCTGTAATTGACTGCAAAGGATTTGCAACCAAGTATTAAAAAGTGAAAGTTTGATTTATGATTATTATTTTGTCCCATTACTTTTGGTCCCTTAACAAGTGGGAGGCACATATGCAAACTGTTGTAATTCCTACACCGTTCACCTGATTTGGATGTAAATACCCTCAAATTAAACCTGACAGTCTGCAGTTAAAGCACATCTTGTTTGTTTCATTTCAAGTGCATGAGTGTGCAATTTGTAAAGCACAGAGTACAGGGGTCAGTAGTATGCACAGGAGTACAGGGGTTAGTAGTATGTAACACACAGAGTGCTATGGTCAGTAATATGAAACACGCAGAGGTTGGTAGTTTGTAACAGACAGAGTGCAGGGATCAGTAGTATGTAATGTTCAGTCGTGTATGTTTACATGTCTAGGGTTGCGTGTATGCAGCCTGCATAAGTGAATGGAGCCACAACTGCACATCCAAGTTTGACAGCTCTAGATGTATAAATAAACACCTCATTCCCGCTGTATGGATCTCAGTGCTCCTGTGAACAAGGCTTAAAAATACATCCATTAAAAAAAATAATCTACAGAGTTGGCTCGTGACAAACTCTTTTCCACATTTTCACATCTCTTACTGATGAAGCTTTTCTGTATGAGGAGATTAAACCTCTTTTTCCTCCAGACGCTAAGAGGGCTCCCATATTCTTTGCAATGACCTTGAAGTGAATAACTGCACCAAGGTTTCTTTATGGACCATTTATGTATTTATACTTGATGATCATATTCCCCCTTAAATACCTCGTCTCAAGGGAAAATGTTAAACTTTTTTTTAATGAAAGACTTTTGTCCTCCAACAGTATCCGATATAACGCTTCAGTTTGTAAATGCAAAATTTCTCCCCGGACGAGGACCAGAGAAGGCAAGAACAGATATCCCTGCTTCAAACTTTGATTGTTCACCGAATACATATCTCTCAAGGTTCTAATTTACACTTTAAAGGTGAAATGTTCTAAGGGAGACAGAGATAGCTCAACCAGCTGAATATTTATTCTTTAGCTTTGATTGACAGGAGGAATTGTACAGCAGCGTGAATCTTTTAAAGATATTTTATATATATATATATATATATATATATATATATATACTTGTTTGCAATCACTTATATTCCAGGCAGTCAAACACATGAATATAGATTCATTAAAATCAAAACAGCTGTTTGTGATCTGAATCAACATCGTCTGTTGTGTTCATTTGAATAAATGCGTATTCATTTCATTATACAAAATACTGGTTCCTCGCTAATGATTTGTGGGTGGAATGGATTTGTGTGATTTGCTTAAAGGCGCATCCCAAAGCACACATAATTGAGGACTCCTCTTGAGTTACGTTGTTGAAAATAGAAAGCAAAAGAGAAAGGTGGGCACCAGTTCAGTGTAGGTTAAAACATAGGAACTTTATTTCCAGATGACTTAGATCTAGGACTCCTCCGGTCAGCATGCAGGATGTGAAGATAAGGCAGAACAGCGGGACCACAGTTCTCTCAGATGATAGAGCCGATATTAGCTGCATAGCCTGGGAGGGAGCCACTCATGTACTCAACGAGGTTCATCCAAAAGTTCCCACCGAGTGGAGGGGAGATGTGACAGATGCCATGAATGGTGCGTGGGCAGGCTGCAACGCGTTTCAGAAGCTCTGCCTCCTTTGTCAAGCAGGTCCGCCCATAAAGCAGAGGGGTATATACACAAGCTGCTCCCTCCCAGGCTATGCAGCTAATATCAGATCTACCATCTGAGAGAACTGTGGTCCCACTGTTCTGCCTTATCTTCACATCCTGCATGCATCCTGCATGACCGGAGGAGTCCTAGATGTAAGTCATCTGAAAATAAAGTTTCTATGTTTTAACCTACACTGACTTGGCACCCTCTTTTCTCTTTTGCTTGTCTTCAAGGGATTCCCCAAATCCTTGGCAAGGAGCTGCCGGTCCCATTGCATGTGCCTTGTTCCTTTGGTCTACTTCTTCCCCATTCTGCTCATCCTATGATGTATTGACTTTTTGACATACAATTGTGTTAACACCTATTGTACAGTCAGTTTTATTTCTTTACTTATCCATTAAGGTGCACTCAATCATTACTATCCTAGTCATCATTATGTGAGTGCTGAATACCTTTGTTCATTTATTTAATGATCATTGTATATACTATTGAAAATAGAAAGTGCTTACTGCAGCTATGTGACCCCATACCTCTAAAGCTGCCCTTGTCTGATACAGTCTGATTGAAGAATTCGATTTACCATAAACTATATAGTGTGAAGGCCAACCAAAACCATCTATATAATTGATATACTCAACTGCAGATTGTACCGTCTAGTTCAGCAATGGGCAAACTACGGCCCGGCGGACCTTTTAATCCGGCCCGCGGAGCTAGGCTCCTCTCACAGTCCGCCCTGAAGACCGGTGTAGCATGAAAATCTGTCTCCTATGAGGATCTGTCCCCCTCGACGTATCTGCGCATGTGCCGGAGATCGCCGATCGGCTGCTAATGCCTGAAACTGGCACATGCGCAGATACGTCGAGGGGGACAGATCCTCATAGGAGACAGATTTTCATGCTACACCGGAACGGCGCGGGAACACGGCGAGAGGAACGTGCGGAGCAAAGGTAAGTGAATTGACACAGGGGGGACTTGGGGACTTAATATGTGGGATGAATTAATATGGGGGATGAATTACTATAGGGGGGGTGAATTACTATGGGGGATGAATTACTATATGGGGGATGAATTACTATATGGGGGATGAATTACTATGGGGGATGAATTACTATGGGGGATGAATTACTATATGGGGGATGAATTACTATGGGGGATGAATTACTATGGGGGGTGAATTACTATATGGGGGATGAATTACTATGGGGGATGAATTACTGTGGGGGATGAATTACTATGGGGGATGAATTACTATATGGGGGATGAATTACTATGAGGGATGAATTACTATATGGGGGATGAATTACTATGGGGGATGAATTACTATATGGGGGATGAATTACTATGGGGGATGAATTACTATATGGGGGATGAATTACTATATGGGGGATGAATTACTATGGGGGATGAATTACTATATGGGGGATTAATTACTATATGGGGGATTAATTACTATGCTTACTATGGGGGAATATTACTATACTTACTATGGATGACACATACACATCATTCATCTACTCTTGGTCCGGCCCCCGGGTCCAATATATGAACCCATTGCGGCCCTCAAGTCAAAAAGTTTGCCCACCCCTGGTCTAGTTCAAAGGTGTGTGGTTAGTTTACCAGTTTGTCAGATGTGGAACAATTTAAAAACGCATAGGCTTCTCGTTCTTCTCGCTGTGTCATAATTATCTCAACTTCTACTGACTCCCAACTATGTGTCTGGTTTAGGAGATCTGTGAATAAGCATATTAGAAGCATTTCCAGTAAAATGAAAATTTTTGAAATCTGAGCAAATTTTTTATTATCAAACCACCCACCTATATTAAACTGCCATTCCTGTATTAACCTCCCTAGCGGTCTGATTATGTCAGTATTTCTGTGCTCAAAGCGGTACATTTTTTTGCATGGAAATATGTAGTTTTTTTATTGTAGGTCTGTAATTTTTAGGAATAACTCACTGAAATCTGTCCGAATAAGAGTCTAGTAAACATCCTGGGCATGTTAAAATTTGATACACAAAATCATAAATTATAATTTAACAAAAATTCATAAAAAATAATATAATAATAATAAATGTAATTCAATAATATAATCAAACCAAAAACACTGAAATTTGAAATATAGCGCCAATTTTGCACATCACTGAGCAAAGTCGTAAAATCGTTTTCAGTTCTGATGACGAATTTCCCCACGAATCATTATCACTCAATTCTGCAAGTGGTTCTAATTGACTATCGCTGTTCTCTAGCTGGTCTAAAACCGCTTTTGACCTAAAGGGATGCTTTTTGGATGCCATGGACATTTCTCAGTTTCCGGGCAGAAAGAACAGTCAAAATGCAGGCAGGACACAGGACAAAGCACTCGAGACAAAATGTATGTGAAATGCTTTGATACAGTAATGTTTTACTATGTGATTTTAGTGTATTTAGTGAATGTCACTTTTTCACATTTTTAAATTTCCCGCCAGTTCCGTCCCCCGTACGTCCTGACGTCGCAGGGAACGGAACCCAGAAGACAGATGCAGGCATCGGCCGGAGGAAATTGCCGGGGACACTGCAGGAGGGACATCGTGGGAGCGAAGGACAAGGTAAGTGAAGAAGGGATCTCAGAGCAACGCTGCAAGTTATTCTCGAGTGTAGCTCAGGGTTACCGCTTGTGGTGCTGAAACTTTACCCCAAGCTACACTCGGGGATACCTCCAGGGAGGTTAAAGCGGTAGTAAACACCACATGCTCTCTCTAGGTACATAGGAATATCTCCACCATTTAAGAGATATTCATGACTTCTTTAGCCAGTGACATCACTAGCGCATGTGCACTGAGCTCTGCAGGAGGGGGCATACGCTGTGCCGCAGCCGTGGCTCCCGCACATATGTGCTGGAGTTATCAGTGGTGACAGTGCTCTGCTGGAGGAATTGCTTTATGGTAAGTCTTTCATAATGTGCTAGTATGTAATTTATACTAGCACAATATGCCATTACCTTGCAGGAGGAAAGTTTTTTTTCATCTGAAAGTTTACTACCATTTTAAAGAACAGTTCGATGAGCAGTACTCACCCAGCATAATTTATTTCACTTCCTGTGAGCCCAGGATCTCAAATACTGCCAGCTTGGCAAGCTTGTGACATGGGTGTGGACAGAGAGAGAGGGGGTTCATTCCAAGGTGACCAGGGATGAGTCTGGGTTCAGTCCAAATCTGGAGGTTGGCTGTATTGCTAGCCATAACCAGCTGTGAGTGGGAGATTCCCCGTCTTGCAGTTGCACATATACAAAGAGAGAGGGAAGCCTGTGTTGTCATTGACCTAATATGGACACATGGGGCTGGGATGCGACCATTTGATAGCTTCGGGCAAGCTGGGTTTCGAACCGAGTTTGGATCAGACAACGATCAGCTAGAGAAAACTGTAGACAGCATTGTTACCGTGCAGCAGGATATTGGAAAGACTGGCAGGATCAACAAGTGTTTTATACTTATAAGTATTTGAAAAAACAAAGGACACTCATAGTACTGGGTGTCCCTAAAGGCTGGACACATAGGCAAAATGCATATTTTCAATACATTTTTCAACATTTTATTTCATTGGAATATTAATCAATAATGTGATTTCCACCATTTGTGATTCAAATTTCCATGTGCTTTGCAAGATTCACATGAACCTGATTCAGTAACTTCACATTTCTGTCAATTTGAGTACATTCGTTCATGATGAGTTCCTTCAGGAGATTCATATCTGTGATATGTATTGAGTACACCTTCACCTTTAGCATACCCCAAAAAGGCCTGGTGAGATTATATAGCAGGGCTTCACAAAATTGCTTTAAATCTAGGAACCAGCTAAAAAGTTAGGAGACAGTTTTTTTTTAGCATAGCGTGGGATGTCAAGCTCCGGGACTTCACGCGATGCGATTTACCACGTGACAATCACGGCAAAACCACACCACGTTTTAGGTGCCACTGAAATGAATGGCACCTGAACCTGTGTTTTGCGATCACAGCGTTTCTGCTGCAATCCCAAAACGCCCAGGTGTGGATGGAACCTCCCTGGTTCACACATATGCAATTCTTAATTCATTTTGAAACTCACAGATTCGCATAACAGGCTAGATATTTTGTGTTCCTATTCAGGTGGTTCACACAGATGCGATCCACACGCATCGTGTTTGGAGTGCCATTATGAAAAGGGTCCCGTTCGAGTTTGTGGTGGTGCATTCCAGACTCTCAAGTGATAGTGTAAAGTGGCATGCAGAGATAAGTGTTCACATAGGATTATTAACAGGAGTTTTTGCATTGAAGTCTATGGAAGGTGTATTCCCATAGAAGTCTATGGGAGGTGTTTTCCCATAGAAGTCTATGGGGGGGGGGCAACTTCCCATAGACGTCTATGGTGCGTGACTTCCCATAGAAGTCTATGGGGCGCATCTTCCCATAGAAGTTTATGGGTCGCGACTTCCCATAGAAGTTTATGGGAGGCAATGTGTGTGAACCCTGGTGCCAGGACACAATTCCTAGTCGCCATTGCGACCTGGCATCTGGGATTTGTCTAGCCCCGTTTTATAGTGATATATTATACACATATAGTGATATTTCCTATGTGTCCAGACTTTAGGGACACCCTGTATATTGAATAATATCATATGGAACCATTTATTCATTTTTTTTTACATGTACAAAAGTAAATTAGTCTACTTTTTATCACTCCTTAAAATAATGCATCAAAATCTTGCCCTATAGATTGCCAGAAATAGATGAAATTCATGAGTTAAATAAAAACCTTTTGGAAGAAGTAATGTGCAGCCTTCTCTGCTCTGCCAGAGAGCCCCGAGTAGGGATGCATTATGTAGAAGGAAATGTAATGACAAGCTGTTCTTTACTTTATCCATAAGGTCTCATACACACTGGACATTTGTGACACTGCTCTTAGAGGCGTCTGGCATTTTTTTTTGCTTCTAAATGCCCCCACATGTTAGCCTATAGGATTGATTTACTAAAATTGGAGAGTGCAAATTCTGGTGCAGCTCTACATAGAAACCAATCACCTTCCAGTATTTTATGTCAAAGCTTACTTGAAAGCTGAAGTCAAAAGTGGATTGGCTACCATGCACAGCTGCACCAGATTTTAGCCTCTCCAGCTTTAGTAAGTCAACCCCCTTGTGGCAATGAACACATAGGAGTTTAGAGGAGCTTAAAAGCAGAAAGAAAACCCCACTGCCAGCGTGTCCAGGAGCAGTGGCGTTTTGGCAGAAAAAAAACACTTGCCGCTTGTAAATACTCATTAACGCATCAAGACGCGCATTATAGATAGGTGCATTTAGCGCTTACACATTAGTTCACTTTAATGGCCATAATAATTATTATTTTGGCCAATAAAATTAATGGACGCCTGAGCACTTGATGCACCTTAACAAATTACACGTGTTTATAGGCCTCAATCTTTTTTTCCCCAAAGATCGCTGCCAGGAGAAAAGGCGTCTAGAAGAGATAACAAAAATGCCCTGTGTGCATGAGGCCTTATGGTGTTGGATACCTTTTTCCAGGTCCTGGATGAGAGTAATAAAGACAGCTCTTAAACTAACATTACCTTTGCCAAGATAATTGTAAAGCGCCCCAAAAAACTCTAGCCAAAATGAGGTGCAAAAAAAATCAGTTTGATTCCTTAACCCGTTGACGCTGGCTGCGCGCGCATATGCGACCGCTTGGCATGTAGGCCTTAACACCAAGTGCTGCATATATGCGGCTCTGTTAAAACTACGTACTCCCTCCCAGTGCAGTAGCTGACAGTGATCAGTAAGCTCCCAATGCATACTTGCGATCGGGAGCCTTTCCGATCATTTGACCGCTGTGACAACCAGTTACAGCGGTCACATGACCCAAAGGCCCACCTCCCAGCTTTTAGAGCCCTTAAACGTCCAGGAGGCGGTCAGTGCAAAGGGGTTAAATTAAGTTTGAACCCAACTCTTATCACGCCGCCCTTCTTTTAGGCTTCATATTGAAAAGGTAGCCTAAAATGAGTGTCAATTCATCACTGCAACTGTCTGTTCTCAAAGAGTTTGCCCATGGAAGACAATGAGCATGTTCACACTGGTTGCTGCACGCTGTGCAGGTTGAGAGATAACTCAATAATTAATTAGAGCTGTATTCTAAGCAAATATAAAACATTAATGCAAGTTTGTCATCAGGAATACATCAATAAATGTCTTTTTTTAAAATGCAAGCAGTGTAAGTAGCTTGTTTTGACTCAATGGGGGTTATTTACTAAAACTGGAGAGTGCAAAATCTGGTGCAGCTCTGCGTAGAAACCAATCAGCTTCCAGGTTTTATTGTCAGAGTTTATTGAACAAGCAGAAGTTAGAAGCTGATTGGCTACCATGCACAGCTGCAGCAGATTTTGCACTCTCCGGTTTTTGTAAATCAACCTCAATGTCAATCCACTTTCAGTGCTTATACAGCGGAGTTCAGACTGGAGGAGGAAGAGGCAGCAACAGGATTTATTCAGTTGTACTGCAATGTAAGGAGCATTCTGATTGGAAGAGATAACAAAGTGATAAGGATCATTAGTCTGCTGCTTCCCGACACTTCTGCATCACAAGCTGGGGGAAGGACAAGACCTGTAACTGCAGCATAGAAAAATCAGGTCTCCTGCCCCTCCAGGCAGGGCTGTGCTGTGTGGCAGAGCTAAGCAAATCTTAATGATGGATAGGCAGAACTAGAAATCCTTTTGCAGGTATAACAGCTCCCATATTTGTATTTCATCTGTATATTTAGCTGCTTGCCTAAAGTTCAACTGTAAAAACTGAGCCTGAAGATGTGTTGGCATACGCATCATATAAGAATGGTAACTGGCTGTCATGGCCAGAAAGTAAGGCTGGCCATACACTATACAATTTTCTGTCCAATTTCCTTTAGATTTACCTTCAACTATGTAGTGCAAGGGCCTGCCTAATTGGATACAATTGAAAGTGTTTTTTAGGTTTGACCTCATATTATATGGTTTTTGGTAAATCTAAAGAAAAATTCTCAAGTATATTGTATAATGTATGGCCAGCCTTAGTCTGGATTCACACCTGAGCTGAGTGATTTTCAGGTGATTTCATTTGTGCATGCATAAACAAGTGTATTCCAAGCATTTGTGTGTTTCTTTTAGCCAATGGAAAGCAGTAGAGACTTGTTCTTATGTGCTAAAAAAACACCCAAAATATGTCTGAAAAAGCATGTAAAAACACTCAATGTGCACTGTTACAGGAATAACCATTCAGATTTATGAGGCTCAAAATGCCAAATTTGGTCTCAAAAGTATCTCCAGGTGGCTTTGGAAACTTCAGGCTGGACTACAGAAACAGAGTGCTCATATGTAAATAGCTACCATTTAAATACATAGGATTTTGTTTGGTAAGGGGTTTGTAGCTTTGAGCTTCAAGCTATAAAACAGGTGTGAATGGGGCCTAAGTCACATTGTCATTCAAATTTGGAAGTTCCAGGTATTTCCATTGCTGCCATTGCCTAAACAGTGACAAGGAATGAAGGAAAGGTATATATGTGTTTCAGGGGGACTGAGTTTTAAATGAAACCTCTTCCTTTGCCTCTATGTGGGTAAATCATAGGTGTGCTTTAAATCAAACAAAATAAGATCTTTTTATCTGTAGTTATTAAGATGTATTCACCTGAAAGTATCAAAATCTATAGCATTCAGTCTGGCAAAGCCAATGAATGTAAAACAAGGTATACAACTAAAATAATTGTATATACCCCTTTAATGCATGTTCACAGCCCTCGAAACTTAATAAATAACAGCTAACACACCCCATCATTCATCTTTAGTTTCCTCGGCAACCTTAGAATGTCGTTCATTGAGACGTCTCTGGAGCATAGTGTGCTGCGGGTTCTGCTGAATGTTGAAAGCTGTAGATACAAATATTCAATGCACCACGTAGTAACCCGGCTTCTTATTGTGAAAGACTTTATCGATATATCAGTGACGTATGAAACTGATTTGTTTTCTTGGATCACGAGTCATGCTGGGGGACACGTCATGTGAAAAGTCGCCCTGAACTGATGTAGGACTGCAGGAATAGAGTTGTTGGTAAGCATTTGTTTCCCACAACTTATACAACAGATTAGCTGTTTTTCACAGACATTTAGTGTGGGTTTTCTGCTCTCATTTCATGGAGTGTTGCAAGCTGGCTCCAAAATGTTTGTCATTGATTTGACATTATAGCCTTATTTTAGCTCAAGAAAGTTTTGGCACAAAAGTAATATTGGTACTGTGTTTAGGAAGAGGTAGGGAATAGGTTGGTTTTAGGAACAGATTGGAGATAGTTTGGGTGTAGGAATAGGTAGAGCTCAAGTTGGGTTGAAGAATAGGTAAAGGATAGGTTGAATGTAGGAAAAGTTAGGGCATGAGTTGGGTTTAGCAATAAGTAGAGGATAGGTTGGGTTGAAAATAGGTAAGGGATAGGTCGAATTTAGGAAACGTTAAGGCATGAGTTGGGTTTAGGAATACATCCACAACACTGCCCCTAGCTACATCACTGACCTCATCCACAGATATCGGCCAAATCGCCCACTCCGCTCCTCCCATGATATCTTCCTCTCTAGCTCCCTCATCACCTCCTCTCACGCTCGCCTCTCCCATCCTCTGGAACTCCCTACCGCCGCATGTCCGGTCAGCCCCCACCCTGTCTGCCTTTAGGCGATCTTTGAAAACGCACTTCTTCAGGGAAGCCTACCCCACCTCCACCTAAGAACTGTACTTGAATCACCTCCACCAGATCATCCCCCGCAGCTATCACCTTTTGTATCACCTCCCCCTTCCTTTAGATTGTAAGCTCCATGAGCAGGGCCTTCACATTCCTTCTGTACTGAAATGTATTGTAATTGTACTGTCTCCCTTATATTGTAAAGCGCTGCACAAACTGTTGGTGCTATACAAATCTTGTATAATAATAATAATAATAATAAATTGCTGGCTTTCTTCAAGGTGAGTCCACCTATACCCAGCCTACATACTCTGTAGAAGCATTGTCCAATGGGTTTTTCATGTGCTAAAAAATGTCTACAATATGGGACATTTTTCATAGTCTTCCAAAATTCTGTTCAGTTTAAGAAGTAGTCTACAAAAACAGTTGCAGGGCGTACTAAGTGCTTGATGTTCTATAAAAATACACTTCTCAAAAAAATTTAAGGACACTTTTTAATTAGAGTATAGCATCAAGTAAATTAAACTCCCGGGATATTGATCTGGTCAGGTAAGTAGCAGAGGGGGTTGTTAATCAGTTTCATTGGTGTTAATGAAATTAACAACAGCACTAGATGGGCAACAATGAGACGACCCCCAAAACAGGAATGGTTTTACAAGTGGAGGCCACTGACATTTTTCCCTACTCATCTTTTTTTACTGTTTTTCACTAGTTTTGTATTTGGCTAGGGTCAGTGTCACTACTGGTAGCATGAGGCAATACCAGGACTCTTCAGAGGTTGCACAGGCAGTCCAACTCCTCCAGGATGGGACATCAATACGTGCCATTGCCAGAAGGTTTGCTGTGTCCCCCAGCACAGTCTCAAGAGCATGGAGGAGATTCCAGGAGACAGGCAGTTACTGTAGAAGAGCTGAACAGGGCCGTAGAAGGTCCTTAATCCATCAGCAGGACCGGGAAGTGCTCCTTTGTGCAAGGAGGAACAGGATGAGCACTGCCAGAACCCTACAGAATGGCCTCCAGCAGGCCACTGATGTGAATGTCTCTCACCAAACAGTCAGAAACAGATTTTATTGGAAGTCGGCACGTCCGCCACTGGCACCCTGTGCTTTTCAGATAAGAGCAGGTTCACACTGAGCACATGTGACAGACGTGAAACTGTCTGGAGAAGCCATGGAGAACCTTGTGCTGCATGTAACATCATTCATCATGACTGTTTTAGTGGTGGGTTAGTGATGTCTGGGGAGGCATATCCATGGAGGGGCGCACAGACCTCTACAGGCTACACAATTGCACCCTGACTGCCATTAGGTATCGGGATGAAATCCTTGGATCCATTGTCAGACCCTACGCTGGTGCAGTGGCTCCTGGGTTCCTCCTGGTGCACAACAATGCCCAGCCACATGTAGCGAGAGTATGCAGGCAGTCCGTGGAGAATGAATGAAATTGATACCATTGAAAGGCCCCCTCGCTCGCCTGACCTAAATGCAATAGAACACCTCTGGGATATCATGTTTCGGTCCATCCACTGCTGCCAGAATGCACCTGGTGCCAGGTTGACTGTCCCGGAGCTCAGTGATGTCCTGGTCTAGATCTGGGAGGAAATACCCCAGGACACCAGCCGTGGTCTCATTAGGAGCATACCCCGACGTTGTCAGGCATGCATACAAGCACGTGTGGGCCATACAAACTACTGAGTACCATTTTGAGTTGCTGTAAATGCTATTTGAGCAAAGTGGACTGGCCTGCTGCATCATTTTTCACTTTGATTTTTGGGGTGTCTTTGAATTTAGTCCTCTGTAGGCTGATAATTTTCATTTCCATCAAACGATGGGGCATCCTTATGTTCCTAACACATTACCCCGTCTATATCAGTATAGATATTTAGCATGATATTTTTACCAATATGATGTGTTTTCAAAGTGTTTGAGCAGTGTATATTACAATAGCTAAACCATATTCTACAAGAACATATGTACTTTAAATTAAATAACATTCCATGGGAAGATTGTTCAATGTGTTGAACACTCAATATTCTACAAATATGTATGGTATGCTAAATTTTATCATACAGAACACTTGAACAGCATGCTCAATGACCTCTCTCTACGAGTCTTTCCTATCATTTATGGCTTTAATTGCTCTCTTATGTCCAGTGCTCACCCTGCTCTGAATGGAAGAAATATTTCCTTTTCAATTACAAAAATGTTTTCTTTTCAACTTTCAAAAGTAACTGTAATTTATTTTATTCTATGGCTGCATTAAAAGCAAATTTGAAACTGAGTCTCCATTAACAAGCATTGACAAAGCTGTTATATAAGGCAGCACGAATTAGCCGCACTCTGTAATGCTAACCTTTTCATCATATCTGCTGTTCCATTTGCATTCTTTTAGAAATTGTTGAGCATTTTTATGCTCTTCTTCTCATTTTATATAATGATTTACTGTTCTCACGGTTGCCTTTTTATGAAAGGTGCCATCATGAAGTGGATCTGTGGGATGGCCATGCAAGGCAAAGTATCAGAGTGATAATAATCCCTCAGTTTTTTAAGCACTTTCAGCAGCTGATTTATTCCTCTACTAAGTATGTGGCTTCTTTATCTTTTAATCCTTGAATTTGCTTCAGTTTCAACAGCTGCCATGACTACTGCCCTATGTTTCCTGTTTCATGGTGGTCCCTTTCTTATGCAGCATCCTATGGAACTATCCTTGCATGTGTCTCTCTACACTGTGTGCATCTATAGAAACATACAGCCCCATAGCTTAGGATGGCAAGGCACTCTCCTACTCCTCCCTCCTGGGGACTGTACTGTCACCTTATTCCTGTGAACAAGTTGGAGCATACGGGACAAAAATCAAGAATTCTGCTGCAGTCCGTGAGAACAATACGTTCTCAAGTTGACAGCTGTTCCCTTGTCGCAGAGCAAGGTCCTACAATAGCACTGCATTCCTCCTTCTCCCTAATTCCTGGCTTCCTCACAGACACAACATGCGCCCTGTCTGATTAAAGCAGAATTTTCGGCCATTATGTTTGATCTATTCCAAGGGCCATAGCTCCTTTTGGAAATGGCAAGAGGTAACAGCTGAAATGTATCTTTTGTATCTCCTCCCCCGTCTATATTCATGCATTGGAAATGTAATTGCCTGGCACACTTGCATTCGTAGAGAGTAAGGAGAACAATGACAGTTTAGTGGAGGCTACTGAAGCATTTTCACCATTAAAATGTTGTGAAGTTAATCCTTCAGCTTCTCACCATATGGTGGCTACACAGGCTGATTCATTGAGCCATCTGTCCCCCTTCGGCTCTAAGGCTGAGAACTGAGCGATCAGACACCACTGATTGGTGAGTTCTCCCTGCCACTCTGAGCTGTCACCGCTGTCTGCGCTGCCCCGCGCTGGGCTGTGGAGGGGGTGGGAGTGTCTGGCTTAGGCTCTCAGTGAATCGCTGAAAGCCTGAGCCAGGTACCGGTCCAGACATCTGGGTGGATCCCAACTTTAAGGTCAGGATCTTTCCAAGCCTGCACTGGCTGAGTGATGTCAGCCTACAGCAGACTTTAGCCCGCTGTTGGCTGAAAACGGGTCACAGGAGTGTAGAACAAATTGCACTCCTGTAATCCACAGGAGACAGCCAAACAAGTTTTGGCTGTACTTCTCCTTTAAGGTAAGTCTTTCATAATGTGCTAGTATATGGTGTATACTAGCACATTATGATTTAACTGCCAGGGATCCAAGGTTTTGTTTTTTTCTTGAACTACCACTACCACTTTAAGTTTATTTTTAACCACTTGTTGGAGTCATTTACTACTATGTTGTGATTAGCCTGTGTAACTTACTCTCATGCCATTTAACATAACTGAATTAGAGTCAGAGGTGGAACAACCTCTCACCCATTCCTCTGCAGGTCATACTACCATCTTTTTTTTTTTAGTAAGTCATAGGCAACAAGGAAGTGAGCAGGCTGCATCAGGCTTTATTAAAGAGTCCAGTATGCTTTGAGAAAAAACTGTCACGGAAGCAGTTTGCATTATATTTTTTTTGCAAAAAGAAAAAAATGTGCATATAAACAATAAAGAAATGTGCATATAAACAATGGAAAAAATCAATGGAAAAAAGATCAATTTATAAACATTTAATTAAATCAAACTGCATAGTTTGCCTTTAATGTCCTACAGGAGTAAATGGATACTGCATGACATAATAATGTTTTTTTTGTGTTTTTGTGATCATTCATTAAAACTTTTGGACCCATATTGGTGATCCTCGGTGTGCTGGTGACATTCTCCCTTAAAGTACACACAACTCCCATTTTTTAAGCTTTTGTTATCAACCATTTTTCCATATTAATTATATTTTTTCTTTTCTTTTTTTTTTAATAGAATTATTGTCTTGTCTATTTTATTTAAAATACTATGCAAATGTGGGGCTGTCGGCATGGATGAGGGGCCTGGGACAATCGCGAGATGGATCTCTTCTGCATTGTTCTCTGCACAAGTGATGTGCGTTTTGTCATATGCAAATTGAAGGCATTAAAAGTTTAACTTAATTATGGACTGAAATTTTTCTTCAAGCACAGCTGTAACTAATCATCCGTGCAAATGTACAAAATTTTGCTCCCTCCCTGAGAATGAAGTGTTAACCCGTTGAGGATCAGAGAATCCTTGATTGCCTTGGAGAAGCCTCATGTAGAGCTGAACCCCTGGAAACCAAATAAAGATGCTATTGAAATACACATGGACTGTCTTACCTGCCAAAGCATTTGACATTTTCTTCTGCCAGTGTCCGGATCTAGACCCCCCTTACAGACAGGCTTCTGAGCTCAAGGGCAAATAAAAGAAATGTGTACTGAGGAAGCATTTTGGCTGCCATTGCTATCCAGTTAAAGTGGACCCAGCATCACATATATTTTCCATCTTAAAGTGGTTGTGAAGGCTCAAGGTTTTTTACCTTTATGTATTGTATGCATGAAGATAAGAAAATCTTCTGTGTGCAGCAGCTCCATTACCTGAGCCCCCTGGCTTCCGCTACT
The DNA here is from genome assembly GCF_062004578.1 of Staurois parvus. NCBI lineage: Eukaryota > Metazoa > Chordata > Amphibia > Anura > Ranidae > Staurois > Staurois parvus. Next base: position 1,383,922 of record NW_028318045.1, on the reverse strand, counting down.
GTCAATCACTGCCAGTGACCCAATGAGGTGAGAGCGGGGCAGGGCAGAGCCACGCTCCGTGTGTGAATGGACATGCAGAGCAGTGGCTAGGGAGTGAGCCTGCTTGGTTGCCCCCATAACAAACTGCTTGCTCTTGGGGCACTTTATAGGAGGAAGGGTTCAGGAGCACTGGTGGGGAAAATTATACTATTGCTATATATATAGGGACATGTCAAGGTCCACATTAAAAATACCAGCTGATCCATTCATTTTAAAGTTGAACTTCCTAAATTAGGGATTAATGATGTTAGCGCCACTCTCTTCAGTATTGTGAGCACAGGCTGACATAGTGAGGCTTCTCAGTGATATGTCTATTACAGTCAGGGCTTACAGGAAATGGGTACACTGGTTTGTCAGTGGAATTCCCCTTTAAGTCACTCAGGTCCATCAGTTAGCACTGCAGCTGCTCAAAGAAAGGGGACAGACCTTGCAAATGGCACCACCTGCTGCCCACAAGTGGTAAATGTATATATGTATGCAGGATTTTATATTTTCTGTAGCTAATTAAAAGAATAAATACTATATTGTTATATTGTTTTATATAGTATACTAGAGAAAATATGTATTAGATTCTGTTTAATGTACAGTATATTAGAGGCAAAAGTGGATTTACTGACACAAAGAATGTAATATGTCATTTGTCCTCCAGCATCACCACTCCACACTGTCTTACCTGCCTTTGAACATGTTATTCTTGTAGACACAAAGCCTGCGTTTTCCCCGTAATTTCATTTCATGAGTCCGTTCTCTTGATGAAACATTATCAACATCAGTCTGTCTCTGATAAGATCTTACTTATCAGGCATATACTGCATCAAATCTGTTTTTTTTTTTAATTTTGTTTTTTTTTTTTTTTTTACACCCTGCTCCTTGCGCTCAGGAAATGAACAGATATGAATCAACTGGAAATCTGTGTTATTTTTGGCACTTCCCCTCCATAGGAAAGCTGTATGTGTGCTAAGCAAAGAACAGCACCGAGTCCAATTTAAACATAATGGTGTATTTCCGAGAGAGGTGCGAAGGGAAGACAGTCCTCTGCCATTTCTCTCTATGTATCTTTTCTCACTGCTGCTGTGCCAGCTTGGCACACCATTCTTCTGTAGGGACAGACATTCCGCTAATGGATTGGAATGTGTGCAGGTGAACGCTAGATGGAATTCCTTTCAGAATTATTTTCTTGGTTTGGGGCTAGAGCACTAAAAGAATCAGTTTTTCAGCTAAGGTATTGTTGTCACCAATTATATAGTTCAAGGATTCACTAGAAGACACATAGTTTGGCATCCCATACAGTAGTTGTTTTTTTTCGTTATTTCATTTGATTCAAACAGCTCCTGGTTCACTTTGAATGCGTGGATGGGGTAATCCTCTGTACTGAGCTTTGTATTCTGACAGCCGGGACTTACTTGCTGCCAGAATACATGGATCAGTGCTGCAGTCTTTAGCCTGCACCGTTGATCAAGCGGGGAAAACCCATCAAGGCGGTTGTAAAAATCGACCAACCGATCAACATCTGTATGACCACAGTGCCCATAAACGGACCGAAAATCAGCATGGACCGCCCAGATTTTGATCTATGTATGGCCAGCTTGGAATATATAAATAGGGGCAAGTTTGTCAAAAATGGTTGAATGCAACCACATTTGTATATAGCTAAGGTCGGCTTTGTCCAGCAAATATAAATGCTACTTGGAGTGCACTTTCCAATAAAGTCAGCTTTTGTCATTTTCAACTTTTGTCTTCTGTTCTTCGGATCTTTGGTTGCTGCCACCCCACCTAGTCACAGGGACCTTTCTGAGACTTCCATGTATGAAGGAGAATATGACTCAACCCCTGTCTTCTGCATGATAGCGCTGGGGCTTAGTGGTTGGCTGCTGAGGCACTCAACCCTGTCACATGAGGGCCGGAGAAAATCCATAGCCCTTTCTAAGCTACAAGTTGGTAACACAGGGCTGACTTTCTTCTGTCCCCATGGCTAAACTGAACAGTTCTCTAGGTTCCTTCCTTTGCCAGCAATATAACTAGCCTAGGCAATTGATCATATGATCTTTACTGAATTTGCGCCAGCCAGTCTACATTTTGATCCTTCTTCTCAACAGTGATCATGTTGCCAAATAACTAGACTTTTGGTTTAGTGGCCCAAAATAAAAGATTATGTTTTCAGTTCTATTGCTACATATCCATTCCAGAAAAAAAAAATACAAACGTATTGTGCACCAGTTGCAAAGGGAATTGGCTTGCTCTGAAAGTGGGAAGATACTTTTTTGCTGTTGGACAGATCAACAATTTCTGCAAGAGTATCTTTGCAACCTAGAAGCCTGTTACACTCTGTTATCAGCTCATTTAACCTCACCTGTGTTTCTTTCTCATTAGCAGTAACACCATTTGCACTGCTTGGAAACGATCAGCAATCTGTAATATTCCAAAATGATGAATTCAATAATTAGCCTGCATTTGAAAAGAGCGTGGTTGGCTTATGGGCTTTTAAGATTGATGCGAGTATCGGTCAAGTGGTATTTAGAATGGATGCCCAAATCGACGAACAGATTCTTGCAATCAATATCTGCCTTGGCAAACTGATGCTGCTAAATGATATTTAGATTGATTAATTAAAGCTGCTCTAGCAGCCCAGAGAGGGAGAGACACAGCAAAATCTGCAGAATTCATTGGCTTCCTTCGAAAGTTTGACGTATTTGATGAGTTCTTTAGCATGAGATTGTAATAGCGTGCCCTCTAAGACCCTCTTTGCCTTCAAGGCAAGTCTAAAGTAGTTCTATCACTATCCAAAAAAATAATGAATGGGAAGCAACCTGAAAAAGAATGAATATGCACAGTCTTTGAGAGCTAAGGCTTCCAGCAAACGCTTCCAAAATCCTGTGTTATGGATGTTTTTGTCTCCTGCTGCATGCTATAGTTCCATCTGTTGGCCCCTACGTCACTACAGAACATGGTAGTGACATAAAGGCCAGCATCAGAATCCATAGCAAAGTCTGGGGGGAACCCTTCCAGATGTGTTAGATGCTGACAATTCTTTGGTGGCTGTAGCTTGAAGAAAAGCTTGAAGCTTCCACGATTGGGCAGCCAGAGAAGTGGATGATAAAGATTCTCTCTCTTTTTTGATGGGGACAGAATCAATTTAAGGCACTTGTAAACTCTAATTCCCTTTTTTCACCCAAGGTTCTTTCAGAGGTCAGTACAAATTTCACTGTTTTTATTTTCTGGCCAATGTTATTATTCGTTTAATTTCATGATTATTACAGAACATCTATATACCACAGCTAGCCGTGCTAGGACTATTAAGTGTTACAAAAAAATTACGAAAATATAAAAAAAAATTAAAAATGTGACAAAAACAGTGATGTCTAAATCCCTACAAATTATTGTGTCATAAACATTTAGGTATATTAGGGCTGCTGCTGAGGATTTACCCCCTTATATAGCAAGCCAAGATGAAAACAACTCAAACGCTGCCCTATACTGTAATACATATCCAATCTGTATCCAATATCTCTACAGACACCGGTCAACTTAAGGTTCAAATAATTGTGTAGTCTATAATGGCGTTGTGCAATCTTCTTCCAAAACAATAAGTGCCAGAATTACTGTGCAGTGCTCTCCTCCTTTGTTCCCACATTCACCAACAGTTGTGGACTTTTATGTATTAGTCTAATGTTCTTGTGTTACAAATTCCTTGTGATTGCTGGGACTTGTATTCCCCCCGGTCCATCGCTCCTCCACAACATCTCCTATAGTTGGAAGGTTGATGTCCTCTCACATGGAAAAAGGAATGGCAAAAGGGCCCACATAGCATAATTCCGTTTATTATAAACTCAGATAAAATTAGTTGCACTTACAAAAATAAAGTTTTCAAATCATGAAAACCGGTGGACCAGAAGTTACGCTCCAACATGCAATCCACCAGCCAGATCTGACGTTACTATTGCTTTTCGCCCCTCCCACAGGGCATCTTTAGAGGTTCTTATTGTTTTGGAAGAAGGTTGCACAACGCCACTATAGACACTTATTTGAACTTTAAGTTGATTGGTGTCTGCACAGATATTGGATACAGATTGGTTATGTATTACTATATAGGGCAGCACTTTGAGTTGTTTTCACCTTGGATTGCTATTACAGAACATAGTTTTGTAAAAAAAAATAGATTAGGGGTGTTGAAGAGGATCTATACCTATGCAAAGCCAAGTGCAGCCTTTCTAAGTGTTCCTTCTCTGCTTCCATGCTGCCATCTTGAAACTGCTTTAGAAAATATGAAGTGACCAAAACTTCCAATAAATCTGTTACACATATTTATTCTAAGGACATCACATAAGTAGGAAGAAATCAGTGCTTTGGGACCTTGCAGGGTTTCTTCATCAAGGTGACAGAGTGACATAGCATTATATTGCCATGAGGAAGGGACCCTGCTTGGTTCCAAAACATCGGTTTCTTTTGACTTACATGACATTGTCTTCACAATAAATATGTGAAACTCATTAATTTGGAGTGCTGTGACTTTGCTGTATCTTTGTATCATGGCACTATTCATAGCAATTATTTTGAGCACCCACCAAGTATTTAAAAGTCAAGTACTGTGAGGAGTGCAGCTTCTATTGGGACTTTATCTTGAAACTCCTGTCATCGGGAGACAGCTGTTGCTTCTTGATTTTCACAACCAGCCCCCCTGATGACACGCGGGAGACCTCGCAAATGCACAGACATACTGCAGGTGTCTGCCAGGTCTCAAATACTTCAATTGCACTCAGAATTGAAATCACATGATACTTCATCTGTCACCGAAACACTGTCTTCCTGTGTAATGTGGACATCTCAGGTGATAGTTAGTCATCCTCGTAGTACAGGATTCAGGAAGTTGCAGGCTGCACCACTCTCGAAGAAATAAAAAGGAATTTTCCTTTCCAAAAATAAACAAACTATCTGTTATAGTGTAAGAGGGAGAGTGGAGGAAGTTCAAATAATTGAAGCAGAACCCAGGGAATTTAACCCTCCACCTGCCTTCCAAAGCCCACTAGTATTCCCAAAAGAATCGCTGGTGAACTGATTCTTTCCCCACTGGCTCACATAGAACAATCTAGGGGTGTCTTTTTGATGCTTTATTGTAAAGTTGAAATTGGATGGGGTGAAGGGAGCTTGGGATACCCCAGAACTTCTGAACTTAATTCTTTGAGGACTCTTCTCTTTCACAATGAGCTGCACAAAAACCCCTCCACAACTCTCTACTGCTGACAAGGGACTATGACTTCTTCTAAAGAACTGAGCACTACACACACAGTCACTAAAGCCCAGCATCAGGTCACTTACTCACAATGCCACAGGATCATCAGTTGCCTTCTTCTAATAACCATCAGGCAGTCCTCAGTGAGGGAGATACAGACTCACAATGCCACAGCACAGCTGGACACTCTTCCCCCCAACTTCCACCAGGTACTCTTCAATGAGCTGTCCCAACCCAGAAGCTCTACACTTTGCAAATATGCCCCCAGCTTAGGCTCCAAATGGGACCTTGATGACTCCTGTATGGCACCTCCAGCAACCTCCCACAGGGGACACCTCTGGCAGAACTAGACCCAGGAATCTCTCTCCCCTGCCCCAGGCCTCAGACTATTTATGGGCTTTCCGACCACCTACTGGACATACCTCCTCAGAGATTGACTGAATCCCCATAAATGTTCAGGCTGCCTCCTCCAGTCTTCCTCCCACTATAATTCAAGAAACCTTTAGAATACAGGGGGAAGTAATTAGATCAGCAGCCAGGCTAGAGCAATCAAACCTTGCTCCACTGAGTAAAGAGGAGCTAAACTAACTTTACCTTACAGCCTACACTAACTAGAATGGTGCTACTTATTTAACCTCTTGGTGCCGGCCAAACGCAAATGTGCGGCCTCCCGGCATCTGGACCTAGACGCCGAGCGGCCGCACATTTGCTTTCTATTAAAAAAAGACGTGCTGAGAGCACGCGCCCTGTGCGCTCCCAGCACACATGTCCGGTACTCACGGAAAGGTCCCGATCTCCTCTTTCGGTCGGGACCTTTCCCAATCATGTAACCGCCATGATGTCGTGTCAGGGCGGTCACGACTCTAAACCCCGCCCCGCCTCCCGGCTTCTGAAACCCTTAAAGGGCTGGGAGGCACCAGCGCCAAGGGGTTAAAAACAACCCTATATATTTTTGTCCTGCAGTCTTCTAGCGGGTCTGGTGACATCATGACAACCGCCTCCTCAGAAGGAATGCCTGTCCTCAGTGGAGGACTGGCATTCTTCCTGAGTGCTGCTCAGTCCTGGAGTGCAACAAGTCAAGTTTACATTTTGGCGTTACCCTATGGTAGTGTATAAACAACAGGCTGGGTTCACAGGAAATAAGCAGAATAACATGATTTTTGTTCTACTCAAAGAGGATTGCTGTTGCTTAACTGAGTAGGAAGTGCTGACGCATGGAGAGGGTTAGTAGAAATTGGAAATATTTTTTTTAAATAGGTGGGTAGGGGACTAAAAAAGGAAGAAATGTAATTGTAATTTTATTTTGAAACTCTCTAGAGAATAAAATGTCAGCCCTAACGTATCCCAGGAAAGGTTACTTTTTCTTTGCCAGTTTAGGGAAAAGTGACAGTGTCTGCTGATAGCCCATCCTGCTAACAAGGTACACTCACCCATACTTGCTTTCTTGCCACCTCCCTACTGCAGCTGTCCACTTAGTGTCAAAGCTTACCCAGATAGATGGTGTCACTGCCTACTGTCACATGGAGGAAGACACAATTTCCCCCCTCTAACATATAGAAGACATAGAACCCATGCTTCATTAGAACAATAGAGCTAGAGCCCTAACAAAGCAGCAAGGTAGTATACCTTGTTGTAGAGGGAGTGGTGGGGCTTTTAATAGGCACTGGCAAGGTGTCCCGAATAGGCAAGGGTCACGGCATCTTTTTATGCATCGTAGCTCTCTGTATACTCTTGAACTTGTAGTGGAAATTTAAAGCTTGCTGAGTTTTATTGCTTCAAGCAATTCATTTTATCAAGTCCACCGGTTCTTTGGCCTAAGTATATTTTCTATAATGCAAGAGCTCAATCAGAGAGGCTGTTTTTCTCCTCTCTATGACACTTATATTATCCACTTCTCGGCACCTGATAGCTGGGCTCATGGAAGCCGTAAAAAAATAAGACACTCACCCAATATTTTTACAAGATCTTTCAAGTTACGGAGGCTGACAACCTATCAGTCTTTCACCGCTCTGCTAAAGGAGAAGATGGGCAGATTGTGTACACTTTAGCAATTCTGCTTCTAGGCCAATGTCAAATGTTCCTCTTCCAGAAGCCTCATCAGTTATAAAGTGGACTTGTTCAGTCTGGAAAGTTTTTGTTTGTTTTTTTCAAAGCATACTTGTCACAACTTTGTAGTAGATCCTCTCCCTCACTGCTTTTTACCTTTTTGGGGCCTGTCTGGCCTTCCTTCACATGGCTCAGCTGTAGTTGCCTTCTTTCTTAAACCACATTTTTCCAGGTTGCAATGTTTACATGGATAACCTGTAATAAGGGGGAGATGTGGTGTGAGGCAGAAAGTTGGAGTTATCATTACAGAAGCTCTAACTGAAATACATTGTACCAAGGTGACAAAATATATTTCTGAATTATATATATACACTGCTCAAAAAAATTAAACGAACAATTTTTAATCAGATTATAGCATCAAGTTAAAATAAACTCCTGGGATATTGATCTGGTCAGTTAAAAAGCTGAGGGGGTTCTTAATTAGTTTCAGCTGCGTTGGTGTCAATGAAATTAACAACCGTTGCATTAGATGGGCAACAATAAGATGGCCCCCAAAACAGGAATGATTTTACAGGTGGAGACCACTGGCATTTTTTTCCCTACTCATCTTCTCTGACTGTTTTTCACTGGTTTTGCATTTGGCTAGGGTCAGTGTCACTACTGGTAGCATGAGGCAATACCAGGACTCTTCAGAGGTGGCACAGGCAGTCCAACTCCTCCAGGTTGGCACATCAATACGTGCCATTGTCAGAAGGTTTGCTGTGTCTCCCAGCACAGTCTCAAGAGCATGAAGGGGATTCCAGGAGACAGGCAGTTACTCCAGGAGAGGTGGACATGGCCGTATAAGGTCCTTAACCCATCAGCAGGACCGGTATCTGCTCCTTTGTGCAAGGAGGAACAGGATGAGCACTGCCAGAGCCCTCCAAATTGACCTCCAGCAGGCCACTGGTGTGAATGTCTCTGACCAAACAATCAGAAACAGACTTTATGAGGGTGGCCTGAGGGCCGACATCCTCTAGTGGGCCCTGTGCTCACTGCCCGGCACCACGACAGACGTGAAACGGTCTGGAGAAGCCGTGGAGAACGTTATGCTGCCTGTAACATGGTTCAGCATGACCATTTTGGTGGTGGGTCAGTGATGGTCTGGTGAGGCATATCCATGGAGGGATACACAGACCTCTACAGCAGCGGTTCTCAACCTGGGGGTCGCGACCCCTTTGGGGGTCGAACGACCATTTCCCAGGGGTCGCCTAAGACCATCGGAAAACACATATTTCCGATGGTCTTAGGAACCGAGACACCGCTGCTCTGTCTCGCGATCTGTGGGCGGGATGATAAGCTGCCCCTGTAACCTGGCCACACCTCCGGGATCACTCAACAGCTCCGCATCCTCGCTGCTGATTGGCCACCGGAACTGTAGCTCAGGAGAGGCACACAGGCGGCCAATCACCGGCGAGGAGGTGGAGCTTGGAGAGGAGGAGCCGAGCGGCAGAGCGCACAGATCGAAGAAGATCGAGGGAGCTGCAGGACCGAGTGAAGAGGAGAGCGGCCAGAGAAGGAAGACAGCTGACAGGTAAGTGCAAATTTTGCTTCTGCAGGCTGTAGATGGGAGAGGGAGAGAGCGAGCCCAGGCTGGAGCAGGGGTCAGCAAGGTAAGTATCATTGGTGTCAGTGGGAGGAATAGTGCCCCATCATTTGTGTCACTAATACCAACGATGGGGCACTATTCCTCCCCCCACTGACACCAACGATGGGGCACTATTCCTCCCCCCACTGACACCAATGATAGGCACTATTCCTCCCCCCACTGACACCAACGATGGGGCACTATTCCTCCCACTGACACCAACGATGGGGCACTATTCCTCCCCCCACTGACACCAACGATGGGGCACTATTCCTCCCCCCACTGACACCAACGATGGGGCACTATTCCTCCCCCCACTGACACCAACGATGGGGCACTATTCCTCCCCCCACTGACACCAACGATGGGGCACTATTCCTCCCCCCACTGACACCAACGATGGGGCACTATTCCTCCCCCCACTGACACCAACGATGGGGCACTATTCCTCCCCCCACTGACACCAACGATGGGGCACTATTCCTCCCCCCACTGACACCAACGATGGGGCACTATTCCTCCCCCCACTGACACCAACGATGGGGCACTATTCCTCCCCCCACTGACACCAACGATGGGGCACTATTCCTCCCCCCACTGACACCAACGATGGGGCACTATTCCTCCCCCCACTGACACCAACGATGGGGCACTATTCCTCCCCCCACTGACACCAACGATGGGGCACTATTCCTCCCCCCACTGACACCAACGATGGGGCACTATTCCTCCCCCCACTGACACCAATGATAGGCACTATTCCTCCCCCCACTGACACCAACGATGCGGCACTATTCCTCCCACGGACACCAACGATGGGGCACTATTCCTCCCACTGGCACCAATGATAGGCACTATTCCTCCCCCTACTGACACCAATGATAGGCACTATTCCTCCCCCCACTGACACCAACGATGGGGCACTATTCCTCCCCCCACTGACACCAACGATGGGGCACTATTCCTCCCCCCACTGACACCAACGATGGGGCACTATTCCTCCCCCCACTGACACCAACGATGGGGCACTATTCCTCCCCCCACTGACACCAACGATGGGGCACTATTCCTCCCCCCACTGACACCAACGATGGAGCACTATTCCTCCCCCCACTGACACCAACGATGGGGCACTATTCCTCCCCCCACTGACACCAACGATGGGGCACTATTCCTCCCCCCACTGACACCAACGATGGGGCACTATTCCTCCCCCCACTGACACCAACGATGGGGCACTATTCCTCCCCCCACTGACACCAATGATAGGCACTATTCCTCCCCCCACTGACACCAACGATGGGGCACTATTCCTCCCCCCACTGACACCAACGATGGGGCACTATTCCTCCCACTGACACCAATGATGGGGCACTATTCCTCCCACTGATACCAATGATGGGGCACTATTCCTCCCACTGATACCAATGATGGGGCACTATTCCTCCCACTGACACCAATGATGGGGCACTATTCCTCCCACTGACACCAATGATGGGGCACTATTCCTCCCACTGACACCAATGATGGGGCACTATTCCTCCCACTGACACCAATGATGGGGCACTATTCCTCCCACTGACACCAATGATGGGACACTATTCCTCCCACTGATACCAATGATGGGGCACTATTCCTCCCACTGACACCAATGATGGGACACTATTCCTCCCACTGACACCAATGATGGAGCACTATTCCCCCCACTGACACCAATGATGGGGCACTATTCCTTCCACTGACACCAATGATGGGGCACTATTCCTCCCACTGATACCAATGATGGGGCACTATTCCTCCCACTGACACCAATGATGGGGCACTATTCCTCCCACTGACATCAGTGATGGGGCGCTAGTCCTCCCACTGATACCAATGATGGGGCACTATTCCTCCCACTGATACCAATGATGGGGCACTATTCCTCCCACTGATACCAATGATGGGGCACTATTCCTCCCACTGACATCAGTGATGGGGCACTATTCCTCCCACTGACACCAATGATGGGGTGTTATTCCTCCCACTGACACCAATAATGGGGCACTATTCCTCCCACTGATACCAACGATGGGACACTATTCCTCCCACTGATACCAACGATGGGACACTGTTCCTCCCACTGACACCAACGATGGGACACTATTCCTCCCACTGATACCAACGATGGGACACTATTCCTCCCACTGACATCAGTGATGGGGCACTATTTCTCCCACTGACACCAACGATGGGACACTATTCCTCCCACTGATACCAACGATGGGACACTATTCCTCCCACTGATACCAATGATGGGGCACTATTCCTCCCACTGATACCAATGATGGGACACTATTCCTCCCACTGACACCAACGATGGGACACTATTCCTCCCACTGACACCAATGATGGGGTGTTATTCCTGCCACTGACACCAATAATGGGGCACTATTCCTCCCACTGATACCAACGATGGGACACTATTCCTCCCACTGATACCAATGATGGGGCACTATTCCTCCCACTGATACCAACGATGGGGCACTATTCCTCCCACTGATACCAACGATGGGACACTATTCCTCCCACTGACACCAACGATGGGACACTATTCCTCCCACTGATACCAACAATGGGACACTATTCCTCCCACTGACATCAGTGATGGGGCACTATTCCTCCCACTGACACCAACGATGGGACACTATTCCTCCCACTGATACCAACGATGGGACACTATTCCTCCCACTGATACCAATGATGGGACACTATTCCTCCCACTGACACCAACGATGGGACACTATTCTTCCCACTGATACCAACGATGGGACACTATTCCTCCCACTGATACCAATGATGGGGCACTATTCCTCCCACTGATACCAATGATGGGACACTATTCCTCCCACTGACACCAACGATGGGACACTATTCCTCCCACTGATACCAATGATGGGACACTATTCCTCCCACTGACACCAACGATGGGACACTATTCCTCCCACTGATACCAACGATGGGACACTATTCCTCCCACTGATACCAATGATGGGGCGCTAGTCCTCCCACTGATACCAATGATGGGGCACTATTCCTCCCACTGCAAAATTACAGTTCTGAAGTAGCAACGAAAATAATTTTATGGTTGGGGGTCACCACAACATGAGGAACTGTATTAAGGGGTCGCGGCGTTAGAAAGGTTGAGAACCACTGCTCTACAGGCTAGACAATGGCACCCTGACTGCTATTAGGTATCAGGATGAAATCCTTGGACCCATTGTCAGACCCTATGCTGGTGCAGTGGGTCCTGGGTTCCTCCTGGTGCACAACAATGCCCAGCTTCATGTAACGAGAGTATGCAGGCAGTTCCTGAAGGATGAAGGAATTGATACCATTGAATGGCCCCCACACTCGCCTGACCTAAATCCAATAGAACACCTCTGTGATATCATGTTTCTGTCCATCTGACGCAGCCAGGTTGCAGCTCAGACTGTCCAGGAGCCCAGCAATGCCCTGGTCCAGATCTGGGAGGAAATACCCCAGGACACCATCTTTCCGTCTCATTAGAAGCATGCCCCAATGTTGTCAGGCATGTACACAAGTACATGGGGGCCATACAAACTACTGAGTATCATTTTGAGTTGCTGCAATGAAATTTCAGCAAAGTGGACTTGCTTGCTGCATCATTTTTTCCATTTGATTTTCGAGGTGTCTTTGAATTCAGTCCTCTGTAGGTTGATAATTTTAATTACCATCATACAATGGGGCATCTGTACATTCCTAACACATTACCCCATCCATATCACTATTGCTATCTAGCATGATAGTTTTCCCCATTGAGGTCTCATGTGTTTTCAAAGTGTTCTTTAATTTTTTTGAGCAGTGTATGAACAGGATCATTGATGTCATCCTGGGACAGTGTGTTGGGATTACAGAACTCCTCTGCCTCTCATCTTCATGATAAGGGGAGGTCCAAGGGAGACAGCTGGAAACAGTTCTCAAAAGAGCATACTGTAAGAGAGAGTACAGAAAGATATTACAGTACGAGATTTCTGGCAGAATTTTTTTTTAGCCCATTCCTCCCCAGTCTTTCTTCTATCCAAAACTAGAAAAAACAGTAATCATATGCTTTAATGCCACCCTTCCAGTAACACTCTGGTAGCTTGACAGCTAAGGCTTCATGCACACGCGTGTATTAAAAATGTCAATTTAAGCTTTTGCTTACGCGTAGAAAATGTTTGATCTGGTGCATATTTGAATGCCTTGATGAGTGTGTGTAAGTGCGTTCATGCACATAAGTTCATTTTGTTGGCTAAAACATTAATTTGTTCTAGCCACTAGGCTGAAATTATTCGCATATGCGTGCATTTATGCCAGTATGCTTTTTTTATGCCCTTTAGCCCTGGTTCACATTAATGCAGAGCGGAAAACGCCACAATCCATGCACGTTTCTCTCACTGCATTCCAATCACACCACCCTTGTGATCTGCTGCTGGTATCAATACAAAGTTAATGGCACCCCAAAGTAGGTTGCTAACGCAGTGTGTTTGCCTACACCAGATTGCATGGTACAAAACAACTATGCAATCCGGTTACAGTGCGGCTCCAAAAAAAGAACAAAATATCAAATGGGCTCAAATCGCACTGCACTGAATCACATTTGAATTGCAAAAGAATGCAGTGAGAGCCCTGTGCCATTCGCATGCAGATGTGAACCAAGGCTAAGCAGTGCTTTAAAATACGAATATAAATGCCACAATGTGCAGGGACGCATGGAGTAGATTTACTAAAAATCGGGAGTGCAAAATCTGGTGCAGCTGTGTATGGTAGCCAATCAACTTCTAACGTCAGCTTATTCAATTAAGCTTTGACAAAAATAAACCTGGAAGTTCATTGGTTTCTATGCCGAGTTGCACCAGATTTTACACTTTCTAGTTGTAGTAAATCAACCCCATTGGCTAATACTGAGCTGTGTTTAGAGGCATTAAAAAGAAAAATTCTTATAAAAACGGTAATTTTTCTGTCTTTGTGCATGTAGCCTAAAACCGCTTAAAGCGGAACCATTAATCCTTATTCTGCTAACATTAGTAAATTGATAGGAAATTATATCACATTTACTTGTTTTAAATTTTTCTTCAGTTACTTTCTGGTTTCCATACCTAGGCAAATGATGCCATCACATCCCAGGAGTCTTCAGGAGAGGAGGAATGATTTTCTCAGCTAAGCAAACTTTCCTACCTGCATGCCTGAGCTAAGGGCAGATGGATTCCAGGAAGTAAATGATAAATTAATCATCTGCCCTTACTCAAGATGGCCACTGCCAGACATGCTTTGGACTGTTTTTCAAAATTATTTGTTAGGAAAATAAACCATGGAAAAATGGATGATTGGGGGAGTTTGCTTTGAATATTAAAAATCAAATAAATAGCATTTTTGGTTTGTGGTGCTCAGATGCAGATGTGTAGTTCTGCTTTGAGTACTGCTCACCTTGCTCCACCATCTCCCTTGCTGCATATTGTTTCTCTGAAACTAGAGTTATACTTAGATGAAAAATCTTTTCTTTACACCAGATGATAAATGGTCCCCATAATGGTAATTCCTAAGATAAACCCCTCATTCCCCTACTGCCTGCATTACCAATAAAGATAAATGGATCTAGAGCTGTGAGCAGGACACAGTGTCCTGTATTGCTCTGTGACGCTTTGCCTCTTGAGATGAGAAGATCTGGATGGTTCTGGGCTTTGCACGGCAGGTCTTATCAAACAGAGATCAATTCCGATTGTGTTTGTCTTTAAACCAACACAGATATTTCATCACTGTTCTCAGACTGCTGTATGATCAATATATATACCTTCATAAATCAGCAGAGCAATAGTGATGCTTTATCTGCCATATGGCAGCTGGAATACATGCTAAAAGTATATTACTGTCATATAACTGAAATGTTAATGATCATTAAAAGAAGATATAACACATTTTATTTATAATTAGGGGAATGAAATATTGGCATCTGCACTATCCAACATAAAATTAAAGTGTCTGCATTGCCTAAACTTTTGGATAAGGTAGGGAATTCCTAAACTGTTCATTTTTTGTTGTCTGTGTCCCACTGGACAGATTTCTCTTCACTTTCTGTCTTGAGATCCAACAGGAAGGGAGAGGAAATATCTACAAAGTGAAGGAATTCCCTTGTTACACAGTTGTCATCAGAACAAGTACCCCCACTGGAAGGCTTAACTGTTTCAGCCCCAAGCCTGTTCTGACACTTCTCTCCTACATATAAACATCAGCATTTTTTTGCTAGAAAACTATGTATAACCCCCAAACATTATATATTTTTTTAAGTAGAGGAAAAAAATACATTTTAATGAATTTTAATGTACAGAAACACAATATATTACCCAACTGTTTGGTAAAATGTAAAATATGTTGTTATGCTGAGTACATAGATACCTAACATGTCACACTTTAACCCCTTGACGCCAACCTCACACAAATATGCAGCCTCACTGCACTGGGCTTTGTGCCATGGGGCCGCATATTTGCATATCTCTTGTGCGGTGCGCTCAAAATACAGAGATCAGGTTCTCACCATGA
The DNA here is from genome assembly GCF_062004578.1 of Staurois parvus. Lineage (NCBI taxonomy): Eukaryota > Metazoa > Chordata > Amphibia > Anura > Ranidae > Staurois > Staurois parvus. Next base: position 1,368,404 of record NW_028318045.1, on the reverse strand, counting down.
ACCCTGTGTCCCATCCTAATGATCGGGACCCGGAATTCCCAATTCCGGATCACCTGATCACTGTGATAGCCTCTTATTGGCTCTCACAGTGATCAGTCACTGTGAAGCTCGATCCTGTGTTTTCTCTTTCTGAATGGAGGAGAGAGATATATTGTATCTCCCTCTCTCCTTTCCAAGAGAGAGAAAAAAAAGAACAGGTGTGTAAATTAAATAAAAATTAAAAAATAAAAAAATACCTAGGTCAAGGTTTGATCTAGGTCAGTGCTAGGGTTAGTGTTTGGGTCAAGTAAAGGTGAAAAAGCATGCAGCGCTAGAATATTGAGATTACCTCGTAATGCAATATGACAAACTCAATAGAGATAAACGCAGCTAGCATATAAGTACTAGTATTTACAACCCATACTGAAACACACTCTTAATCAAACTAAGGTGTACATGGTGACATGGGTGTCAAAGTCAATACATCAATGGAGTAACATAAGGAAATCTGTGACTTTTGTGGTAGGTAGTGTGGCTGTGGAATGCACTAACCAGATAGCGCATTTGATAGCGCATTGGAGTAAAATGACCTACTCCTGGTCACTGGATAGGGAACTCTGCCGGAGTGTTGGTAGTCTCTGCCACAGTCACCAGAAACATCTGTATCGATAAACGTTCATCCGATATGTTGTGGAATCCTTTCTGACAGCAACCTCCAGGGGGTGCAGTGCACGCTCATAAGACAGGAGTCACCTTGAAGGCTCGGAAATAAACCCAAAAAGAGAGGCCTCCGATAGTGTAGTAACTTTTATTAAGGGGTGTAAAAACAAATGAAGCACTTACATGATATATTCACAATTCCAGGTAGGCCCTTTGACAACGTGCCATTGCCACGAAACGCGTTAGGGAGATGCTATTTGACTTATCACCACTGTCCACATGGTCCACACCTTGATACGGGCGGCCATTCTTGTACCTACCTGGAATTGTGAATATATCATGTAAGTGCTTCATTTGTTTTTACACCCCTTAATAAAAGTTACTACACTATCGGAGGCCTCTCTTTTTGGGTTTATTTCCGAGCCTTCAAGGTGACTCCTGTCTTATGAGCGTGCACTGCACCCCCTGGAGGTTGCTGTCAGAAAGGATTCCACAACATATCGGATGAACGTTTATCGATACAGATGTTTCTGGTGACTGTGGCAGAGACTACCAACACTCCGGCAGAGTTCCCAATCCAGTGACCAGGAGTAGGTCATTTTACTCCAATGCGCTATCAAATGCGCTATCTGGTTAGTGCATTCCACAGCCACACTACCTACCACAAAAGTCACAGATTTCCTTATGTTACTCCATTGATGTATTGACTTTGACACCCATGTCACCATGTACACCTTAGTTTGATTAAGAGTGTGTTTCAGAATGGGTTGTAAATACTAGTACTTATATGCTAGCTGCGTTTATCTCTATTGAGTTTGTCATATTGCATTACGAGGTAATCTCAATATTCTAGCGCTGCATGCTTTTTCTCTTTGTGACTGTTATCTTATGAGGCGTTTTGAGGTTTGCCTTTCATGCGAGCTGCTTTATATTCTGTTCTAATATCATCCAGCGCTCGTTTTACCCTCTTTTGTTTATTTAAGTAAAGGTGAAAGGTTAAGGCCAGGGTCAAAGGTCAGGGTCAGTATATTTTGGGCAGGATTTGTTTTTAATTAATATCAATGTCAGTTAGTGTCAGTGTCAGTGTGTTTTAGGTAGGACAAAAAAAAAGCAAAATGTGCACTATTGTTTCTGGGCGGTACTACGGGTACAAACAACAAATAATGTACACATATGTGGTATCACTGCGATCGTCAGGAACAGGAGAATTTATTTTGGGTTTGGTGGTAGGTTATGATAGTAACAAGAAATATACAGCTAAATTAAAAAAATTGTTTTTTTACTATTTTGGGCCAGTTTTCTTTTGATAATATAAAAAAGAGGTAGTTGTGATGATATGTATGGTTTTACTAACACATGTCAAAGTTGCAAAATTGTGCTTAGGCATTAGGATTTGTTTTACCTTTAGGCGTGAAGGGGTTAAAATTGTGCATGCTTGCGGAATGACGAAAAACAACAGTACTTAAACATTTCTTGCATTAAAAGTCTTTACAGGTTACCAGTTTAGATTTGCATAGGAGTTCTGATGCTAGAATTATTACTGTCACTCTGACAGTGATAACGATACCTCACGTGTGGTGTAATCACTGTTTACATTTGCATGCGGGGCCAACACATGTATTCGCCTTCTTTGTGTGCAAGAATGGTGGAACGGGTACGCTTTAAAGAAGTATTTTTTAATGTTATTTGAATTTTCTTTTACACTGTAACAATGTACGACAGATTCTCAGTAAATTTGAATGTTGTTTGAAAGTAGTTCAAAAGTTTGATTTTGGAATAAATGAATTTTCGAGAACAAAAACCACATACCTGTTAGAAATTCATACCTTTGAGAAAAATTTCCCAATCTATTCCTTTGAATTTTCTCATCACTGCGAACATCCTTTTGACCCCACTAATGATTAGAAAAGGAGGAACTCAAAGACATAAATTGGGTACAACTGGATTAAAAGGTAGACATCGGAAAGGAATCTGTTATTACATGAGATGGTCAGACTGTCTACTGTAGGCCCGATATAAGGTATAAATTTCCCAATATATTCCTTTGAATTTTCTCATCACTGCGAACATCCTTTTTACCCCACTAATGATTAGAAATGGAGGAACTCAAAGGCATAAATTGAGTACAACTGGATTATTATTATTATTATTATTATACATTATTTATATAGCGCCAAAAGGTTTGCTCAGCTCTGTACATTATAGGATTAAAAGGTAGACATTGGAAATTAATCTTTTATTACATGAGATGGTCAGACTGTCTACTGCAGGCCCAATATAAGGCCCTACCAATAAGTACAAGACCCCATTGTCTGACAATAGGATTTATGGAGCACCAGTGGTGCCATATGGCAAGTTTAGACACTGTTGAGAGAACCTAAAATGGACTTTTATTGGATGAGGATAAAGATAAGTGGAGCTGTAGGATGTGGCTCATTTGTCAGTTGTTTATTTTGCAATTGCTAGCTTGAGTTTGTTCTTGCAGCACTGGGATTTCTAGTTTGAATCCCAACCAGGAAACTAACTGCATGCATTTTTTATGTTCCCCCTGGGTTTCCTTCCACACTCCAAAGACAAGCTCATAGGTTAATTGGCTGCTGCCCTAGTATGTGTATGTATGCATGTGAAGCAGGGACCTTAGATTTGTCCTTGAGGACAGTGACTAATGTGAATGCACATTTTGCAAAGTGATGCATATGTTGTCAGCACTATATAACTATAAATGTCTATAATATAAATAAAAACATGACATATCTGTTCCTCCAGGTAAATCTAGTACACTGGTTGTCAACCTTTTGGACTTAGGAGATCTCATATGTGGCCCTTGACATCACCAAATGGCTGCATATAATATTCAGTATATGTAATACTAGAAAACACTGCAGACATAATAGAGGATATGATGGTCAGAGACTGTCTGGGAGACTGGGATCATCTATTGTTTCCCTACACGATGCTACAGGTTTGCTTGGAGACTGAACATGCCGCAGTGTCCATTGATAGACTTGGGACATGTTACATGAGGCTAGCAGAATTATCACATTACAAATCAATGCTTTTATTCCCACTACAGACTGATAGGGTCTGAGGGCTGCGCAACAAAAATCAAAGAGCCACACGTGGCCCATGGGTCGCAGGCTGGTCACCAGTACCAGTATACCAGACTTTTGAGGTTAGGTTCAGGTTGAAGAAGGTGAAAAGATCAATCTACCAAAAGGTAATATTTATTTATAAGTGTAAGAAAATTATTGATAATATGAATGTAAACATGATAAGAGTAAGTGGAGCCTGGTAAGCTGAGTGAGCTTGTGGCTTTTTATGGATGCTCCAGCAGTGAGATCTCCATGCCTAAATTTCCAGTTCTGTTCCTGTCCACTTCGGAGATCTGAGTGTTCCAGAGCCTCTGTTACATTCCCTGTAAAATAAATAAAAGGTTCAGTGGGAATCCCTCATAATGGGCATAGCAAGTGTGCAGACCTGGGATCTCAATGCGCGGATGAAGGGTGTCCCTCATAATGGACACAACAGGTGTACAGACTCAGGAACTCAGTACCGGAATTATGGAAACCCATTAGAATATGCACAGCAGGTTTGCAGACATGGAAACCTTGTGAAGGGATGGTGAGAACCTCTTATATTGGCCACATCAGGTGTACACCCCTGGAAACTCTGAGCAGGGATGGTTGAAACTCCTCAAAATTGGCACAGCAGGTGTAAGGACCTGGGAACTCAGCACAAGGATTGTAGGAACCTTTCATGTTGGGGGCAACAGGTGTGCAGACCTGGAAATTCAGTGCAGCCATGGTGGGAGCCCTCATAATAGGAACAGCAGATCTGGGAACTCAGCGTAAGGATAGTAGGAACTCCTCATAATGAGGACTACAGGTGTGCAGCCTTGGGAACTCAGCACAGGGATGGTGGGTGCCCTCCTAATGGAAGCAGCAGGTATACAGACCCATGAACTCAACTCAGGAAATGTGTGAGCCCCTCATAATGAGCAGATCAGGTGTACAGACCCATGAACTCAACTCAGGAAAGGTAGGAACCCCTCATAATGGCACATAGGTGTACAGACCTAGGAACTCAGCATAATGATGGTAGGAACTCCTCATAATGGGGACAACAGGTGTGCAATCTCAGGAACTCAGTACAGGGATGGTGGGAGCCCCTATAATGGGAAGAGCAGGTGTACAGACCCATTAACTCAACTCAGGAAATGTGGGAACCCCTCATAATGGGCACATCAGGTGAACAGACCCATGAACACAACTCAGGAAAGGTGGGAACCCCTCATAATGGGCACATCAGGTGTAAAGACCCATTAACTCAACTCAGGAAATGTGGGAACCCCTCATAATGGGCACATCAGGTGTACAGACCCATTAACTCAACTCAGGAAATGTGGGAACCCCTCATAATGGGCACATCAGGAGAACAGACCCATGAACTCAACTCAGGAAAGGTGGGAACCCCTCATAATGGGCACATCAGGTGTACAGACCCTTTAACTCAACTCAGGAAAGGTGGGAGCCCCTCATAATGGCACATAGATGTACAGACCTGAGAACTCAATGTAAGGATGGTAGGAATCCCTCATAAATAGGTGTGCAGACTCGGGAACTCAGCACAGGGATGAAAGGAGCCCTCATAATTGGAAGAACAGGGGAGCAGACCCGGAATCTCAGTGCAGGGGTGGTGGGAATCCCTCATAATGAACAAAACAGATTTGCAGATTTGGGAATTTAGCTCAGAGATCTGTCCAATAGAGTTCCAAAAAGACAGATGCTACTGTTAGGTAGTTTACCTTTCTAGTGTCCACCAAACTCTAAAAACATCTGCTTTGGGAGTACTGACCTTTAAGAGGAACTCTACTGCATTTTCTTACAATCCAAACAAAGAACCATGTCCTCTTCCAGCCAGGGGGAGTCGTGTGCTTTAGCCAAAACCAGCAAACTCAGAAATTGCTCATATATTGTATTCAGTCAGTTGCGTATTACTGAAAATGGTTTACAGCTTTTGGCAGATGATTTATGTGCACACCATAATGGCCAAAGAAACTGACCGAGCAACTGTGAGGCTCCTGCTTGCCTGTTATCACTTCCCACAATTCACTTACCTTCCCAGCCTTTATTTGAAACCTTTTATGAGAATTCAGACGCATTGAAGGCACATGCAGGCGTTAAACGAGTGGCTTACATCCCTTGCTCTTAATTAACAGATCAGTTAAGCAGCAAACAGCCAAATTAAAAGAGCAAAGGCTTTTTCAGTTGTACAGCTTTAATTACCAATCCGCTAGTGGCCTTAATTAACGGACCTGGCGATTTCCCCAGGGTTCAAAGGAGTCGTTTTCCTCCACGCACTACAGAAAAGGCCAAGAAGACGAAGTTACAGCTGATGAGGGATTTATTGTTTTCTTTTTATTTCCCGTCACTATTCGAATAGTTTTTTTTCCCCCATTTTCTTTTTAGAAAGAGCTGACTTTGAATAAGAGGAACATAAAAAAATATGCTTGCTGGCAATTGTGTTGATATATACATAACATCAACCATTAATCATATTTAAAAAGCAAGGTGCCAGTATATGTATGCAGATAGTAGCATTTTATGATCTCAGCACCGTATATCTTGTGGAATATGTTTGCTTTTTCACTTTCTTGTGTACATGCTATGAATTATGAGATTATGAGTATAAAGCTTTTCAGAGAAAAGGATACGGAGTGAGGCTGTTGAAGATGAACTCCGGTCAGAACTACATTTTCATACAATGGCTAGTAAAAAACATACATTAATCATTAGTCCAGCTGCCAACAAAGCATTACTTAACCACTTTTCTACATTGTTTTGCTGGAAATGATTTTAAACCAACAAACAATTGTAGATTTTCTGAAAGCAGAGACCCTGGAGAATAAGATGATAACAGTCTCAACTTTTTATGTTTCTCAATATTTGCGCAGCTGTTTATCACTCATATTTTCAGGAAAATATACAATAAAATAAACTAGAAAAGCTACAATTTCTGGGGAAATTGTGTGAAGTGTTCTTGCCTCCACCAGTAGTCTAAAACTCACACTCTAGCTTTTGTTTTTTAATTTAAATATTTATTAATTTTTCATGTTATTACAAATATCCATAAAAGGAGACTCAACACATATAAACATTCATAACATTTCTACATTTCCCCTTCTAAAAACTCTTTTCTTTCCCGACCCACTCTAGCTTTTGTTACTCTGCTGCCTGCTCACACACCTGGGTTCCTATGGCAACTCACTCTACAGCAAGGGCAGAGAAGAGCGGTTAAAAACAAACTGCTCCAACTTGCTCACTTTACTGGCGGTTGCCATCTTCAAACGGTTGTAGTTTAAAAATTATAAATCTGACACCAAAGAGCTTTTTTGAGAATCACAAGACCCAGACCTACATTTTGTTGTATAGTATGTCTCTGAAATATTAAAAATGAAGGCACAGTCACAGTTTAGAAGTTGCCCTTCAAATTTGAGGTGGCTAGAGTGGAGTTTCAATGAATGTCAATGGGCGGCGTGAGTTGCAAACAAATGGTCATATTGTGAAAACTATCAGGACTATGGCTTAGCTAAGGACATTTTTAGTGGCAGCAGGGATAGCTGAACATTTTGATATAAGATTTGTGTAGGTGGGCTTGAAAATGAGGGAGTGATGGCAGTTTAGAAATCATGTCCTGATTTTTCAGCTCCCACTCTAGCTTTTGTCAGCTCCCACTCTAGTTTTGAACATTCCGCCATTCATTCCTATGGGACCAATTTTACCACAAAAACGCCGATATTTCGTGAACCATTCAGCGAAACGTTCCACAAAGTAATAGCGCACCAATCGGGAACAATCCACACATTTCGGTATATTACTGTCTATGTAGTGTAAATACTGTGGGAGGAGTTAGGGTGGTAAATTTGGCTATAATAATAAGAATATATATGTGAGATAACAGTAAGTGGTCTGCCATGCAAGAACACTTAATTATAGTGCAAACAAACACAATATTATGCCCAATTATTTTGGTAAAGAAATTATAACCTAAATTCTCCATAGGCAACACTTTAAAAGCCTTTACAGGTATCCAATTTAGAGTTAACAATGAATTATGGCCTTGAAATTATTGCTCTCACTCCAACATTCGCAGCAATATTTGTGCTTGCCCTACGCTGCACGTCTGCATTCGGGGGTGGCAGGGGTGCTCTAAAACTTTTTTTACTATAATTGTTTAAATAATTTTTATTTTTTCCATATATATATATTGCTGTCACAAGGGGGCTAACCAGCCCTCCATGTGATAGCATAGGCAGGTGACAGGTTCTCTTTATCAATAAATTGGGGGTCTTTTGGACCACTACAGCTAATCAAGCACATATTGCTACAGTATCTGGGGAATAACAGCTCTGAAGTGAAATAATACATGTTTCTTCTGGGTTCATTAATTGCAGGGGGAATCAGAGAATGGATAAATCACCCTACCCCATCCCTTGATGAAGTCACGTTACCAATGACGCAGAGTGTTGGTCGGAGCTGGGTGATGTCACAGGAAACTGGAAGTGTAGTGATTATAACTATCATGTATTAATGGATGAGTATATATGGCAGGACTCCTAAAGTGATACTAAAGGTTCAGGTTTTTTAAAAAAGTAACAAACATGTCATATTTACCTGTTCTGTGCAGCGGGAGAGAGGGGTGTGTATTTAGAGTAGTTAGATTTATTTCACTTTTCTTTGTATTGATGTTTTTCCCTTTCGGTGTATTCTGCACTTTGTGCATTGTCACTTTCATTTTTTTATTTTACATTTTTTTTCCCGTTGTCTGTTTTTTAAATTATTTATATAAAAAAGACAAGAAATTATGATAATGAGTGGCCTTTTTTTTAGCACAAAAACAGGTCCAGGATAGTTGAAAGGAGCTTCCATAACCCTCAGGGGCCATTTAAAGCCCACTACACTCTTTAAAACCACCACAAAACTCGTTAAAGCTGCACTCTGGATAAACAGCTAAATCTACTAATAAAATACATGTTTGAAAACTGTCTTACCTTTCCAACACAGAGGAAACTTTGAAAAACTTTCCGGTCTCAGGGAACCCCTGCTAAAAATGACTATATTTACAACTCATGATGCATTAGTGTGATGGTCAGTGGGAAGAATGCTCCTTACTCGTGTGGTCAGAATTACCCCCCCTACAGATAGCCAAAAAGATCAGTGGGAACTTATCTGAGAGGCAGAAATTTCTTACTGTTTAAAGTGATTCTAGGTTGTATTTTTTAAAAATAACAGACATGTTATACTCTTACAGCCCTGATCCTCTTCTTTTTGGGTCTACTATTGGAGGTCCTGGCTCCTCTTGCTATGGGACACTCAAGCAGGCTCGTTCTTGAGCCACACTCCTGTAAATGGACATTGACACGCAGAGTGCAGCTCAACGCCGCCCCCTGCTCTCCTCTTATTGGCACCCTGGCTGGGATTGACAGCAGGGGGAGCCAATGACTCCCGCTGCTCTGTGAGCCAATGAGAGAGAGACCCGGGAGAGCTGCTGCTCTCATGCACATCGCTGGATTAAGATGGGGCTAAGAGATAGGCACGATGTTCCACATATGGTGGGAATGTCCGAAAATCCAAGCTTTCTGGAAGATAATAGTCAAATTGATCAAAGATATAACTGAAACTGACATAGGGTCAGACCCAATGATGTGCCTCCTACACAATGTGGAGACATCTGTAAATAAACATAAAGATTCAGGTATATGGTACTTTCTGAATGCGGCAAAGGGGTTGATACCCAAGTTTTGGCGGAAATCTGAGGTACCGAAGGAGGATGACTGGATCAACAGAGTGAACCAGATAAGTAGAATGGAAAGAACATACCATATGCAGGAAGATAGGATGAGAGTTTATTTCAGGAGATGGGAAAAATGGGAAAGAGCAGGATTGAAAGAAAAATATAGGAAAATATGAACTAGGATGTTAGTAAAAAATTAATAAACCTCAAGAGAGTAAAATGGGCTAGAGTCTGCAGAGGGGGAGGAGGGAAGAGGAGGGGGGGAAAGGGGGGGGCAGTGGGAGGGGAAAGTAAAGAGTTTTTAGAAAGGGAAAGGTAGAAATGTTATAAATATTTATGTGTATGAGAATCTTTTCCCCTTTATGGGTTTTTGTATTAACATGAAAAATTTAATAAATATTTAAATTAAAAAAAAAAAAAAAAAGATGGGGCTAAGGTAAGTACAAGGGGGGGGGGGCTGGGGGTGGGAGCTGCAGCCAGAAGGGTATAAGGTACTCCTAGCAGCCTCTGGAGGAACCCTAGGGTTCCAGGGAACCCTGTTTGAGAAACCCTGATCTAGTCTTTGGATTTACAGACCTTTGCCCCACAGCACAGTCCTGCCTAATAGGGTTGCAGACCTGATCTTTCTGTGTAGTTTCTGCAGTTTCACTTTCAGGTGCCCTCCTCAACCCCAGCCAGTGGCTGGACAGTGAAAAACAAAGCAGCAAACTGATTAATACATCTCTGTTTTCTCCTTCTGCCATCATGATACTTGCACTGCAACATATCTGGTTTCTTTTGTTGCTTCTCCTTCTCCCAGTCTAAGATCTGCTGTGCAGGGACTGCAAAGGCCTTATACCATGTCATATTCAGGTACTTACCCTGCTGACTTTTAAAAAAAAAAAAATTTAAGGATGTAATAACGAGTACAGAGCTGAATTAATGTGTGCTTTTTTATCTGCACAGATTTAATTTCACCTTGCCCAACTCCCAAAATTTTGCATAAATGTATTGATCTTGACAAACAGCCCAAAGTAACAGTCTGCCCTTGATGATGTTGCAGGCTGAGCAAAGTGTGAATGCTTTTCTGAACTGTTTGGGTTAACTAAGGTATCTATGCATGTAACATAGGAAACATCCGTACTGGGTTTAACCTCTTGCAACTAGGTAACACATACTGTATGTGGGGCAGCATGGAGAGTGGGCCGCACATATACATCCATGGCAGTCCGAGGTTTCTTGTGCTGGGAGGGGTCTCACTGCACGTTTTCAGCACAGTGGCCGAGCTGTCCTAGACTTCTCCTGGTCTGTTTTGCTTTACGGCGCTGTGTTACTTTAACTGACAATTGCGCGATCATGCAATGCTGCATCCAAATTAAATTTACATCCTTTTTTTTCCACGAACTTAGCTTTCTTTTATTTTATCGCCTGTGAGGTTTTTATTTTTTGCGCTATAAAAAAAAAAGACCGACAATTTTGAGAAAAAAATATTTTTGACATTTTGCTAATAAAAAAATTTTTAAAAATTAATTTCATCATAAATTTAGGCCTTCTGTTGCAATGTCTCCATTTGCTTTCTCTTCTCTGATATCTTCTGTCCATTTTTTGCAGATGGGAAGGCCGTCTCCCTGTCTCCGCTGGAAACCCAGCCTCACAGTCCCCGCTATTCCTCCTCCAGCCAGCGAGAGAGCCTGGAGGTGCGTGTGCGGGAAGTGGAAGAGGAAAACCGCGTCCTGCGCAAGCAGCTCAGTCTGCTCCAGAAAAGCGGCCCTTCACATCGACTCAGCAACCGCTCCAAAACCTACTCCATGGAGGAAGGGACCGGTGACAGCGAGAGCCTGCGAGCAGGAATTGTGGCTGGGAACAGCTCTGAGTGCGGCCAGCAACCAGTGGTGGAGAAGTGCGAGGTATTACTAATGAATTATTCATTTATTTTACTCATTTTTATAGCCATGATTTTTTTTTATGCTCAGCATTTTGCAGATCCATTAATATTAGTCATTGGCTTCCAAAGGCATTTACAATTTAAAGTATATGTAATCCTTAATCTGTTTATCAGTATGTTTGACATCATGCATATTTGTATACAGTTTTCTTAAGCAATTTTTTTGTGTTTTTTGTTGTAAAGCATACTTGAAATTTTTGCCAGTAACAGTACTTCCTGTTGTAAGTTCACAAAACTAATCCACTGCCGCACATTTAGAACCAGTGTTCTCAGCCTGCTGTACATGCTGCTTCTGTTAAGGCTGGTCATACACTATACAATTTTCTGTACAATTTCTGCCCAATTTCCTTTAGATTTACCTTCAACTATGTAGAGAAACTATGCAATTGAAAGTGTTGTTAGGTTTGACTTCCTTTTATGTGGTTTTTGGTAAATCTAAACCAAAGATCTCAAGAAAATTGTATAATGTGTTGCCAGCCTAACTGTGGAGGTGTTCTGTCCTCGCTACACGTTTCCCTGTGTAATACTTAACATGCATCTAAGCCCTCCTATTCTTTATTAACAAAAGAACATAAACCCTTTCATACAGTGAATCCCACTTTACACCTTCTTGTGTAGTAACCAGCCATGACCAAAAGGTCACCAAAATACATTGTAATAATTCAGGAAGATGATATGATGATAAGTTCCAACGCATGTCGCCAAGTTGGCTTCTTCAGGGGCTCAAAGAAGGGGAAAACACTGTAAATATATATATGTACAATTCATTCTGGAGAGATCTTCTGCAGTTCCTGTCTTAAAGTGGAAGTTTACCCATAACAACTTAATAAAAAAGAATTTTCTTAGCAAGAAGCATAACTATTTTGCCAAAAGTATTGGGACGCCCCTCCAAATCATTGGATTCAGGTGTTCTAACAACCTCCATGGCCACAGGTGTATAAAATCAAGCACCTAGGCATGCAGACTGCTTCTACAAACATTTGTGAAAGAATGGGTCACTCTCAGGGGCTCAGTGAATTCAAGTGTGGTACTGTGATAGGTTGCCACCTGTGCAATAAGTCCATCTGTGAAATTTCCATGCTACTTAATATTCTATGGTCAACTGTTAGTGGTATTATAACAAAGTGGAAGCAACTGGTAACAACAGCAACTCGGCCATGATGTGGTAGGCCACGTAAAATAACAGAGCGGGATCAGTGCATGCTGAAGCGCACAGTGCGCAGAAGTTGCCAACTGTCTGGAGAGTCAAAAGCTAAAGACCCCCGAACTTCATGTGGCGTTCAGATTAGCACAACAACAGCATGTAGAGAGCTTCATGGAATGGGGTTCCATGGCCGAGCAGCTGCAATCAAGCCTTACATCACCAATTGCAATGCAAAGCATCAGATGCAGTAGTGCAAAGCAGGCCGCCACTGGACTCTAGAGCAGTGGAGACTTGTTCTATGGAGTGACGAATCATATTTCTCTGTCTGGAAATCCAATGGATGTTTTTGGGTTTGGTGGTTGCCAGGAGAATGGTACCTGTGCCAAGTGTAAAGTTAGGTGGAGGGGGGATTATGGTGTGGGGTTGTTTTTTTTAGGGATTGGGCTTGGATCCTTAGTTCCAGTGAAGGAAACTCTTAAGACGTCAGCATACCAAGATATTTTGGACAATTTCATACTCCCAACTTTGTGGGAACAGTTTGGAGATGGCCCCTTCCTGTTCCAACATGACTGCGCACCAGTGCACAAAGTAAAGTCCATAGAGACATGGATGAGAGAGTTCGGGGTGGAGAAACTTGACTGGCCTGCAGAGTCCTGACCTCAACCCGATAAAACACTTTTGGGATGAATTAGAGTGGAAACTGCTAGCCAGGCCTTCTTATCCGACATCAGTGCCTGACCTCACAAATGCTTCTGGAAGAATGGTCAAACATTCCCATAGACACACTCCTAAACCTTGTGGTAAGCCTTCCCAGAAGTGTTAAAGCTGTTATAGCTGCAAAGGGTGGGCCAACTCAATATTGAATCCTACAGACTAAGACTAGGATGCCTTTAAAGTTCATGTGTGTAAAGGCAGGCGACCCAATACTTTTAGCAATATAGCGTAAATTCCACATTAATAATTATGTTGCCAAATTTAATGTGTGCCGTAAATTGTGTCCAGCATAGTTCTAATTTTGCTGAAGCCAAGAGCCCTGGGCAGAGAGAGCACTCATAGTTGTCACTCTTGATGGGTACATATGACAGGTTCCTCGGCTCTATTATATTCCACCACCATACATTTATGGAGAATGTACCGTATACTTCAACTGCCAGGGAAGAAGATGAGGAACATGTTACGTCACTAGACTGAGCTAAATACCAAAGAAGCAGAAATATGTAAATATTAAAAAAAAATATCCAAAGGGCTTTAGGAAAGGCAGGGCTTGGTGGGTGGTTTGTTGTTGGAGTTCCACTTTCAAGTGGTTGTAAACCCTTATACAGTTGTGTTCAAATTAGTAGCAGTGTGTTGAAAAAAGTGAATAAAGCTCAAAATCCTTCTAATAGCTTTTATTTCCATACACAGAAATGCATTGGGAACACTACACATTCTATTCCAAATCAAAACATGAAGAAAAATATATCATATTTGTGTTGTTCCTCTAAAAAAATTGAAGAAAAGTGAATATTAGACTGTTCACAAAAATAGCAGTGTTTGTATTCTTCTTTACAAACTCAAACATTCACTATGTAAACTGAAAAATGTTTGAAGATTTTGCTTTCCTTTGAATCACTTAGTTAATATTTAGTTGTAGTCGCACTGTTTCTGAGAACTGCTGTACATCTGTGTTGCATGGAGTCAACCAACTTCTGGCACCTGTGAACAGGTATTCCAGCCCAGGATGATTGGACTACATTCCACAGTTCTTCTCTATTTCTTGGTTTTTGCCTCAGAAACTGCATCTTTGATGTCACCCCACAAGTTTTCTATTGGATTAAGATCCTAGGATTGGGCTGGCCACTCCATAACGTCAATCTTGTTGGTCTGGAACCAAGATGTTGCACGTTTACTGGTGTGTTTGGGGTCGTTGTCTTGTTGGAACACCCATTTCAAGGGCATTTCCTCTTCAGCATAATGCAGCATGTCCTCTTCAAGTATTCTGATGTATTCAAACTGATCCATGATCCCTGGTATGCGATAAATAGGCCCAACACCGTAGTATGAGAAACATCCCCATATCATGATGCTTGCACAACCATGCTTCACTGTCTTCACAGTGTACTGTGGCTTGAATTCAGTGTTTGGGGGTCGTCTGACAAACTGTCTCCGGCCACTAGACCCAAAAAGAACAATCTTACTTTCATCAGTCCACAAAATGTTGCGCCATTTCTCTTTAGGCCAGTCAATGTGCTCTTTGGCAAATTGTAACCTCTTCAGCACGTCTTTTTTTCAACAGTGGGACTTTTACGGGGGCTTCTTGCAGATAGCTTGGCTTCACATAGGCGTCTTCTAATTGTAACAGTACTCACAGGTAACTTTAGACCTTCTTTGATCTTCCTGGAGCTGATTGTTGGCTGAGTCCTTGCCATTTTGGCTATTCTAGCCATTCGAATGGTAGTTTTTCGCTTTCTTCCACGTCTTTCAGATTTTGGTTGCCATTTTAAAGCATTTGCGATCATTTTAGCTGAGCAGCCTATCATTTTCTGCACTTCTTTATATGTTTTCCCCTCTCCAATAAACTTTTTAATCAAGGTACGCTGTTCTTCTGAACAATGTCTGGAACGACCCATTTTCCTCAGAATTTCAGAGAGAAATGCACTGTAACCAGCATGTACAACATTTGCTGCCTTCCTTCCTTAAATAAGGGCAATAATTGCCACCTGTTTTTCAAAGAATGAATGACCTCACTAATAGAACTCCTCACTGCTATTATTTTGAACATGCCCCTATCAATTAGTGATTCAATTACACAGAATCAGCAGCATGCATGTCATGACTGTTGGGTCTGTTGGATTTCTATTACTCTACTACACCTGCTAGTAAATTATTTGCCATGTAGAAATATAATTTCTATCAAAAACAGTGATTGATCAGGTTAGTGATGTCTGACTGCTATTATTTTGAACACAACTGTATATACTCAGTGAAGTGACTGGTCTCAGGTGACACACAGATGAAACACATCCTTCTACATAAGTTGTACCTTTTTAACTGCAGTATTTTCTTTTTTACATCCGTTCAAAGTTCAGAATTTAAAAAGCTTGTCTGAGAGTTCAGAAAAAAGGGGCGGAGAGCTGAAATTACACTCTGCAGAGCTCAGGGAGGAGAGGTCTGATTGCTGATTGGAGGGTAGAGACACACCCCCTCCACACAATTCACAGGAACAGAGCTGAGGTTGTCAATCAGCTGTAGATCCCTCCTCTGATACCTTTTTCTTTTGATGTCAGGAAAACTTGTCAGAAGTGATTCATACAGAGGAAAGAGGTAGCAGACAGAAATGGCACTTAATGATCTGTATTGAGACAAGTACACACTATAGAAGGAAATGCTTTGTTCGTGTTTGATGTCTGAGACTTACAACCACTTTAATTATAATTTTCTGTTTTCTAAACCTCGTTTGTGCTTTACCTTTGGAGTACAAGGTGCACGTAAAAGGTCCATATTGAGGTTTGACAGGTAGCAACAATATAAGCAACCATATTGTTAAAGGACATACAAAAGTGAACAATGCATAACCCCAAACACAAGTCAGCCTTGAAACCGCTCAAAGAAACTGCCATTAGGAATATTTCAAAGTGCATTGCTCTAAAAAACATGTGTATTTCAAGGCATGTAACTATGCAATTATCTTATTTTCTTCCTCCCAAGCAATAACCGTACAAAAGGCCCATTTTGTTGCCACTTGTATAAAGGAATTTTTTTCCTTCCCTCGTGATAACAAAGACTTCGCAGAGTTTCAGCACCTCGCCTTCTGCTCTCTTATGGGTTAACGGTTTGTTTTCCCCTGATGCTGACTGTGTTGTGTTTAAACATAAGAATCTCTCAGTAGGACGTGATGCGCGGTTCAAATGGGCCGTGAAACTCAGATTGACAGCGTGAGTCAGGCCTGTCTCTTGGGGAGGGTAAATGGAAGAAAATTCACAGGCAGAATATTCATTTTTTTTTTCCCACAGCATTACATGCCTTGCAAACCTTATTTTTTTATACGATTTCATGCATTGAAAACAACTTACTGACTCTTTGCATTGTGGAATATAATACGATAAAGTAGAATTCTTGCAGGTGGAATTGCATAATGGATTTGAAGCACTTAAATCCTTTTTTCTGTACTTAATAACCCAGTCAGGTTAGTCCCACTTGCCCCCTAGTCAAAGTCTGCATTTCAGATGGCTGCGAAAGTGGAGAAAAGCGTGACAGACGTTTATGTGGCTTCACGCGTTATGCTCTGGCCCCAGTGCGCCAGTATAAGAGCGCAGCCTCCCACCGGCTCCAGGAAAGTGTAAAGTCCTATGGAGTATGTGTGTGTGCGTGCGTGTCCCCAGCCACCTCATTTCCATTACCGACTCTGTTACTAATCACAAGACTGTTCCGCCACCTCTTATTGCATGGATGAAGTGCTGCAAAAATTGACTTGGTGGATGAATGCATTAAAAAAAAACCCATGCACTCTGATGTCCTGGGTCGTAGCGCACACAGGCTGTTCAGGGAAGCGGTGTAATGTGTCGGTCACTGAGATGTGCTATATGCTCTGAAGCATATGGATATTTTTCCAGAGTGCAGATTGATTGAAAATGGATTGTTGAACATGTTGGCTTTTTAATAAGACCAAATGCAACATGCAGAGTGCAGTAACCATGGCAACGGGTAATCATTTAATTCATTGTTCTGGCTGATAAGTCTAAATTTGATTGGTTGCCATGGGTTACTGCCCTTTACCTATCTAATTATTGATCTCTTATTAAAGTATATATAAACCCCCATCTTGTAAAACAGCTCGTTCAGTTTAAAATAAAAATGAAAGGCAAAACATTTGTATATACACTATATTGCCAAAAGTATTGAGACACCCATGGATTGGAATCCAGCGATGGGATTCACCCATCATTGGATTCAGGTATTCCAATCACCACCATGGCCACAAGTGTATAAAATCAAGCACCTAGGCATGCAGACTGCTTCTACAAACATTTGTGAAAGAATGGGTCGCTCTCAGGAGCTCAGTGAATTTAGAGTGGTACCGTGATAGGTTGCAGTCCAGACGTGAAATTTCCTGGCTATTAAATATTCCACGGTTAACTGTTAGTGGTATTATAACAAAGTGGAAGCAACTGAGAACAGCAACTAAGCCACAAAGTGGTAGGCCCAGGGCCATCTTTAACGTGGGGCAAAAGGGGCAGCTGCCCAGGACCCAGTCATTGTTGTGGGGCCCAATGCAGCTGCCCCCTGAGCCCATGCTGCCCACCTGAGTTTTCTTTTTTCAGCCACCTCCTGCAGTGGTCACGTCTGTATTTACAAGTGACAAGTTCTAAGGAGCTCCCCCGGCAGCCGCTCTGAACCCTCCCTGCTCTACACATTGATCTCCATAGGAGAGCATAGGAGGGAGGGACCAGGACTCCACATAGGCAGAAGCTCCTCCTCACTGGCAGCCTGCATAGACACACTGTAAGTATTCCTCTGCAGCCACACTGTGAAAATTTTGTGGGGCTTTGTACTTGTGAGTGCTTTGTACTTGTGAGGGGGAGAGAACTTGGATGTACACAGCACACCCCTGAACCCTGCACTCTGTACACAGCGCACTCCTCAATCCTGCACTCTGTATACAGCGCACCCCTCAACACTGCACTCCCTACACAGTGTAACCCAAACTCTGTACACAGTGCACTCTTCAACCCTGCACTCCATACATAAAACCTGCACTCTGTACAAAGCGCACCTCTCAACCCTGCATTCCATACATAGTGCACCCCTCAACCCTGCACTCCGTACATAGCGCACCCCTCAACCCTGCACTCCATATACATTGCACCCCTCAACCCTGCAGTCCGTACATAGCGCACCCCTCAACCCTGCACTCCATACATAGCACACCCCTCAACTTTGTACTGTGTACACAGGTCACCCTCAATCCTGCACTTCGTATACAGCGCACCCCTCAACCCTGCACTCTGTACATAGCACACCCCTCAAACCTGTACTCTGAACAGAAGGCACCCCTCAATTCTGCACTCTGTACACTGTGCACCCCTCAATCATGCATTTCATACACAGTGTAACCCTGAACTCTGTACACAGCACACCCCTCAATCTTGCACTCCATACATAGTGCACCCCTCAACCCTGCACTTCATACACAGCGCACCCCTCAACCCTGCAATCTGTACATAGCAAACCCCTTAACCCTGCACTTCATACATAGCGCACCCCTCAATCCTGCACTTCATACATAGCACACCCCTCAATCCTGTATTTCATACATAGTGCATCCCTCAACCCTGCACTGCATACATAGCACACCCCTCAATCCTGCACTGCATACACAGTGCAACCCTGAACTCCATACACAGCCCAACCCTGAACTCTGTACACAGCACACCCCTCAAGCCTGCGCTTCGTACAAAGTGCACCCCTCAACCCTGCAGTCTATACGTAGTGCCCCCTTCAACCCTGTACTCTTTATGTACTTTGGCAGCCTATCCTCGGAGATGCTGCTCACATTGGGCTCTGTTCTTACTTGCACTCAGTCAAGCTTCATAGTTGTGTATTCTCTGCTATGCTCAATGCTAATAACAAGTTTTATAATTTTCTGTCTATTGGTGGGTCATCCCCCATGCAGTCTGTGGTGTGCAGGAAGGGAGGAGATTGTGTGCTGTAACCTCTAGCAACCAATCAGTGAACTGTAATGATGTGCAATAAACTCTAGCAACCAGTTAGTGAGCAGTAATAATGTGCAGTAACCTCTAGCAACCAGTTTGCAGTAATGATGTGCAGTAACCCCTAGCAACCAATCAGTGAGTGGTAATGATGTGCAGTAACCTCTAAGAACCAATGGGTGAGCAGTAAGGATGTGCAGTACCCTCTAGCAATTAATCAGTGAGCAGTAATGATGTGCAGTAACCTCTAGGAATCAGTGAGCAGTAATGATATGCTGTAACCTCTGGCAACCAATTGCTGCCTGATCTGCTGCAGTAAACTGATTTTGAGTCTAGCTACTATTTACAGTATGTCTCAGAGTGGGGAGCTTGGGGGGTGGCAGCTAGGGGGGCCCCAAAAAATGTTTGCCCAGGGTCAAATCAATATTAAAGATGGCCCTGGGTAGGCCACGTAAAATGACAGAGTATGCTGTCAGCGCACAGTGCTCAGCAGACGCCAACTGTCTGCAGAGTCAAGAGTGCAGAGAGCTTCATGGAATGGGTTCCCATAGCCGAGCAGCTGCATCCAAGCCTTACATCACCAAGTGCAATGCAAAGCGTCGGATGCAGTGGTGTAAAGCACGCCGCCACTGGACTCTAGAGCAGTGGAGATGTGTTCTCTGGAGTGACAAATCACGCTTCTCTGTCTGGCAAACCGATGGATGTGTCTGGGTTTTGCGGTTGACAGGAGAACGGTATTTGCCTGACTGCATTGTGCCAAGTGTAAAGTTTGGTGGAGGGGGGATTATGGTATGGGGTTGTTTTTCAGGGGTTGGGCTTGGCCCCTTAGTTCCAGTGAAGGGAACTCTTAAGGCGTCTGCATACCAAGACATTTTGGACAATTTCATGCTCCCAACTTTGTGGGAAGAGTTTGGGGATGGCCCCTTCCTGTTCCAACATGACTGCACACCAGTGCACAAAACAAGGTCCATAAAGACATAGATTAGTGAGTTTGGAGTGGAGGAACTTGACTGACCTGCACAGAGTCCTGACCTCAACCCGATAGAACACCTTTGGGATAAATTAGAGTGAAGCTCAGTGTGTAGGGTGATCAGGCAGGTAAGAAACTTTTTAATTCGGAAGAGTCTGCTCTGAATTAAAAATTGCCATTTGCCATTTTTTCTAAAGTTCCATATTAGGAGGTTAAAAGAGAAAAGGACAATGGCTAGGAAAGTGGAAGAGAGAAGAGAATAGGGTGGTGGTGGTGGTGGTGGGGGGGGGGGGGTGAAGTGAAGAATAGGAGAAGAGAGAAGTGGAGAAAAGATAAGAGGAGAGGGAAGAAAAGAAGGGTGCAGAGGAGAGAATAGAAGTGGTGAGGAGAGAAAAGGAGAAGAGAGAAGAGGGAAAAAGATAAGAGGAGAGGGGAGTAGAGAAGAAAAGAGCACAGGAGAGAGGATGGGGGGAGTAATGAAGAAAGAGGAGACAACTGGAGAAGTAGTGGCAGGAAAGGAAAGGAGAACAACTTGAGGGTCAGGAAACAGAATGGTAGATAAGAGACACTAGGTGAAGGGCAGAGAGAAAGAAAGAGGGGAGGAGAGAATGGGAAAATAACCAGGAACTAGGAAATGAGTAGCAGGAGAATGGATGAAAAAAAGGATAGGAGAAGGGAGGAAAGGGGAAGTGAAGAGAAGATGGGAGAACAACTAGGAGGAAATGTAGAGATGAATGAGAAGGAGAACAATTAGGAGGAGAAAAGAGAGGTCAGGCAAAGGATGAGATAAGGAGAGATGAAGAACAACTATGAGGGGAGAACAGGAGAAAGGAGGAGAGTACTGAAGAATATGTAGAACGTAAGGAGAGAGAAAGGTGTAGGATATTGAATGAATGAAAAGGACAAAGGAGGAAGCGAAGAGATGGAAAGAGAGGAGAAGGAGAGAGAGGAATGAAGAACTTGTAGGACGTAAGCAGAGGGAAGGGTGGAGGATATTGTATGGGCGAACAGTTAAAGGGAGAACAGGAGAGAAAGAGGAGAACACAGAAAGAAAAATAGGAAAAACTAGGAGGAGAGGAAAGAGGCAGAGAGAGAGAGAGAGAGAAGAAATCAAGGAGAGCGACTATGAGGAAAACAAATAGCAGGAAGAAGAGGAGAGGGTAAGATTCAAATGGAGAACTATTAGGAAACAAGGAGAGGGAGAACGAGTGATGAACAGAGGGAATACTTGAAAGGGGAAAGGTTCTATGGTCTCTGTGCTAGATTTGACTCCTAAACCAAGTTTAATATAAAGACTTTTTTGCCTCCAGATGGTTAAACATCATGATACAAGAAAATGTAAGCCATGTATAGATAGATAGATAGATAGATACATAGATAGATAGATAGATAGATAGATAGATAGATAGATAGATAGATAGATAGATAGATAGATAGATAGATACATAGATACATAGATAGATAGATAGATAGATAGATAGATAGATAGATAGATAGATAGATAGATAGATAGATAGATAGATAGATAGAAACCTGTTTCCTTTATTGTACCAGTTTTCACCGTTACAATCAGACCAATGTTTATCTCTGAATTGTCTGTAGCAGCAGCTGACATCAGGATCCTGCATATCATTCTGTGTTTACAAGTCTGCAACTAATCTGCTATTCCCGTCTGCTGCCTAATGATTAGTTAGTGTGCCGATCTGCAGGTCGGTATTAACTCTGGATTCATTTTTATCATTAGTTCCAGAGAAGACTTTCTGTCTGCTCACACCTGTGTATTTTCCTCGGTCATTTCTCTCATCCAGCCAGTTCTCATGTCTCTAGCTCATTTCAGGGTAACGTTGACCTAATTAGAAAACAGGATATTAGTGGTGAGATATCAAAACACCTAAATACAAAAACACGTTACTGGGAACAGATAATGTTAATTTTTTGGCCTGACACCCTCATGAATTATGTGTACGTTCCCCCATCCTCATAATACATGGTGACTGACTGCACACATGGGCTGTACATTTAGCATGGATGGGTAGGGAAGATGCTGTTGCGTCACTGGAGCTGAACCATTTTTCTCTCTTTCTTTCCTGCATAGCTGTGATATACAAGAAAGGAATAGGTGAACACAAGAAGGCAAGGTTTAAATCTGGGTGTCTGGCAATTAGAGGAATTCTTACACCGTAAAACTTTGTGGGGGTTTTTTTTATTTGAATGACTTCTTATTTTTCTAAAGTGATAAAGGAGTATTTTATGTGACCACGTTAGATTTAAAATACCTTATGCTACAAGTTAAGGCCCAACTCAAGCCAAATAAAAAAAATCCCTTCCAAAGGGGCAGTGCCTTCACTGCAAGGGTAAATTGTTTGTTTATGCCTAGGGGGGGAAATAAAAGGAGATTTACATACCCGATGCTCTCCTGCCCGTATCTAGACTGGTCCCCACAGTTTCTGCACCCTCAAACTCCACCATCATAGATTATTAAGACTAGAGCAGGATTCATGGACCTGCTCTGGACGTGAGGATGCCAGCTCATGGTGAAGAGCCACCTGCCAGGGGAGCAGAGGATCAGGTAAGTAAAACGTTTTCTCCTCCCTAGAATGGGCAATTCACCCTTGTAGTGTGGTAACACTCCCACTGCAAGGGATGCATTTTTATTTGCCCAGAGTTAGGCTTTAAAGTGTTACTAAACCCACAACAGTAAAATGAGTCTGTATATGCAGTAAAGCATGCTTCTTATACTCACTGTGGAACCTAAGGGGTTAATGCTCTGCATTGTGTAAAAAGGCCATTTGATCCTGTTTTCTCTGCTCCTCCTCTTGTTCAAATGTCCACATCTTATCTCCTGATAAGACAGACTGAACCCATAGCCATTCTGCACATGCTCAGCTTAGTGTGTATTGCTAGAGAGGTTTTTTTTGGGGGGGAGTGCATGTGATTAGCACATGGCCAATCAGCACTGTCCAAACATAGGTGATAGGTTTTGCATCCTCCTAGAGCAGAAGGAAAACTCATCCTACAAACTTTAACCAGTGCTCTGCTGAACACTGATAGAAGTCACAAGACTGCTCTAAATGCTGATGAGAAAGGGTATTTAGCAGTTTATATTTACTAAAATAATTGCATTTTCATGTTCTGTGTACTGTGGGAGACCAGTTAATGCATGTTCCTGGGTTCAGTAACTCTTTATCTCTTTTCAAAAGCCAGCTTCTTGTTACAAATGTGCTTCAAGTTGAATGAGGTTCTGGCTTCTTGCACCTCTGTGGCATTCCAGTGGATTTCACAGAATTCAGAGCTAAAAGTGTATGTAAGCACAAACAATTAACCACTCTTAAGCCTAGTACACGATGAGAAAATCAGACAAAAAATACCACTTTCAAAGTGGTCGCCCGATAATCTGATTGTTAGTACACAGCTTTCGAGACATGATCACGACAGTTCATGTGAAAATATCTGAAGTGACAAGAATGAATGATTTCCTTTAATCAGTACAGTATTAGTTTGTAAAAAAATCGAGCAACCCAGACCACGCATGCTCAGAAACAAAAGAATACATTACATGACTTCCGAAGCTGTATTCTGTCTTAGGAGAATTTTCATAACTTTAGTAACCTATTCATTTTCGATATTAGACTAGCGTGCAAAAAAAAATGGACGATCACTTGTCCGATATTCTCATAGCATGTACGATCTTTTAGACAGGCCATACATGATTTATTTTTCTTTCGTTCAACCAGCAGGTTGGACAAAAGAAAATAAATCAATTCCCCCATCCACACATTTGAGGTGGATGGGGGAATCCCTCCAGTGGAGCTATTGTATTCTGACAGCGCAAACTTTCCTGTCATCAGAATACGCTAATCTGCACTGCCAGTCATAGTTGGCAGCACTGATTGAGAGGAACATTTTCCAAAAAGTTGGTTGTACAGAAGTCGATTGACATTATTTTCTTAGGTCTTAAAGTTTGCTATTGCCTATACTTTGGAGATGCAGACAATGGGACTTGTTAGGTAGTTTAGCAAACGATATTGGCCAGGGCTGACACCACTGTGTCTGTGTATTGTCAGTGCACTATTGCACACTGTGTACGGTCATATATGCTTTTGGGGACTTAAATGGATAAAACATGGAGAACCTCCCAACCGCAACACAAACAGATTTAAAAATGTTTTTTTCTTTAGTAGAGTGGGAAAGGTTATAACCCCTGTCAAGTTTGTATTGCTGTCTGTGTCCCTGATGGAGACCCTATTTCTGTGCTGAGGAACTGTTGTCACCATTAGAATAAGGGAGGGAAAAATCTAATAGAGCCCCGGTCCACAGTAAACATGCAACTGGGTTTCTAACCTCTCCAAACTATTCAAAGATAAAAAAAAGTGTTGGCTGGACATATACTTTAACCACTTAGTGACTGCTCACCTTCAGTGTACTGTGGATGGATGGCCATCCCATTGGGGG
Source organism: Staurois parvus (assembly GCF_062004578.1). Lineage (NCBI taxonomy): Eukaryota > Metazoa > Chordata > Amphibia > Anura > Ranidae > Staurois > Staurois parvus. The sequence goes on along the minus strand of NW_028318045.1, from coordinate 1,343,793 downwards.
GGGCACGCACATGCCCACCCCCCCAATCACAATCGCATTGGGAGCCTGTCAGCAAGTCCCAGCCAATGATTTATAGCTGGGACCTGCTGATTGGCTGGGTACAATCACAGCCAAGAACTCAATCAACACAGAGCTCTGTACAGAGGGATCAATCTCTGTGTTTCTTATCCCTGCAAAGCAGGGATGATAAACTTAGAGATCTATTAGTAAAATCAACACACAATACACACATTACACATAGTTATACACACATTTACCCCATGATCACCCTAGATGTTAAATCCTTCCCAGCTGGTGTCATTAGTACAGTGACAGTGCAAAATATCAGTGATCACTGTAATAATGTCACTGGTGATGTCAGTGGCAGTTAGTTTCTCCCCAATGTCAGTTAATGTCAGAGTGCCCTCCGCAGTATTGCAGTCCCATTATAAGTTGCTGATCACTGCCATTAGTAGTATAAAAATAAATAAATAAAAATTCCAATATATACAGTATACCATTATTTGTAGGTGCTACAACTTTGATGCAAACCAATCAATATACACATATTAGGAATTTTTTTTATCAAAGACATGTAGCAGAATACAATTTGGACAAGATTTATGAAGACATTTGTTTTTTTTTATTGGATATGTTATATAGCAGAAAGCTAGAAAAATGTTTTTTTTTTGTTAAAATTTTCGATATGTTTTTCATTTATATCGCAACAAATAAAAAACCCAGTGGTGATCAAATACTACCAAAAAAAGCTCTATTTGTATGAAAAAAATTACTCAAATTTCGTTTGGGTACAGCGTTCCATGACCGCGCAATTTCCAGTTAAAGTAGTGCAGTGCGTTATAGAAAAAAATGGCCTAATCATGAAGGAGGTAAAATCTTCCGGAGCTCAAGTTCTTTTTGGCAGTTCACCTTTACAATAAGTAAATTATATATCAGGCACATTTATGGCCTTTTTCTTGCCTTTTCTACTGGCGCAGTATCCATTACTTTTCAAAACTCATTGAATCCAGTCTAACATCTGTCCAAGTCTTAGCACATTACTATCTTTTTGCCTTTTCTGTCTGGCTCTGCATTTGAAGAAAGTTTTGCAGGTTTAATCATTTTGCGCATTTAGTATGAAGGAAAATTTTAGCTGACCACATTTCTTTTTCTCTGGAATTCCTTTTAAGTCTATGTAACTAGTTCTTCATTGCTGTAGCTACAAAAAAACTTTGGCAAAAACATAATGTTTAAAGCAACACTGTGGCAGTAACAAAAAAAGAAAAAAAATTCTGAAAGGAAGGTACATGCAATGAAAGAGATTTTATATTCACCTCTCCGCTCTCTGAGGGCACATGCCTCTTTCTTCCCTTCTATTCCAGCTCTGCAGCCTCTTTTGGTCTATTCAACATTCAACCTCTCTGGAAGTGTTAAGTCCCTGTGTGCCCACATCATGTGCCATGGTTCATTCCTCCGAGCCCTACATGATTGTAGGACCCAGCAGTGACATAGGGTCAGGGGATAGAACCATGGCATGCACGGGGGAAGCAAAGAAAGACTTTTTCTTCCCCTTGGGTATGCCAAACCATAAACCCTTTTAACAAGACCCTGTTTCTGGACCATTAATTTCAACAGCTTTCTCATAAGATTATATGTATACGAATAACTCACTTCTTAGAAAATACCTATTAAATGCTGCAAAAGCGTGTATACTGGCTCTCTTGAAAAAAGACAGACCTGCCAACCTTGGAACAATGGCATTACAGGGTTTCTGACATTCAGTTAATGGAACAATTTATAGCATTCCTAAAGAATTAATCTGAAAAACATTTTAACATCTGGACACCCTGGTTAATGTATACGAATTCTCTCCAAATTGAAAAACATCAGTGTCAGACTGCAGTTGGAGGGAGGTGATATTCCCCCTCCTTCTCACCATGTCTACACCCTACTCTCCCAACCCCAAACCCCTCCTCCCCCTTTTTTTTTCTCTTTCCCTCCCCCCTATTTTTGTCTCTTTCACCACAAAATCCCACTCACTAATCTGCTGTAACACTAAAAAAAAGACCTTGGCAGGGAAATTACCTGTCATTGCAGAGACCCCCTTCAAGCTTTCCATTTAACATGTCTCTATGTCAAACTAATATTTAATCTCTTGCTTGGTATGTAGCATAACGTAGTTTGGATTTGTCCAATGTTATACTCCAATAGGTTGTTTCATACTTTATATGCTTAAATGTCTACCCTTTAATTCGTCAAATTAAATAAAGAATTAAAAAAAAAGACTATATGTGTGAAGCAAACAGTTCATTAATTGAGGGTGTATGCTATAGACCCCCTAACCTTAAAGATGAAGAGGAGACCCATCTCTTTCACAGTTAAAAATGGTGAGAAGGCAGGCCAATGTTATAAACATGGGGGACTTTAACTTTACTGATATTGATTGGGCAGACAAAACTACACACTCAACTAAGGTTCATCATTTCTTGAATGTAACCTAGGACAATTTCATGAGTCAAATGGTGGAAGCCCCAACTAGAAATAATGTTCTACTGGATCTACTAAATCCAAATAACAGAAAGCTGATTCCAGATATGGAAGTAAAGGATAATTTAGTTAACAGTATTCAGAGAGTAATTACATTTGCCATTAATTATGGTAAAGGGAGACTCTAGGGAATGATAAGAAAACTACATTTCAAAAGAACCAACTTTACTATGCTGTTCTTCATACTACATGATATGAAACGAGATCACATTTTTGCATCAAAGAACACTGAAGTAATATGGGAGTGCTTTAAAGACATACTAAACAATGCCACTTGTCAGTGCATTCCACAGGGTAAGAAATATAAAAGAAGAAAAGTTAAACCTGGCTGGCTAAATTCTAATGTAAAAAGGCATATTAATGAGAAAAAACTGTCCTTTAAAAATTATAAGACTAAAGTGTCACCATTAGTATTTTAAAACTACAAAGAATTCAGGATGAAATGGAGAAGACCGATCAGGGCAGCTAAAATAAATTTAAGAGAGACACATTGCTGAGGAGAGGAAAAAACGCCCAAAAAATGCTTTTAAATATATTAATAACACGAGGTCAGAACATGTTGGCCCGATAAAAGATGATCAGGGGAAGTTGAAAACTTCCATGTGTTGACATCCAAAAGCCCTGAAAAGCAATCAGCTGTGGATCTGTTGCCTCCTCACCTCCTGACTGGAAGAAGTGAGCTGTTTTAAATACAGGGGGGTATAATATAAGATACAGTTAAAAAACAATGTATTGAATGTACTTGTAACTGATAGAAACCAGTATTCAAAAGAGACATTAAAAACTTCTTGTGAATAAATCACCAGGATTGGATGGCTTACATCCGATCCCCATCAGGGAAAGACAGTAATTATTGCTAGTGGCTATAGCAGCCACTAGCAATAATCGCAAGTGAATCCAGCAGGCTGGTTGTACCCAAGCTGATCAATCAATCAATCAACTTGGTACATTCAGCCTGCCCACGCACCGTTCGGATCTCAGCCAGTTCCTGCTGAACCGGCCGAGATTTGAACCGTCTATGGCCGGCCTAAGGCATTTGATATGGTACCCCATAAATACTTGATTTACAAGTTATGTGATTATATTTTATATACATTGATTATATTGTATGTGCCTGGGTGGAACACAGGAGCATATTAAGAGAGTAGTAATTAATGGAATATTTTCTGAATGGTCTAGAGTTGCAAACGGTGTGCTCCATGGCTCTGTCCTGGGACCAATTCTGTTTAACTTGTTCATAAACCATATGGAGGTTTGAGTAAATACTTCAATCTCAGTTTTTGCTGATGATACAAAACTAAGCAGGGCAATAACTTGACCTAGTTAAAATAGAAGGGTGGACAGCTTTCTGGCATATGAGGTTTAATATTGAAATATGTAAAGTAATGCACTTGGGAGCTAAAAAGAGGAATGCAAATTACTCACTAGGTGGAGAACTAATGGGGGGTCGTTGATGGAAAAGGATCTGGAGGTTTTAGAAGATCACAGACTCAGCAATAGCATGCAATGCTCAAGAGCAGCTAACAGGGCCAGAAGACTGTTAGAATGCATTAAAAAGGGTATTTACTCAAGAGACAAAACTATATTTCTATCACTTTACAAAACTCTAGTTCGGCCATATCTTGAGTATGGTGTCCATTTTGGTCCCCAGTCTTCAGGAAGGATGTGCTAAAACTAGCGAGAGCCCAGAGAAGGACAAAGCTAATAAGGGAGCTGGAGGACCTCCATTATAAGGAAAAAAACCCACAAAAATGAAATGTATTCTCCCTGGAGAAGAGATGCTTAATTTGAATTGCGATATACAAATCTTTAAATGGTGACTAGCATTGGGAGAAAACGTTTTAACTAGAGATGAGCGAATCGAACCTGGCGAAGTGGAATTCATTTCGAATTTCAGGAAAAATTCGATTCGCATCGAATCCGAATTTTAGCAAACTTCGGGTGCACAAATCGAATTTTTCCCAATCAGCCGGCAAAAGTGTCACTGCAGAGAGCTCCGCTATTTCTGACAGTTCTGACAGTTCATTTACAGCGGTTGAAACATTGTATCTATTTGTTTCCATTTAGGATACAGATGTTTTTTTTCGGAAATAAATAGATACAATGTTTCAACCGCTGTAAATGTGAAGGAACTGTCAGAGAACTGTCAGAAATAGCGGAGCTCTCTGCAGATACACTTTTTGCTGTACTGGAATACTTCTTCTTTTCATTCTTCTTCTTCTTTTCATTCTTCTTCTTTTCATTCTTCTTCTTCTTCTTCTTCTTCTTTTCATTCTTCTTTTCATTCTTCTTCTTCTTCTTTTCATTCTTCTTCTTTTCATTCTTCTTTTCATTCTTTTTCTTCTTCTTTTCATTCTACTTCTTCTTCTTTTCATTCTTCTTCTTCTTCTTTTCATTCTTCTTTTCATTCTTCTTCTTCTTCTTTTCATTCTTCTTCTTCTTCTTTTCATTCTTCTTCTTCTTTTCATTCTTCTTCTTCTTTTTTTCATTCTTCTTCTTCTTCTCTTCATTCTTCTTCTTCTTCTTTTCATTCTTCTTTTCATTCTTCTTCTTCTTCTTTTCATTCTTCTTCTTCTTCTTTTCATTCTTCTTTTCATTCTTCTTCTTCTTCTTTTCATTCTTCTTCTTCTTTTCATTCTTCTTCTTCTTCTTTTCATTCTTCTTCTTCTTCTTCTTTTCATTCTTCTTTTCATTCTTCTTCTTCTTCTTTTTCATTCTCCTTCTTCTTCTTTTCATTCTTCTTCTTCTTCTTTTCATTCTTCTTTTCATTCTTCTTCTTCTTCTTCTTTTCATTCTTCTTCTTCTTCTTTTCATTCTTCTTCTTTTCATTCTTCTTCTTCTTCTTCTTCTTTTCATTCCTCTTCTTCTTTTCATTCTTCTTCTCTTCTTTTCATTCTTCTTCTTCTTCTTCTTCTTCTTTTCATTCTTCTTCTTCTTCTTTTCATTCTTCTTTTCATTCTTCTTCTTTTCATTCTTCTTCTTCTTCTTCTTTTCATTCTTCTTCTTCTTCTTCTTTTCATTCTTCTTCTTCTTTTCATTCTTCTTTTCATTCTTCTTCTTCTTTTCATTCTTCTTTTCATTCTTCTTCTTCTTCTTTTCATTCTTCTTCTTCTTCTTTTCATTCTTCTTTTCATTCTTCTTCTTCTTCTTTTCATTCTTCTTCTTCTTCTTCTTTTCATTCTTCTTCTTCTTCTTCTTTTCATTCTTCTTTTCATTCTTCTTCTTCTTCTTTTCATTCTTCTTCTTCTTTTCATTCTTCTTTTCATTCTTCTTCTTCTTCTTTTCATTCTTCTTCTTCTTCTTTTCATTCTTCTTCTTCTTTTCATTCTTCTTTTCATTCTTCTCATTCTTCTTTTCATTCTTCTTCTCATTCTTCTTTTCATTATTCTTCTTCTTCTTTTCATTCTTCTTCTTTTCATTCTTCTTTTCATTCTTCTCATTCTTTTCATTCCTCTTTTCATTCTTCTTCTCATTCTTCTTTTCATTCTTCTTCTTCTTTTCATTCTTCTTCTTCTTCTTTTCATTCTTCTTTTCATTCTTCTTCTTCTTCTTCTTCTTTTCATTCTTCTTCTTCTTCTTTTCATTCTTCTTTTCATTCTTCTTCTTCTTCTTTTCATTCTTCTTCTTCTTTTCATTCTTCTTCTTCTTCTTTTCATTCTTCTTCTTCTTCTTTTCATTCTTCTTCTTCTTCTTTTCATTCTCATTCTTCTTCTTTTCATTCTTCTTTTCATTCTTCTTCTTTTCCTTCTTCTTCTTCTTCTTTTCATTCTTCTTCTTCTTCTTGTCATTCTTCTTTTCATTCTTCTTCTTCTTCTTTTCATTCTTCTTCTTCTTCTTTTCATTCTTCTTTTCATTCTTCTTCTTCTTCTTTTCATTCATTCTTCTTCTTCTTTTCATTCTTCTTTTCATTCTTCTTCTTCTTCTTTTCATTCTTCTTCTTCTTCTTTTCATTCTTCTTTTCATTCTTCTTCTTCTTTTCATTCTTCTTCTTTTCATTCTTCTTCTTTTCATTCTTCTTCTTCTTCTTTTCATTCTTCTTTTCATTCTTCTTCTTCTTCTTTTCATTCTTCTTCTACTTCTTTTCATTCTTCTTTTCATTCTTCTCATTCTTCTTTTAATTCTTCTTTTCATTCTTCTTCTTTTCATTCTTCTTTTCATTCTTCTTCTTCTGCTTCTTCTTTGTCGTGCCCCGTGACTGCTCAAATGAGTGAAGTGTGCGGTGATTCTAAGATCGACGGCACTCATCTGCATGTCATACTGACTGACAGTATTATTTCTCTTCCCCAGCAGACTCCAAGGGCATTTAAATTAAAGGTACAGTGTTCTGCACTAATATAAAGGCTCTCTGAAGCCTAGAAACCCTTTAAATAAGTTAAATTTGCGGCGAATAAATTCGCATTGAATCGAATTTCTCCCGCAAATTCGGCAAATCGGCCGAATCGAATTTTTGAATAATTCGCTCATCTCTAGTTTTAACCTAAGATCTCAAAAAAAGACACGTGGCCATACAATGAAGTTGGATGAAAAGTGAATCAGTCTTAAACTGCGTAAGGGGTTCTAAGCGGTATGTATGTGGAACTCCCTTCCACAGTTGGCGGTGTCAGTAGGGAATGTAGATAAATTCAAAGAATTTTTTAGATGTGTTTCTTAGCTAGCACAATGTACAGAGATATTGGAAATGATAGTGACATAAACACATACACACTAAGGTTGAACTGGATGGACCAGTGTCTATTCAACCTGACCAACTACAGTATGTAACAATATGTGCATTTGACATATTGTACGCATATTATTTATCTTTAAAAGCCTCCCTTCCATGTGTTGACATCCAAAAGCCCTGAAAAGCAATCAGCTGTGGATCTGTTGCCTCCTCACCTCCTGTTTTAACCCTGTAAAGCCTGGGCCACCATGTTGCAACTGTGTGCATTGCACACAGTTTCAGTTCTGTTGCGGCATGGCCCTATTCCGAACTCAAGAGAGGGTACCATATTTGCTATGGCCACAAAGCATTGCAGTTGCGATATGTGTACATCCTCATCCACCCCCCCCCCCATGTTCCCCTTGACTGCAAGTGTAAACGAGCCTTAATTAGTAAATTAAAATACATTAAAAATTATTTTTCATCTTCCTTGATAGTTGTGCATCAAAAGTAGCATGTACATAGGTTAAACCTTTGCCTTTTTTGGCTTTAATTTGTTAGCTAAGCCCATCTAGATCTGCTAGTGCATCTAAAGATCACCACCATGTGTTACAATCTGATTGTACAATCTCCTTTAGATCAGGAACTATGTTGTGCAAGGGCCTGCTTGGGTATAGATTGATTGGATAGGTTAGCTAGGTCCTCATAATACATAGTTTTTGGTAAATCTAAAGTTTACTGTATGGAGATTTTATGGTCATATAACGTGTATAGTGACGATTGTACTACCCTCTCCCCATTTTAACAAAGTTGTCTCCATTGCTTCCCCATCCAAAATGGAGACACCCTAAGACAAAAAGTGTGCTACTGGACAGATTACCAGGTAGAAATAAAGGAAAAAAACTGCATTATATGCAATTTTTTGTGTAGGGTTTTTCACCGCTTAAGTGTCTTTTCACACTGTGCTCCGTTCTGTAGGAGATCCATGAGATTAGCTTGCTGACTGAGTTTTTTGACAGAGGCTGTACTATAATGGCTTAATGGGCTGCCAGATATTAACGGACTTGTGTCCATTTACTTTAGGCTACAATATGTCATGTTTAGGGCCTTTTTCATGTTCTTTTCTGGACCTTTGTTGGTCTTAGGTAGACGTGGCAGGCCGGTGTTAGCAGATACAAGTTTACGTCAGCCTGCCCTTAGACCCACATGGAGCTACTGATCAGGTCCACCTGAAAAATGGGCAGGTGGACCTGAGCAGAAAGTCCATATCAACTGGTCCTTGTACAGTACATGCTTGGGGCAAGCATATACTCATACTAAAAGGTTAAATAAAGTAAAACAAACAAAAACAACAGCAAAAAAAATAAATATAGAGAGAAACATTGGACCACTTGGTCTATCAAGTGGGAAACATCTTCCCACCTCTTTGTTTCTATGTTCCTAAAACCCTTCAATACAAAATAGACATCTGTTTAAGGACTATCCCCCTCTGGAGAACTGTAGCCAGTCCCTTCATCTATTTGATATAACATTCATTTGTAGCTTCCCTGCCTTTCTAAGGCACATTTGTTTGGTACAATCTCCACTTTACCATTGCATTAGAAGGACTGCTTTAGTAAATTGAGCTTGAGAAGCTAAAATGATGCACCCTGGCTGTCATAAAGTTTTTCGTGATCTAGATGTTCCACTGTTTTAAAAAGTCTTAATGGCCCTCTGAGAAGTTTTAATGTTGCTGCAACCTGTCTCCTTGTTAAATAATAAAGAACGCGATCAATAACACTGCAAGCCATTAATAAGCTGTGGTTTTCTCAGCTCCCAAACACAAATCCCCACTCTCTGAATTAGTCATGCCAGGCCGAATAACATGGGTGTCACTCGCCACCACTGTTTGAAAAATCATTGCATTAGGATCACAGATATACAGTGGACACGTGAAGTCACTCAAAGATGAGCTGGGCTCATGTGGCTGTTTATGGCAGGTGGGAGTAAAGAAAACTTTATTTTGGCAGAAGCCACATTAAAGGATATCTTGGGGCATACAAAATCTGGAGTGTGCAAAATCTGGTGCAGATCTGCACAGAAACCAGTCAGCTTATCCCCCAGTTCACATATATGTGGCCGTGCGGGCCGCGTTTTGCACGGGCATGAGAGCCCATTCATTTGAATGGACTCCCGTGTCCGTGACACACAGAGAAGAAGTCCCTGCACTTCTTTGGAAAACGCAGCCCGCATGGAAACCTCTGTTCCCAGTATGGTTGCGTTTTCCAGTGTGGGCGGCGTGCCATTAGAACTAATGGCACCCGCCCTCGGGTCCGCATTTCTCTGTGCGGGTGGTTTTCATGTGGATTTTCATGCGGATCCGCAGTGGCGCCACCCACACAGATGTGAACCTAGCGTCAAGGTTTTATTGTTAATGCGTAATTGAACAAGCTGAAATTAGAAGTTGATTGGTTACCATGCACAGCTGCAGCAGATTGTGAGTGCTCCAGTTTTAGTAAATCTCCCCATTGTGTTTTTCTATATATTTTCTTAACCACATCCAGTTGGGTCCAATTCTAATATTCTTCTCCTGCATGTAAAAAAATTATCATAGAGAACTTAGAACCCCCAAACATTATATATTTTTAAGCAGAGGCCCTAATGAATAAAATGGTGGGTTATGCAATTTTTTATGTCACACAGTATTTGTGCAGATTTTCAGCAGTTTATCAAACGCAGTTTTTTTGGGAAAAGTACACTTTAATGAATTTAAATACATAAAAACCACAAAATAATACCCAGTTGCTTGGTACAATATAAAAGATGTTGTTACGGTGAGTAAATTGATACTTAACAAGTGATGCTTTAAGGCTAGGTACACACCTATGCAGGTTGCGTTTGACCCATTTCTGCATTGTGTTTTGCGTTTTTGCACATGTGGTTTTTGATGCATTTTGCAGGGTTTTTTTTCTTGTTGCTAGGCAGATTTAAAACACAAAATGCATCATAAACGTGGCAAAAACGCATCAAAAACGCACTACATGCTTTTCTGCAGCATTTCCATTGAGGTCTATAGAACCAAAACGTTTTTTTGCATTCAAAAAAGTCCTTGACCCTTTCCAAAAAACGCACCGGGTGAAAAATGTGAACATGTCCCATAGGAAATCATGTTAAATATACTGTACTGCATTTCTGCAAAATGCTGCGGAAAACGCATAGGTGTGTACCTAGGGTAAAATTGTGTATACTTGTGCCCAACTACTTGGTGACGCTTGAAAAGCCTTTACAGTTTACCAGTTTGGAGTTATGCAGGAGGTCTGATGCTAGAATTATTGCTATCACTTTGAAAACTCTACTTATTGCATCCTTGGTGCATTGGGACCTTTACTTTCTTGTCTATTGCATGAGCTGCCATTTTACAGCATCATGAAATGTATGCAGATCTCATGCATTGGTCTCCCACTGCAAAGCAAGGAGGATAAGAAGGAATATACTTATCCTTTGTATTTGTTATTTCAGTTGCTTCTTGTTTTAAAGTTAAACTCCTTTCAAAGGTTTCTATTAGGGAGATTTCCTTTAAAGTGGTTCTAAAGGCTCAAGGTTTTTACCTACATGCATTTAATGAATGAAGGTAAAAGCCTTCTGTGTGTAGCAGCCCCCCCCCCCAACACTTACCTGAGCCTCCTCTTGATCCAGCAATGTCTACATGAGCTTCAGTTCTCTAGGCACTCTCACTCCTAGTACATTATCCTCAAAACATATCTTTTATTGATAAAACCTTGGTAAGTGATATATTGACAAACCGAGAGGTACTTCAAAGCAAGGTAAAAAAAATCCGGAATCAGCTGCACTCTTCAATCTTTATTCGTTATTGATAAAATCCATATCACAGACAGTGTCAGGGACAAAAGGTTAAGGTGTTTCATGCTGAAAACTAGCGCTTATTCAGCGGTTATGAATAAGCGTTAGTTTTCAGCATGAAACGCGTTAACCTTTTTGTCCCTGACACTGTCTGTAATATGGATTTTATCAATAACGAATAAAGATTGAAGAATGCAGTGGATTCCGGATTTTCTTTACCTTGCTGCCCTATTAAGACTAGGGAAGTCTGGATACACTGAAGTCTGGATGAATAAGCGGTCGTTTTGAGCGTGAAACGCGTTAACATTTTTGTCCCAGACACTGTTTGTGATATGGATTTTATCAATAACGAATAAAGATTGAAGAATGCAGTGGATTCCGAATTTTCTTTACCTTGCTGCCCTATTAAGACTGGGGAAGTCTGGATACACTGAAACCTTAAAACAAAATAGATGGCGCACCATCCTAGTGCATTATCCTCAAAATATATATTTTATTGATAAAACGTTGGTAAGTGATATATTGACAAACCGACAGGTACTTCAAAGCACGCCCAGGGCTCTGAGGAAGAGGCAATTCCTCGAAATGTGTTAGCCTGTTGGATTTCCACTGTTCTGTCATGTGATGTGTTGTATCGTGGAAGTTGCTGTTATATTATAAGGTTTGATGCACCTGCTTGTTTGTGAGTATATCAGTCAAGAGGGCCAGAGAGCACACAGAGACAGATTGCACGGAACCCGATGTGTGGGCGTTTATTGGGGAGGTTTTTGGGGCACAGGTAACAGTTCCTTTAGTCCACAGATCCACACCAGACACAGCAACACAGTACAGTTCTCTGGAAGGCAATATGGAACAACAGGGGTATGGTAATCCACAGGGTTAATCCACACAGGAGGCTCCAGGCAGGGAAGGGTTAAGTCCAGGCAGGTTCACGGAGAGCAAGGGGTTAGGTCCAGGCAGGTTCACGGAGAGCAAGGGGTTAAGTCCAGGCAGGGGATAGATCCCGCCAGGCAGATTCACAGGGACAGCAGAAGATTCCTCCACAGTGCAGGGATTCCAGGCAGCACAGACAGTCCAGGAGATGAGGAGGAGGACGGGGGATGGTCGTATGAGAGAAGCTGGCACTCAGCGCAGCCTTTTCTAGCACACGCAGCCAGGAGAACAGAAGGGGCTTTTTTCCTGCTCACCCTCAAGTATAGAGCTGTGTGCCTTGTTGGTAACCGGAGACTTCCTGTCGGGTTACCATGGCAATGGGCCCAGCCTCCCAGGTCCCCACCCAGGGAGCCTGGAAAGATGTGCATAAGGGGGAAGGGAGGAGGGGGCCTGTTTGTGGATTCCTTCAGCAGGGGGCCAGACTGCAAGCGAGGGGGGTGAGGGGCTGCTGCGGGCTGCCTGTGTCAGGGACACGGAGGACTAGAAGTCCCAGCATGGACGGGGCAGAAGAGTGAGGGGCTGCTGAGGGGTGGGGGATGGCAGGCAGCAAGCCTAGAGGATGGGGGGGAAGGGCCAGCTCTGTGACAATATCACTTACCACCGTTTAATCAATAAAACATATGTTTTGAGGATAATTCACTAGGCTAGTGCCCTCTAGGTTTGGTTTTATGGTTTTAGGCTTTTCTGAAGAGAATGGTTTTCAGGGATTGTCTAAAAGTGGGCAGAGTAGGAGATATCCAAAGGAATTGCTGATGTTATGCTATACAACAGCCTTTTTCAGCCAAAGAGCCTAGACACCCTGGGGTGCCTTTTGGGTTCTTCAGGGGAGCCTTGGCAAAATGCCTAAAAATTGCCCAAAAATGTGTACAGGCCAGTTGGTGGCTCGAACCTGCTTTTTTGTTACACAAAGGAACAGGTTTTTATTGTTCAACATTACAACCTTGGGCGCTGTGCAAGCCAGCTGCCAGCGTCCTATCAACCGCTGACACCATTGATAAGGAGGACATCGGGCACCTGCACAGTGTCCTTGTTTGACCCCACCCCTCTCTGTCAGCACTGGGGTCCCATTAACTACACGGGGAGAGAAAATGAGGCAGAAGAAATGCTGGAATAATCAGTACCAGTGAACAAAAGTGTATTTGTTTGAAAGAATAAATCACCTCTAATCATCTCTAATATTGGCTGTCCTATGTGTGTGGATGCTGAAAAAATGTGAAACTATTAGTTTCATTGTTTAAGTTTTAGAGTGGGTGCCCCAAGATTGTGTAGAATTTTAAAGGGTGCCTTGACTGGGAAACACTGATATAGAGAGATGAACGGGCTCAAGTTAATTTTGCACTAAAATGATGCCTTAAAATAAAATAGGTGAACTCCGCTGTATTGTTTGGTGCCTCTGATTTATTGTTGGATTAGAAGTGATTAGTTCAAACATGTACAATAGAGTAGAGAATCATTCCACCACTTAATGTGTTGTGATGTGCAATGGGTGTGCCCAGCAGAATTCTTCATCTCATGTATTCCCAATTACTGTCATGTGAGAAAAAATAATTCAAACTGTGTATGCAATAGATTTGGGGACATAATAATGTGGGAAGAGACTCCACATTCATCCAAATTCCATACATACCAAATTTCTGAGATGACAGGGAGGAACATCTTTCAATAGAAAGTGTGTTATATTATTATAATACACCAAAAAAGGTGAGTAAAAAAAGGGGGGGCTTTTTTAGCCGCTACTTTGCCTGTAAACTGGCTTCATAAAATCAGAAATGCAATTATTTAGAGTCTGGATGAAGTGATTGGTGTAGTATAACACTTTTTGTAGTTATTTACAGGGGTTGGGTAAAAATATGGAAATACCAGTTAAAAGAACTAAATCGTTACCTAATATGTTGTTGGACCACCTTTGGCATCGAAGATGGGAATTGACAAATATAAGTCTTGGATGGTGGATTATGGAATCAGATACCACTCTTCATGCAAAAACTGTTCCAGTTTTCGCAGAGATGCCAGAGGCAGAAAACGAGCCCAAACCTTGTTCTCCAATAGTGGATCTATGATATAGAGGTCCAGCGACTGCGGTGCTCAGAGAAGGTGCATGACTTCATCTGCATGCCTGTCAAACCATGATTTGAAAACTGCTAATGCTCAATTTCACTGAAAGCTGTCTGAATTGGAGCATTAGCATCTACGTAAATGGCACTGTCTTCAGGAAACAATGTCTACACCATGAAGTGCACAAGGTCAGAAAAATTTGTATAAAGTCGCTGACAGTGACTCTACCTTTCAAGGTGATGATGGGGCCTGCAAAATACTAAGATATGGGTGCCGAAACCATAATTGCGCTGCCACCATGATTTATCATTGGCATAAGACAGTCCTGGTCATAAACTTGGAACGGTGTTCCCCACACATAAACACATCTGGTGGTTGGGGACAGTGTGAAGCCCACTTCATTGGACCATATTACAGGCATTTGCAGCACACCCGTGAATGTTTTGCTTATGGAGTTCCCTCTGCACAGTTGTTGTGGACACGGGCTTTGAGATTGAGCAGCAGCTGTTTTCTTATTCACAATCTTGTGCAATGTCCTTTTGTCTTTTTTAGTCAGTTGATCATGCTGACCGTCCTATGCTTATTAGATGACGTTTTCCTGGGAACTTATGCCATCATAACCTTTGATACTGTACCTGACAACACCGCAGATAAATTACCAACTTCAGTCACAGAGGCACCAGCTAAGCGGGCACCAATAATTTACCTTTGGGTCATTGTCATGTTGGAAGGTAAACCTTCTTCCCATTCACAACTTTCTGGCAGAGGGCAGCAGATGTTCCTCAAGAATTTGACGGTATTTTGCCCCATCCATTTTTCCTTCTATCCTGACAAGTGCTCCAGTCCCAGCTGCAGAGAAACACCCCCATAACAGGATATTACCACCTCCATGCTTTACTGTAGGAATGGTGTTATTTGGATGGTGAGCTGTATTGGATTTCCGCCATTCAAATTGTTTAGTGTTGAGGCCAAATAATAAAATTTTAGTCTCATCTGCCCATAACACCTTTTTCCATGTGGCCTCAGAATCTTCAAGTTGCGTTTTGGCAAAGTTTGATTTTGTGACCACATGTGTCCTTTCGTGAGGAGGAGCTTTTTTCTTGCAGCCCTCCCATACAAGCCACATTTGTGGAGAATTTGTGATATTGTTGTCATATGCATACAATCTTTGTCATAAATTCCTGCAACTGCTTCAGAGTAGCTGTAGGCGGTTTTGTAGCCACTCTGACAAGTTTCATCCTGGCTCTTTCATCCAGTTTGGAGTGATGTCCTGATCCAGGGAGGGTCTGTGTTGTACCAAATACTTCCCACTTCTTAATAATAGACTTCACTGTGCTTTTAGGCATTGATAAAACCTTAGACATTTTTTGTATCCATTTTCTGACCTGTGTGCCTGTCCACAATTTTATCCTGGAGATATTTTGACAGTGTCTTGCCACCCATGGCTGATTGTTTGCTTCAGTTGCACTACCAGGGACTGAAATGCTCAAGGAAAGCTCTTTTCATGCTGAGCTAATCAAAATGATGACTGCTGATCATATTGAAAGTCAAATGGCTTTGCACGCCATTGAGAACGTGATTAGCTACACTTGATTGAGTTTTCAAGTCATTTTTAGGAGGGGGTGATCCTTTTTCCAATTCAGTGATTCTGTTTTTGAATTGTTTTTATTCATTCTGACATGCAAAACAACAAAATGTGATTGGGCGATTCTTTTCTATACCCACAGTATATCTTTGCACAGGGTGACTTATATAACCTTCATTCCACAGCAAGAGAGCAAATGTCAAAGATACCTTCAGCAGGAGCCATACTCCACCCAAGTCAGAATATCATAAAGCGTACAGTAACCCCAACCCCCAATTAAAATCTAATTTTTTAAATGTAATCTTTATTTTAATTTCAAACAGTACAAAGAGTAAAGCAAAGAAAAAGTCAGCATCCATTAGAACACATCTCATCCAATGGTTACAGATAGAAACATTACTATCACAGCAACCACTATGCTTCCAATGCTGCAATCCCTCAGCCAAAGGAGGCACACATCATCTATATTATGAAAACAAGAGTAAAGCAGCTTGGTGGGCTGACCTGAGACACAACAGGAAAGATGAAAAAAAAATTAAAAATGATATTGTCAAAAACACAGTCAGTGCAAACAGTGTCCTGCTAGCGCCATCAGTGATTCATAATGTAGACATGCAACCTAGGGTTGATCCAGGAAGGTCTCCCCGGCCACCTGGCAGCCAAGTGGCCCTAAAATCTCAATTAAAGCTGAACTCCAGCCTTCCCTCGTTCCCAGGCTTGCACAGTTGTACAGACTTTTCTCCTGTACTAAAGTTACTTACTCTTAGTTCACTGCACACTGTGAGATTCTCACAATATGCATCAGAAAATTCAGGAAGTCCCTGGCCCACCCCTTTCCTTCATTTAATTTCAGTTCTTTCAATCATAGAGGCTCAGCATCACATGTGGATGTTACCTAGAATATTACCTATACAACCTGCCTAGGAACGCCCACTCCCTCAGACTGACATCCACCCATCAAGGTGTTTTGATATTTGCATAACTCCTCTTGAGAGGAGTATTGAGGCAGGGTGCTGTGGTGTTTTCAGGAAGATTTGTACAGTATCCTGCTAGCCCCTCCCACCAGCCATGATCTGCCTGCATTGCACAGAGAAGCACAGAGACCTAACGATGTTGTCCCTGGATCTACAATAAGATATGTAATAAAAAATGAAAGTTTTTTAATAATAATTCCTCGGCATGTTGATTGGGAGGGGGGGCGAGAAGAAATCAGAGAAGGCAAAATAAAAGCAGATTTAACTTCTGTCAGTCAACATTGATTATTTTTAATCCTTATGCTGCTAGCATTAATCTATTGGTAGGAAAATAAATCATATTTACTTGTTTTAATCTTTTTCTTCACATTTCTTTAGTTATTTTCTGGTTTCTAGGCCTAGCCAAATGACATTATACATCCCAGAGGGGATGGAGGGGTTTTCTCAGCTAAGCACACCTTCCTGCATGCATCCCTGAGCTAAGGGCAGATGGATTCCAGGAAGTTAATGCTACATGACTTATCTGCCCTCACTTAAGATAGCCAAGGCCAGGAATGCTACGAGTTGTTTTGCTAAGCAACTTATCAGCAAAATAAAGCATGGAGACATGAATGGATAGGGGAGTTTGCTTTGAATATTAAAAATGAATAAACAGTGTGTTTTATTGATGATGCTCAGGTGCAATGCAGTTCCCTTTTAACATGTTAAAATAATTTTAAAATTGAGTTTCAATATTTTTAAATCTGCAACTTCCATTAATATAATACCAGGGGATCTTGTTCAGGCACTTCTTGTTACAAGGTGACAACATCCTGTCCCTGTTTCCTTAGGACTCATGTACACGGGGCATGTGGAAAACTCTTCTAAATGATGGAAACTGACTGCTGGAAAACGTAGGTTAAAAAGTGTTAGTTTAGCCATGTTTGCATACCGCATTTATGTGCGTTTATATGTGTTTGCGTTTAGAAGCATTTTTAAAAGATAACCACAGGAGACCTTCCCAAATGCCCAGAATGCACTGAAAAACAGTAAAAAAATTAACCATTGCAGACATTTTGAGAGAAATAGAGAGAGCAGAAGCAGAGAGAGCAGTATGTGTTGAGATGACCTGTGTTTTCTGGTTGTATTCACTATGGATCCCATCATGAGCATAATGCAGCACGTTCTACCATTTTTTCCTTCTGACTGCAATGATGTACCGGGTCCATTTGAATACTTGGAAAACTCTTTGCATGCATTTCTGATGATGAAAAAAGGCTCTGGACAGCATCTGGACATGGAACAGTTAAAAACGCTTCTAAACGCAAATGCTTATAAACGCGGTTAACAGCGTTTACAAATGCGTTTACAAGTGTTTGGCATTTGAAAAGCTGATAAAATCTACTCATGAATGTAAGTTTTCTGCGTTAAAAAAAACGACTGTAAACTCAACTGCCTGTAAATGACTGTAAACAGCATAGTGTACATGGACACATAGGAAAATATTAGGGAGAGTTCAGGGGCTGCTGAAAAAAATGCAGAAAAGCTCCTGAACGTCAGTTTATCAGCTGCAGTGTACATGAGCCCTTATTGTTGTTTTGTGGTCTCCTTATCACATGGACCTCCAAATGAAGTTGCAAGTGTCTGTTTTATCACACTTTACACAGACATGGTCCACTGTTGTCACCGTCAGGATACGTGCCCAGAGAAATGAATTGCAGCCATTGCAGTAGACAGAAAGTGGCTTTAAAGGCTGCAGTAGATCAGCATCACTGAGACACAACAAAGGATTAGAAAAAGGATTTTACAGGAAAAAGAAATCCAATGCAATTGTTTATGATACACAGTGCTTTTGCAAACCACATGCCATCAGTTGGAGTTTATATCTGCTATAATGAGCTTTAGCCCCTGGAGCATGGCTTCTCTCCTGGCTGGCAGGACTTTCACCAGCAGCTGCATCCTTACACATTCTGCTTTGCGTTGATATTGATGTACAGATCATGTTTGCAGAAAAAGAACAGTTATAACTCTACTGTACTGTTCAGGTGCAAGCACCGGGATGTATACATCTTCCTACAAAATCTGGAGAAAACGATGCATTTATGATCGTGCAGCCGTGCGCTATGGATAAAATTGCACTAGCATTTCTGAGTTTTGTATGTTCAGGGAAATCCAACGTAGAGGAAAACAAAATACATCTTTCTGTAATTCTATCACACAATGGCTAAAGCTCAGCTGCCTTTTTATCAGAGAATCCAGAGGATTTATATATAGAATACCTATTTCTACTTTTATTTAAATGATGAGTCACAGAATTGTTCATTCTGTACGGGGAATAAAGTATTTCTTGCAGGGAGATGTTAGACTGACCTTTACGTGGGTTATAAAGAGGAAGGAATAAAAAAGAGGAATTATAGAATGTTTATTTATAACGCCATAGGCACTGCTCTAGGCTTTTTTTTTAAATAGAAGTACCTGCTAAATACGCAGTGTGTAATCATGCCAGTGAGTAGAGGCTTTAGCAGAACTGCAGGTAAAGCCAGCTGCAACATTTGGAAAACAGATACACTATGGGGTTCATTTCAAAAGCACTGCCCTGAAGCCATACTGCTCCGTAGAAGAAAAAAAGGGCCGCACAGATAAGTATTTTAGGCCCCATTTACATGGACACTGAGACCTGTAGTCTGCAAATGGGCGATGTGTTTTTGCAGCTTGAGCTGCCAGGTGCTGCATGCAGACAGCCCATGTTAGCCACCGCTCACACCGCTGTAATTTAAAATCGTGTGATTTGTGTGCAATTTCAGCATGATTTCAGGTGCGATTTCTGAAGACCTTATTGCTACATGTGAAGATTTTCAACGATTTCTTGCAATTTGCAGTGCAATTTCCATTATATTCTATTTATGTGAAATCGCAACAAAACTGCAGAAAAGGTAATGCAAGAACTACTTTAGAAATCGCGTTGCAGCAAATCACACGTTAGGACACTGACAATCACATTTATTAGATGCAATTTCAGGTGCGATTTTAATCCGCAAATCGCACCTGAAATTGCACCAGTATGACCGGACACTAAGGCTGGCCATACATGATACAACTTTCTTTGAGATTTTTGGTTTAGATTTACCAAAAACCATATAATAGGAGGACAAACCTAAACAACACTTTCAGTTGTATCCAATTAGGCACTACACAGTTGAAGGTAAATCTAAAGGAAATTGGGCAGAAAATTGGAAGATAATTGTATAATGTATGGCCAGCCTAAGTGTATGGGGATGCAGCAACTGCATGAACACAACCTTAACCCCTTGACAGCGGCGTAACACAAATATGCGACCTCACAGAACTGGGCTTTTTTCCATGGGGCCGCATATTTGCGTACCTGTCTTTCTGCTGGGAGCGCGCCGCACGGTGTGCTCCCAGCACAAAGACTGCGGTGTCACTGAGAACACCGGGTCCTGTTCTAACGATCAAGTCACATGATCGCTGTGATAGCCTCTGATTGGCTATCACAGTGATAAGTCACTGTACAGCCCGGCCCTCTTGTTTTTTCTTCTCTATGAATGGAGGAGAGAAATACATTGTATCTCTCTAACTCCTGGCATAGAGGATAAATAAAATTTGTAAAAAAAAAAATAAAAAAAAAAAATAAATATTAAAATAAAATAATAAATACATAAAGAAAAATACCTAGATCAAGGTTTAATCAAGTTGAGTGCCAGGGTAAGTGTTTGGGTCAAGGTCAAAGGTCAGGGTTTTTTTTTTTTAAAAAATTGGTATCAGTGTCAGTGTGTTTTAGGTAAAAAAAAAAGACAAAAACAAAATGTGCACTATTGTTTCTGGCCTGTACTACAAGTACAAACAACAAATAACACACATATATGGTATCGCTGTGATTGTCAAGAGCTAAAGAATTTATTTTGGGTTGTTCTATGGTGGTAGGTTATGGTAGTAACAAGAAACACACTATTTTGGGCCAGTTTTCCTTTGATAATAAAAAAAAAAATCAGGAGATATCCATTACCATTTACCGCCCAATTTGTCCTGAAAAAAACAAGGTATAATTTACCTGGATGTACAAAGTAGTTGTGATGATATGTACGGTTTTACTAACACATGTCAACGTTGAAAAATTGTGCTTAGGCATTTAGATTTGTTTTACCTTTAGGCGTGAAGGGGTTACGTCCCAATTTGGCAAACGTGCGGGTGCAGGTGAGCATCTCCAAATGCAGAGTGTGCATTCTTGGATGCTCAACTGCACCAACACACTTGTCAATTTGGGAAAAGCTGCTGTGTCCATGCATCCGCCACATCCCCATACACTTACATGGGTAGCATAGTGGCTAAGTGGTTATCACTTCCAGCACTTCCTGGTAGTACTAGGGTTGTTTATTCCAATCCCAACCATGGCACCACCTGCATGGAGTTTGCATGTTCTCCCTGTGCCCGTGTGGGTTTCCTCCCACACTCCCAAGACATGCTGGTAGATTAATTGGCTCCTTTCTAAATTGGCCCTAGTATGTGTATGTATGAATGTGAATTAAGGATCTTAGATTGTACACTCCCTGGGGGTTATGGAGTAATGTGAATGTATAATATGTATATGTAAAGCGCTGCGTAATTTGATGGCTCTATATAAGTATCTGAGTACCTAATAATAATGGATTGGCGGCCCAATCCGCATAAACACATGGCCCATTCATAAAGTACAGGCCTCGGCGTCTCTTTTTATACCAGTAATGGCGGCAATCAACTTATAGCGGGACTGCGGCGGGCATTCTGACACTGGGTTGGAACTGACTAACTGTCACTGACATCCCAATGTCACTAACACAGTGATCAGTGCTAATAAAAAGCACTGACACTGTACAGGAGGGCAGGAGGGGGTTAACATCTGGGGCGATCAAAGGGTTAACTGTGTGATGTGTGTGTTTTACAAGAGAAACATGCTGCTGTGTACTTCTCTGCTGTGCAGGGAAATACACAACAGCATATTATTGCTTTCAGGAGAGAGACCTGTGTTGTTTACACACAGATCTCTCCCCTGTCAGTTTTATTTGGCGATCGCCGGGTGCCGGTGCCTGGTGATTGATGTCCGTAGCTGCCAATGGCGGCATGGGTAGGGCCGTGCACGCACACGCCCCCTACCCAGAAATGCAAATCACGTATACATACGTGATTTTGCGCAGCCCTGCCTCCCTGTAGCAGTAGTTCTGCTATAGGGCGGTGGGGCAAACGCTTAAGTGGTGCATAACATATTTAACATATTGATATCCACTCAACTTTATAGATGAGCTCCTGGCTGAAAATATATGGACACATGGCCATCACACCTATATGAGCTTGTTGGACATCCAATTCCAAACCTATGGGCATTAACATGGGAGTTTTACTTCCCTCCGCACTTATGGAAAAACTTTTAACAAGACTTTGGAACGTGTCTGTTAGAATCTATGCCGATTCAGCTGAAAAGAACATTTGTGAGGTCAGGTAATCATGCTGGATGAGAAGACCTGGCTCACAATCGGTATTCCAATTCATCCCACAGGTGTTCAGTAGTTGTTGAGGTCAGGGGTGTGTGCACTTGAGTTCCCCTACACCAAACTGGCAGGAACAGAAAAGGGGCTTCCTCAGATTGTTGCCACAAAGTTAGAAGAACACAATTTTCTTTGTATCTTTGTGTCTTTGTATTAGAGTAGATTAATGTAATGCAATCTAATCTAATCAATAGTTTAGACTGACCGTAGATCAAAAGATGTTATGTTTGAGTTAATGAAAATTTCTGCAATCTTTCTCGGCAAATAATTATTAGCTGTTATCAGTAAGTGATGGGCGATAATGGCGTTGTGACATCCCTTTTAAAATTCTATATCACTTCCATGTATTGCCAGAATGACACATTTTCATGTAAAATCCAGAAAGAAATGAGCAATACTGTGGCTACTTAGGGTTCATGTACACTGCAGCTGATAAACTCACATTTTAGGAGCTTTTCTGCGTTTCTTTTTCAGCAGCCCCTGAACTCTCCCTAATGTTTTCCTATCTGTCCATGTACACATCGTCATTTACAGGCAGTTGGGGTTACAGTCGTTTTTTGGAACGCACCAAACTTGCATTCAGGAGTAGATTTTATCAGTGCCAAAAGCTTGTAAACGCAGCTAACCGCGTTTATAAGCGTTTGGATTTAGAAGCGTTTTTTAACTGTTCCATATCCAGATGCTGTCCAGAGCCTTTTTTCATCATCAGAAATGCATGCAAAGCGTTTTCCATGTATTCAAATGGACCCGATACACCAGCGCAGTCAGTTCCAGGTTTTGCGTGAAGGAAAAAATTGTAGAACGTTCTGCATTATGCTCATGATGGGATCCATAGTGAATACAACCAGAAAAGTCAGGTCATCTCAACACATACTGCTCTCTCTGCTTCTGCTCTCTTTATTGCTCTCAAAATGTCTGAAATAGTTATTTTTTTACTGTTTTTCAGTGCATTCTGGGCATTTTGGAAGGTCTCCTGAGGTTAGCTTTAAAAAACGCTTCTAAACGCAAACGTTCATAAACGTGGTATACAAACGTGGCTGAACAGACGTTTTTTAACCTACGTTTTCCAGCAGTTAGTTTCCATCATTCAGAAGTGTTTTCCAAACGTCCCGTGTACATGTAGCCTTACTTATTTCAGCAATTGTATTCACTTCAGCATAACGACATCCCGCCAGACTGGCTCCTAACTGACACATTATGCGCAGACATAGGGATTGGTCATAGAGGCCTCTTCTTAATGTACTAACCAGGGCCACATGTTATCTTTAGTCCTCTCTGAGCAGTGTGTAAGTCCACAGATAGTTTTTGCATTTATTTGTTGAAAGTTGAACTCTCCCTTAGCCCTGGTTCACACCGTTGCGACTTCGGGTGTGACATGTGATTTACAAGTCACACCTCAAGTCGCATCTAATGTATGTCTATGGTACTGTCTTAATCAGTGCAATTTGTAGAGCGATTTCAAAAATAGTTCCTGCACTACTTTTTCCGATTTCATTGCGACTTGCATTGACTTCAGTTAAATGAAGTCACAAGCCACAGTGTAATTGAAGGTACAAATCGCACTGCTCTGTGGCTTTGAGATCATGATATCAAAGTTGCATTCAGTGTGAACCAGGGCTTACATGATACTAAGCATTCACTGTTTTATTTACAATATCCCTTTTCTTTCTGTATGTCAATGATGGCACTGTAATTATATTCATAAACAAAAAACATCTAAGTACCTTTTCCTAATTGATACACAGCTGTCACATAACCCAGATCTTTCCCAGCTTGTCTGCAGGGAAGCAACATAAGCAGGAGGAGCTTCTAGTCCTCTTCTGCTGGTCGCATGTTCAAAATATAAATACAGCCTTTGGGATACGGTGTAAACATAAATAAGTAATATCAATAAACTGTTTTAAATCACCATAAAAATATAAATTTGAAATCAAATCTATTTTTTGGCAATAACATGGTGTGGGCAGATTTCTGCCAGTCTCCTTCTGCGTCATGCCCCTCCAACCTGTGTCTTCGAATAAGAGGGAGGTGAAGCCTCCATCCATCAAGATGTAATATCCCCCTCCCATTGTGTTTAGCTGGTTAGTGGGCTTGGAGGAGGGGGGGGGGAGTTTGTGGGATGTCATTTACCGCTGTGTGTGACTCTATTGTAACATGGGTTACTCAGATGTGATAGGGAGGAAGTGCTCAGCATAGAAACTCACTGAAAACTGAGCATGTGCAGAGTTGCTACCACAGCTGCAAAATCCCTGGTTGAATTGGGGACATGAACAGAAGGTGGAGATAAAGAGCAGCATGATCAACCAGGTTTGTTTTTGCAGAATACAGAAAACGAACCTCATAGTTACTGAGTGATTATGAACAGCATATAGTACAGCATTTATTGATAGTTTTTTATTGTGTGGTTCTAGTGACACTTTATGTTTATAAACCCAACATTTCTTATTCCTGGTATATGCCTGCTGTACCATGTACTTGTATGAAAAAGTATCCTGTTCTCTTTGTATTGCTTCCTTTTTGTGAAATCCCTGGTGCCAGTCCCTCTGCTTTTCTATTAAAACCTGACAACATTTACAGGAGAGCACAGCATGGTCAAGTTTTCTGGCTGTTCTAGGAGCTGATCCAATGATGATGATCACCCCCCCCCACACACACACACACACCTCCCCCGCAGAGTCACTAGAAAGATCAGTGTACTGCTGTTTCTCCTCCCTCAGCTCCTTATGCAGCTGAGAACAGAGGGTGTATGATCACTTATAAAAAAAGGGGAAAAGGTATTTATATTTTTTTTATATACACAATGTTTTTCTCTTCAATTCCATTTTAAATTAAATGGATTGTTATACAAGGTGAGTGTTCACATATACTTTAGTATACTATCTGCTATTGTATATGCAAGTTAACGTTACGGTATTTTCAAGCCATAAATAAATAGTGGCTTTTGTATACAGCATTATGCAGCATTCCATTGAAGTGCACTACAGAGACGACCTCAGAATGAACGTGCTACATATAATCAGATTCTCGTGAAGATAATTTATTTCCTTTCTATTTCTTTTCTCCATGAACTGCTCTTTATGCTCTCCTCGTGATTCCCTCATAATGAATTATCGTTAGCAGAAAGGCAAGTTAGATGTGCATCCAGTGATTGACAGCTGTGAAATACAGACACTGATCAGCAAAACACATGTCTCTGCCCATCCTTGTCTATCTCCTGAAAGTGTTTTTATATGAAATGTATTTAATTTACTCAACCTTTTTTAGGCAGGCATCCTTCCTGTATGGAGGAGGTTAATTGTATCTCACGTTTAGCAGCAGTAAGAGGAGTCACGCACACTCTCAGCCCTCTTTCATTTATAATACCTCCAGCTTTTCCCTTTTTTCCCTTTTATTTCCTCCCATAATCGTTATGTAAATGGCGTGATTCTCATTTTCTTTTAGCTTAGCCCATTATGGTGGATGCAAAACGCATCTCCTCCTCTACCGGAATGCAATTTTCCCGTAATAACGGCTTAACGCCATAATTGTATTATACCTCAATTAAAATAGTTTGAACAAAACGGTCTCCAGTGGGCCTCCAAACAGCTGCGGAGCGCCTCCACCTCGCCTCAATTAACGCTGATAAAGAATGACTTTCACCGACAAAGAAGACTTCTTTCCAGAGGTGGCTGCACTTTCCTCGCAGAGAAAGTACAAAGATACTGTGTGTGATGAAGATACAGAAGAATGGCAGAGCCGACCACCCTCACCAATCATGTGTCTGTGCCCACCCCCTCCAGTATATCATGCTGACTGACAGTGTAGATATTACAGGATTAAAGACTCCCAATACTTTGCCTTTGCCTTGTGAGAGGTAATACAACAATGAATAGTAAAAACTCAGTGCAAAAGTTTTTTGTTTTTGAAAAGCATTGATTTTGCCTCTAGTTGTCTCCAGTTGTTCGTTAGGACTTTAGAGTTGTTTTAAGGCAAAGGGTTGGTTAAGTAGTTAGGTTGGGGTTAGGGGGTTACAGTTAGATATTAGGTTTAGTTTAAGAATTGGGATTTACATCTTAGGTTTAGGAGTTACGTTAGGGTTACTGGTTAGGTTATTGAGTTAGGATGAGGTTAAGGGTTAGGTTTAGGAGTTAGGTGGTAGTTAACCCCTTCACACCTAAGGGTAAAACAAATCTAAATGCCTAAGCACAATTTTGCAATGTTGACATGTGTTAGTAAAACTGTACATATCATCACAACTACTTTGTACATCCAGGTGAATTATACCTTGTTTTTTTTCAGGACATATTGGGCTTTCATTTGGTGGTAAATGGTAAAGGATATCTCCTGATTTTTTTATATTATCAAAGGAAAACTGTCCCAATATAGTAATAAAAAAATCATTTTTTTTTAAATTTAGCTCTGTGGTTCTTGTTACTACCATAACCTACCACCAAAGAACAACCCAAAATCAATTTTCCAAATCTTGACGATCGCAGCGATACCTTATATGTGTATGTTATTCCTTGTTTGTACCCATAGTACAGGCCAGAAACAATAGTGCACATTTAGTTTTTGTCTATTACCTAAAACACACTGACACTGACACTAACTGACACTGATACCAAATTTTTCTTATAAATCCTGAGCTTTGACCCTGACCTTGACCCAAACACTAATCCTGGCATTGAACTAGATCAAATTGTGATCTAGGTATTTTTTCTTTATTTCTTCTTTTATTTTTTAATATTTATTTATTATTATTTTATTTACAAAATTGTTTTACCTCTATGCCAGGAGTTAGAGAGATACAATGTATCTCTCTCCTCCATTCATAGAGAGAGAAAAAAACAAGGGGGCCGGGCTGTACAGTGACTGATCACTGTGATAGCCAATCACAGCGATCATGTGAATCGGGAGTCCCGGTGCTCTCAGTGACACCGTGGTCTTTGTGCTGGGAGCGCGCTATGCAGTGTGCTCCCAGCACAAAGACAAGTACGCAAATATGTGGCCCCACGGAAAAAAGCCCAGTTCTGTGTGGCCGCATATTTGTGTTACGTCGGCGTCAAAGGGTTAAGAATTAGGTTTAGGAGTTAGATTGGGGTTAAGGGTTAGAGTTAGACGTTAGGTTTAGGTGAAGAATTGGGTTTTGGAGATAGGTTGGGATTACATTTTAGTTAAGTTGGGATTAATGTTTAGGTTAAGGAGTTAGGCTGAGGTTAAGGGTTAGGTTTAGGAGTTAGGTTGGAGTAAGGGTTAGGTTTAGGAGTTAGGTTGGAGTAAGGGTTAGGTTTAGGCGCTCTGTTGGGATTAAGGATTAGATTTAGGAGTTAGGGTGAGAATAAGGGTTTGGTTTAAGAGTTCGAATTTAAGGTTTAGGTTTAGAAGTTAGTGTAAGGTTAAGGGTTGGTGTCAGGTTAGGTTGAGACTAAAGCTTAGGTTTAAGATTTATGATAAGGTAAACTAGGTTTAAGTGATTGGATGATGATATAAATTGTACAACATTTCTGTCATGGTTAAATATGCATCAACTAGCTGGTAGTGGGTGGTACAGAGTTTTAAGATGCTAGCAACCAAAGGGAAAAAATGAGAAGACTACTAGGTGTAAAATGAATGCCAGAATAAACTCTAGAGCCTCTCTCAGCAGTACATTGATGTATCATTTTCTTGGCCTGCTGGATTAGACTTTTAAAGGTTCACTGGAATGGGTGGCAATGTTCCTCATCCCACCACCGTTACATCAATATGGATGCCATGAGATCCCCCTTCATGTTTGCTCAACATACACCCTTTTGTTCATGCCTGACCTATAGCGGCCAATTTTCCCCATCAGTTTCTAAGGCGACAAAGAGCTTGTGCCCCAAGCAGAAACAAACACTTGATCAATGAAGTAATTGTAGTCCGTTGTGAGGCCGAAACTGTTAATATTTGCATGCTATGAAGGAGAAGTGGGTCTTCCAAACACAATTATGCTGCCCAAATTAGATCTGAGGTTCCCGGAAAACAGACATCTTTCGTCACACCGAGATTGTGAACCTTCAGGCAATCCCTGGCAAAAAAACAGCTTTATTTTATTTTTGTCTGTTTCCATGGCTGATTAGCTGCAGCTGTGCCTCTGGAGGGAGTTCAGGCCATCATTTAGTGAAATGGAATTATCTGAAACTCAAATGTCATTCCGTTCATGATTTGCAGTCACAGTAGGAAAAAAAGTCAAACCCCCCCCCCCCCCCGTCAGCCCCGTCACTGATCAGGAACAGTCATTAAGTGGACATCCTTTTTGCATATGTGCAGTGTTTTGGGTGCCCTAAGACAGTCGTACATATAGGGTTAAAGGGTACGGAAGTCCAGCATTTATATTTCAGTGTGATTGGCTTCATGTCTCACCTTATACAGTTTTATCAAGCAAATATTATTGGGAAATCTGCTACGTTTATTGTCTGGACATCCTCCCAGTTACAGCACTTCCTGTAATTTGCTGCCTTGCAATTAAGCAGCAGTGTTGTCGGCCTGCTGTGCCCACTCCTACAGCTGGCAGACCTGATATTCAGCCCAATGGCCAAATTAACACGAGTGCGCCACAGGTTGACAACCATGCAAGGCCCCTGAAACATTGGCTTTGTTCTTGTGACATGATGCCTTTACAATAAAGAGGTGTAAACAATGTTTCGGAGTCCTGTTGAATTTCTACATTTCTAGATGTAAGAACCCGATTGACGTTCTAAAATTTGATTTTTCTTGATATGTATCCCTCCATTAGAGGAACATCTGCTTATTCCTTCTCTTGGTCACAAAGGCAGGAAGTTAGGAAATCGCCCAAACAGGGACCGTGGGCAATCAAACCAATTTTCAATAGAGTGTTTTAATCTATATCCGCTTTGGGAGATTTCTCCTCCCTTTCTGTCCTGGTGGCTGGTGTCCAAAAGGGACACATGGGACACAAGACAAGGGAGCCAAAACACCAATAATAGTAATACATGTTAAATAAACACACACAGAAGAATAGTCTACTGGCTTAAATGGCCACAGTGTTTTTTTAATGGTAACCCATGACATAAATAACTACACCATCTATTGACATTAAACTAACAGTAACCAAATATATAAAATTAACTTTGTTCGTGCAGCATTATGTTGGTTGATTACCACTGCTGACTAGCATTGCAACAAAAGATGACCATAGTGGGAAGTCCCACTGGGGCTGCATCATACAGACAGGACCTAAGCATGTGATAGCCATGCGAGGATCCTTAGCCCACCAAAACAGGCCAATCCAATCCTTGTATGCAGGGCTACCTCCATCCAAGGAGCGTGCAATACTCAGTGCTTTTATTAGTAAACAGTTCGTGTTCGCCCCATGGGCAGCCTCATTATACACCCCTGCCTCTTACAGAAAATAATAGCCACACTTTTTGATAGTAAAGTGGGTGTGGTCAAAAAAGTGGGTATGGCCAAAAACGGGGTTACTTCACAGCGTATGGCTGGTAATGGGACACCTTTCCCTATTTTCAATGATATATTTTAGACAAAATAGGACCTGCGGGTACACTGAAGAAACAGTAAAATAAGCCTTGTTGCTGGCAGTAATAATAACCCCCAACATTGTTGTCAGTGGGAGCAATATTAAAATCCAAAATAAGTGGTCAGGGAAAGTATTATTAAAGCCCTCCCTTTCCTTAGTGACCAGTGGCAGTGTTTTTAACCCCCTTCTTTTGTTGGTGGTCAGTGGCAATGATAATTACCCCCCCCTCCCTTTTTTCTTTGGTTGTCATGAGTAGTGATAATTAATCCCCACACCCCTTTCATTGGTGGCCAGTGGTTTTTCCTTCCTGATCACACAATCCTGCACTGCATCTCTCTCCTCAGCATGGTGGTTTTGGACTAAAGTTCTACTGTTGTGTGGAAATCACTTCAGACAAAACCACAGTTCTGGCAACATGCTGCCACTCGGCACTAGCTGATCATGCATAGTTGCTTACATTTGAGATTAGTAAGGAGGGACACCTTGAAGGGTACAAGAGTCATCACTTTTCCACAGCCACTGATAGGAACTAACAAAAGAGCACAAATTGCCAAAGAAATATAATATAATCAATTGATT
This sequence comes from Staurois parvus, assembly GCF_062004578.1. Taxonomy (NCBI): domain Eukaryota; kingdom Metazoa; phylum Chordata; class Amphibia; order Anura; family Ranidae; genus Staurois; species Staurois parvus. The sequence goes on along the minus strand of NW_028318045.1, from coordinate 1,313,648 downwards.
AGTTTTGTAAATTATTTATTGATATTACTGATACATTGATTATATCTATGTCTTATGTTTACAGCCCTGAAGAAGGGGGATTTCTACAAACCCTGAAACGCCTTGGATTTTCCTTTGCAATTTTAAAGTCCTAGAAGACCTAGGACAAATTGAGCTGCCTGCCAATTCCAATAAATTCATAGTCTTATAAATATACACCAATCAATCCTGAGCTCCTCATCAATTGAAGAATTATTGAGCATTAAAAACCCGACAAGGGTTTCTAACACTTATACATTCTATCCAAAAGTAATAAAAAATAGTTTTGCTATGCATAAACTTTAATGTGTTGTAGAAGGCAATGGATAGATCATCCAGCATAGGAAGAATGGTGGACGGTACACTTATGTCACTCCAATCCATCACAGGCTGCTGTAAGGCCATATTTCTTTTCTTTGGTGGGCTGCATCCTCAGCTGTTAGGCAGTAGGAAATGTGGGGATGGCAGGATCACCATTGCCTGTTACTGACTTTCTTGGTTGGCTTATGGAACACCTTCAATGCAGACTGTCCCTTAATGGATCAAGAAAATGCCAAGGGCTTATCGGGCAAGAGTAAGACTAGAGACAAATAGGGTAGTGGATTTTAGCCATGTAATTATCTGGAAATCTATTACTTGTGCTGCAGTGGGTGGCTGCCTGCGTCCTGGAAAAAACTTTCCTTGTTTGTAATTAATTTAATTAATTACGTGAATATTTGTGTCTTGCAAAATCCTTGTGTTTTTTTTGATTGTTACCCATAATTCAAGTTGCATGCCCCTTTGAAACCTGCAAGTGACAGTACTTGTATCCAGCTCTACCAGGAAATACATTTAGGGGTTGATTTACTAAAGGCAAATGGGCTGTGCACTTTGCAAAGTGCAGTTGCACTCTGCAAGAGCAGTTCCTCCAGAGTTTAGTAAATGAGCAAAAGCTTTGCTGATTTTAATCAGCCAATCATGTACAAGCAAAAATGCTGTTGTTTTTATTTTCCTTGCACGTGATTGGGTATTCTTTGCAAAGTGAAGCTTTACCACATTTATCAAGCAATGGAGCAGCTCGCAGATTGCAAAGTGCACAGTCTATTTGCCTTTAGAAAATCAACCCCACATTTGGTGTACAATTTTTTGTTGTTCTAGGCAGCCTTTTTGTGCCGTCATTCTCACCTTCCATTGATACTGAAGTTTGCTGAAAGCCTGCTAACGGCTTGCTTTAGCTATAGCCAGCATGTCTATTTTGAGCTGCGTTCAGCTCTGTTGGCGAGAACTGAAGGGCTTTAAAAAAGGCACTGGAAGCTTGTTGAAAGCTTTGTAAGTGCTTTGTAAATGCTTGCTATACACGCTGCTCTTCAGACTGGCATTTAGCTCACTCAGTATTAGCTGTGCTTAGCCTAGCTACCTCATGGGTTGACTGTGCAGAGGGGAACATGCTAAAGTAGGACCCAGAAGATCACGGCTATAGTTATCAGCATCCCCAACATAAGATATTGATGAATACGTTCCTAATTACATGCCAAGCTGGATCAATCTAAGTTGGCAAAAAAAGATTTTCTGGTGTTCCATTGTAAGGTAAATCTGTGGGTTGGCTATGAACACTCAAGTAGTTCCATGTTCTTTATAAGTAATTAGTGAGCTTTAATATTTCCTCACTGACTTCTGTAGCTCCAACCAACATAGAGAAATTCATTTTTAGGTTCCATTCATGCCACAACGTGTGCGTTGAATGCAGATAAATGGATGTGTATTGGCATGCTGCAATGTGGTTTGTTTTAACATGCTCCTCATTTACTAGAACATGCAAAGGGTCTACAACATGGCAGAGGGGCAAAACTTGTGCTGGCCTGCTGTTTTTCCCACGTTTTGATGTGCATTACGTTGTGCTGACATGCATTACCATGCATTGTGTAACACTAGCTGAAAAAAAGTAAAGTATGTTGTATTTTTGTTCTACTGCAATCATTGATAAGAATATGTAGATACTTGAATTTCTACTTTTGGCTACACCTGTCCATACTAGCACTAAAGAGATACCTTTAGATCTGAATCCCAATGCTTTCCCTTCCAGGCAGCATTGAAAGCTGTTGTGGCCTGTCCCTCATCTCATGCTGTCCTACTGGCCAATAAAGATGTTCAATAGGTAGGTGCAGGAGAGTGTGGACTGTTTCTCAGTATAGGTTTTAGAAAAATAAAATGAAAGCCTTAGATAGTTTTTTCTGCAACTTTTACCTTCGCTGCAGAGGATTTTCTGGTATTGTTCATTCAATATAACACCATTTCTTTTGTTTCTTTGCAGACAATCCACGTTGCAATTGTGTGCGCTGGCTACAATGCCAGTCGAGATGTTGTCACCCTGGTGAAGTCTGTCTTATTTCACAGGTAAGGCTTATGCTTGGTCTGTTTGTTGGATGGGAAAGGTGCAAGAAGGATCAATAGCGCCTTATGAAGTAAGGTTGTCCTATACCAGTGGTCTCCAAACTGCAGCCCGGGGGCCGAATGCAGCCCTTTGCTTGCCTTTATGTGGCCCCTGGGGCATTGTTACTCTTACTGATAAGACACATTATTTCTTATTATGAACGAGGCCTTAGACTTCATGTTGGTGAACAATTTTGAACAATTTTATTATAAGCTGCTGATCTCAGGGGGGGGGGGGGCTCCTTATGCAAAGGGGGACTACTGAGGAAGAGGGACTCCTGATGTAAAGAGCCACTTCTGATGTGAAGAGGGAACTCTGAGGTGAAGATGTAAGGGGTACTGAAGTAAACTAAGACCACTAATGTAAAGAGAGACTGTGATGTGAAAGAGGGACTCTTTATGTAAAGAGGGCTCCTGGTGTGAAGGGGGTGACTCCTGATGTAAGGGGGGCTCCTGGTGTGAAGAGGGTGACTCCTGATGTAAGGGAGGCTCCTGATGTAAACGGCGACTCTGATTTAATAAGGGGACTCCTGATGCTAACAAGAGCACTCCTAATGTAAAGGGGGACTCCTAATGTAAAGGAAGACTGTGATGTGAAAGAGGGACTCTTTATGTAAAGGGGGCTCCTGATGTAAAGAGGGTGACTCCTGATGTAAGGGGGGCTCCTGATGTAAAGAGGGTGACTCCTGATGTAAGGGGGGGCTCCTGATGTAAACAGAGACTCTGACTTAATAAGGGCACTCGTGATTCTAACTAGAGAGCTCCTAATGTAAAGGTGGACTCCTAATGTAAAGGAAGACTCCTGATGTAGTATGTCTGCAGTCTCTGACATTCTCCTGTAGTACATCTAGCACTAAATAATATGCACAACCCTTTGGTGTATCAGGGGCTGCAGAGGCCCCCAAAATCTCATCAGGTGACCATACTGGTATGTAGTCTCAAAACAATCTATATTGTATGTCCACGATATAACTGGAGTATATGAGAGTCAAATCAAGCACTTTCTGCCCTAAAGTGGACCTGTCACCACAAAGGCCTCCTTCAGATGGGCTCATTCACACCATGTACTTTCATACCACCTGGACACATCTCCCTGGCCCCTGTGACATACTCCTCTACTGTACATACCCACTGTCATACTCTCCGCACTCTTTTCATGCACATACCCCCAGGAGTCAATGGCTTGTTGAATTCATAGCAAAAAAAAAGTCCCTGGAACTTTTTTTTTAAATGTTAGGAACTATGTATTTGCTTGGGGATTCTGATTTTTATAACACCTGTCTTTTGTTCCCTGACACTGCTCCCTCTCCCCTACCGGGCTCAGCGTGGAAGTTCTAGTTTGCCAGTGTGAGGAAGCAGGGAATGCATAACCCCACAGCAGGTATAGGGCATAGGTTTAGGAAAATAGATGATGAATCTGTGGCCTTTGTTTGGTAATGTGAAATGCAGGTATAATGGAGAGCTGTCTAGTAAGTGATGATCACTATACAGAGCATGCTTGTGTTGCAGTGCATATCCTGGTGTGATATGATCCAATCACATGCTGGAATCCTTCACGACTGGCCTTGGGTAAATTGCCATCAGTTCAATGTACACTGTACAGTGCAATGTATTCTTAATTTTTATCTCTTGAATTATTTTTTCCAGTATGGGCATGAGTGAGGCCTCATGTCTAAGTTTTGCCTAGGGCCTACAGTCTCCTCTAGCTGGTGCTACAACTAGGCGAATTAGACAGCTGCCTAGGGCGCACTGCCTCCTAGAGTGCAGCCAGGGGGGACAGCCCATACACATGAAGTGGCAAAGCCTCCATGAAGTATTCCATCCGGCTTGCCTCCCCTGGGTCTTGATCAGTGACTGTCACGGAGATCACTCGGTTCTCCGCAGGCTTGTTCTCGGGATTGGAAGCCTGCTAGTTGTGAAGCTGAAACTGGGGGATGCTGTTCTGCTGTTCACGCTCCTTCTCAGCCTCCTGGGGCCCCTCTGCTCCATCCTGACCCACACCACGAGGCTCCTTCCCCTTCATCACTGGCCTGGAACAGCAGGTACATCGGGGTATCTGGGCTGGTTCAGCGGGGTGGTCCCTACACCTGACAGTCCCCTAATCTCAGAACCGATCCTAGTGGATCCCAGCTACAGATCCCGAGCCCCAGCACACAGCCTAACCGATCACCATACATCTTATCCACATCAGGCTCGACCAGCCAGACGCGGGCTCTTCCTCTGGTACTTGAAATAGCAGTCCACTCTGTGTCCATCATCCTCTGTCCTCATCCACACCAACACCATCCGGGACCAGAGCTGGACGAACACCGACTGCAATTCACATCCAGTCCCCACTATAATTTCTCCTCCCAGGTCAGCCTGCCCCCAGTACAATCCCAAGCCGCCCAAAATCAGTCTGTCCCTCAGTACATTATCCCACCAGCTCAGTTTATCCCCCAGTACAACCTTCCCAGGTTAGTCTTTCCCCCAGTACTACCCCCCCAGGGCAGTCTGTTCCCAATACAGTTCCCCCAGGTCAGTCTGTCCCCCAGTGCAATCCCTCCCAGGTCAGTTTGTCCCCCTGCACAATCCCCTCAGTCTGTCCCACAGTACAATCCCTCCAGGTCAGTCTATCTCCCTGTACAATCCTCCAAGGTCAGTCGGTCCCCCAGTACAACCCTCCCAGGTCAGTCTGTCCCCCGTACAACCCCCAGGTTAGTCTGTCAGCAATACAATCCCCCCCCCCAGGTCAGTCTGTCCCCCAGTACATTCCCCTCCCCCAGGTCAGTCTGTCCCCCAGTACAACCGTCCCAGGTCAGTCTATCCCCCGTACAACCCCCCCAGGTTAGTCTGTCCCCAATACAATCCCCCCCAGGTCAGTCTGTCCCCCAGTACAATCCCCTCTCCCCCGGGTCAGTCTGTCTCACAGTACAATCCCTCCAGGTCAGTCTATCTCCCTGTACAATTCCCCAAGGTCAGTCTGTCCCACGTATAACCCCCCAGTTTAGTCTGTCCCCAATATAACTTCCCAAGGTCAGTCTGTCCCCCAGTACAATCCCCCCCAGGTTAGTCAGTCCCCCAGTACAACCTTCCCAGGTCAGTCTGTCCCCCGTACAACCCCCCAGGTAAGTCTGTCCCCAATACAATCCCCCTCAGGTCAGTCTGTCCCCCAGTACAATTCCCTCCAGGTAAGTTTGTCCCCCAGTATAATCCGCTCAGACTGTCCCTCTGTACAATCCCCCTAGGTCGATATTTATCCCAATACAGTCCTCACAGGTCGGTCTGTGCCCAGCAAAATCAATCCCCTCAAGTCAGTCTGTCCCTTAGTACATTAACCCACCTGTTCAGTCTGTCCCCCAATAAAATCCCTCCCAGGTCAGTCTGTTGCCCAATACAATCCCCCCAGGTTAGTCTGTCCCCCAATACAATCCCCCCAGGTCAGTCTGTCCCCAGTACAATTCCCCCAAGGTCAGCCTGTCCCCAGTACAATCCCTCCACCCCAGGTCAGTGTGATTTCAGTAAAATCCCCACCCCCAGGTCAGTCTGACCCGAGTAACCCCCCCCACCACCACCATGTCACCACCACCGCCTGTCCCCAGTGCAATCCCCCCTCACGTAAAGTCAGTCTGTCCCTCAGTAGTATTCCCCACAGGTGGTTTAATTTACTGGGGGACAGAAAAACTAGGTCAGTCTGTCCCCCAGTACATTCCCCCCCCCCCCGGGTACTCAATCACAGACTGCACAACTCCCCTCTCTCTACAGAACCTCAGCATCATGCATAATAGAGTTCCTTCCTCCCGGGCCCCTGAGTGATGCAGAACCTGCCCCCAGATAGTCACCAGCAGCTCCCAAACAACAACAGATTTGTGTGTGATTATCTGCCCCCAGTAAAATCCCCCCCCCCCTTCCCCCAAGGTCAGCCTGTCCCCAGTACGATCCTCTTCTCTAGTCAATCTGACTCCAGTAAAATACCCCCCACCCCTCACCCCACCCCCAGGTTATCATGTCCCCAGTATGATCCCCTCTCCCAAAGTCAGTCTTTCCCTCAGTACATTAATCCACCAGCTCATCGCCAACCCTCCCAGTGATGCAGAACCCATCCCCAGACAGCTGCCTCTAGCTCCCCAATGGCAACAGATTTGTGTATGGGTATCTCAGTTACTTGGGGAGCCACAGTCCTGTATGAACAATGTGTCTGGGTTTCAGCCTTACTGAAACCCAGACACATGATTCAAAATCCAGACTGTCCAGGTAAATCCGAGACTGGTGCCATCCCTACATATCTATGAGAGTTTTTCTTTTTTAATTAAAAATCAGTGTGACATTTCTTCTCTGAGCTAATGATAAGTACATTATCCCAGTATGGAAGTGGATAGAAAGACCTTCGATTCCATAATACATGCAGCTTTTTTTTCCTGGTGGGTGGAATCCTTGTAAAGCTCTCCCGTCACTGAGTACCTCTGTACTAGCGACAGGTAGTTCTTGGTAGACTGCAACCTTCTCTGCTTTATTTAGAGACAGAACATCCCCCCCCACTAAAGCTCAGAGTGGAGTTTTTGAGTATAAAAAAACACTCAAAAGTGTCTTAAAGCGCATAGACGTGCATTAATGCTAGGAGCATTTATGTGCATTTGCGTATTAATCTATTCTAATGGCCAGGATAACATTCTGGCCAATAGAATGCATTAACGCCAATCGTGTGAATGCGCATGCATGTGGCCTGAAAGTGGAAGTTCAGGCAATGCCTAACTAAGGCTAAACCCACTCTCACCCTCATTCTAAGACCATCCTATCTAACCCTGTAAAGAATAGATCTGTATACTTACCTATTCTAAAGCCACTCCAGTCCCAGGATCAACTGTCAGCGGCACTTTCTGTGTAGAGGAGGGAGGGGCAGTCGACATCAGATGTCCCATAGAAAGCCTATGTGTGACGTCTTCTCCCAGGCATTTCCAGCCATTGTCGGCAATCTCGCCTCTGCACTGAAGCCACTGCTGGAGACCGGACCACAGTGGCTTCAGAATAGGTAAGTATACAGATCTTTTCTTTACAGGGTTAGTAGAATAGCATTAAAATCGGGGTGAGAGTAGGTTTAGCCTTAGTTAGCTTTTAACTGAACTTCCACTTTAATGGATCCCAAGCATGGCACCACCTGCCTGGAGTTTACATGTTCTCCCTGTGCCTGCATGAGTTTCCTCCAGGTACTCCAGTTTCCTCCTACATCAAAGACATGCTGGTAGGTTAATTGGATCCTGTCTAAATTGGCCCTAATATGTGTATGTATGAATGTAAGTTAGGGACCTTAGATTGTACACCCCTTGAGGGTTAGGGACTGATGTGAATGTACAATATATATGTAAAGCGATGTGTAAATTGAAAGCGCTATATAAGTTCCTGAAATAATATAATAATAATGGTACTGTATTTCCTTTAGTGTGGTTACATGCACAGGTCTTGTCAGCAGCTGGTTTGGCAAAATGGGTTGATGGGTGGATTTCATTCCTAAGCATTGGTCATTCTTAGGCAAACTGTATTTGCATGTAGACTTGCCTTGGTAATGCCCACATGTGATGCTGAGCCTCCTTTTTTGGAAGAACTGAAATCCAATGAATGAAACAGGTGTGCCAGGGGCAGTCAGGCAGGAGAGGAAACAGGTAGATGACGCTAGACCTCCTCCAGCCAGTCAAACAGGCTCTGACTTTATGCAGCTTCTAATTCACATTGTGAGAAGCTCACAGTATGCGGTGAAATCAGGGTATTCAATTTCATTACAGGAGAGGAGCCTGTACAATTGTGCAAGACCAACAGGAAGGCTGAAGTTCAGGTTTAACCCCCAATAGTGTGAAATCTGTGAAACTCGCGTATATTTATAATGGCAAGCCTGTATGCCTATAGAATACATTGTGCATGCAAAGATTGCTGGCTGTCAGAGATGATGGCAGAGAGAAAAGAGATGAAGTCAGCAGGGAGGGGGATTCGGTATGGTAATCACAGACTCGCAGGAAGAGGAAAACATTCAAGTTAATAAAAAGAAAGTCATCTACTCAGATGCAATTTCTTTGTTGGCTTTAAATGGTATTCTTTATTGTAATCCTTTTAATGCGTGTGTACCATGCGGGAGGCATGCATTTTTTTTGTCAGCCGCCTCTTCGTATCCGATATGTTCCGGTGATTCCATGAGGAGACGTGCTCGGCTCTGCAGATCCTGCCATTGAATGATGTTTAATTTATATTTACAATGGCAGATAAGCTTAACATTTTTATGTCATTTTTTTTTGTTTATTACCATATCAGTGATCATAAAGCAGACAGGATTGGGGGTGAAAAAAATGTACCATTTTGTATAAAAGTAAACATCTTTGCAAATGTAATACCTTTTTTATTATATTTTGAAAGATGTTTAATTTAGATTGTATTTGGGGAAACGAACAGATGCCTTATCTCTCTATTGTGCCTTGTTTTTAACTGCCCAGAGGCACACTGGATATAGAGGCTTATGATCTCCCCCATTGTGGCACTATTTACTACACAATATTTCATTTGGTTTTAGAGATATTGATACAGCTGGCGGGTTCGTTGCTTCTCGGTCAGAGGCTGGTTTATCTTTTTGGCCACTGTGGTATGGTGACCTTCACCATATGACTTTATTAAAGCTGACCTCCAAGCTTATACAGTTGTGGCCAAAATTATTCAACCCCCACTGAAATTGAGTGTTTTGGCCAGTTTGACATTGCTTTTGATCATTCAGTCATCTTGCTTACATTTACATTAAAGAGGCACTTGTAGGTCAGACAAATATAACATAACAGTTATAATGAAATAACCACAAATGTCTTTTCTGTGCTCACAGCATTATCAGTTTTATTCAACCCCCAAGTGACATTCAATCTTAGTACTTAGTACAGCATCCTTTTACAGTTATAACAGCTTTTAAACGTGAAGCATAGCTTGACACAAGTGTCTTGCAGCGATCTACGGGTATCTTCGCCCATTCTTCATGGGCAAAGGCCTCCAGTTCAGTCACATTCTTAGGCTTGCGCACTGCAACTGCTTTCTTTAAGTCCCACCAGAGGTTCTCAATCGGATTTAAGTCTGGTGACTGCGATGGCCACTCCAAAATGTTCCAGCCTTTCCTCTGCAACCATGCTCTAGTGGACTTGGAGGTATGCTTGGGATCATTGTCCTGTTGAAAGGTCCAACGTCTCCCAAGCCTCAGGTGTGTGACGGACTGCATCACGTTTCCATCCAATATCTCCTGGTACTGAAGAGAATTCATGGTACCTTGCACACGCTGAAGCTTCCCTGTACCTGCAGAAGCAAAACAGCCCCAAAGCATGATTGACCCTCCACCATGCTTCACAGTAGGCAAGGTGTTCTTTTCATCATAGGCCTTGTTCTTCCTCCTCCAAACATAGCGTTGATCCATGGGCCCAAACAGTTCTAATTTTGTTTCATCAGTCCACAGAACACTATCCCACAACTTTTGTGGTTTGTCCACATGGCTTTTGGCATACTGCAGTCGACTCTTCTTATTCTTTGGAGACAGCAAGGGGGTACGCCTGGGAGTTCTGGCACGGAGGCCTTCATTACGCAGTGTGCGTCTTATTGTCTGGGCTGAAACTTCTGTACCCACATCTGACAAATCTTTTCTCAGTTCCTCAGCAGTCACACGGGGACTTCTCTCCACTCTACGCTTCAGGTAGCGCACAGCAGTCGAAGTCAGCATCTTCTTTCTGCCACGACCAGGTAGCGTTTCAACAGTGCCCTTTGCCTTGAATTTGCGAATGATGCTTCCTAAGGTGTCTCTTGGTATGTTTAACATCTTTGCAATCTTCTTATAGCCATTGCCCTTCCTGTGAAGAGAAATCACCTCTTCTCTTGTCTTCCTGGACCATTCTCTTGCCTTCACCATGTTTGTAACCACACCAGTAAATGTCTAGAAGGAGCTGAGTATCACAGTCATTTTAAAGCTGCCTAATTGGTGCTTATTATGCTTGATTGCTGCTCGGTGACATCCACAGGTGTTTTCAATACCTGATGGAAAGCACCTGTATGAACCTCTGTTCTTCAGAGTGGTAGTCTTTAAGGGGTTGAATAATTGTGGCAATGAAGAAACCACATAAGAACCATTTACTACTGTATTACATAAACAATTGATGTCATTTTAGTTGCATTTGGGTAGTTACAACGTCCTTGTAGGATTTGATTCTGAATACAATTCCAAATGTACACTATAGTCCCTAAACCCCTTTACAGCATTGGGGGTTGAATAATTTTGGCCACAACTGTAGCTTTTTACACACATAAAATACATATAAGGGAGCTATTTTACCTGCAAAGAAATACATGTGTTTCAGGCCATCCAGTCCTGAGATATACACAGCTCTGCCACACAGCACAGCTTTGTCTAGCAGAGCAGGAGACCTTATTTTTTTCTGTGCTGCAGTTGAAATGGACCTTTTGCTTTAATGATGTTAGCAATTAAGAATAACTGAATAAATATGTTTATTTTGCAGCAGCTATGAAAGAAGTCATGTCAGCGCCAGATGAGGGGGAGAGTTGAAAGTCAACTTTAACTAACACTTAAAGGTCTTGTCCATCCTCAACCCTGTGACTGAACAGTAAAAGGAGAAGCAGGTGACTGATCATCTGAGCTCATCTTTCTGTCGCTCTGCTTTCTCCTCCTATCAGCACATTCCTTTTTAGCACATAAACATTTCAGTAGAACTGATTGGTTTCTTGTGCTGCTTCTCCTTCCCCTAGTCAGAGTTCAGCTGTACAGGGACTACAAGAGGCTGATACCAGGTCAAATTCAGGTACTTACACAGCTTGCATTTTAAAAATAAATTTAATGACGTATAAATGATTACAGAGTTGCAATAATTGTAGTGTTCTATTATTTTCCTCAAGATCTTCTTTAAAGGATAAATTCATCTTTTGCTAAAAAATTATAAATGCACATATTTTTTCAGGTAAAAAACGTGCGTTTAATAAATTTTGTTGCAGGAGCCTGTAAAGCATTGCACCAGCGATCAGCAGATCACTGGTGCCTTGCAGGTCTCCTGCAGACCTGTCAGTATATCTGCTTGTCCGTATGGGATGTACGGGCAAGCAGATACTATATACTGAACGGAAGATTCAATGAACTACCACGGCGCCCCACAGCGTAGTTCGTTGAAAACTACAAGCCGACAGTAACTAAAGCTTTTAAACTTTTTTAAAAAAATTGTGACAGCCGGTAGAGAAGATCTCCCACTAGCTGTCAAAGTGGGGGAGCAGGGAGGCGTGGATGCCAGGCTATTCATAACATGTTACATGTTACACCCTGAATATGGGTGTAGCATGTAAGATTCTATGAAAGGTGAACTTATCCTTTAAAATGTATCTATGGCCAAAATGTGAAAAAAATATTAATTTCCACATATTTCATTTATTTCTAGCCTACTCCTGTTAATCTAAATGGTCTTGAAGTTTGTAAACTTTGTGAAGATCCCCACACATTTATTTTCTTGAATTCTGTGACACCTATTCATTATGTCCTGTGAATAGGCCACAGGTGTCAAACTGGCAGCCCTCCAGCTGTTGCCAAACTACAAGTCCCGTGAGGCATTGCAAGATTGACAGTTATAAGCATGGCTCTAAAAGGCAGACACATGATGGGAATTGTAGTTTCGCAACAGCTGTAGGGCCGCCAGTTTGACACCCCTGGAGTAGGCACTGCTGTGTCACACATTGCACACAGCCTGCCTTCTGAACTACAGAGGTGCTGAGTGGAGGAGTTTCAGGAGTCAGTACAGGAATCACTGCTTGCAGGCAGCAAGGTACCATGGGATATGTAGTCCCTAGAAATTGAAAGTAAATAGCAGAGGAAAAGCTGCAAAGCATTCAGGGAATCCAGGAAGTTGTGGAAAGAGATGACCAGCAGACAGACAGCATTCACAACATGAAAAGAGATTTTTCAAGTAAGCTTATATTAGATTGTCTAAGCTGTGGCCAGGGACTTTTTTAAATATAAAACATTATGTTTTAAGTTCAATAGACTTCAACGGAGACAGAGCAGAAAACACATGTAGTGCGTTTTTTACACATTTTTGATGCTTTTTTGACATGTTTTGTGTTTTTAATCTGCCCAGCAACAAGTTGGCCCAAAAAGATCAAAATGCATAAAAAATTGCACGTAAAAAACCGCAAAGCGCACCGAAAAATGCACTGCAAAATGGACAAAACGCAAACTGCATTGGTGTGAACCAGGCCTAAAATAACTATTGTTTGTATTGCATTTGATGCTGATGTTATAAAATGAAAATGTATGCTGCAACCATAGATTTACTTTAAACCAATAGAATAGAGCAGGAGTTGGCAACCCGTCGAATTCTGGGAGGTGATGGGTAGATTGCATCCCTTCCTTGCGGACCCAAGGAACCTGCACAGGAGCGGCAGCATTTACCGAAACAGATCCCTGTATTTTCCTCCTGCAGCAGCTGAAAGCCAGCTTCTCCTCCTCTCCCTCTCACCAGCATTCAGCGACTGCAAGAAGAAAATGCACGGGATTGGTACCAGCAAATGCTGCCCCTCCTCTCCAGGTTCCACTTCCTTCTGTTGCCTGGGCCCCTTGTGCCTTCCTCCTTGCAACACTTCTGGCTTTCCTTCCTCTCCTCTCTTCTCCTGACATGCTGCAGGGATGTTTCGGGATGGAAACCTGACATTTACTGGCCCCATCCTTTTCTGAATCGACACGTTGAGTGATTGGTACCGATTAGACCCCTGATATTTCACCAAAGCCCTCCAACAGAGCTGCTGAAAAATTGTAAAAAAAAGAATAAAAACAAAATTGTAAAGAATAACAAGAAAATTAACTAAAAATAAAAAACTATTGACACCATCCACTGCTCTGCTGACATTGTCCTCTGTCCTGCTGGCTGACACTGTTCTACTGGCTGACACCGTCTACTGCCTTGCTGAGACCAACCTCTGCCCTACTGTTATCATCTACTGCTTTACTGACACTGTCTACTGATCTTCTGACACTATTCACTGCTCTGTTGACACTATCCTACTGACACTGTCCACACACTGTCCACTGACCTACTGACATTGTCCACTGCTTCTGACACACATCCACAACCTCCTGCGCTCACGAGCTCAGATCAGAGGAAGGTTAGTCCAATAAAATGGTAATGTTCATTCAATACTGATCAAAGGTTGTGCTGCTCTAACACGAAGCTGGGGAAGCTTGATATAGACTGTAGTAGAGAACAAAAGAAAAGAGCGCACCAACCTTGCACATTACCTCAGTAAACAGTTCATGAATTTATTGATAAATTAAACTCACAAGAGTAGCAGTAAAAAAGGCATACAACATCCATAACCAACACAGGGAGATACCCTTGTAAATGAGACGGCCTCTTTTTTTGCGGGGGGGGGGGGGGGAGAAGAGGGGGTTTGGCTTAACTGTGTCTTCATCTTTATTTTAATTTTAATATAATTATAATGTCATTTTATGTTAATATGAGCATATTTCTGTTTTATTATAATTTTCCTTACTATTTAGTTAGGCTTCGCTAGTTAATTCCATTTTAAAAAAAGGGCACCAACCCTAGTGACCTTTATTCTCTTTCATATTGTTCAGCTAGATCTCCACCTCTCAAAGGTTGCCTACCCTACAATAGATAGATAAGTCAAAGTTTTACTTTTAATTCAAAGGAACACTTCCTCTAAAAGTACAAATAAACCAGCTTAATACACATTTGAAACTCAAATAGTAAACTATTGGCAATTCTGTAGTAAGAAAGGATGACACTAAATTACAATATTATGGATGTACAATTTCTTAAGCCACATGCCCTCTCAATGGACTATGAGGGAACAACATCACACTGCTGGAGTCCTTCCAGTATTTTACTCCTCCTCCTTCCAGCTACCGATGATTGAATCATGTTGGATTGGCAGCATACTGTAGAGTGCAGTTTGATTGACTCATAATACACAATCTCTCTCTTGCCTTATTTCCTTGGGTTTTGTGGGGATATCCTAATATATAAAAATGCCAAACAGTGGATTCATATTTATCTTTTGAGTTCCCCTTTGAGCTTTAAAATGCTTACTAAAACCAGACCTTTCATTAACTTAACTATTTTGCATTCATTATTTCCTAGTATGTCACAATATACAGCAGTCGTATCATGTTTCCAAAAAGCTCTACCTTTCATTATTAAAAAGTTCTCCTTGACTTTGCCTAGGCTGAGATGATGTCATCAGTCTGCTACAGGCAGGAGGGAGCATTTCCTCAGTCTCCTTCCCCCCAGTGACCAGAATACAACACTGTAACTTTGTGGGAGTTGAGAGGCTGCAGCAGGGGCTGATCTGCATCAGACATTTATGAAAACAGCCAAGAACTGCACAGACACCAGGATTTACATGACTTTGTCTTCTCTGGGACAACATCTTTGCCCATGAAGTAGATTGTGATAAGAAATGAACAAAGATTCCTCAATCCTTCTGAAGAGAAAAGCAGACATTGTCCATTGAAGTACCTCGGTTTACAAATTTAATGCATTCTCTGGGACGTTTCGTATTGTGAAAAATTCGTAAACCGAAAAACGGTTTCCCATAGGAATGCACTGAAAACCAATTAATCTGTTCCGGAGGTCAGAAAAAAGTAAAAAAAAGTTCAAAACTCTTTATAAAGTGCACTTTAAAGGCATAAATACTGTACAGGGACACGATTAAAATATAATTCGTAAATGCATTGAAAACCAATTAATCCATTCCGGAGGTAAAATAAAAAAAGTCAAAAAAAGTTTTATCTGTTCAAAAGTCTTTATAAAGTGCACTTTAAAGGCATGAATACTGTACAGAGACATGATTAAAAATTAATTTGTAAATGCATTGAAAAAGAATCAAGGTCAGAAAAAAGTCAAAAGTTTTATCTGTTCCAAAGTGTTTATAAAGTGCCCTTTAAAGGCATAAATACTGTACAGGGACATGATTAAAAAACATTTTTGAAATTCATTGAAAACCAATTAATCTGTTCCGGAGGTAGAAAAAAAAGTAAAAAAAAGTTTTATCTGCTCAAAACTCTTTATAATGTGCACTTTAAAGGCACGGGGACGGCGCTATAAACCTCCCAGGTGCAGTGCATCCTGGGAAAACTTACTTCGTATTGCAAAAAAAATTTGTAAACCGAGGCATTATTTTGAATGGATTTTCATTTGTAAACCGAAAATTACATAAACCGAGGCGTTCATAAACCGAGGTACACCTGTATTGTGATCTGTATAAGAGATAATACATACCATTCTATCTAGGTGATTTTGTCATGCACTAAGCAAACCCACTGGCATACATTTATTTAATTCCATTAACTTGATGTTGTGGAAACACCAACTTGTCAGCAAGTGTGGTGGGTGGTGTATTCTTGACTCCCACTTCCAGTGTTTAGACTCTGTTCACACCAGGAGGTGTGACCAAGCCTGTGCACTTTTGTGCATGTACCTGTGCGTTGCGTTTAGGGCAGCCCATTCATTTCAGTGGGCTTCCCTATGCACAGGTCCATGCACAATTTTACACATCACGGTTCACCAAACCATATGGCTCTGTGGCACCGTGTGTTTTGGTGCGCACAAGCGTATGATGTGTGGAATGTGGATGTGTGGAATTAATGGCACTGCCTGCGTGTTTTTGTGCGTTGTGGAAAAGCACTCCATTTTGCGCCCATTTCCACAACACACTAATGTGAATGAAGCCCTAATCTTCATGGAGGACCAAAGGCTAAGCCATTACTCTGATGACAATTACCCTTGCCATCTGCCACTCTCTTCCCGTCTTCTCTTCCTAGTGTTCCCATTCCTATTACTGTTTCCACCCCCTGCATTATTCACGGCTCTTCCACTCTCCTCCTGCATTCACCAATGTCTGCACGATACTCTTCCACTGGTCAGGAGGCCAGACCAAATCCTGCTTTCTCTGAATGAGAGGATGTTGTGACACCAGCTTAAAGCCAGTAACAAGTCTGCCTAGAACTGCTTACATGGTAAGAAGAGAGGTGTGGTGTGGGTAAGCAGGCAGAAGGCGAGGTAGTGTCACAAAGTATTTAGAACCACAGGCTGTCAAGTGTTGTCACCCTGAGATCACCAGGGAAAGTGCATTATTGTACAATTCACTTGACAGGTAAAACATTTCTTTTAATTGTGTTTGAAGTGTGTTTATAGCTGTTTTGTTAGATTTGTCCTTCAAATAAGTTTAGCTTGTGTTGTGACTAACCTGCGAAATTGAGCATGGTAAAATCAGTTTTTTTCTTTTGTAAAAAATGCTGTTGTATTTTTTTTCCCTATTACTCGTTATAAATTGATTGCACAGCGTACTACTTTGTCACATTTCCATAACAAGGCTGTCTCTGTCACTACACGATCTGTTTGCATGCTGCGTCCATCGACTTACCCCAAGGGTTTGCAGACTTACTGTTGATGTTAATGAGCAGTGATTTGCCCCCTGATTGGTCTCTGGGGCAGCATTGTAAACTCTTTCACCTGACGCCAGCAGTGGAGCTATCACACAGCCGCCTTCTCGAGACCTTGGAATTCGTCTTTGGCAATTTTGTTTTTCCTGCTGGCGTAAAGGGTTCTTTAACACAGATCTGTAATAAATATGTTAAAGCTCAGAAGACATAATCATGACACTGCTGAGGCAACAGCTTTGTCTAAAAGCTGCCGAAGAGAATTGTGCAGAATACAAAGCAAAGGCTTTCTTAAGATGAAAACGCTGCTGACACTTCAATAGGGGCTGCAGGTTCGCCGCAGAGGAACCAAGGAAGAATTTCAGGCAGACCCCAGAGCTCTTCCAGACAGATTTCCGTGGATTAGCAAAAGGCTTTCTCAAATTTAAAGGACCTGCTGCTCCAGAATGGAAGGAAAGACTGGTCACTTTTATTTCCAGGCACATGAGAAAAGTTTATACATACCCTGTTAATTAAAGGAAAACTCCACTTTCAGAAAAAAAGTAGATATAATGTATCAGTGCAAGCAATTTTGTAACCTGAGCTTACTAAAATTTACCTTTGTGTAGTAATCTCAAGTAATCCAAAGTGTTTTGCCAAAAATAGCCAAAACTTGTGCACACCTGACCATCATCATGAGCTTCTTGAACATCCCATTCCAAAACCATAAGTCCCTCACCACGTAACAGCCTCCACTCTTTGGGGAAGCCTTTCCACAAGATTTTGGAGCATGTCTTTGGGAACTTGTGCCCATCTGTGTGGTCAGGCACTGATGTTGGATGAGGAGGATAAGGCTTGCCATTGGAGCACCAATTCATCCCCAAAGGCATTCAGCAGGGGCGCACTCAGGGCTTTTTGCTGGCCAAATTAGTTCTACCACAACTCTATGGGGCTCGCTTTGGACACAAGGGCACAGTCATGAACAGGAAAGTACTGTCCCCGAACTTTGGAAATAAAGAGTGGAGGCTGTTTTACCTGGAGGGAAAGGGGGGCACTCTATATTGATGTGTATATATATATATATATATATATATATATATATATATACACACACACACTATATTGCCACTGCATTGCCAAAAATATTGAGACACCTCTCCAAATCATTGGATTCAGGTATTCCAATCATCTCCATGGCCACTGGTGTATAAAATCAAGCTTTATATTGAATAGGACCCTAACCAAGAAAAACTAGTAGGGCTTTAGAGGTACCAAACCATATCAATAAGCATAAATTATGCAAAAATGTAATGACAGTTTGTAAAATTGAACACCTTTAATAGGTTAAAAAGAACCACCAATAGGTGGAGCATGATCATCAAACATATACATGGAAAATCATAAAATACAATTGATGAGACCTGGCCACAGAAAATGTTACTGATGTCTTAGAAGCAATAGGGCGTTACAGGCATCAGCTACATATAACCAACAGCTATAGCCTCAAGACATGAAGGCTAGGCTGTGGAAAAAGATAGACATAATGGTACATTGCTAACAATGGAAACGTAGTGAATTGGTTGGTATAGAACACCTAAACAGATAGTATCATAGGTGTTAATGAACATATAAACATATAGTTTTCACTTAGGACCATGAATAGGCACTTTGTTTCAAAATTCCAATGCGTTTCACGGGACAAGACCCGCTTCTTCAGGGAACACAAAACACAAATTCATACAGCAAGCAAAAACAGAACCAAAGACATATAATCAATATATAATCATACAGAATTATAGTATTTTGTGAATCCCTAGAATGACGATTCTGCTGTTTTACAAGTCTACAAGTGGACATAGATTCTTTGTTGATCGATGATCATCCTTTGTAGTTGCTGGAGGCCCCCCTCGTTCCATCCAGATATGATTGACAGGTTCTATACTTTGCATGAACCATCTGGGAATGTGCTGGTATCATCAACTGGTAATTGCTGTTAAACCTTTTATTTATTTATTTATTTTTTTGTATAATCCTGTATGATTATATCTGGTAATTAGAGATGAGCGAATTATTCAAAAATTCGATTCGGCTCATTCGCCGAATTTGCGGGAGAAATTCGATTCGATGAATTCCGCGAATTTAACTTATTTAAAGGGTTTCTAGGCTTCAGAGAGCCTTTATATTAGTGCAGAACACTGTACCTTTAATTTAAATGCCCTTGGAGTCTGCTGGGGAAGAGAAATAATACTGTCAGTCAGTATGACATGCAGATGAGTGCCGTCGATCTTAGAATCACCGCACACTTCACTCATTTGGGCAGTCACGGGGCACGACGAAGAAGAAGAAGAAGAAGAAGAAGAAGAAGAATGAAAAGAAGAATGAAAAGAAGAAGAAGAAGAATGAAAAGAAGAAGAAGAATGAAAAGAAGAATGAAAAGAAGAAGAAGAAGAATGAAAAGAAGAAGAAGAAGAATGAAAAGAAGAATGAAAAGAAGAAGAAGAAGAATGAAAAGAAGAAGAAGAATGAAAAGAAGAATGAGAAGAATGAAAAGAAGAAGGAAAAGAAGAAGAAGAAGAATGAAAAGAAGAAGAAGAATGAAAAGAAGAAGAAGAATGA
This sequence comes from Staurois parvus, assembly GCF_062004578.1. Taxonomy (NCBI): domain Eukaryota; kingdom Metazoa; phylum Chordata; class Amphibia; order Anura; family Ranidae; genus Staurois; species Staurois parvus. The sequence continues at coordinate 1,294,189 of NW_028318045.1, read as the reverse complement.
AAAGAAGAAGAAGAAGAATGAAAAGAAGAAGAAGAAGAATGAAAAGAAGAAGAAGAAGAATGAAAAGAAGAAGAATGAAAAGAAGAAGAAGAATGAAAAGAAGAATGAAAAGAAGAAGAAGAAGAATGAAAAGAAGAAGAAGAAGAATGAAAAGAAGAAGAAGGATGAAAAGAAGAATGAAAAGAAGAAGAAGAAGAATGAAAAGAAGAAGAAGAAGAATGAAAAGAAGAATGAAAAGAAGAAGAAGAAGAATGAAAAGAAGAAGAAGAAGAAGAAGAATGAAAAGAAGAATGAAAAGAAGAAGAAGAATGAAAAGAAGAAGAAGAAGAATGAAAAGAAGAAGAAGAAGAATGAAAAGAAGAATGAAAAGAAGAAGAAGAATGAAAAGAAGAATGAAAAGAAGAAGAAGAATGAAAAGAAGAAGAAGAATGAAAAGAAGAATGAAAAGAAGAAGAAGAAGAAGAATGAAAAGAAGAATGAAAAGAAGAAGAAGAAGAATGAAAAGAAGAAGAATGAAAAGAAGAAGAATGAAAAGAAGAATGAAAAGAAGAAGAAGAAGAATGAAAAGAAGAAGAAGAAGAATGAAAAGAAGAAGAAGAAGAATGAAAAGAAGAATGAAAAGAAGAAGAAGAAGAATGAAAAGAAGAAGACGAAGAATGAAAAGAAGAAGAAGAAGAATGAAAAGAAGAAGAAGAAGAATGAAAAGAAGAAGAAAAAGAATGAAAAGAAGAATGAAAAGAAGAATGAAAAGAAGAAGAAGAAGAAGAAGAAGAATGAAAAGAAGAAGAAGAATGAAAAGAAGAAGTATTCCAGTACAGCAAAAAGTGTATCTGCAGAGAGCTCCGCTATTTCTGACAGTTCTCTGACAGTTCCTTCACATTTACAGCGGTTGAAACATTGTATCTATTTATTTCCGAATAAAAACATCTGTATCCTAAATGGAAACAAATAGATACAATGTTTCAACCGCTGTAAATGAACTGTCAGAACTGTCAGAAATAGCGGAGCTCTCTGCAGTGACACTTTTGCCGGCTGATCGGGAAAAATTCGATTCGTGCACCCGAAGTTGGCTAAAATTCGGATTCAATGCGAATCGAATTTTTCCCGATATTCGAAACGAATTCCACTTTGCCTGGTTCGATTCGCTCATCTCTACTGGTAATATAACAAAGTGGAAGAAACTGGGAACAACAGAAACTCAGTTCAGTGGTAGGCCACGTGAAAATGAAAGAGCGGGGTCAGCGCATGCTGAAGCACACAGTGTGCAGAAGTTGCCAACTGTCTGTAGAGTCAATAGCTAAAGACCTCCAAACTCTGTGTAGCCTTCAGATTAGCACAACAACAGTGCGCAGAGAGCTTCATGGAATGGGTTTCCATGGCTGAGCAGCTACATTCAATCCTTACATCACCAAGTGCAATGCAAAACTTTGCATGCAGTGGTGTTGAGTACGCCGCCACTTGACTTGCCTGACTGCATTGTGTCAAGGGTAAAGTTTGGTGGAGGGGGGATTATGGTGTGGGGTTGTTTTTCGGGGGTTGGACTTGGCCCCTTAGTTCCAGTGAAGGAAACTCTTAAGGCGTCAGCATACCAAGACATTTTGGACAATTTCATGCTCCCAACTTTGTGGGAACAGTTTGGGGATGGCTCCTTCCTATTCCAATATGACTGTGCACCAGTGCACAAACCAAGGTTCTCAAAGACATGGATAAGCGAGTTTGGGGTGGAGGAACTTGACTGACCTGAACAGAGTTCTGACCTCCACCAGACAGAACACCTTTGGCTTGACTTAGAGCGGATACTGCGAGCCAGGCCTTCTTATCCGACATCAGTGCCTGACCTCACAAATGTGCTCCTGAAAGAATGGTCAAACATTCCCATAGACACACTCCTAAACCTTGTGGACAGCCTTGCCAAAAGAATTGAAGCTATTATAGCTGCAAAGAGTAGGCCAACTCAATATTGAACCCTACAGACTAAGACTAGGATGCTATTAAAGTTCATGTGCGCGTAAAGGCAGGCATCCCAATACTTTTGGCAATATACTGGATGTATATATATATATATATATATATATATATTATGTTCTGCACATAGTAAATAGGTCCTGATCCACAATTTATTAAGAGGAGAGATGAGATAGTAATGGCAAATTATGCTCTAACTTGAGAGCATCAGGGTGTAGGAGTTCAAGGCAATATTTAAATATTTAATACCTGTTCACTGCAACAGCCAACCAATCCACTTAGCGCTGGGCCTTGACACAACATCTGAATGTTCCCATTAGATGCTGAGCGTGTGTCTTTCTCCGTCAGAATATACATATCACCGCTCCTGTCCCAGCTTCTGTAACACAATTATGTAAATAGCTGATTAGGTACATAATTGCATTAAGAAACTTGACAAAACTGATAGCTGCACACAGCAACAATGTCACGTATCCTCTCGGCGCCCATAACTTACAGCTCGCGGGTCGCTCTTTTGTGAGCAGGGCTGCTCTGCTAATTCCCAGGAGAGGTGATAAGATTTTAATGGATAGTATTTGAATATCAAATAAAAGGATTTGTTCTCAGGAGTATGCCAAGGGTGACACATATCCACTAGACTGAAAGGAGGGGGTGGGAAATAAAATCTCTTCTATTTATCCAAGAGATGGCGGCTTTTTGTAGTGGAACTAATGTCTGTTTTCATTTCCTGATCAATAGATAAGGAGCAGCAACAGAAGAGCAATTCGGGGAAAATGAGGGTTATGTAAGCATGTTTGTACGGTTTCAGGGAGGCAGCAGCATGTTTTCAGTGAGAACACATTTTGAATAATTATTATGATGATTGAAATGAACGTGTTGTAAAACCAGAAGCTGAAACTGAGTACATGATGAAGAAATATACAAGTGGTGTTTACCATCAAGGAAAACCTCATGCCAAAATTAACAGTAGATCCAGAGATATAGACATCCAAAGTTGAATGGTGGGGGAGTGCTAAAACTGGGGAACACTCTACATTGCATGTTTGCAGACTCGACGGCCGTAGAAGCCAGCAGTCACAGGGTTCAGCTATTAAGCATGCTTTAGCATTAAAGAAGACAATTTATTCCACTGTGGATTTAACCCCTCATTAAACATTAAGGGTCCTTGATCAAGGAGGATCCTTATAGTTCCCAAAACATGATGGTTTGTCAGTTTTAGACTTTGTGATGAAATAAATATTCTTGGACTCCTATTCCTTTGCTATGCTGCTGCTATTCTCCTTACACCTTCCACAAGGATTTAGCCAGAACCATAAAAATGAATGACAGGATAAAAATGAGTTCTACTTTATCACAAGTCCAGAGTCATTTTTTCATGTTTTAAATGTTTCTGAATAACTGAAGTGACCTCATTACCATTTTGACCTCTTTGTACTTTTTATTTTCAGGAGGAACCCTCTTCACTTCCACCTCATCGCAGACACGATTGCCAAACAGATCCTGGCCACCCTTTTCCAGACATGGATGGTACCTGCAGTGCATGTGGATTTTTATGATGCAGATGAGCTGAAGGTAATATATTGTTTTTTTTATGCCTCTTAATCTTTGTCCTTGGAATTCTGGTAATGGGAAAAATTGTTGGTAGATCAAATTAATGTTTCAATGCACTGATACCCTTAATCCTGTTTGAGGATTGTTTCCTACCAACACCTTGTCTGCATAGGCACAATCCAGCAGTAGAGGTCAGTAGGTGTTTTTGGCATCCTATGTATCACTGTATGCTGCTAATAGCCCCCAACAACAATTCATATAAGATTCACAAGGTAGGTGCTTGGTACAAAACACATGCCCTCAAAGTGAAATTGGTATTTTGTCTTTTATTTTTCAACCCTGAAATTGTTATTTAGCCTTCATATTGCCAGATTGCAGTGCTAGTCCATATCTGTGCAAAAAAAAAGTCCCAGATGTATTGCCCATGTGAGGATCCTGTATGATCCCGATAAGCATGCGTGGAGAGTTAGTCCAAGTGGCAGATATTCAATGTAAATGAAATGCGCACTCACCAGAAGTGCGTGTAAATTCAGGATGGCCACCAGCGGTGGCTAGACGTCCAGGGGGGCTACAGCAACTGGACGTCTAGCCACCGCTGGTGGCCATCCTGAATTCCCATTATACGGTCAGTGTTTTTATTTTACTTTGTCATTGGACTTTTCATTCGATGGAATAAAGTTCCCTACGGTATCACGCTATGTGGTCTCCTTTATTGGTCCCTATTCATGAGGGACATTCGCAGAGGCTGCATTAAGGGTGACCCCCTATGGTGATACGCATCAAGGACCCCTGAGTACTCCATGCAGATGTGACTGGGAGGTATCCTGACCTGACCTGACCTGACCTGGGAGGCGGATGATCTAAACTATACCTATTGAGATAGGTTATATCTCAATTGCGTGTTTACACGCACTTCTGGTGAGTGCGCATTTCATTTACATTGAATATCTGCCACTTGGACTAACTCTCCACGCATGCTTATCGGGATCATACAGGATCCTCACGTGGGCAATACATCTGGGACTTTTTTGCACTTTACTCACCTATTGGTGACATCATTTATGCACATTTATTTATATTTGTCTATTTTCTTGATTGATCTGGTATTGCTTATTATCTATACCTACATACTGAGCATATGTTATCGATTTATTCACGCTGCACAGTTTCTAAAGCTGCATCTTCTCATTTCTTCACAATATTGATGAGATTTATACTGCATATTTAGTTTTAAGCGCTGCACCTTCATATTGAGATTTGCATTGAAAGGTTCTGTTTGGTTGCCTTTTTAGGTGTTTCAGCGGCTATTTTTCTTTCAGATAGCGCTCGCATATTTACTTTTTACATACAATCCATATCTGTGTTTTTGGTTGACGTCCTTAAGGTAGAGTGCAGCAGCTGGGAGGCCCCCTTTGTGATGGGGTCACAGTTAAGCTGGCCATAGATGGATCGAATCTCAGCTGGTTCAGCACGGACCGGCCAAAATTGGATCCATGTACGGGCAGGCTGATTGTACCCAAGCCTACCAGAGGGATGGGTAAACTAAGGGGTATATTAAAGATGTATAACCAAAACTCTTGTGGCTATACTTCTCTTATGGATCACTGAAGTGCAGCATGTTCTGCACTCCTGTGACCAGTTTTCAGCTGACAGCTAAAGCCCGCTGTCGGCTGATGCCACAAAGCTGGTCTGGGCTTGGAAAGGAGCCTGACTTAACAATCCGGATCTGCCCAGATACCTGGACCGTCAGCTGGCTTAGCCTCTTAGCATGCCACTGAGAGCCTGAGGCAGCCCTTTCATCCCCCATCACAGGGGGGCAGAGCAGAGAGCTGGTGACTGACAGTCACCATTCTCAGCTCAGAGCAGAGGAGAACTGAGCGATCAGCGTGGTTTAATTGCTCAGTTCTTGGGGTAGGATAGATGAAGTGGGGATTAGTGCTGCAGCCATTTAGGCGAGTATGTTTTTTTTTGTGTAAGTATTAAGCCATATTCCTCGTTCCGTAGAGTTAAATGAGCAAATAACCTTTGCATTGTGAAGGGTGGTGGGGTGATGCATTAAAAATATCTGTTGCTGGGTTTACTTTACGGTGGAATCCCATTTTAAAATGTACACAAAATAAAAATAATAACTAATATGTCATATACAGTACATGGCATTTGATGGTAAGCAGTGACACTTTTTGTTGAGAGTAAACATTGCTGAAAGACAGCTGATGTAATCAGTACTGAGATACAGCAGTAATTGCACAGAGGCCGAGGGGTGACCTATGCTATTTGCTTGTTTCCTCTTTGGGTAACAGGAGTGAGTCAGTTTGATGAATCACCCCTTCTCCTGTGTCTGCTCTCCCTCCTGTACATTTCCAATCATATCACTTTCTTCTCAGCCATCGAAACACACAAAACTCGGGCAGCTTTTTACTGACCACAATAACTTTAAGTCCATTAGATTGGGGCAGGTCTAGCCAATAGGAAATGTGTTAGGCCTCTTCCACTCGTATCAAGTGTTTTGAATATACAACCGGGACACCCTGAAAAACATAAGACAGCAGATGGTGCTATCTATGACGAAACCTTTACATATTTCCAGTGAAGAGACTAGCCTCAGGTGATACACAGAGATTAAACAAATCCTCTTACATAAGTTGTACCTGTTTATCTGTAACAACTCTCTCCTCTACAGCCTCCTAAAGCACACATTTTACACAGCCTTTTTGAGCTCCAGAAGGCTGGGAGTGGAGATCGGATGTCACTCACTGCATAGCAGAGAGAGGAGAGCTAAGTGTAATCTGAGACCTGAGTGGAGGGAATGGACCCCCTCATACAGTTTCATAGTGAAACATGCACAGCTGAGGCCGTCAATCACCTACTGCTGGGAGGGGAGGGCTATCTTCTGGAATTGTTTGATGCTGGAATAGACTCTTAAGCAGGGTATACACATTCAGTTTTATTTGTTAATTTTTTTCGGGATGAACACAAATGGTGTGTGATGCAGAGATCTCTCATGCTGTGCTATTGTATTCTGACAGCGAAACTCCCACCCTCTCCCATCAGAATACAATGATCAATGCCGCAGCCATTTGCCGAAAGGGCCTATCGAATGCTGGTTTTCCAAAATGACTGTTTGCCAGAAGCCTAGGGTGACCTGCATGCAAATGAAATTGGCCTAGGAAAGACCAATCCTTAAAACTGACATCCATCTATCAAGGCAATTTGATATTTTCATAGCCCCTCCCAAGAGCAAGCCCACTACTTGAATCAGAGCAGACGGCTCTTGATAAGAGTACTGAGACACAGTGCTGTTATGTTTTCAGAAAGCTGTGTACAGCACCCTGCAGGCCCCTCCCACCAGCCATGATCTGCCTGCATTGCATAGAGAATCACAGGAAACCAATGATGATTCTAAAATAAAGTATGTAATGAAAATGGAAAAGTTTTATTTAAAAATGTAATTTGCTTGTTGATGAAGGGGAGGAAGGAACCAGGGAAGACAAAATAGCTTCATCCAGGAATAAGCAACCTAATAAATTTTTTACCAACTGAAGTGACATCGGAGGACTGGTCTTCTCTTCGTCCACATGATTTTCTTTGCCTTCCTAGTTGGCATGTTGCTGTGCCAATAGTCTACACTACATAGCGCTGATTTCAGGCACATAAAGACAAGTTAATCAGCTCCATTTGAATAAACGGTATCAGATGATTTTATACTACAGGCAGGAGCGGGCTTTAACTGTAATGTGAAGGCGAACCTTGCCAGGTTTGGAGCTCAGAAACGAGAGGGAACGGCCAAGAGCTGTTGTGGAGACAACAGTTTACACAGCCCAGAATTCACTTGTACCGCTGATTGCCTTGCACGGCGGGTGACAGCAACCTTAGAACACGTGCCACCTAATTATAGGAATTCATGCCTATGGCAGCGCTGGATCTCTGCTTCCAACAAGTGCATCAAAGAGCACGGGGCATGGTGCCATCCGCTAGGTACGCAGGCAATGACGGGCCGTCCAGATGTAGGCACGCCAGAGCAGGTGCCATTTTACTGCCCTCTCAATCTAAAGTGTGTGAGAGGATTTAAAGGACATATCATAAGGTTACGTCTATTTATGTATCTTGTAGAACATTCCATACACGGCATCAAAGAATCTTTGTTCTGACTGACTGCAGCTGGCATTCAATTAATCTCTCATTCAAAATCACGCGTTATATGACCTTCAGTGCGAAGACAAAAATCAATATACATAGTTTACATAGAAGATACACAGATATTACACTATATACTCTTCTAAATAGTAATCATAAATAAATACATAATGTTCGGGCTCATGTACAGTGCAGCTGATAGGAGCCGTTGAATGTTTTTTTTCAGCAGCCCCTGAACTCTCTTTTATGTTTTCCTATGTGTCCATGTACACACAGTCGTTTACAGGCAGTTGAGTTTACAGTCGTTTTTTTTGAATGCACCAAACTTGCGTACAGGAGTAGATTTTACCGGAGTTTCAAACGCTTGTAAACGCAGTTAACTGTGTTTACAAGTGTTTGTGTTTAGAAGCGTTTTTTGACAAATCCATATCCAGATGCTGTCCAGAGCCTTTTTTCTTAATCAAAAATGCATGCAAAGCGTTTTCCATGTATTCAAATGGACCCGGTACACCAGTGCAGTCAGTTCCAGGTTTTGCGTGAAGGAAAAAATGGTAGAACGCACCACATTATGCTCATGATGGGATCCATAGTGAATACAACCAGAAAAGACAGGTCATCTCAACACATACTGCTCTCTCTGCTTCTGCTCTCTCTATTTCTCTCAAAGTGTCTGAAATAGTTAATTATTTACTATATTTCAGTGCATTCTGAACATTTAGGAAGGTCTCCTGAGGTTATCTTTTAAAAACGGTATGCAAACGCGGCTAAACTGACATTTTTTAACCTATGTTTCCTAGCAGTCAGTTTCCAGCGGTCAGAAGAGTTTTCCAAACGTCCTAAAGATCAGCTTCAAATAGGGAGCTTTTAGGACCCAGCTCATTCACCAAGATGCGTTCCAAGGCTTCAACCAAGTCGATCTTCCCACACATGGGATATTTTTGCACAACAACGCAGTAAACATTTTCCAGCCTTCCAGCTAATTGTTTCTCAGCTCTGTCTGTTTCCCCATCAAGATCTGCTTCAGTTCCAGCCTCACTGCTGAACTGGTTCTTTAAATCTTGTCAGTACGGGATGTATGAGCAACAGATATACTGACAGGAAGATTCAGCCTGGGTTCACATTGATGCAGTGTGAAATTTGCACCGGTTTCAGTGTGAATTCTGCACCGCATCATAATCACACCCCATTCATGCGAACCGCTGTTAAGTTAACAACACCCCAAAATCGGTTTGCAAAACGCGGTGCGATGTGCAGAATCAGATTGCATGGGTATGAATACACATGCAATCCGATTCAAGTGCGGACAAAAAAAGGGTCCCGCATCTGCGGGACCTGCGGATGTGGTGTGATTTGAGCCATACAAAATGTATGGATCAAATTGCACTGCACAGAATCTGCATGTGATTTGCACAGGAATGCGGTGCGGATCCTCTGTGAATCACATGCGAAATGCCTCACCGCAGAAGTGTGAACCCAGGCTCAATGAAGTACCACCGCACTCCACAGTACAGAACTCCTGCCATTAAGGCTGTCGGGACTTGTAGAACAAAAGGTATACCGCTCAGGCAAACAATCCAGATCAATCAGGTGCAGGCTCTGGCTCGCCACCACACACAATGCAATAGGAAGAAGGGTCAGCCGCACACTGGAGGATAGATGAATATCGTTTGTATTTATTGATCCATAGGAAACACAAAACACCAGGACATGAATATAGGACTTGTTAGCGCGTTTCACACGATCTCGTGCTTAATCATAACCATGGGTTAACAAGTCCTGTATTCATGTCCTGGTGTTTTGTGTGTCCTAAGGATCAATAAATACATACTATATTCATCTATCCTCCGGTATACGGCTGACCCTTCTTCCTATTGTCGGGACTTGTAGTCCATTCATTCACAGAACATTGTGAATAAATGATGCAGCCGTGTGCGGCTTTTATTAAAAAGTGACAGCTAGTACGGGGAACTTCTCCCCATACTTCTGTCACAGGGAGAGCAGGGCAGCGGGGCAGCGCCCGCAGCATTGGGAACATGTTACGGGTGGAAACGGGTGGAACATTTAACATGTTCCCAAAAGTGAACTTGTCCTTTAAGCTTTGGCAATAAAACCTGGAAGCTGATTGCTTTCTATGCAGATTTGCACCAGATTGTACACTCTTTAGTTTTGGTAAATCAACCCCATAGTGCATTTTCAGTAACTATTTTATATTCTAACACTAACCAACTAATTATTTTTTAGTTTTGGATAGAGTGGGGTAGATTTACATTTTAGTTTTTATTTCTGTATGTAGCCCCATTGGTGATATTTTACCCCTCTTCCTTTTCTTTATGAAATCCATATCAAAAAAGGGTAAAGTGGTTTTCACTGAGACAGGAAGGCACAGGACTGCAATAAAAATAAAACATCAGTCAGCTCCCTATTGTCCCTCTTTTGAAACCATAGCTCTTTGTTGCTCTTTCCTCCTCAGATGTCCTTCTTTTTGATGTAATGTATAGATCGCTATACAAATACATTATTTAAAGCCATATCTAAATTCAAGAACAAAAATGCAATATATTACAGCTTATTCATTCTTAAATATGGTTTTTGTTATTCTGCAAAGTCTGTATAATGGAAAAGTACTGGTGAAAAAAAGCAGGTCATTTCATGTGGCCCTTGTACCTCTCCTGCAGCAATGGTCTGAATAAGGAGTTTAGAAAGGCAGGGTAGGAGAAACAGCAGTGCGCTGGTCTTCCCAGTGAATGGCTGTGCAAGGGGAGAGAGAGCATGCCAGCACAAGCCTGATCATTGGAGGAAAGCAGGCTCAGTTCTCAGCATAGCTAGACAACTGACTGTGGCGTGCTCTTCTGCTTAGTGTGATCAGTTTATAATAGGATAGCAGAGGGACTGGCTGGAACTCCAGAGATTTCATACAAAGGAAGCAATAGAACAGGTTACTTTTTCATACAACTACATGGTACAGCAGGCACATATCAGGACAATGTATGAAATGTTGGGTTTACATCAGGGGCGGACTGACCATTTGGGAACTCGGGTATCGCCCGAGGGCCCGGGGTCAGTAGGGGGCCCCATGAGATGCCCCTGGTACCTTTCATAGGCTTTTTTTGGTGTGGTTTGAGTGTGGGCGAGGACACAGGGGCCCCAAGATCCCCTATTACCCGAGGGCCCCATGAGTTGTCAGTCCGCCCCTGGTTTACATACTCTTTAAAAAGCGATGTTAGAATTTCTGTTTTCCACTGTATTAAAGCTTTGGCAAAAAAAATCCCTCACAGTGGGTCCCCATTCCCATTGCAAGGGTTAACTGCTCATTTTGTCCAGAAGATGATGAATAAGGTAAAATACTCTGACTATTCCTTGCTCCCGCTGGTCTCCTCCTCCTTGCAATCTGTCCCCAGAAGCCTTTTTCCTTCGCTGTCTAACCGGTCGCAGCTCTATGGTGTCATCCTATACAATGCAGGACCAGCAGTTCCTGCATTGTACAAAGGATGCTGAAGGCTTGCCCATATTCCAGATTGGAGCAGAGCACTGGCTGCAGGGGGAGGAAGGAATAAGGTAAATATGTACTGTATATTTATTTATTTCAGGTACTTATGTAGTGCCATTAGTTTACACAGCACTTTTATATAAATATATATATATATATATGTTGTACATTCACATCAGTCCCTAACCCTCAAGGGGTGTACAATCTAAGGTCCCTAACTTACATCCATACATACACATACTAGGGCCAATTTAGACAGGATCCAATTAACCTACCAGCATGTCTTTGGAGTGTGGGAGGAAATCAAAGTACCCCCATGCAGGCACAGGGAGAACATACAAACTCTCGGCAGGTGGTGCGATTGTTGGGATTCGAACCAATGACCCTAGTAATGCCAGACAGAAGTGCTAACCATTTAGCCACACACCTTATTCAGTATCCTTTGGGCAAAAATTAGCAGGCAGGGCATTTTCTTCCCTGGAGTTCCAATTCAAAATGTGCTTTTTGCTTCTTTTTTTTTCTGTGTCCTCATTGGAGAGATTTTCTCTAATGTACTGTCCTTATCACAAGTAATGAAAAACTTTACTTTGCCTACAGGCCCTGCACCATCTTCGTCCTTGTCCCACTTTAGTTTACCATGTCTGTAATAGATAAATGTAATTTGTATGTTAGGGTTCCTTGTCCAGAAATTCTGGTTCCCAGTTCTTCCGTTATCACACCGCACAATAGTGTGTAAGTCACAAGTCCAATTTAAAACTGGTAAACGCTGTCTGCGTGATAACAAATGAAATGTAGTGGAATTAGCAACTCCTTTAGGCGCTACGCTTGCCGAGCGGCCTTGTGTAGCGATAAATTATGCCCCTTGTTTTTTATTATCCTTAAATGCATATAAACTATGTGTACTCTCCGTTTAATATAATTAAAGCATTACCGTACAGTCATCATGATAGATGGCGACCCACCAGGCGTGAAAATCTCTTCCTAGTTTTCTCGGCTCCTGTGTCGACCACTGATTATGTGTTGGGAAGTCACCTTCGATGGAGGGTAATGCCTGATGTGGGGAATACACGGGGACGGACATTTTGTCCTTCTGAAAACGCTAACTATCTGCCAAGAATAGAAACATAGAAGACTGATGACAGAGAAAACACCAACTGGCCATGGAGTCCAGTCTTTTATTTAACATTTGTGTTTTTTTGGTTGTTGAATTTTTTTGTTTTTATTGTTTTATTTTGATTATTTTGGTAAATAATGTTGGTAAATATGTATTAGCGACTTGAAAAAATGTGTGACAATGGAACGATGATTTGTGAGGGCAAATCTGGTATAATGAAAATGGATGTTTCATAGACGAAAGTCACCTGTAGATGAATAAACATTTTTTGCATTTAAATCCTGTTGCTTGTCTATGTATAGTTTGTAGCATAGCTAGCGCAAGGGCATGTACCCCACATCTGTTGTGGGGTGTGCCGCATCCACACTGTTGCAAACACCAGTATTGTTTTTTATTTCAAACTTCCGGCTCTGCAGTGCCAATTACAGGCAGCTGCCGACAGACTCAGATACCGCTGTAGTCCTACAGCTCAAACCCGAGGGAGACTGCTCTTTGGCTCTGTTGTGTCACGTGACACAGCCAGGGAAAGGCCTCCCCTCGATCTAAACTGCCATGGTTTCTGAGGTCTGGAAAAATAAAACCATAGGGTATTGCAGGTATGTGCTCATTTATTGTGTGATAATTTATACGGGGGGGGGGGATAGGAGGGTTGAGGAGGGAGAGACTGTATTCTGTTCATCACACAAGTCTGACCACTGTATTCTGCGGGGTGCACACCCCTGAAATTTGCACTCATTATGTACTCCTAACCCCTGCACGCTTTATGTTATATACTCCTGGCACCGTAACACAATCTCTGTGTGTTATGTACTTCTGACCCCTGCATTTTGTACATTACATAGTCCTAGCCCCTGTGCTTTGTGCAGTACACACTGCTGACCTATCACTCTGTGCATTAAGCACTCCTGAGCTTTTAACTTTTTGTGTGTTACGTACTCCTAACAACTACACTATCTTATGTACAAATGTATGACCCCTGTACTCTGCGCATTGCATACTTCTGATCCCCACACTCTGTATGTCACCTACTGCTGACAGCAGAATTCCGTGCATTACCTACCCCTAATTACTACAGTCTATGGGGTTGATTTACTAAAGCTGGAGAGTGCAAAATCTGGTGCAGCTCTGCATAGAAGCCAATTAGCTTCCATGTTTTAATCTCAAAGCTCAAATGAACAATCTGAAGATAAAAAATGATTGGCTGCCTTGCAGATCTGCACCAAACTTTGCACTCTGCAAGTAGTAGATGATTTTAGTAAATCATCCCCTGTATGATACTTACTCCTGACCCCTGCATTCTCTGCAGCACATGCGCATGACTACTGAACTCTGTGCATTGCGTATAACTGACCTGTGATCTCTGTGTTACCTAATCTTGCAATATTCTGTACATTTTATACCCCTGTCCATTACAGTCAATACATTACATGCTACTGACCCCTGCATTTTTATGCTCTTTTGTATATTACATACTCTTGACCAAAGTATTTATTGTCTCAATGCTTTATTGTACATTTAAAATAATAATAAAGCGAGTGCTTACTGGAAAATAATAAAAAAGCTACTAGCATAAAGGAAAACCTCTAAAATCCTCGAACGTATAATGTAATAAAAAAATGCAGAACTATATTGTACATTACATACTCTTGACCAAAGTGTTTAATGTTTCTTTGATGCTGGTTGCTAAGTAGTTAGTGACTATTATATGAAGTTTTTTGGGGTTTTTTAATGGTAGGCTCAATCAAAATGTTACCTCTCTGTCTATATGTGTGCAGAAAAAAATCTGTAATTGAAGAGTTTCATTTTCTAAATTGATTGTGCTGATGTTTATGCGTGTTTGTGGGGCTTTCATTTGTGGCACAGTAATTTAAAGCATATTTTGTGGGTTTAAGGACCGTGGCATTTGTGTGCTATGTGTACAGGTGCATCTCAATAAATTAGAATATCATCAAAAAGTTAATTTATTTCAGTAATTCAATTCAAAAAGTGAAATTCACATATTATATAGATTCATTACACACAGTGATATATTTCAAGCATTTCTTTGTTTTAATTTTGATGATTATGGCTTACAGCTAGTGAAAACCCAAAATTCAGTATCTCAGAAAATTAGAATATTGTGAAAAAGTTCAATATTGTAGACTCATGGGGGTTTATTTACTAAAGCTGGAGAGTCCAAAATCAGACTCCCTTCTGCATAGAAACCAATCAGCTTCTAACCTCAGCTTTTTCAATGAAGCTTTGGCAATGAAACCTGGAAGCTGATTGGTTTCTATGCAGAAGGGAGTCTGATTTTGGACTCTCCAGCTTTAGTAAATAAACCCCATGGCATCACACTCCAATCAGCTAATTAACTCAAAACACCTGTAAAGGTTTCCTGAGCCTTTAAATGGTCTCTCAGTCTAGTTCAGTAGGTTATACAATCATGGGGAAGACTGCTGATTTGACAGTTGTCCAGAAGACAGTCATTGACACCCTCCACAAGGAGGGTAAGTCACAAAATGACATTGCTAAAGAAGCTGGCTGTTCACAGAGTGCTGTATCCAAACATATTAATGGAACGTTGCGTGGAAGGAAAAAGTGTGGTAGAAAAAGGTGCACAAGCAACAGGGATAACCTCAGCCTTGAGAGAACTGTGAAGGAAAGGCCATTCAAGAATTTGGGGGAGATTCACAAGGAGTGGACTATGGCTGATGACAGTGCTTCAAGAGCCTCCACATACAGATGTATCCAGGATATGGGCTACAACTGTTGCTTTCCTTGTGTCAAGTCACTCCTGAAACAGAGATAACGTCAGAAGCGTCTTGCCTGGGCTAAGGAGAAAAAGGACTGGACTATTGCTCAGTGGTCCAAAGTAAATTTTGCATTTCATTATGAAATCAAGGTCCCAGAGTCTGAAGGAAGAGTGGAGAGGCACAGGCAAGTTTCATTAGGTCCAGTGTGAAGTTTCCACAGTCAGTGATGATTGGGGAGCCATGTCATCTGCTAGTGTTGGTCCACTGTGTTTTATCAAGTCCAAAGTCAGTGCAGCCCTCTACCAGGAAATTGTAGAGCACTTCATGCTTCCCTTTACTGACCAGCTTTATGGAGATACTGATTTCATTTTAAGGCAGGACGTGGCACCTGCCCACACTGCCAAAAGTACCAATACCTGGTTTCATGATCATGGTATCACTGTACTTGATTGGCCAGCAAACTCGCCTGACCTAAACCCCATAGAGAATCTGTGGGGTATTGTCAAGAAGAAGATGAGACATACCAGACCCAACAATGCAGATGAGCTAAAGGCCGCTATCAAAGCATTCTGGGCTTCAATAAAACCTCAGCAGTGCCACAGGCTGATCACCTCCATGCCACGCCGCATTGATGCAGTAATTCATGCAAAAGAAGCCTCGTCCATGTATTGAATGCATACTATACTGTACATGGACATACTTTTCAGTAAACCAACATTTCTATATTAAAAATCCTTTTTTTATTGGTCTTATGTAGTATTCTAATTTTCTGAGATACTACGTTTTGGGTTTTCACTAGCTGTAAGCCAAATTCATCAAAATTAAAAGAAAGAAATGCTTGAAATATATCACCCTGTGTGTAATGAATCTCTATAATATATGAGTTTCACTTTTTGAATTGAATTACCTAAATTAGGTTTTTGATGATATTCTAATTTATTGCGATGCACCTGTATATGGAGTGGGCCCAAGTTTAATTTAAAGTGATAGTAAATCTCAATTTTTTTTACCACTTTCAGGAGTTGATTTGCCCAGTAAGTACTGAGTATGCAGATTCTTCATCTTTTAATATTTTCCTATGTTCTTGCTGTGAGCGCTGTATAAACTGTATCTAGTATCAGGTACATACAGTATACCGCACTGTGTTCTAACAACGGTTCGGGGACTTCCCGAAAATTGTAACGTCATTCACCTGCCTCTCACTTTCAGCCAATCAGAGGAAGTCTTGTATTAATTCAGAATATACAAAGCTTTCCATGAATGGCTGAGAAGCGCTCATCCCAGCTCGATTTTGTTAGGGGAGTGGGGCGGTAATGTGTCAGTGTAACACTTCATTAATTTAAATATTTTTTCACTAAGGGATTTATTTTGAAATCTAAAAAATAGTGCAAAAACAGCATACGCAGTGCTCACTAATAAGATACAATACAATCCCCCCAAAAATTATACATAAATAAATTGTATATAAATGAATACATATATTACAATAAAAATAACACTTTCACCAAAAGAGTGCATAAAGTGACAAAAATCAGTTCATATCATAAATAAAGTCCAAATCTTCCCTTCAAAAACATTTTCACCAAAAACGTGATCTCTGATGTGCTCAACACCCCATCAAAGTGAAAATTCTCTTATGAAGTGTCAGTGTAACATTTCCAGGTATTTATTCACTCTCACAGAGATCACTGTGCTCCCCCTTCATCTGCTTTTCTCTCCTGGAGGATGATGTCATCTTTGATCAGGCATTATACAGGGTCAACATCCACTTCATAGACTCAGATGCTGGCTCAGAGATTATGTAATCATGTAAATCCTGGTGCCTATGTAGTTCTTCGCTGTGTCCACAAATGTCTGACACATATCACATAATTGCGAACAGTCATGAATTGTCTGGGATAGTCATGGATTTTAAAGTGCTGTCCCGACATGACCTTGTCCCGAGCTGTGTCCCAAAATTCAAAGCTGCTCACGAACAGGCAGACAGTGCTACAGTAGCATTCTCATGATTGCCCGTGGCCGGCACCACAACTGTCGAGCTTTGTGCCATGGGTGCCCACATGTGTCACTTTGGGGCTTGTTTAACAAGTGTGCTGCTGGGCAGCACATGATGACGGACATGGCGGGGACAGATCCCTCCACCACCTCCTCCCCTAACAGCTGTTCAGGTGCTTTCAGGAGCAGAGCGTGAAAAGCTTTGTCCTGCAGTTGTCTGAGTGGGAGAGAGAGGGTGCAGCCAACCTCGGATATGATCTCGCTTGGACCACCTTCTTCTGCTGGAGGTGACTCTGAGCCTCAGGTTGCAGTGTGACAGAGCAACACTAAGAACTGATCTGTGGCTGGCGCTGGCGCTGGATCTGGATAAAAAGTGTGCAAATGTCGGGATCTCCTTTTCTTCATGTAGTACAGTGTTCTGACAGTGAGAAATTGGGTTTAAAACTGCATTGCCCAATTTCTTACAATCGGGACAGTGCTCCATGAAAAAAGGAGATGCCATCTTTGTCAGCTAACTTTTTTACTTCTATCTAAAAGTTTAGATAGAAGTAAAAATGCGCTGTTTGCTGCATGAAAAGAGGCAACGTCATCTTCGTCAGCTCTGTCCTGTGAGTAATTGGGAAGTGCTGGCTTAGGCTAGGTTAACACTAACCCGCACTGTGCGTTCTGGTTGCGGGCGCAGGAATTGCATTAGTTCCCGCACCCACAACCACCTGCAGACGAGGTGGCACCTTCTGAATGGCACTCCCATGCATCTCAGCCTGCAGTGCAATTATGGGTGCGGGATCCGCAGGGAAAATGCATGCTCAAAAAGACCATGCGATTTCCTTGCATACACGTTTTCTGAAAGGTGCATGTACCTTTTATGTGCGGGACATGCACATGAATGGGCTGCTGTGCCCAAGAAAATGCGGACCGCATGGCCGCACTATTGTGAACCAGGCATTAAACCAAGTTTCTTTCAGTCACTGCTTGCTGGTGCCATCACTAAGGTCCCTTTCACATAGCGGGTCCAATCGGGTCTGCCTATCAATTTTTCTGGCGGACCTGATCAGATGGTCCATTCACTAAGGTGGGTGTAAACAGATCAGCACATCAGGATAGCTAGATATGGGACAGCAAGTTCCCTGTGTTGCTCTGCATGTGGAGGAAACCACTTATGTCCCATAGACTGTGCCCTTCCAGCACCCTATACTGTGCCCTCCTAACCTTTTGTATTGTGCCCTACATGCTTCTGAACCCCTTTACTGACCCCACTGTCCTCTGCCCTGCTGATACCCGAACCACTATCTTGATGACCCCTGTCCTCTGTCTTTCTAATGCCCACATACTACAGACCTCAGGAAGCTGCCCTACCAACTACCAACCTCTGTACACTACCCTGCATACTGCTGACCTCTGTACACTACCCTACATACTATTGACCCCTGTACACTGCTCTACATCCTACTGACCTCTGTACACTGCCCTACATACTACTGACCTCTGTACACTGCCCTACCTATTACTGACCTCTGTACACTGCCCTACATCCTACTGACCTCTGTACACTGCCCTACACACTACTGACCTCTGTACACTGCCCTACATACTACTGACCTCTGTACACTGCCCTACCAACTGCTGACCTCTGTACACTGCCCTACATCCTACTGACCTCTGTACACTGCCCTACATACTACTGACCTCTGTACACTGCCCAACCAACTGCTGACCTCTGTACACTGCCCTACACAATACTGACCTCTGTACACTGCCCTACATACTACTGACCTCTGTACACTGCCCTACACACTACTGACCTCTGTACAGTGCTCTACATACTACTGACCTCTGTACACTGCCCTACACACTACTGACCTCTGTACACTGCCCTACATACTACTGACCTCTGTACACTGCCCTACATCCTACTGACCTCTGTACACTGCCCTACACACTACTGACCTCTGTACACTGCCCTACATACTACTGACCTCTGTACACTGCCCTACACACTACTGATCTCTGTACCCTGCCCTACACACTACTGATCTCTGTACCCTGCCCTACACACTACTGACCTCTGTACACTGCCCTACACACTACTGATCTCTGTACACTGCCTTATATACTGTTGACCTCTGTACACTGCCCTACATCCTACTGACCTCTGTACACTGCCCTACATACTACTGACCTCTGTACACTGCCCTACCTATTACTGACCTCTGTACACTGCCCTACATCCTACTGACCTCTGTACACTGCCCTACACACTACTGACCTCTGTACACTGCCCTACATACTACTGACCTCTGTACACTGCCCTACCAACTGCTGACCTCTGTACACTGCCCTACATCCTACTGACCTCTGTACACTGCCCTACATACTACTGACCTCTGTACACTGCCCAACCAACTGCTGACCTCTGTACACTGCCCTACACAATACTGACCTCTGTACACTGCCCTACATACTACTGACCTCTGTACACTGCCCTACACACTACTGACCTCTGTACAGTGCTCTACATACTACTGACCTCTGTACACTGCCCTACACACTACTGACCTCTGTACACTGCCCTACATACTACTGACCTCTGTACACTGCCCTACATCCTACTGACCTCTGTACACTGCCCTACACACTACTGACCTCTGTACACTGCCCTACATACTACTGACCTCTGTACACTGCCCTACACACTACTGATCTCTGTACCCTGCCCTACACACTACTGATCTCTGTACCCTGCCCTACACACTACTGACCTCTGTACACTGCCCTACACACTACTGATCTCTGTACACTGCCTTATATACTGTTGACCTCTGTACACTGCCCTACATACTACTGACCTCTGTACACTGCCCTACATACTACTGATCTCTGTACACTGCCCTACCTACATTCTTTATATAACATTACAACATCCTCCACTATGTCAGTCATCTCAGACTATTTAACCACACCCTCTTTAAACCACGCCTAATATTTACTGTAATTTAAACTACGCCCATTCTTCATCCACTGCATTTTCTCCCCTCTTGTTAAACCACACCTACAAATGAATGCCCAACGCCTAATTAAAATATTGCCCTGCCCACACTGGCTTTCTGGACATACAGAAAAAAAGTGTCCCTAAAAATGTTTTGGAAATGCTTGCAACTATGATATCAGTCCCTGCTGCAGCCTCTCACCTTTTGGCTTGCTATAAAGTTACAGTGTGCAGTCTGATCCCTGAGGAAGATGAGACTGAGGAAATGCCTCCTCCTGCTTGCAGCAGATTGATGAGGTTGTCTTAGCCTAGGAAAAGTCCCTGACTAATAGCTCAAGGCCATCTTTTTAAGGATACAGTATAAGTAGAGATTTACTATTTTTTCACCATACTGATGCTGTACATTAGGAAATGTCAGAAATGTATTTAAGCAGATTTGTAAACTTATCGAAAAATATACTTTAAAAAGGAACTCCAGGTTTTAAATATGGCTAAGATGGCTATAACTATATTCAATACTCTTCCCTATGTTCCTCCAATCCAGAGATCCTCAGGTCTAAGGTGTGGGAGATAGCATAGTTCTGCTGTCAGCGCTTCACACTACAGCCAATTGCTGGGAAATTCCCCATAGAATTCTGCTAGGCGGACAACTGAAAAGGCGAAAACAAGGATCTTATTTACAGAGCCAACTCTGCAGATTATTTCCAAAAATGCTGAATGTGTTTCTAAATGCACTTAAACTGGCTATTAATAATCATAAGCAATAAAACTGCTTGATCTGGGAAGTGACCGATAGCCCCCTGGCAGGGGTTTGTAACCTTAGTGAGACCTGGTAAATTCTTGAAAAACATTCCATGCCCCAAAAGGTTAAAAAAAAAACGTTATACAAATAACGTTGTGTCCCCTATGTGATTAAAAAAAAGGTACGTAAAAAAATAATTTTATTGCAAAAAATCAAAGTTACACCTAAGCAGATAACACCCCCCCCCCCTAAAAAAAATTGAGGATCAATAATAAATAAAGTGATAACACTTCTTGATCTGGGAAATAACAGATAGCCCCCTGGAAGGGGTTTTTAGCCTTAGTGAGACCTGGTAAATTCTTGCAAACATTCCATGCCCCAAAGGTAAAAAAAAAACATTTATACAAATAATGTGTCCCCTATGTGATTAAAAAAAAATTATGTAAAAAAATAATTTTATTGCAAAAAATCAAAGTTACACCCAAGCACATAACATCCCCCCCTCCAAAAAAATTGAGGACCCCCCACCTCCAGGGGCGGACTGACCATTTGGAAACTCGAGCACTGCCCGAGGGCCCGGGGTCAGTAGGGGGCCCCATGAGATTCCCCTGGTACCTTTTTCATAGGCTTTTTTGAGTTTGGGCAAGGACACAGGGGCCCCATGATCCCCTATTGCTCGGGGGCCCCATGAGTTGTCAGTCCACCCCTGCCCACCCCTACATATGCACACGTATGAATGTAAATGTACACGTCAGGGCCTGTACTCATGAAAACGTAGATTGCGATACATGTTGCATATTGTCGCACACCCCGGAGTGAGAGCAATAATTCTAGCACAAGACCTCCACTGTAATACTAAACTGATCACCTATAGGGGCTTTTGCAGCTTCGCCTATAGAAAACATAGGGTACTGAAGTTTGTTGCCATTTCATAGGCGCACACAAATTTAAGGTTTGCCGTGTTGGGTATCTATTTACATTATTTTATGCCAAAAATTGTGGTAAATTGTTGCATTTTTTTTGCCCTAAAATTCACTTTAGTGTTTTTTTAACTGAAATTTTGCATTTCCCAGACCTTTGCAGTAGTACCGTATGACATAAAAAATTAGAACTACCACTATTTTATTCTCTAGGTCAGGGGTAGGCAACCTGCGGCTCTCTAGCTGTTGTGGAACTACATTTCCCATGAGGCATTGCAACATTAAAAAACTGACAGTTACAGCTATGACTTGCAGAGCCATGATGGAACTTGTAGTCCTGCAACAGCTGGAGAGCCGGAGGTTGCCTACCCCTGCTCTAGGGTGTCTGCTTTCAGAAAATATATAATGTTTTGGCAGATTTGTGTAATCCTCAGGCCTAAATGATTTTTTAAAATGCAAAAACGACTCTGGCAGCAAAAAGGTTAATGCAACTCTGTAAGCATTCATACACCAGTAAATGTGTTTTTTAACCTGGTATCAGCCCTGTGCAGTCTCTGTACAACAGAGCTCAGGCTGGGTGAGGGAGAAGCAGAATACAGGGCCAATGTTGTGCTGCAGTGCAAGGAATATGCTGATAGGGGGAGAGAGCAGAGTGACAGAGGGATGAACTAATCAACCTGCTGCTTGCCCATTCTCGATCACAGTCTGGGGAAAGGGACAAGACCTTTAGCTGTTACTTAACTGCAGCAGAGAAACATCAGACATACTGTGCTATGTGGAAGAGCTGCGTAAGTCATAGGACTGGGTAGAAATAAGTACAATTTTTTGACAGGTAAAATGGCTCTCATATATGTATCAGATCTGTGTATTTAGCTGTTTGCCAGGAGTTTGGCCTTAAGACACTTAGCAGACAGCAGCTGTGGGCAGGTTGAGGGACAAGGATTTCTCACACGAGTATCAGGTTTGTAACAGAGGATTATCTCTGCGGCTGCAGGTCGAAGACTGGAGATTACCAGGCCTGAGCCCTGTGTTAATAACACATGCATGGGATGATACCTGCGTGATTCTGAAACAGATCCCCATGAAGGTGACCGCCTTACAGCTAACTCCCGTCTCCGGCACTTCTTTCCCAGCGTTCCTCCTGCCTGCGCACCGCTCACCTAAAACACTCTCAACCCCTCAGCTTATTAGTCTCATTTGCATAAGCAAATTAGGCTGCTTTGTTCTTGTGCAACATTGAATTTATCCTAATTAGACCGGGGACACGCAGTGTCCCAAATTATTAACAGTGGGTTGGACACTCAGTTGCTTATTAAATCAGGATGGCTTCCCGTGCCAAAATTGTTAAAGGGCAACTTCAGGCAGCCAGAGAAAAATATTAAATTGAGAACTGAAAGACCACTCATTCTAGATTTTAGGGAGCCACTGTAAGATTCAGCAGGTTTATCATTATGCTTTCTGCTGGAATTGCATGGGATGATTCTATAGCACACTGGTTTCCTTTCTCAGATTGGAGGCCTGGCCTCCAAGTTTCTAACAGGCTAATTTGTGATGTTCAAGGGATCAAATATCTGGAAATGTAAAGAGTATCTAAGCTAAAAACAAAGGCTGACGCATTTCGAGGACTAGCTTCTTCCTAGCCTGAGAGGCTCTGAGGCAGAGGCTAGTCCTCGAAAAGTGTCAGCATTTTAGATGTCCATCATTCTCTTTATAAGACAGAAACACAGTGCGAATTGGACAGAGCTGTCCCTTCATGATGTGCCTTATATTTATTTACTATTGTGAGTAGAATACATTTTTTAATATTTAATAAACATACTTTTAAAGGTAATGCACAAGGCCGGTGCGATCTCTGTTTTGTTTTTCTCTATTAGTACTTTTGGACTCCCCGGTTCTTTGAGGACGGCAAGGCATGCATATTCCAAGGTTTTCGTTGTGTGGTCCTTATGACATAGAGTCCATCCCCAAGTGCAGGAGTATCTGGGTTTTTCCACTTCCACAATACAGTAATAGAAACCAGACAGAGATTCCACTCCTTCCCCACTCCATACTAAAAAGAGTATGCACTTTAAGGCTAGGTTCACATATGTGCAGGTGGTGCCGCTGCGGATCTGCACAAAAATTTGTGCAGCCACACCACCCACACAAAAGAATGCAGACCCGCGGACGGGTCCCTTTAATTCTAATGGTACGCCACCCGCACTGGAAATCACAACCGCACTGGGAACAGAGGTTCCTGTGCAAGCTGCTGTTTCCAAAGAAGAGCACAGACTTCTTCCCTGCGTGTCCGGGGCATGGGAGTCCATTCAAAGGAATTGGCTCTCGTGCCCGTACAAAACGCGGCAGAACATACATATCGGAACCAGGGCTAAGTGCTTAAGCCCCATGCTGTGAAAACCCGTACACAACAGTGCTGTATGGACCTAAAAGTGTGCAACTGTGCATGTTCCTAGTTTCCAGACCCCACTGCTAAAGTGACAAACCAGTTATAGAGTTATAGCATGTTACCTGAAAAATTTTGATACTGCTAAACTTGGTTTGAGCATCTACATTCTAGGTTTGTCAAAATATCCATCCCCTAGAGCAGTCATTCTCAACCAGAGTTTCTTGGAACCCTAGGGTTCCTCCATAGGTGCCCAGGGGTTCCTCGGGCTGTGGCTGATTGACCTCCCATTTAATGGTCCCTCCATAGTTCTTGGGCAAATGCCACTTGACAGATCCAGTGGCATGGCACCAATGATCTTTTTATCTACCTGTAAGAGTGGCTTTCCGACCAACATTGTAAGGGTTGGATTCTTCTCACTAGCCACCAATATATAAAGCATTTTTCCCACTGACCTCTGATGAAGTGGTATTTGTAGGAGTTCCCCAAGGACTAAAAACTATCTTAAGGGTTCCTTTGAAGTAGAAAGGCTGAGAAAGCCTGCCATGAGTGAAGAGGGTTGAATGACACTGGCTGTCATTCAGCTTAGAGGGCCGAGGACCTCTATTGGTGAAAATATATTACTGCGAGGGGCAGTTGCAGACTGAAGGTGTGTTGCCACAAAAGCTGTTTATTTTTCATGTTTAAAGACGTAGTTCACCTTTGGCAAAATTTTTTATAAATGTACCTACATTAGTGAAAAAAGTGCATTTATTATTTTTTTTTTCATTGGAGCCAGCAGAGCATGGCAATTGTGATCAGTGCATTTGAGGGTGTAATGCACAGGCTCCTGCAAACTCTTCTCGCAGGACAGCTCTGTACCAAAGTGTAGACCTACCATTATGGGACTGGAGGAAGTAAAATTTGAATGCAAAGGTGGTGGCGTTACCACATTTGTGCTCCATTGATCTGTGAGTCTCTCTGCCGCAATGGAAGATGGGATTTGTAGTCTTCCCATTTACAGATCCCTGTGATTGGAGGATATGGCTGTGAGGGCAGGAACCATGCACAGCCACACCCAATTTAATGAAAACAGAAGGATGCCGGGAGAAACACCCCACAATGTGGTTTAACAGTGGGAGGTTTGGGAAATGTGACCATGTTTTATTTTACACCTTAAATATGGGTGTGCATTTAAAAATGGTCACAAAGGTGAACTATGCCTTGAATGCAGCGGGTCTCTAGATTTTTATTTATTTTTTAATTCTGGAGTCCTCCCTTAATGACCTCTGGCCATGAAAGAATTCAAGGAAGGGTGCTTTTGTCCTTTGTGGCCCCTAGGCTCTGCTCCACAGAAGCCATGACCTCCACACTTTGCCCTGTTGATGGCCAATAAGCCTGAAATAGAAATATGCCATTTAGAATCATTGGCTCTGTTATCTTAGGCCTTCTCTGTACCACAAACCAGTTCTGGATGCACAGTTGACATGAAGGTTTTTTGTGGATTTGAGACGGAAGGGATATAAAAATTCCTTTTGTCCCAAGAAGGCAATGCTGGACTTTTATCAGAGAACCTTTTGGCCACGAGAACCACAACTTACTTAAATATTGTGTCCTGTATGAATGCCTTGAAGTTGGAGTGCTGCCCTCTGCTGGGCATTGCAGGTGTAGCACAGACTTTTGTCATTTCATTGCTGTCGTTCGACAGATTGAATATGTCAGACGCAATGACAGCGTAAGTAATTGCACAATTAAACACAACAGTTACAATTTAAGAACATCTTTATCTTTCTTTGAAGTGGAACTAAACCCACCGATTTAACTGTTTCCCAAAAGAAAGCTCATGGTGGAAATGTTCAATAAATGGTAGTAAATCTTTAATCAAACATAACAATGTGGTTTACAGCAGTGTTTTCATTTATGCTTTAGGAGAGGTTTGATAAAATGCCAGCACCCTGGGAAGGACCCGCCTGTAAAGGCAAAATGCCTCTGGTGTGATGGGGTTCCATGTCACTGAGAGGCAGTTTCCGTGCTAAAGGGGTGACTATAGCTAGTGCTGCGGTGCAGACACATTGAACTAGTCCAGTGAGCCTCTGCTAGCTTCTCCAGCAGAATATTTGGGACAGAAAAAAACATACCTATATCTATCGATCTATCTATATATATATAGTTAGTTACATAGTTAGTCTGACTGAAAAAAGACAAAAGTCCATCCAGTTCAACCATAAAAAAATAAAAGTTAAAAAAAGTTATAATCCTATACCCACAGTTGATCCAGAGGAAGGCAAATAAAAAACCCAGCAAAGCATGATCCAATTTGCTCCTGCAGGGGAAAAAACTCCTTCCTGATCCCCCGAGAGGCAATCGGATATTCCCTGGATCAACTTTACCTATAAATGTTAGTATCCAGTTATATTCTGTGTATCTAGGAAAGAATCCAGGCCTTTTTATAAATCAATCCACTGAGCTGGCCAGAACCAACTCTTGAGGGAGTCTATTCCACATTTTCACTGTGAAGAAACCTTTCCATGTTTGGAGATTACATTTCTTTTCCTCCAGACGTAAAGAGTGCCCCCCTGTCCTCTGTGATGACCTCAGGGTGAATAGCTCTACACCGAGTTCACTATATGAACCACTGATGTATTTATACATGTTGATCATATCCCCACTTAATCTCCTCTTCTCAAGAGAGAATAAATTCAGTTCTTCTAATCTTTCCTTATAGCTGAGTATAAAATCTATACGGTTTACCTGAAATGTTTGTTTTTGTACTACAGGATTTTTTTTTATTATTGTTTGTTTTTTTTTTATTACCTTGCTTCTCTGTAAAATGTTTTAAAGTGGATCTAGCATTAATATATTTCTTATTTCTTATTTTAAGCTCAGCATGCAAAGTAATGTGTCACTTTAAGACTTTCTGGTATTTGTTACTTCTCAGGGAGATCACAGTACTCTCCCTGACAATGCCTTCCTTTGCTTTTCTCTCCAGAAGGAAAGCATCACCTTTGTTCAGGCATCATCCAGGATCAGCTTCTACTTCCTGGACTGGGCTGACAGCTCAGAGATGACACGGACATGTAAATCCTGTTTCCTGTACAATTCTTGACCGTGTTCACAAATGTCTGACACAGATCAGCCCCTGCTGCAGACTCTCACCTTGTTATAATGCCACAATGTTGCCGTCTGATCAATGGAGGAGAGGGGAGGAGACTAAGGAATTGTTTCCTCCTGCCTGCAGCAGTCTGATGACATCATTACAGCCTAGGTGAAGTCTCTGGAATTAAATTCGTTACAAAGCAACAGAAAAACTACCTTCATGACAGAAGGAACAAAAACATTCACATATCTCATTGCAATGAAAACCAGAAGACAGTAAGCCCTGGTTCACATATGTGCGTTCCTGCGGTCCACGTTGTGCGTGGACATGAGAGCCCATTCATTTGAATGGACTCCCATGCCCCGGGAGACACAGGGAAGAAGTCCCCGCACTTCTTCTGAAAACGCAGCCCACACGGAAACCTTGGTTCCCAGTACGGTTGTGATTTCCAGTGTGTGGGAGGGGGGTGCCATTAGATGTAATGGCACCCGCCCGTGGGTCTGCATTCTTCTGTGCGGGTAGTGCGGCTGCACAGATATTTGTACGGATCCTCGGCTGCACCACCCGCACAGATGTGAACCTAGCCTTAGTCCACATAGAGAACAGTGTTACCTTATTGGTCTCTTAGGACACTAACTTGTCTAATCACAAGGCTGAACACTCATAGCTGGTAGGTAGGTAGGTAGGTAGGTAGGTGGGTGTCTGGTAAAGTAATCCAAAAGAACATATTTTCAAGATTTACACATGTATAGTGAGTATGGAATGAGCCCTAAGAAATGGGCAACAGAAGCAGGAGGGAAAGAGAAAAAAATGGGGGGCTAAAGGGGGCCAAAGGGAGGGACAGTGACTGGTGTCCATCAAAATATCTGAAGTTATATAGTATCCGATCTTTACTGGGATAGAGCCAGTGCAACCAGGATGGATATGTAAGAGGCATAGTCCTGTGAATACTGGAACTCCCTCCTAGATTGTAAGCTCCAAGGAGCAGGGCCCTCGAACCCCTCGTGTATCGCCTTGTATTATTATTGTACTGTCTCATGTATTGTCTCCCATTGTAATGTACAGCGCTGAGCGAACTGTTGGCACTTTATAAATACTGTATAATAATAATAATAATGCCAATAATACCACATTTTATGGAATTGTTCTTCTTTTCGGAATTGTTCTTCTTTGCGTTTCATAGCTGCTGCTGGTCATTCCATGTCAATAATCTTGTTTACCACTGCTCTCCATTGACCAATTGACAGTGGGTCCGTACATTTCCACTTATGTGCAATGCAAACCTTGGCAGCATAGAGCAAGTGTATCAGGAGGGAATTCTTGTATTTGCGTCTTGAGAGAGGAATAGTGTGTAAGGCTCCATGTACACGGGTCATTTGGAAAACACTTCTGAACGATGAAAACTGACTGCTGGAAAACGTAGGTTAAAAAATGTCTGTTTAGCCGCGTTTGCGTTTAGAATCAATTTTTAAAGATAACCTCAGGAGACCTTCCAAAATGCTCAGAATGCACTAAAAAAATAGTAAAAAATTAACGATTTCAGACATTTTGATAGAAATAGAGAGAGCCGAAGCAGAGAGAGCAGTATGTGCTCAGATGACCGGTCTTTTCTGGTTGTATTCACTATGGATCCCATCATGAGCATAATGCGGCACGTTCTACCATTTTTTTCTTCACTCAAACCTGGAACTGACTGCACTGGTGTACCGGGTCCATTTGAATACATCGAAAACACTTTGCATGCATTTCTGATGATGACAGAAGGCTCTGGACAGCATCTGGATATGGGATAGTTAAAAAACGCTTCTAAACGCAAATGCTTATAAACGCGATTAGGCACGTTTACATGCGTGTACAAGCATTTGGCGTTTGAAACGCTGATAAAATCTCCTGAACACAAGTTTGGTACGTTCAAAAAAATGACTGTAAACTTAACTGCCTGTAAACGACTTAATGTACATGGACACATAGGAAAACATTAGGGAGAGTTCAGGGACTGCTGAAAAAAATGCAGAAAAGCTCCTGAATGTCAGTTTATCAGCTGCAGTGTACATGAGCCCTAAAAGGAACGTTTCTGGAGGTACCTCCAACGATATATCGGTGTGCTTATGAATCAGCCAAATTACATCCTCCCAGAAGGAGCATACACAGGAGCATGACCAGAATATAGGTAACAATGTGCCAGGTTCTTTTTTGGCAACACTAACATAGAGCAGATACAGAGGGATAGATCTTGTGAAGAAGCCCCGGGCCCCAATACCAGCGTGTCAGCAGTTTATATCCTGTTTCCTTGTACCTGCTGGAAAGCGAGGACCATTGGACAAAGCAGAAGACCTGTTTTTTCTGCGCAAGAGTGAAGGTCCTGTCTAGGTCTCGCTCCCATTTCAGAAGGGAGGGGGATGAATTTCACAGATAGTTTATTGATCAAGTAGTAGAAAGTTGACATTGTGTGATGCATCTGTGATGCATCTGTGATGTAGAGCTCAATGGGAAAACCTGACTCTTGAGTAACTCTACTTAGCCTAATGGTGGTTAAGAAATGATGTATTTCCATAGCCCTCCATGAGTCTAGTGGGGGGATTTTCATGTCCTGGATCTCTGGGATGGAGCATCATCAGCCCCTCAACAAGAAATGCTGAACCCAAAACTGGTTAGTCAGGAGCAAGTCTTTAAACCTTGTGTCCTCTAAGCCCTGGATGTTCCTAGGCACCTATTGTGGACATGAGGGTAGGTGTCCATAAAGAGGTGAAGGCTTGCAATTTTTTGTTCTACTTTCAGCAAAATTATGTCTTCCTCTCAGTCACCGAACTGGATGCCAAGGACTCCTTTTTAATAATAAAAGTGGAGCTTTTTCTGAAAAAAAAAAGTACTGTTGCTGTATAATGTGACATATCGGGAGTTTATTTCAGCAGATTTGTGCTAAAAGGTTCACTTTATGATTATATCCTGTAATAGTGAATGTTTTCTTTACCTCTATTTATGTATTTGGGAGAAATTACAGACAATGGTACCAGAAAGCAAAAATGTCATCTGGTTTTTGATCATTTACAAAACCACCCTCATTTTCGCTCAACATTACATCTCGCAGTATAAAAAAGCAAAATAAACAATGAAATTATATTGACATTTAGAGTAAAATCAGTAAAATAAGCTTCAAATAGCCCAGAGTTTATCTTTACCAGATCTGCCAGCCAATTTTGCATCATTTACTGCCCTTCACCCGCTGCCCACTTTTCATATTTTCACACCAACGGTGTAAGATGGAACACTATCACATTATAGTGTCTATATAAAAACCCTAGAGAAAACAGCCACATATAGTCAGAGTACCGGGGGAAGGGGGATAAAATAAAATATTATTTCAGCTTGATGTGAAATATCATTATTTTGCTATTTGGTTCCATTTCAGAGGGAGACTGGCTCCGTATTTCCAGCGCTGGCCGCTGTCGAGGGGATAATATGATAATGTTTCGCTTGATGTGAATGTAATATATATTTATGATCCTGCTGCTTGTGTTGAAGCCATCCCTAGATCTTGATTATTTACTCTCTGCTGGGTTCAGAGCCATTTCCTTCTGTTTGAAGTGTCCGCCGTCTTATGTACTATGCGCCTTTGGAGCACCATTATTAGGTGACCAGTAACAGGTTTATTATTACTGTACAGAAGATGATGGATCGCCTTTGTTTCATATTGAGGTGCGTTTGGTGCCATGATCATCTCATGATGGTTATAAAGGAGGCTTTTATCGCTCTTCTGTATTGCTGGAGAACTCCGCTCCTTCCACATACAACTCATCCAATGAAATACTCGGCTGAAGGACTCTGCTCCTTCCTCTAATTCCTCTCTCCTAGAATAGCCTGCACTGCTGGAGTATTCTGCTCCTTCCTCTAATTCTTCTGTCCTAGAATATTCTGCACTGCTGGAGCACTCTGTTCCTTCCTCTCCTCTCCTAAAATACTCTGCACTGCTGGAGGACTGTGCTCCTTCCTCTAATTCCTCTCTCGTAGAATAGCCTGCACTGCTGGAGTATTCTGCTCCTTCCTCTAATTATTCTGTCCTAGAATAGCCTGCACTGCTGGAGGACTCTGCTCCTTCCTCTAATTCCTCTGCCCTAGAATACTCTGCACTGCTGGAGGACTCTGCTCCTTCCTCTAATTCTTCTTCCCTGAATACTCAGCACTGCTAGAGGACTCTGCTCCTTCCTCTAATTCTTCTGTCCTAGAATACTCTGCACTGCTAGAGGACTCTGCTCCTTTCTCTAATTCTTCTTCCCTAGAATATTCTGCACTGCTGGAGGACTCTGCTCCTTCCTCCAATTCTTCTTCCCTAGAATACTCAGCACTGCTAGAGGACTCTGCTCCTTCCTCTAATTCTTCTGTCCTAGAATACTCTGCACTGCTGGAGGACTCTGCTCCTTCCTCTAATTCTTCTTCCCTAGAATACTCTGCACTGCTGGAGGACTCTGCTCCTTACTCTAATTCTTCTTCCCTAGAATATTCTGCACTGCTGGAGGACTCTGCTCCTTCCTCTAATTCTTCTTCCCTAGAATACTCTGCACTGCTGGAGGACTCTGCTCCTTCCTCTAATTCTTCTGCCCCAGAATACTCTGCACTGCTGGAGGACTCTGCTCCTTCCTCTAATTCTTCTGCCCCAGAATACTCAGCACTGCTAGAGGACTCTGCTCCTTCCTCTAATTCTTCTGCCCCAGAATACTCAGCACTGCTAGAGGACTCTGCTCCTTCCTCTAATTATTCTTCCCTAGAATACTCAGCACTGCTAGAGGACTCTGCTCCTTCCTCTAATTCTTCTGCCCCAGAATACTCAGCACTGCTAGAGGACTCTGCTCCTTTCTCTAATTATTCTTCCCTAGAATACTCAGCACTGCTAGAGGACTCTGCTCCTTCCTCTAATTATTCTTCCCTAGAATACTCAGCACTGCTAGAGGACTCTGCTCCTTTCTCTAATTCTTCTTCCCTAGAATACTCTGCACTGCTGGAGGACTCTGCTCCTTACTCTAATTCTTCTTCCCTAGAATACTCTGCACTGCTGGAGGACTCTGCTCCTTACTCTAATTCTTCTGCCCCAGAATACTCTGCACTGCTAGAGGACTCTGCTCCTTACTCTAATTCTTCTGCCCTAGAATACTCTGCACTGCTGGAGGACTCTGCTCCTTACTCTAACTCTCCTCTCCTAAAATACTCTGCACTGCTAGAGCACTCTGTTCCTTCCTCTCCTAAAGTACTCTGCACTGCTGGAGGACTGTGCTCCTTCCTCTAATTCCTCTCTCCTAGAATACTTGGCTCTGCTGGAGCACTCTGCTCCTTCCTCTAATTCTCCTCTCCTAAAATACTCTGCATTGCTGGAGTTCTTGGAATGATCTGCTCCTATCTCTAAGTCTCCTCTCCTAAAAATTATTTGCACTGCTCTTAGACTCTGCTGCTTCCTTTGTTTTATTCTCCTTCCCTGAAATCCTCTGCACTGCTAGAAGACTCTACTTATTCCACCATGTAACCCTCCTCTCCTGGTGCTTGTGCAGTTCTTGGCTGTGTACGTGTGAGACACAAACCAGTCTCTGCTGCAACCTCAACATAGTTACAGTATTGCAGTCTGATCACTGGGGGGAGAGGAGACTGAGGAAATACAGTATTTCCTCTTGCCTGGAGCAGCCTTGGCAGAGTCATTGGACTGGAGCTCAATGATGTTTTTTTAATGATGGTGGATCATTTCTGAAAAACTGATACTGTTGTTGTATAAAGCTCCATGCACTCTAGGGTTAAAAAAAATCCAAAAAACAAAAAAACAAGGTCCCTTGTCAGTAAAAAATTTTCGTATAGAGCATTTTTGTACATATGTGTAGGCTAGAAGAGTTTTTTTTCTGTCTCTAAATGCTGAGCTTAAAGCATTTCTTGCAATAAGGTAAAAAAATGTTTAGGCATCCGTTTTGGCTCCTTACTCCCTCACCCCTTTTTTTACTTACCACCCCCCTTTTACTTACCTGAGCCCTCATTTGATCCAGCGGGGGATCCGAGAAGAGGAGGTTCGGGGCCGCTCTGTTCAATTCCATTGCACACGGTAGGTAAGTATAGGGATGTTTATTATTTTTTCTATTTTAAATTATGCCTCTAAACATCCTAATGTACATGGACGCATAGTATAACGTTGAGCTGCTTCTACAGGCAAAATACAAAACTCCTGTAGAAGCAGCGTTTTATAAGCCAGTGTGCATGGACCCAAATGTGACATGTGAAAAAAACAACAAAAAAATTGCCAGCTTACTTATCATCCAGCGTGCAACAAACTGAATTACCCTGTCTAACAGTTCACGTTAAAACAAGGGGTTTAGTTTGCACACATTTGCAAATAGCTGCAGAGGCCACTTCATGGCACCCCAATATATCTGCAATACTAACAGTACTAACTTTTGTGAGTCTCCAAAGTTGAAGCCCATATATAACAATGGATAGCTTAAGAGCTGGTATGTCTGGCAGGAGCCCATCTCTCCTTAAAGGTAAAGGGATGCACTGGACACCCAGTAAAAGCACAGTGGCAGTGAAGATATCCAGTGAGTCCTCTCACCAATTCATCATCAGTACAAACAAATGGCAACCTGCCCAACCTATAACTGGCCTTTGCAGCAAGGAGCACATGGAAGGGCGATGCATGTCAAACAACAACAAAACAATTCTCAGCTCACTTACCAGCCAGCCTGCAGCAAACCCTGTCTAACAGTTCACGTTAAAACAACTTTGGAGACACTCAAAATTTATAGAGTTAGGACTGCAGTACACTGGGGTGCTATGACATGGCCTCTGCAACTTATGCATATATGTTTGCAAATTTGTACAAACTATATCACTTGTTTTCTCTTTCAATAGATTTTATTTTTCGATATTAATAAAATACAATACAAACATCTCCCTGAAATGCACAGGAGGAAAAGAGGAAAACAAAAAAACATATAGGCACATTCCACTGTGACCAACATAAGAAAGGGTACAGCAATAACATTCTGACAGTACAGAAAGGCACACCACGGGATGATATGTCAACAATGAACTCAGCAACAACCATAATTAAAGAAAATGTAGAATGAGAGAAGGAAAAAGAATATAGAAAAGTGGGAGTAGGACAAGAGAGAGAGAAAAGGAAAAAAAAAGGGGGGGAGGGGTGAGGTAAGAAAAGAGAAAGTGGAGGCCCCCTCACCGCTCCGGTAAATGGACGGTCCCAAACTACCAAGAACTTGACAGGTATCTAAACCATGGGACCTATGGTCCCATACTTTTTCAAAAATAACCATCTTATCTTGAAGAATCGCCGTTAGGTGTTCATTCATCATAATCCATGTCAGCTTGGTCTTCAGAAGGTGGAATGGAATGACAGGGGACTTCCAAGACCGCGCAATAGAGATTCTAGCTGTCATAAAAATCAATGTTAGTAACCAACGCACAGGTTTCAGTGCCCTCTCCACTGGTTTGCCGAGGAGGGCCTGCTTAGGGCTTTTCCTAAGGTTCATCTGGGTGAGAGAATAGAGAATATATATGTACGTATCCAAAAACACCGGACCTTTGGACACAACCACCAAATATGGAGCACTGTACCTGCCTGGCCACAGCCATGAAAGCAAAGGGGTGAGGCATCTGCAACATAGGACGCCACTATACCCCTTGTTTTAATGTGAACTGTTAGACATTGTAATTTGGTCTGTTGCAGGCTGGCTTGTAAGTGTGCTGGGAATTTTTTTGTTGTTTTATACCATGCATTCCATTCCATGTGCTCTTTACTGCACAGGCCAGTTATAGATTGGGGTGGTTTCCCTTTGTACCCTAATGTTTCATGTCAGGAATTTGTTTGTGCCTATCTTTAAAGTTGTTGAAAGGTCCACTGTAAATGCTCCTGGAAAGTTCTAATGTGGGCTCTATTTTAAGGGAGATAAATGGCATTCTTTAATTTTGGTAGGTTATAAATAGGTATGTTTTTTCTCCTGTATGGTATGAAATTTCTCCTGTACGGTATGAAATTTCTCCATTGCGTGATTGCACTTCTCCGTTCGTTTAACCCGCTGGCTGCCTCCAAGCCTCCAGATGTGATATACATACAGTATATGCCTGTTATCATTAACCTTCTGGTGAGTGTATGTCTGACAGAGGTGGTGGATTCCCCTGTGTGATTAACATCACGTTCACGTCCTGCACTTTAGATTGCTGCACTTTATGACTCTATGGACACTGAGTTTTTTATGGACATACTATTTTACCTATTTTTAATGTTGCACTAATTATCACGTGCAATCATGAATATCAGTACTATAATACTATCTTTTGATCATTTTTATTTCAACTTGTAGTGCACCCATCATCACTTTTACCCATGGACATTATTGCTTAAACATTACTTGCTGATTTGCTGTTCATTTTATTCGTAGGTTTAATGCACTTATGTGATGCAATTTACTGTTCCACTTGATTAATTTAGCTTTTTATTGTGATTTTAGGGCTGCACTTTTTATATATATATATATATATATATATATATATATATATATATATATATATATATATATATATTGTTTTCCTCCATAGGGTAAGTAGGGGGGGTTAGAGCCTCTGTCAAACATTTATTTCTTCAAAGGGTCTTCCAAACTTACATTCAAAGGATTGAGGAAGAAATGATCTTTCATCTTTGATGTTTATAATATCTAGCTGGATGATTGGTGGAGAGCTGTGCCAGTGTCATCAGTAACCCATGCTCATATAGAATTGATAAATAAATGTACAAAAATCTCTACACCAGACAATGCACAAAAAAAAAAACAACTCATTTTGTCACAACAATGAATTTTGCAAGGGCTAGCCTGTGTATTGTACAGCTGCTTGTGATATCTAGAAATTGTTAGCATGTATTTAATTGTATATGTTCTATTGTTAGCACAGGGATTTCTGTGTGTGTTTTGTAAAGTAAATCTATCCACAAAAGACATTCACGGGCTGCAGCTGCTGACTTCCTTCTGAAAAAGCTGATTGCCTGGCTTTTATTAGGTCACCATGGCTTCAATTGTGAGTCATTGGCCTTAATATACTCATCAGTCCCTATCTGTAAATGACTGATAATATCATGGAGGCAAGAAGGTCAGCCTGACAGAGAGAAAACCAGCATTTTTGGAACAAGAGATCAGTAGTGGCAATCTTGTCTCTATCATTTAGACCAAACAAATGCCAAGCTAATGGCACTCCAGGCTCTCAATGCAGAATACTTTATTCCATAAAAACAGGGTATACCAAGTAGATGGAATCTCTATTGCAATTCACCTACACCTACGCTTAACCATAGAGTGATATCCTGAAATGTCAGGGACCAATTTTAACTAGCAGTACTTTTCGCATACTAAACTCAGCTATCATAAATCAGGATATGATGATTCCATAATACTTTTAGGCCTCTTTCACATGGGTAGCTGGGAGATGGTAAAAACAGGTGTCTGAGCTGCAGTTTAAACTGCTCCCTGGCCACCTAGTTAATGCTAAATAACATTGCAGCGTGGCTGCTGCAGATGTTACATGATGATGTGCCAAATTGACAGCCCTGTCTGTCAAGCTCAGCTATCAAAGTCACTGGGGCCACACCGCAACCATGAGCCAAATGCTTCCCTCTCGGTTGTAGTGCATTAGCCCCATTATAAACTACTTTTCAGAACTTGTGCTAGTGTGAACCTAGTTTTAGGGCTCATTTGCACTTGGGTGGTAAAAACATGGAGTTCAGCTCTTCCTTAAGCTGCAAAGGCAGCAGACGGGAGTGTACACATACTGCGGCCCAAAGTATCCCATATGTTGGATTTATAGCAGAGCAGTACAGCCAACCAAATATCACCCATTTAAGTGAATGTGGCTGGACCAAAACTGCCCTGCAACTGTCTGCATTATGGCAGAGCAGGCTTTTAGGGGTTAAAACAGGGGTAAGGAAGCAATATAACACCTCCTCACCACCTGTCAAATGCCCTCTGAAAAGCGATCCACCACGTAAAATGGAGGGCAACGCTAGTGTAAACAAACCTTTCCATATAAACACCAACCATGTATCAGTTTTAAATGTAGATCTGAGGACCAACAAAATGTACAGTTTTCAACACAAAGGTATGAAGTGGCATGCAAAAAGATAAATGATTTTTATGTATGTCACTTTAGGCTTGATACCTTATGTTAAATATGTAAGTTTTGTTGGTCCTCAGATCCATGACCCCATTCACATTATCGTGTAGCTGGAACGAGCATTCCCGCTTCGCAATTTGGACCGCACGACTTTCACGCAAATCTGCATGTTGTATAGGGCCAACCCATTCACTTGAATAGGCTTCCCTATGCGTGTTTGTCTTCCAAAAAAAAGCTCCTTCTCTTTGGGTGACAAGCTTCACATGATTTTTTTAAAGGTGCGGTTTATCAGAATTGCCGCACAACAATCACTGCAGAATCACATCACGTTTGGGGTACCATTGAAGGAAAATTGCACTCAAACATGTGTAACCCATTGTGCTGCGACTGCCACATGATTTGAAATTGTGGGCAGAATTGTTTCGATTCTGTCCATGATTCCAAATCACGAGGTGTGAATGGAGCCTACTTGATAAATGATTGTTATTGAAGTTGGTGTTTACTCATAATATTGTTATTGAATTATAATATTCTGATTGATGACGGCTGAGTTTAGGGTCCTTTTACACAACCAATCAATTCAGATCCCCCTGTCGGTTTTTCAAGTAGATCTGAGCAGAAGCTCTATGTAAGTCTATGGGCAGGCAGATGTAAATCAATGTGTGTCTGTTTACAGCCAATTACCTCCAAGTCCATCTAGGCACAAAGATAAAAAAACAGAAAAATGTGTGTTCTTTTCCATTTTTG
The DNA here is from genome assembly GCF_062004578.1 of Staurois parvus. NCBI lineage: Eukaryota > Metazoa > Chordata > Amphibia > Anura > Ranidae > Staurois > Staurois parvus. The sequence continues at coordinate 1,256,211 of NW_028318045.1, read as the reverse complement.
GGGGGAGGCCTAAGCATAATGGACTTGAGGTAGTCAGATGTAAACAGACACGTTTGTTTACATTTGCCTGCCCATAGACCTAACATAGCTCTGTTAGTGTATCCTTCAGCTCAGATTCAGGAGAGGATCTGTTCATAGATCCCCTGCAGATCAGAATAGACACAGCCCCTGTAAAATGAGTTTGAAGCTGGGTACACACTATAAGAAGATCGGAAGAAGCATTCCATATTCAGAACGATCATTCCATTTTTGTATAGTGTGTACACAACTTTTGATATCTGATTCAGATCTTCCAAATGAAAATTTCCGAAAGGAGAAATCGGATATGAATGGTGATTGGAAACAAGGCACGACCCAGAAGAACACGTAACAAAAACTATTGTCTCCGGAAGGACGTTTACTGCTGGGTAAAATGTTATCTGACAGCTCAGGATATCACTCAATTATTACGTGATGGTAAATGTAAAAAACACTAAAGATTCCATCTGCTTGCTATACCCAGGTTTTATGGAATAAATAGAATAAAGACATTTTTATTGAGATCTTGGAGTGCTGTCAACCTGATATTTGTTCGGTTCATATGTCTCAGTGACAAGTTTCTTTCGTGGCTGGTTTCCTTTAAACTCTTCTTTATGATCTGTCTTCTGTTTTCCTCCCTGCAGTCCGAGGTATCATGGATTCCGAACAAACATTACTCAGGAATATATGGACTCATGAAGCTGGTGCTTACCAAGACTCTTCCGGCCAGCCTGGAGCGGGTCATTGTCCTGGACACGGACATCACCTTTGCCACGGACATCGCTGAGCTGTGGGCCGTGTTTCACAAATTTAAAGGTCAGAGGACTCTTTTTTTCTATTTTGCAGCTTTAAAAGTGTGATTGCTAATCTGTGCACCTCGCTCTATGTGTATTTCTGTAAAGGAACTTGACTGCTTTCATTTGCATCTTTACCTGATGTGCTCCTACATATTTACAAAGCTATAGGCCAGTGAAGCCAGTGAGGTTGTAAAAAGGTGAAGCGTCTCTGATAAACTTGGTCTCTTTTTACTTTGAAATCGTGCAGAGAAGGAGGATGTTGTCAGATTCATTTCTAAATTATTATTTTTCTACTAATTGCTGACAGGATAAATGTTAGGCATTTGGTGACCTTAGAGCAGGGGTGCTCAAACCATGGCCCTTGGAGCCCTCTTATGTGGCCCTTGACCTCAAACCAGGAAAGCACCCTTCTATTATATCCTGCGTGTTTGGTGTGCTTTCTGAAACCACCTGAATGTAGGATTATTGGTGCACTTTAAGAAAGTGCACCACACCCACAAGATATAATAGAAATCTATGGTAAAGTGCGGATAATCCGCAGGAAAGACGCAGGTGCACTGCTGTGCACGCATGGGGCGGGTAAACAGGGACACAGGACCAAGGTATTATAGCTGGGCATTACACCCAAGTACTGGACGCCACTAGCTTAGGTGCAAACTGGAACTGAGGGAGGCGGGGTGGGGGCAAGGGAGACAACCCCTCCCGCAGGGGCGGACTGATCATTTGGGCACTCGGGCACTGCCCGAGGGCCCGGGGTCAGTAGAGGGTCACATGAGATGCCCCTGGTACCTTTCATATGATTTTTTGGGTGCGGTTTGAGTGTGGGCGAGGACACAGGGGCCCCAAGATCCCCTATTGGCCAGAGGCCTGATGAGTTGTCAATCCGCCCCTGCCCTCCTGCCTCCTGTAAAAGCAATCCAGTAGCTAATCAGCTGTTAGGATAGCTTTTACATTAAAGGGAATCGCCGGCTTAAAACAAAAATGCCGGGATGATGCCTGTAGCTGCAGAACCAATTTAACCAGAGGACATACAGATAGGTCCCATGGGAATAAAGTGGTGCAAGTTGAAATTGAATCTGCTTGTATTTTACCTTCCTCCCAAAACTTTACACTTTATTGTAACTTTTTTTATTGCAGTAAGCCTCCTATGGCACTTTTTGGGTAAGGGGGTCAGACAAGGGGCGTACAAAGGCAGAGAGGAACAATAGTGATTGGGTGAAGTTTTGTGAACATGTGGGTCTATTGGCCATCAAGTATCCACCAGACCCTTAGGCATGTCACTTGATGCAACCAAAACCATCCAGAGTGGGGCTCTGCCATCTCATGTTGGTGGGCCCCTTTAGTTCCACAACTCAGTCTGCCAATTGTAAAGGCAAGAGACTTATAAATGTCCTGCTATTTAGTAATGCTTAAAGGTTAGCAGCTCTCAAAATCCAAAACACATGCTGAATGAGTCTTGTGGTGTTTTTTTTTTTCATCTAAGTTGTGGCAATCATGTGTGGAGAAAGGTCAACACCTTTGCTGATTAGTGTTATCAGCATCTGCTCACAGCAGAAAGGGCAGGAGCTGACACTTCCTAATGAGCCATAAGAAGCATGATTCAGTGCCAAGATCGCCACTCATCTCCTGTTGTCAGACTTTTCTTTCATGTAAAAGAGTTGGTCCACCCAAAACTGAAAATTCAGATCTTTTTTTTTTCACGGAACCAAAGTGGACTAAAAAAACTCAAAAATAGCACACATCACCAAGAATTAATTTTTTTCTCTATGGTACAACCAGAATCAGAAGCCCTTTGGCTTTTGCTTATACAATGATTCTGTATCCCACAAATAATGAACGTTTGGTGATTTGTGTCGCAAACGTGCGCACCAGAGACTGACGCAGTCTGCCATTTTGTTAAGAGTAGCCATGTTATTCCCTCATTTTCCCCCCCCTCTTACTCTGAGAGGCACAGTGACAGATGTGTGTGTGTTAAAAGTGTCACAGGCCAGATCCCAGCAGGGAGCCATGACCTGCCTCACTGTCCCAAGAACCTGTGCCATTTCACACCTCGGAGGAGATAAGGCAAGCTTTCCCAAGAGTTGAAAGAGATTCCGACCTCATAAACCTAACTCAGTGTAGGTGACAGAATCAGATAACCTCTGTTAAAACCATTTTTCCCCTATGTCTCATATCGTGGAATATGAGAGACTTACATAAAAACTGAACATATTGTCAGATGGACGATGAGCAGGCGAACAGTTTGATGGGTCACTCGCCTTGTCTCGGACACACAGGAAAGCAGAAAAATTGATCTCGCGAACCATTCAGTGTACACTTTCATAATTCATATCTAATCAATCCTCAGACTTGTCTGCATAATAATCTACCCGCGGGTCGAATGTCACTTGTGCAGATGAAAAGTTATGGGCCAAATATGAGTTATGGGAAATTTGTGCTCTAGTTGAAGCATCCACCCATCTCTCCACGCCCTAAGCGGAGATTGGTCCTTGACTGCAGAGCCACCCCCCTGCTGGGGACTACAAAACCGGCTGTCAGGCCTAAGATTAGGGAGTTGAAGATTTTCCCATTGACCATCGTAACATAGGGAGATCAAAGCACCCTTCTGCTCTGAAACTTGGATCTGCTAACCCAGGACTTTGGCAAGTACTTTAACCCTTTCACCTCTCTCTGATATCTCTTTGCTGTGCTATGGTTCTTTGTATATTTATATATATATATCTTAGTTACATCCTTTTTCTGTAAATATTGTTATTGCACCCGTTTGACCTTTTAGTAATAAATCTTTCTTTCTGAAAGTGTTGAACTGTTTCTATAGCTCTGTATTGCAATTTAAGAATCCCTGCCTCTAAAGAGAACGCTACTGTTTGCTTAACTCTCTGTATAACAGGCCTGTGTTATGACCATTTTATACAGACGATTATCTCAATCATTATAGTGGTATAGCTGATAACGCTGAGTTTCCTCTTTCTCTGTACAAAAAGGAGGTGGTGGCAGTTGGAAGGGTTAATTGCGTAATTAACCTGACCCAGTAACAATCGTCCAGGCTGCCGGTACATCGATTGTGGCCCATTAGCTGGAAAATCGTTGTGCAGGGTGCAGCTAGGTGTGGCATTGTTACGCACGTCACATCACGGTTTTAGATCGGCTAGTCCTTCGGTCACGAATTTGGGTGAGAAGGTCTGGGGTCTGACGCCGCAATCATGAAAATTTGTGCCAGAAAGGTCGACTTCCTTCATTCATAAAGTACTTTTCATTGCAGGAAGCAATAATACATTGAGTCTCCAGTGAAATACTGGTTGCACAGGACTTATTCACAAAGGTCAGGAAAGTCAAGCCCAGTCAATAGAGTGTAACTATATCAGAGAGGTACACAGAAGAGACCTTTCTGGCTAATAAAGGCAACAGTAGCTAGTAGTTTGCAGTGTATTGTCGTAGGCAATGACTATAACCACTTTCTGACCATTGCACATGTATGTACTGTACACCTTCAGGAACTGGTTGTGGTATCTAGATCATAGCTGCAGTCATGATCCAGATATTATTCTTTTCAGCCAGGAATTCCATATCTTTAAAAGTGATCCAAGTAGAGTAAGGGGCTCCAACCACCTCAAGCCACTGTTTGAAGGCTCTCCTGTTCTCCCGTGGAGCCTGGAGCCACTGTGGTAGGTCATGCTGGCTGACCATAGAGATGAAGAAGGAATTTCTGTTCCACTCTAATAGACCCCAGATCTTTCAGTAATGGGAATCTGTCACTGTCTATACCAGCCTTTTTTCAACCAGGGTGCCCAGGCACCCTGGGATGCCTTCAGGTTTCTTCAGGGGTGCCTTGGCAAAATTCCTAAAAAATGCTTAAAAATTGTATAATAGCCAGCAGATGGATGTAGCCTGCCTTTTACTTACACAAACCCACAGGTATTCATTGTGCACCAATACAACTTTCTAGCTTCCAGTGACATAACAACCAATGTTGTCATCAGTTGATCAGAAGGACATTGGGCACCTATACAGCATCCTTACTTGTCCCTCTCTGTCAGCACTGGGTTCACATTAGCTGAGTGAGAGAGAGAAATTGAGGGAGAAGAGACACAATGGAATACTAGTCAGTACCAGTGTGCCAAGGTATATTTGCTTTGGAAGAAAAAATCACCTGTAACATTGGGTGTTCCACATGTACAGATGTTGCTGTGTTCTGTAAAACTATTTGCTTAGCTTTTTTACATTTTGTAATGGGTGCCTCAAGATTTTACAGAATTTTAAAGGGTGCCTTGACTGAAATAAGGTTGAGAAACACTGGTCTATACAATAGGGTATTCAACTAAGGTTGTTGTTCATCCCTTGTGATAGCAATAAAGCTAATAAAAAAATAATGCAACGGTATCCAAAAATACATTTAAATAAAAATAAATAAATAAAAAAGCTTTTTTTAAAGCACCCTCTTCCCCCTTTGCTCAAATGCACATGTAAACCACACATCGGAGGTATCGCCGGTAACATCAGAGTGAGAGCAATAATTCTAGTGCCAAACTGCCTGTGTAACTCTAAACTGATAACTTGTAAAGGCTTTTAAAGCGTCACCTAAACAGATTTCTAAGTACTGTAGCTTATCACTGTACCATGGGCATATGCAATTTTAAACCACGTTAGGTATCTATTCACTTGACGTAACACCAAATTTTACATGTTAAAAATGGGTATTATATTGTGTTTGTATGCACTAAAATTCACTAAAGAATTCATTTTATTCTCCAGGGACTTTGCCTACAGAATATATATTGTTTGGGGAGTTGTAAGCAATTTTCTAGCAAAAAACAAAAAAAAGGCTGATTTTTAAATGTATGTGGGAAAGTCCGAATTTTCCCAGTTTGGAGTGGTTAAGTTAGAACTGTATTGAACAGTATACAGGTTCACTTTAAAGCTGAACTTCATAAATGATCTCTATTGCATACGTACATTGGTTCAGCTTGGCACAATGTAAGCATGCACATCTCATACACAATGGGCCACTAGGAAAGCTGAAAGTCACTGAAGTAGTCAGTGCTACTTCAGTGATAGCTGCGATCTTCCAGGTTTTGCTGGGGTTCTGTGTGAGCAGTGTCCCCTCTGCACACAGAATATAGGGGGTTTCTTGCTCGCCATCGCCATCATTTACAGAACACTTTACGTTTTTTCAATCAACACAACACTATCTCAGATTGGAAGAGGTGAGGAGGAAGGGTGGTAAAGTACCGATCTCCGTCTCGTCCAATCAGAGAACGCCTTGCATTTATTAAAAAAAATTACAGGGTGTTCTATGGATGGTGGTGATGCTGAAAGAGCAACTCCCTGTGGTCAGTGTACAGAGGGAAAGCCGCTTGCACAGAACCCCAGCACAACCTGGAAGATCGCAGCTATCACTGTAGTAGTGACATCTACTATAGTGATTTCCAGCTTCCCATGTGGACCATTGTATCAAGCTGAACCAATATAAATACGTAAAACAATTAATTCCTGGAGTTCATCTTTAACATTCTGGCATGTCATGTGCAGATATATGTTGGCGTGATGTCTTCTTTAAACATGTTTCCATCGCCATAAAAGTCATAGTTTGCTTTGTATGAGGAATGAAAGCATTTGGTATTTCTACTTACTCTATAGTGTCTTAGCTTACCACTGTGCGTTATAGAATGAGGCTTTTTTTGGCTAATAAGGTAGCAGAATGGATTGTATGTTTTCTGCTGTTAGTCAGAAATGTAAAATAAAAGTTTACTTACATAAATTCATAAAAGTAGCAGGTAAGGCCCCATGTACACGGGACACTTCTGAACGATGGAAACTGACTGCTGGAAAACGTAGGTTAAAAACGTCTGTTTAGCCGCGTTTGCATACCATGTTTATGCACGTTTATGTGCATTTGCTTTTATGTGCGTTTTTTAAAGATAAGCACAGGAGAACCTCCCAAATGCCCAGAATGCAGTGAAAAGTGGAAAATTATTAACTACCGTATTTTTCGCTCCATAAGACGCACCTGACCGTAAGACACGCCTAAGTTTTAGAGGAGAAAAACAAGAAAAAAAATATTCTGAACCAATGGACTGCAGACACAGTACAGGGGATGACCAGAGACTGCGGACACAGTACAGGGGATGACCAGAGACTGCGGACATAGTACATGAGATGACCAGAGACTGCGGACACAGTACAGGGGATGACCAGAGACTGCGGAAATAGGACAGGAGATGACCAGAGACTGCGGACATAGTACAGGAGATGACCAGAGACTGCGGACACAGTACAGGAGATGACCAGAGACTGCGGACACAGTACAGGGGATGACCAGAGACTGTGGACATAGTACAGGAGATGACCAGAGACTGCGGACACAGTACAGGGGATGGCCAGAGACTGCGGACACAGTACAGGAGATGAACCGGAGACTGCGGACACAGTACAGGAGATGGCCAGAGACTGCGGACACAGTACAGGAGATAACCAGAGACTGCGGACACAGTACAGGGGACGACCAGAGACTGTGGACACAGTACAGGGGATGGCCAGAGACTGCAGACACAGTACGGGGGATGACCAGAGACTGCAGACACAGTACAGGAGATGGCCAGAGACTGCGGACAAAGTACAGGGGATGACCAGAGACTGCGGACACAGTACAGGAGATGACCAGAGACTGCGGACACAGTACAGGAGATGACCAGAGACTGTGGACATAGTACAGGGAATGACCAGAGACTGCGGACATAGTACAGGAGATGACCAAAGACTGCGGACATAGTACAGGGAATGACCAGAGACTGTGGACATAGTACAGATGACCAGAGACTGCAGACAGTGCAGGGGGTGACCAGAGACTGTGGACATAGTACAGGGAATGACCAGAGACTGCGGACATAGTACAGGGAATGACCAGAGACTGCGGACATAGTACAGGAGATGACCAAAGACTGCGGACATAGTACAGGGAATGACCAGAGACTGTGGACATAGTACAGATGACCAGAGACTGCAGACAGTGCAGGGGGTGACCAGAGACTGTGGACATAGTACAGGGAATGACCAGAGACTGCGGACATAGTACAGGGAATGACCAGAGACTGCAGACATAGTACAGGAGATGACCAGAGACTGTGGACATAGTACAGGGAATGACCAGAGACTGTGGACATAGTACAGGGAATGACCAGAGACTGCAGACAGTAAAGGAGATTAACAGAGACTGCAGACCTTTGGGGAGGGAGGGGGAACAGGTACCTGAATTTGACAGGTACCCGCTCCCACTTCCGCGGAGTTGTCCTTCCTTCTTTTTCCCGCGGCGGCTTCTGTGACAGCCGGGTGCCCACTGCGCATGCGCGAGAAGCGCTGCGCTTTGTGAATGGCCCGGAGCCTTCTGGGAACTGTCATGTGTCCCAGAAGACACTGGACCATTCACAAAGCGCAGCGCTTCTCGCGCATGCGCAGTGGGCACCCGGCTGTCACAAAAGCCGCCGCGGGAAGACTGCAGCGCTGGAGCGAGGAACAGGTAAGGTCCTGCAGGAGAGAAGAGCTGAGCGGCCGGCCCGATATTCTGTCATGGTGGCGGCAGAAATACCGGACCGGCCGCTTTATATTCGCTACATAAGATGCACTGACATTTCCCCCCCTTTTTTGGGGGGAAAAAAGTGCATCTTATGGAGCGAAAAATACGGTATTTCAGACTGTTTCAGAGAAACACAGAGAGTAGAAGCAGAGACAGCAGTATGTGTTGAGATAATTTGGTGGAAGTTGCTCATTAACGTTTCTTTTGAGGAATTTGAGGTGTGAATGGTCATTAACTTATCTTTTGTTTCCAAGGGTGGGAGAGGTCTGAGGTGTGAATTGGTCATTCAAGTGTGTGACAAGCTTTGTAGGAACATCCTGTGTTCAGTGTTTTGTCCATCTGAGTACCCTGAAAATGCTTTGCATCCATTTTTCATGATGAAAAAAGGCTCTGGACAGCATTGGGAACTGGAAGAGTTAAACAAAATTTCAAACGCAAACGCTTATAAATGCGATTTGCCGCATTTAGCCGTGTTTACAAGCATTTTGTGTTTGAAACACTGATAAAATCGACTGTTGAATGCAAGTTTTCTGCGTTCAGAAAAACAACTGTAAAGTCAAATGCCTGTAAACGATTGTAAACGAAAATGTGTACATGGACACATAGGAAAACATTAGGGTGAGTTCAGGGGCTGCTGAAAAAAATGCTGGACAACTCCTAAACGTGAGTTTATCAGCTGCAGTGTACATGAGCCCTAAGGGTCTGTAATAAAGTTTGCTAAAGTCCATTTTAACTAACAGCCTTCAACAAGGGTCCTTCCATAGACTTTGCTTGACATACGCAGAGCTCAGACCTGAACTGCTGATGTCAGGATTCTATGAACGCATAGATGTTTATTCCTCCATCTGGGTACAAATCTTAAGTTTTCTAACTGTATTCCAGCTGAGTGTACTCATGAATTATTCCTCCGTAAAGTGTTCTTTCACGGTATAAGCAGAACCATATTCACTGACAGTGCTGCCCTTTATGGTGGCGGGGAATGTGCTGCCTGGGCTTCTCTGGTCCCACAAAAGTGGGGATAAAATGTGATTTTGCAGTACAGCTGCGTTTCTAAAGCATCCATGCCTACCTTGGCTGTGAACCACTAACAGGTACATTAGAAAATGCGTGAAAGCAAGGAGGGGGGTATTGGAACCAAGTCTTTGTCTGGTAGAAACCACCACTCTATGGAGTTTTCTACAGTTTTCAACAGAAGAAAAGAAAAATATGCTTTGTAAAATAGGTTGTAGAAAGAATCCTAGAATTCCGATAAAGCCACTGAAATTATATAGCTGTTACCATTTCCAGGAATCCTTTCTGTGGCTGGACTGGTTATGAGCTGAAAGCAAACATTTTCACCAGCACAGTTGTTTCCTTTTGTTCACATAATAGAAGAAGGCATCACATGCCGATGACTGGGGACTTAGTGAGCTGGAAAGAGGAGACTGCAAATCCCACAAGGCACAGAGGAGAACTATTAGGTGGTTATACAGTAACTATTAGGTGGTTTAACTCTGCAGTATCTATCAAAAAATGAAATATCAGATTAGGGGGTTGATTAGACAGCATGGTTGTGTTTTGAAATATTCTCTAGACAGAAGGTTACTGTTCGTTATCGAACTTTTGCAAGAGCAGACCTCCCAAGTTCAGCAGGGAGTGTTGATGCTGCTAATGACATGAAAATATCAGAAAAGGTCAGAGATGTTTTGGGTGCCGGATCATTGGCTCCTATTGAAATATAATGGGATAGCTGCCAGCATCCGGAATGAATTATGTGCACAGTGGGGTAGCTAAAGTTGTGTGTCAGCGTTCTCCAAGGGAGGTGGAAAAGACTTCTAGAAGCTTTGGTTCTGTGGGGTTTAAAGTGAACTCGTGCCCACACTATGCTGTAATAATATATTCTGAATAAGCAGTAAAAGCATGTTAAAACAGGCCATAATTCACCTCTGTAGCTATAGGCATTGCGAAAAATAATCTTCAAAGTTTTTTGTTTTCGGATTATTTTCTATGGAGAGTAGAATCTTGGCAGGCTGATCTCTGGTGTATAGACACCGCATGTGTTTCTTAGGTGTTAAAAACAGACTGCAACCAGCTTTAGAGTCTTAGTTTTGATAATTGAGAATTAATTACTTCATAGTACAAGCATATAGCAAGGTAAGGGATGGCTTATTTTAAAGCTCTTTTACTGCTTGCTAACAATATGTAAACATTTTAGCCCTTTTGCTGCCAGGTCTGTATGGAGTGCGGACCTACAGCACTGCTTCCAGCTGGTCAGGTCCCAGGGGCGGACTGACAACTCATGGGGCCCCCGGGCAATAGGGGATCATGGGGCCCCTGTGTCCTTGCCCAAACTCAAAAAAGCCTATGAAAAAAGTACCAGGGGCATCTCATGGGGCCCCCTACTTACCCCGGGCCCTCGGGCAGTGCCCGAGTTTCCAAATGGTCAGTCTACCCCTGTCAGGTCCATACGCCATACGGACCTGCATTCCTCCTTCTGCAATAAGCTCTTGGTCACTTCAGTACAATGTCACTAAATCAGTGGAGCCAGCATCAGTATTCCTGATCACACTACACCAATGCATTATTGGCTCTGCCTGCTGCCTGGACCAATTTTTCGCCTATATATTGACCATGTCTCTGCCTGCTGCCTGCACTGACCCATCTGCATATCCCACTGACTATGTTTCTGCAAGACACCAATCTCAGCCATCCCCTGCAGACAACGGTACTCCTCAGACCACAGGAACTCTTTTGTTCACCCTTTGCTCAGCCTCCTGTACCACCTGACCAGTGCACATGATATTCTTGGGCGCAGTGACATACCAGTATGCAGTTTTTTTTGGCTTATAGGTATGGAGACTGCTATAGGTGACACTACACAAAGCTAAATTCCCAGACAATGCATACAAAGGTGCTCATTACAGTACATTTTTGATACAGTATTGGTTGATTTTTATGATACACAAGATACAATGTCTAGTAAATAATCAGTCCAAACACTGAAAAGTCGCACACGTGATATCCGCATACTCGGGAGGAATAGCAGAATTTTTTTGTTTTGGGGTGTATGTGAGAAATATCTTATTAAATTGAAAACTTTGTGTACAAAATACATTTTCATTTTCTTTCTGCATTTTCCAAATACATTTTGCAAAATAATTAAATCTTCAAAAGATTCACCATGCCTCTTAAATATACTTTGGGGTGTTTACTCCAAAATGTTGTTTTTTCCTGGGTGTTTCTACTGTCATGGCCCTTCAGGGCTTCAAGAAATATGAGAGGTAGTCAGGAAGAGAGATGCCCCTTGAAGCCCTGAAAGCGCTCCTTGGATTTTGGGCACCTCTGTGTGGCCAGGCTGTGAAAAAGGCTCACACTTGTGGTATCCCCATACTCAGGAGGAGTAGCAGAATGTGTTTTGGGGTGTAGTAGTAAGTATGCCCATACTGCTTGTGAGAAATAACTTAAAATGACAACTGTGTGAAATAAAATAACATTTTTTTTACTTTTTTCATTTTCCAAAAATTGTGGCCAAAATTACAACCTCAAAAATTTACCATGCCTCCTACTCAATACCTTGGAGTGTCTACTTTCCAAAAATGGGTCCTTTTGTGGATATTTGTACTGTCCTGGCATTTTAGGGTCTCAAGATATGATATAGGCTGTAAGTAGATCAGTTTTGATCAATTTCACAGATATATTTACCATAGTTTGTGTACTCCATAACTTTCACACAGACTAAAAAAAAAAATGTTGCACAATTTTGGCCTAAAATGTTTGAAGAAAGATTATTTATTTGAAAAGTTATATAACAGAAACTAAGGTAAACTGTTTTTTTTCCCAAAATTTTCAGTATTTTTCCTTTGTATAGTAAAAAATTTAAAAAAACGATGGTGATTAAAGGAGAAGTACAACCAAAGCTCTTTTGGCTGTACTTTTCCTGTGGATCACAGGATTGCAGTTTGTTCTGCACTCCTATGACGCCCGCTGTTGGCTGATGTCACTCAGCCGGTCCAGATCCTTACCTTTAGAGCCACCATGGGACAGATGCAGCATCGGACCAATTCTGCATCCACCTAGGTAAGTATAATTTGAAAAAAAAAAAACACACTTCTCTTTTAAATAGGCCTGGAAGGGGGATAACATGCCAGTCTTCAAGTGGTTAATAGAAAAAAATAAAATCCCTGTCTATCATACTAGAGGACATTCTGACTTTCCTAATCTGTCTGGTCGCTGATACAGACAGTATTGAAGTTAGTGAATCAACATGACAGACAGTCAACTAAAAACAGGCAATGTGGAGAAATCTAAAGAAAAAAGGACAAAAATAATAATTATCTTTATTATGAACTGTTTTTTTTACCCCTTTATTTGCTGGAACTTGTCTAAAAGACAAATGGACATATTTATAAAGCAGTGATAGTGACTTTCAACAAATGCTCACTGGTGGCGAGTCAATCACTGTCATTTTGAATATATACTGTCTACTAAGAATGTTTGGTGAATGTCAAATTGACTACTTTATCAATATGCCCAAAAGTTATAATTTAAGTGTACCAAATGCAAGAAAAACATATATATTGCAACTTACCAGTCTTTGGGTGTGGAGAGGCTGCATTAGTTTTTTCTTTTTTCACCTGGTAACCAGGTAACATACTTTCTATCCTATGGTGACATTGATCATTACCTGTGCATATCTATGGAGAAGCAGTATTGTCACTCTAGAACAGTAAGTGTGTTAGGACTACAGAACACACTCTATCCAAAACATAGGGGGGGTAGTGTTTTGTATTATTTTTTATTACAGGTACTTATATAGCGCTGTCAATTTGCGCAGCACTTTACATATAAATTGTGCATTCATATCAGTCCCTAACTCTCAAGGGGCGTACAATCTAATGTCCCAAACTTACATTCATACACATACTAGGGCCAATTTAGACAGATAATTAACCTACCAGAATGTCTTCAGAGTGTGGGAGTGTGGGAGGCAGGTGGTGCCATAGTTGGGATTGGAACCAACAACCCCAGTGCTTCCAGGCGGAAGTACTAACCATGTAGCCACTGTGCTGCGTATTACACAAAGAAAAATGGGCATAGCTGATTATACTGCTTGAGATTACACTACAGAATGCCCATGTGCTTACATGCTCTCTGGATTTCTGGTAGGATCAACTTGTTTGCCGTTATCAAACAGCTATAACAAAACACTTTCAGTGGTACATTTAACATACTAAAAGAGAACAAATACAAATAAATGGAGTTCATTTTAAAAATATATACCAGGGGTTGGCAAACATTTTGACTTGAGGGCCGCAATGGGTTCATATATTGGACCCGGGGGCCGGACCAAGAGTAGATGAATGATGTGTATGTGTCATCCATAGTAAGTATAGTAATATTCCCCCATTGTAAGCATAGTAATTAATCCCCCATATAGTAATTCATCCCCCATAGTAATTCATCCCCCATAGTAATTCATCCCCCATATAGTAATTCATCCCCCATATAGTAATTCATCCCTCATAGTAATTCATCCCCCATATAGTAATTCATCCCCCATATAGTAATTCATCCCTCATAGTAATTCATCCCCCATATAGTAATTCATCCCCCATAGTAATTCATCCCCCTTATAGAAATTCATTCCCCATATTAATTCATCCCCCATATAGTATTTCATCCCCCATAGTACTATTCCCCCCCAAGTAGTAAGCCAAGTCCTTCCTGTGTCAATTTACTTACCTTTGCTCCGCGCGTTCCTCTCGCCGTGTTCCCGCGCCGTTCCGGTCTTCAGGGCGGACTGTGAGAGGAGCCTAGCTCCCCTCACGTGCGTCACGCTGCCCCGCCTACACACATCCTGACAGCCAATGTATCACGCTCCGCGGGCCGGATTAAAAGGTCCGCCAGGCCGTATACGGCCCGCGGGCCGTAGTTTGCCCATTGCTGATATATACCCACGCTTAAAACCAATTACATGTGCAAAAACTTCACTATTGTATGACTGGCTGCAGCTTTAATAGGGTACTATATGTTTAAATTTAATGTAATAGTTTAGGCACTGCCTAGTCTGTGCAAAAACGTGTCACAATCCCTAAGTATAATAAACAATAAAAACCCAATAGATAACCTCCTCCTAGATTGTAAGCTCTAATGAGCAGGGCCCTCTGTTTTCACTTGTACTAAATTGTATTGTAACTGTAATGTCTACCATCATTTTGTAAAGCGCTGTGCAAACTGTTGGCGTTATATAAATCCTGTATAATAATAATAACCTTAAACATTAAATGAATATAAAAGTGCACATGTAAAAATTAAAGCAATATACTGTATATACTTGTGCTTCTTCAATCAACATGTGCCAAACAACCAAGTGTTCTGACAAGGTGCCAAGTGTTACTCCTTTGGTTAAAGTGCATGATTATTATTATCATTTCATGTTTAAGGCTATTGATTTTTTTATTGTTTTTTATACTTTTGAAATGTAACACAGACTAGGCAGCTGCTAAAGCATTACATGAAATGGAGTTCGGGTTTCCAAACACTTTATTAAGGCTTGTCATACTGTTCCTGAGTAGTATATTGGATCTTCAATCCAGCACAGGAGTAAAAGGAAACTCCCCGTGGAGGTGAGATATAGAACAAAATGTCGCCTCTACTTATTTTTGGCATACAGCTCACAAACACGACCTATTTTCTTGCGCTAATTTCCACCCTCACACTTCTCTTTTCATCTACGCTCATCCTGAGCTCTTTAAACGATCCTATTTATTTTCCCCGTATCCTTCACGGACCGTACGCCAACCGCATTCTCACCCTGCCCGAGTTCCTTCCGCCATCTCTGACTTGGCGCTGCGGATGGAATTAAAATCAGCCGGGGTGCTCTCAGCGGACAGATGTGAGCGGACTCTTAATTTATTTGTCGGTTGTCTTTTCTTCCCTACTTAAAGCTAGTGTGATGAGGTTCTTTCCACCTGTCAGATGGTGGAACGTGGTGTGAGATTGCTGTACCGGGGAATTCTGCCTTTGTGAAAAGACCTTGTTTTAAGATAACAAAGTTTAGGCTCTGTGTTAACCAGGTTTCTACAGATCCAGGGACTCCGCTCTGTTAATATTCATGACTTTGGGCAGCAGTGTGCTCTGTATTAGAGGTAATATTGGGCACTCCGCAAGAGCAAAGTTAACATGATAGACACAGCCAAGGACATTAATATACCAAGAGCTGAAATCCGGGAAAATACTGTATAAAAAGGTACACATGAAAGCAGAACTTCACCCTGTCAGTCAGCACTATTTTTAATCCTTATGCTGCTACAATAAATGGATTGGAAAGTATATCATATTTACTTGTTTTAATCTTTTTTTACATTTTGTCAGTTACTTTCTGGTTTCCATGCCTAGGCAGATGATGTTATACATCCCAGGAGTCTTCAGGAGGGGAGGATTGGTTTTCTCAACTAAGCACACCCTTCTAACTGCATGCCTGAGCTAAAGGCAGAGGGATTCTAGGAAGAAAAAAAATACATGAATCATCTGCCGTTACTCAAGATGGTCACCACCAGAAATGCTAAGGGGCTGGGATTCAAAGTGATTTCTCAGAAAATAAAGCATGGAAATATAGATGGGGGAGTTTGCATTGAATATTAAAAAATAAATAAACAGCACTTTTGGTTTGTGGTGTTCAGATGCAGTGAAGTTCCACTTTATGCTCTGTATTTACTAATACAAATAAATGTATTTTTTAAATGCCAGTAGTGTAAGTATCTAAAATTGAGTGATAAAAAGATTAACTCATGACTGCTTCTCCTATCACTAGCCAATCACAGTGTCAGGAATAAGTAGCAGAGATGGCCAGATCTGCGTGGCTACGTTCAGGAAACTGGGACCAGACTGCGTATGCTTAAAGTGAGATTTATTTACCGTGAAAAAAAATCCTTCCAAACACCAGTACACAGCAAACATAAAAATACAAGTGAACCAAAAAACCCACTGACAGAACACCTGACTAATAACTAACATACAGAAGCCTAACTAACAATTAACTGTATACAATGCAAACACAATAGGGAGCAGCAAAAAGCAGGGGAAACATGGAGATGCAGGGAGCAGATGAGAAGAGGGAAACAAAACTAGGATCAGGAACAAGGGAGACTGAGTACAAGGCAGCTGGGTACAGAGTACAGGGAAGGAGCTCAATCAGGATAAATGACAACAGGATCTGGCAGCAGCAAAACAGTGGAGCAAAAATGCACTAAATGGGGAGGACCTAAATATCCTCCCAGCAACCAGCATCAGGTAGAAACTAATCACAGGTATCTGCTGTCTGCTGGAAGACACCCACTGGTGGACACTGGATTTACAATCTTCCGCCCAGGGAATCACAGTACCACCATCAGGTGATCCTGGTCCTAATACACAGGATGTGAGTTACATGATACTGGCCATCATTCAACTTAGACTGGTGATTTATCTAGACTAGTGGATATCTAATGGCAGAAAAGAAGATTATTGCAGCAAAGGATGTGAAGGGAAATCTTCCCAATGGGATACTGATGGGAAAAAAGTGACAGTGGTAATAGCCTTCCCCTACTCTGTCCAAAATAAAAAAAAAAGTTTTGACTTCCTTTCTACTCTCATATAAAAAATACCCCCCCTGCCCATTTAGACAAGGCTCCTAAAGAAAGTTGGCATGGCAGTCGGTTTTCCTAGTGGCAGCTGGTTGCTCGTGTAAGCCCTCCATACCATGTGTCTGCCTCGCACTATGCGGCCAAGCGTGAGACATGCGCCGAGAATAACATCAGAACGCACTGCTTTGCTTGTTATGACATTATTCAGCTCCCAAGTTTCATCCATCAACCTGTTCACCCTCAATTTGTCACTTACCCCACTCTCCATCACACGCCACAGCTATTCGTCATCCTATCAACGTCGTCGCAAAAACTTTACCAGCCCGTCCATCGATCAACCGCACTTCATTATCCAGACACGGAGAGCCGCAGTTCAAGCCCATCATGTTTGCTGACAGGCAGTGTATACACTGTGATATTTGTCAGGGAACATATTCTCCTCTTCTAAATTCCACAGATAAGATGAATATTGCAGTCTGTGTCGTACTAAAGATCTTCTGAAAGCTGAACTCCAGCCTTCCCTTCTATCTTGCACAGTTGTACAGGCTCCTCTCCTGAACTGAAATTTCTTCCTCTGATTTCGCTGCACACTGTGAGACAATCATCAAGGCATTTTGTTATTTGCTTAACTCCCCCCAAGAGCCAAGCCACTGTTTGCATCAGAGCTGAGGGCCCTTGGGAGGAGTACTGAGATGGTTTCAGGACTCTATGTACGGCACCCTTCCAACCCCTCCCACCAGCCATGATCTACCTGCATTGCATAGCGAAGCACAGAGTAATTACATCTCTGGATCTAAAATAAGATACACTATATTGCCAAAAGTATTGGGCCAGCCCTCCAAATCATCGGATTCAGGTGTTCCAATCACCTCCATGGCCACAGGTGTATAAAATCAAGCACCTAGGCATGCAGACTGCTTCTACAAACATTTGTGAAAGAATGGGTCACTTTCAGGATCTCAGTGAATTCAAGCATGGTAGTGTGATAGGTCCATCCAGGACATTTCCTTGCTACTAAATATTCCACGGTCAACTGTTAGTGGTATAACAAAGTGGAAGCAACTGGGAACAACAGCAACTCATAAACAGGCCCTGTAAAATGACAGAGCAGGTTCAGCGCATGCTGAAGTGCACAGTGTGCACAAATCGCCAACTGTCTGCAGAGTCAATAGCTAAAAACCTCCAAACTTCGTGTGGCCTTCAGATTAGAACAACAGTGCATAGAGAGCTTCATGGAATGTGTTTCCATGGCCGAGGAGCTGCATCCAATCCTTACATCACCAAGTGCAATGCAAAGTGTCGGATGCAGTGGTGTAAAGCACGCCGCCACTGCACTCTAGAGCAGTGGAGACGTGTTCTCTGGAGTGACAAATCATGTTTTTCTGTCTGAACGTGTCTGGGTTTGGCAGTTGTCAAGAGAACAGTACTTGCCTGACTGCATTGTGTCAAGTGTAAAGTTTGGTGAAGGGGGGATTATGGTGTGGAATTGTTTTTCAGGGGTTGGGCTTGGCCCCTTAGTTCCTATGAAGGGAACTCTTAAGGCATCAGCATACCAAGACATTTTGGACAATTTCAGGCTCCCAACTTTGTGGGAAGAGTTTGGGGAAGGCCCCTTCCTGTTCCAACATGACTGCGCACCAGTGCACAAAGCAAGGTCCATAAAGACATAGATGAGCGAGTTTGGGGTGGAGGAACATGACTGACCTGCACAGAGTCCTGACCTCAACCGGATAGAACACCTTTGGGATGAATTAGAGCGGAGACTGTGACCCAGGCCTTCTCGTCTGACATCTTTGCCTGACCTCACAAATGCGCTTCTGGAAGAATGGTCAAACATTCCCATAGACACACTCCTAAACCTTGTGGACAGCCTTCCCAGAAGAGTTAAGCTGTTATAGGTGCAAAGGGTGGGCCAACTCAATATTGAACCCTACGGACTAAGACTTGGGATGCCATTAAATTTCATGTGTGTAAAGGCAGGCAGGCAATACTTATTGCAATATAGTGTATGTAATGAAAGCATGTTGGTGAGAGGAGGAGTGGGAAGAGGAACCAGGAAAGGCAAAATATACTTCAGCTTTAAAGGGCAGAATAATTTGTATGTTATCCCCATCACAAAAATTGTAGGTAAGCATTAAGTGGTTCTAACGTTTTTCACCTTCATGCACACTGACACCAATGATGGGACACCAATCCTGCCACTGACTTCAACCATTGGGTATTATTTCTCCCACTGATACCAATGATAGGACACTATTCCTACCACCGACACCTGTGATGGGGTAATATTCCTCTCACTGACACCAATGATAGGGCACTATTCCTCTCACTGACACCAATGATGGGGCACTATTCCTCTCACTGACACCAATGATGGGGCAATATTTTTTCATAAACACCAGAACATTTTATACTCCCTCTGGCCACAGTCCGGCACCACTAAAGTTTGAAGGACACTAAACTGGTCCTTTGCTTAGAAAGCATTCCCATCAGTCCCTAACCCTCAAAGGGTGTACAATCTAAGATCCCTAACTTACATTCATACATACACATACTAGGGTCAATTTAGACAGGATCCAATTAACCTACCAGTTTGTCTTTGGAGTATGGGAGGAAACCGGAGAACCCGAAGGAAACCCACGCAGGCCCAGGGAGAACATGCAAACTCCAGGCAGGTGGTGCTGTGGTTGGTACACAGACTGATTTTACTGTTGTGGGTTTAGTAAAACTTTAACACTATATACGTATGTATTAGGGCTAAAATGCATTATTTTTATCTGCAGCATCGGGGGTTATATCCAGCTCTGCCCCATATTGCTCCTTTATCTTTGTATGAGATTTTCTGATGCTATAAAAGTCATTCCTGGGCAGGATATTAATTGATTACTGCTCTGTAGGTGAACCCTTGTTGCTGCTAGCGCCCCCCTACCATTTTCCTGCATGCTGTTTTTAAGCAATGCCTTCTTGTGGTGAAGTTCCCAATGCCACGTCTGATAAGCCGTCTGTTCATCCCAGCCTCGTGACTTCATTACATTATCTTTGGAGGCAGCAGGACTGAGAAGAACCTTCCATAGCGTGCTATTTAACATACCGGAACAATGTCCCTCTGGGGATGTTAAATGAACAATTCCATTTAGAGGAGGAAATTCTCGTATATGAGGGTTTATGGTGGTAATCCCATGCATGAATTAATCCGCTCCTATGTTCTCCATACATATGTCTGGTGCTCCAGGCAAAAGAACCGCTGTGTGCGCTGGAAGCGACCTCGTCAAGTCACAATTTTATTTTTTCTGTTTTCAGTGTACAGAAGCCTAGACACACAGCTAAAGCAAGTAATCATATCCATCTGTAGCAACTGTTCTACCTGTCAAAATATTTGTGTTTGTGTTCAATAATGTTTTATTGTCCACATATCTCTGCCCCAGTGCATAGCTGGGCGGCTACACTGAAAATGGACTTACACTACGGCATTGCCACAGGATAAACAGGACACACATTGATATGTACAGTGAGGAAACCCACATGGAAGAAAAATATATTTGAAATATATTTTAAAAATATTCTTCCCAAATATATGCCATATATTTGAAATGCTACAATTTTGGCCATATTCAATCTATTTTTAAAATATAATATATATATACCGTATTTCCTGGCGTATAAGACGACCCCCTACTTTTCCTGCTAAAATGTAGTGTTTGGGCTATACTCGCCGTATAAGACTACCCCTCTTCCATTGCACACCAGTGGGAGGAATAGTGCCCCATCATTGGTGTCAGTGGGAGGAATAGTGCCCCATCATTGGTGTCAGTGGGAGGAATAGTGCCCAATCATTGGTGTCAGTGGGAGGAATAGTGCCCCATCATTGGTATTAGTGGCAGGAATAGTGCCCCATCATTGGCATTAGTGGCAGGAATAGTGCCCCATCATTGGCATCAGTGGGGGAATAGTGCCCCATCATCGGTGTCAGTGGGAGGAATAGTGCCCCATCATCGGTGTCAGTGGGAGGAATAGTGCCCCCGACTTTTGAGAAGATTTTCAAGGGGTAAAAAGTTGTCTTATACGCCGGAAAATACGGTATATATATATATATATATATATATTATGTTGAAATGCGTTTTTATTACAAAATATATGAAAAATATTTTTAAAAATTCATTTCAAATATACTGTATGTCTTTAAAAATACAAATCTACATTTTTGGAATGCATTTACAAATATATGTAAAAATTTATGTTAAAATTACCGTAAAATTACCGTATTTGCCGGCGTATAAGACGACTTTTTACCCCTTGAAAATCTTCTCAAAAGTCGGGGGTCGTCTTATACGCCGGTATACGGCATACTGACACTTCTTAGGGGGACGGCGCGGTGCCGCTGCCGCCCCCCCCTTCCAACGGAAGGGACACTAAGTACAGGGGCGGGCAGGGGCTGTTTCTTACCTGGCTCCGGTCCCACGACGATCCGGTCCAGGAAGCGCGGCTGCTCCTTCAGTTCGGCCACTGGATATTCGCACGGCTGCTCGGCTCCGCCTCCTCACCGGTGATTGCCCGCCAGAACTGTAGCTCAGGAAAGGCACACAGGCAGCCAATCACTGGCGAGGGGACGGAGCCAAGCGGCCCTGCGAAAATCGAGTGCAGGACCAGCAGGTAAGTGGTCAGTGTAGAGGTGCTGCTGCAACCACATATGCTGGCTGCAGTAGCACCATACGAGAACAGGGTCAGCAAGTGTCAGTGGGAGGAATAGTGCCCCATCATTGGTGTCACTGATACCAATGATGGAGCACTATTTCTCCCACCGATACCAATGATGGGGCACTATTCCTCCCACTGACACCAACGATGGGGCACTATTCCTCCCCCCCACTGACACCAACGATGGGGCACTATTCCCCCCCCCCCACTGACACCAATGATGGGGCACTATTCCACCCCCCACTGACACCAATGATGGGGCACTATTCCACCCCCACTGACACCAATGATGGGGCACTATTCCACCCCCCACTGACACCAATGATGGGGCACTATTCCACCCCCCACTAACACCAGTGATGGGACACCATTCCTTGCACTGACACCAATGTTGGGACACTATTCCTCCCACTGACACCAATGATGGGGCACTATTCCCCCCACTGATACTAATGATGGGGCACTATTCCCCCCACTGATACTAATGATGGGGCACTATTCCTGCCACTAATGCCAATGATGGGGCACTATTCCTGCCACTGATACCAATGATGGGGCACTATTCCTGCCACTGACACCAATGATGGGGCACTATTCCTGCCACTGATACCAATGATGGGGCACTATTCCTGCCACTGATACCAATGATGGGACACTATTCCCCCCACTGACACTAATGATGGGGCACTATTCCCCCCACTGATACTAATGATGGGACACTATTCATCCCACTGATACCAATGATGGGGCACTATTCCTGCCACTGATACCAATGATGGGGCACTATTCCCCCCATTGATACCAATGATGGGGCACTATTCCTGCCACTGATACCAATGATGGGGAACTATTCCCCCACTGATACTAATGATGGGGCACTATTCCTGCCACTAATGCCAATGATGGGGCACTATTCCTGCCACTGATACCAATGATCGGGCACTATTCCCCCCACTGACACCGATGATGGGGCACTATTCCTCCCACTGGTGTGCATTGGAAGAGGGGTAGTCTTATACGGCGAGTATAGCCCAAACACTACATTTTAGCAGGAAAAGTAGGGGGGTCGTCTTATACGCCGGCAAATACGGTACTTTTTTATATAAAAATCTGAAGAATATATTTAAAAATATATATTTCTAAAAATATATATTTCTTGAATATATTCTTCAGATTTTTTTTTAACATATAAAAAAGTAATTTTAACATATATTTGTAAATGCATTCCAAAAATGTAGATTTGTAATTTTGAAGACATATAGTATATTTGAAATGTATTTTTAAAAATATTTTTCATATATTTTCTAATAAAAACGCATTTCAACATGCAGTAGATATATATATATATATATATATATATATATATATATATATATATATAAAACACTATATTTTGAAATATATTGAATATGGCCCAAACTGTAGAATTTCAAATATATGGCAATATATTTGGGAAGAATATTTCTAAAATATATTTCAAATATATTTTTCTTCCATATGGGAATGCAGTGCTATGTAATGTGATGGTGTAACTCTTCCAGGTATTTATTACCTCTCACAGAGATCAGATTACTCCCCTGGAAAAAACCTTCATCCTCTTTTCTCCCTGGAAGGATGGCATCATCCAGGGTCACCATGTACTTTCTGGACTCAAAGATGACACAAGCATATACCTGTGTGGTTCTTGGCTGTGTTTACAAATGTCTGACACAGATCAGCCCCTGCTGCAACCTTCCACTTTGTTACAAAGTTACAATGTTGCCGTCAGATCACTGGAGGAGAGGAATTTCTTTTTTCTGTTTATTCCAATGCTCGGTCCGCTCATGTGAAAGGGGCCTTAATATTTATCCTATTAATTAAGGCTTTTTCTAAGATTAATTGTTGTTATATTTACAGCTCATTGATCACATCAATGTTCCGTGAGCTGTACATATGAAAATTATTTCAGGGGTTCCCCGAGATCTCAGACGTTTTAGCAGGGGTTCCTCAAAAGTAGAAAGAGTAAAAAATCCCTGATCCAGAGTTTGGAAACATTTCCACAGTGCAATTTCTGCTAAGAGCAAAGCTGAAATTTTCAGTGTAACAAAATGACTTTCAGTTTGTAAGATTGCTCCACACATTCTTTTTTTTTCAATTTTTCCAAAAAATTTTATTTTTTTCTAGGAAAAAAAACTTTTTTTGCCATGGCTTAAAAATTTCTGGAAACTTTACATCTCTATTCCTTTCCAATCTATTCTATTCTTTTTAGATCAAAAGATGCAGCGCTATAGAACCAGAACGTTACAATGAAAACGAATAAATCAAATGAATAAGTCTATATTAGATAACTGAACAAATGCAACAGTTCATAGAATAAGGTGACTTTAGTGCTCTCCTCTATTTCGTATCCTCCTGATGATCAGGCGTTGTGCAAAATAGTGCTGAAGAAGTGCACACTCACCAGAACGCACAGGAAAATGAGCGTTTTTCAATATAGATTCCCCTTAGAATCATCAGCTGGACAGGATGTGGTAGTATGATAGCCTCCTTCCAGAGCTCCTGGATATTCCTGTGTAGCCCCTTGATAGGTGACCTGCGGACTTCTCCTTAAGGCTTATATGCGTTTCTTACCCAGCAGAGAGATGAATGACTAAAATGGATACTCCCCAAGGGAGTCAAAACAAAAACGTATCCATAGTGTAGTAGGTCATTAAAAAGAATTTATTAAAACCATAGAAGTCCGTGTACACAGCAGTGTATATAAAATGTGGACTGACCGTCCAATGGTAAAGATGGCCACCGGAGCTCCACGATGCTCCGGCGGCGTGACGTCACGGCGTTCCTGGCTCCTCCTACGCGTTTCGTGCACACGCACGTCGTCTGGGGGGATTTGCCATTTGCCATTTTCGAGTGGCAGGAGAGAGCCTTCCACTACCACCGCCCCCAATACACTGGCAATCCCCCACCCTGGGAAGAGATAAGACACTCACCTTCACAGCTCTGGACATCCCCAGGAACAAGAGTCAGGCTCTGCATACACCATGAAGCAGCCCACAACCTCTCTCAGATCCCACCTGGTCCCCGTGTTGCGTGTGTCCCTTCTTCCATCCCTTCTTTCGGGCGGCGGTGCTGCCCACCTGAAAAATGCTGCTGCCTCCCTGAAAAATGCCGCCCTAGGCAAATGCCTTGTTTGCCTTGTGGTAAATACACCCCTGGCCACCACATCTAAGGACTAGTAAGCTGCAATATAATACATTTTTGCTTTTGGTTTTAGATGCACCTTAAGCCTAGGTTCACACTAATGCGATGCAGGAAACTCTACGATCTGTGTGCGTTTCCCCCACCACATTCCAGCCACACTGCCCCAGTGATCAGCTGTCGGTGTCAGTACAAAGTTCACAACACCCCAAACTCAGGTCGCAAATGCAGTGCATTTGCCTGCACTGGATTGCAGGGTACAAAACAACCATGTGATCTGATTGCAGTGAGGGTCCAAAAAAGGTGCATGCACATGTTTGGCAACATGCAGTGAAATCTGAGCCCATTCAAAATGAATACTTTAAAATTGCACCGCACTGAATTGCACAGGAATGGAGTGCGGTTCCAGTGTGATTTACTTGTGGTGTACAGTGTGAACTGAGGCTAACGTGTGTTCTGCAAAGTAACAGATTAATGGGTTTACTTAAAACTGACATTTAACCACTTCCCATCCAGCCCATGTATATAAACAGCCGGACGGGAGCAGTGCAGGGGCGGGTGGCTGTTTATAAACGTCCTCCCCGCTTCCCTGCTTTTGCGCGCTCCCAGGGAGCGCGCAGCACCGCGATCCAGTGTACGGGACCTCTGTGTGATCATGTGATCACTAATTGGCCAATCAGTGATCACATGAATAATAATAAGCAAGATGTTACTTCCTAACATCATTGCTTACTACGTGTGAAATCTGTGAATGATCACAGAGGTCACATGGTACAAGGATATTCACAACAGCCTTGTACCATGTGACAAGCTGTAACCAATCACAGCTCACACAGTATTTCTCAATGGCTGCAAGAATGCAGCCAGAGAGGAGAAATGATTGCTTTTACAGCCTTTATGGGTGTAGAAGCAATCAGTGTAAGAAAAAAAAAAATCTTCATCACCCCCCACAAGTAGTATTGCCAGGGTGACAGTATGTTAAAAAAAACATAAATAATAATATAAAAAGATTTAAAAAAATTTAGAAAAATTATAATTTTTGGTTATAAACTAATTTGGGTTATTTTTTTTTTCTTTACTAAAAAGATAACTCAATACATTTTGGCCAAGATTTATGAAGAAAGATTATTTATTTGCAAAATTTTATAAGAAAATCACTTTTTTTCAAAATGTTTTGACTTTTTCATCTATATAGCAAAAACAAAAAATAAAAATCCCAGTGATGAATAAATACCACCAAAATAAAGTGTTATCTGTCTCAAAAAAATACTAAAAAATTCATATGGGTACAGTGTTGCGTGACTGCGCAGTTGTCATTCAAAGTGTGAGAGCGCTGAAAGCTGAAAATTGGCCTGGACAGGAAGGGGGTAAAAGTGTCCGGACCTGAAGTGGTTAAGCACCTGTACATATTCAGGTTGGGGTGGTTATACTGGGATGATGCCTGCAGCTATGGGCATCGTCCCAGTATTGTTTTTTCTCAGCTGGCAATGCTGAAAATGTAAAAGAGATCCCAGCTGCTAATTAGCCACTAGATTGCTTTTACAAGCAGCTGAAGGGGGTTATCCTCCAGCCTCCTTCCAGTGGTTTTTCAGGCTCTCCCATTTCACATGGGAGCCCAGGATTGAAGCTGGGGGTTCTGCCAGCTTAACATAAAGATGATCGAGGACCAGAACATTCCTGATCGTCTCTATGATATAAGAAACCGGAAGTGATGAGTATTTTTGTCACTTCCATTTTTGCCAGCATGTAAACAAACAATTGTTGGCTCGTGAAAGCATCTAATCAAACCAATTCTGATTTGATCTGAGGCTTTGGAGGGAGTGAAGAGATGTAGGGCACCTCTATCCCACTGTGCTCATAGGAACTCATGTTTCGGTCCCACATATGTAAACAGCAATCACACCACACATGTGAGGTATCTCCACGAACATCAGAGCAAGAGCAATAATTCTAGTAGCAACTAGTAACCTGTAAAGGCTTTTAAAGCATTGCCTATGGGGATTTTTAAGTACTGCAGTTTGTCGCCATTCCACAAGCGCGTGCAATTTTAAAGCATGACATGCTAGGTATCTATTTACTCAGCGTAACATCACCTTTTACAGTTTACCAAACAATTAGGTATTATATTGTGTTTTTGTGCATTAAAAATCATTTTAAAAAAATTGTGTTTGAAAAACCACTGCTCAAATACCGTGTGACATAAAAAATTGCAACATCCACCATTTTATTCTCTAGGTCCTATGTTTTCAAATATATATATATATATATATATATATATATATATATTGGGGTTCTAAGGAATTTTCTAGCAAAAAATGTTGATCTTTACATGTAGAGAAGAGTCAGAACAGGCTTGGGGCTAAAATAGGTAAATCTCCCTTTGTACATTTTAAAAGACTTTCCTTCTTCATTACATACTTTTAGATCCAGTGATGTCATTAGTGGGTCTCTGTGCTTCTCCATGCCAGAAGATCATGGCATGGTTGAAGGGGCCAGCAGAGTCCTGAAAACATCGCAGCACCCTGCCTCAGTACTCCTCTCCAAAGCCTTTACCCCCTGACTTAAGCAGTGGGCTGGCTGTTGGGAGAAGTTATGCAAATATCAAAAGGCCTTTAAGCCTGGGTTCACACTGATGCGGTCCAGAATTTGCAGTGTTTTCTGTGCGAATTCTGCACCGCATCAGAATCGCACCCCGTTCATACGAAGTTAACAACACCCTGAAATCGGTCCGCAAAACGCAGTGCGATGTGCAGAATCAGATCGCATAGGTGTGAATACCCATGCGATTCCATGCTAGTGCAGACCAAAAAAAGGGTCCTGCACTTTTTCGGTATGGGTGCGGTGCGATTGGAGCCATACAATGGTTCCAATCGCACCGCATACAAATCGCATGTGATTTGCACAGGAATGCGGTGCGGTTCCTGTGCGAATCACATGCGATGTACCGCACCACATATATGTGAACCCTCTTAGATTGTAAGCTCCAAGGAGCAGGGCCCTCCTAACCCTCTTGTATTGAACTATATTGTTGCTGTATTGTCTCCCGTTATATTGTAAAGCGCTGAGCAAACTGTTGGCGCTATATAAATCCTGTATAATAATGATAATAACCCAGGCTGAAGGATGGATGTTAGTCTGGAGGAGTGGGCATTCCTATACATGCTGCAGGGACAATTAGGTAGAGGAGGAAAGCGTTCGATGATGCTGGTTGTCCTCCAGCCAGGAAATGAGTTGGGCTCTATCTCACTTCTAATGCACATTATGAGAAAATCACAGTGTGCCGTGAAATCAGATAAGCAATTTCAGTACAGGAATGAAGCTTGTACAACTCTGAGACTGAAGGGAAAGGCTGGAATGTAAATTTAATTGCACCCTATAGATCATAACAAGAAGTGGAAGTTTTATTTTTTTTTTACTCAGGCAGGTGAGCGGAAGATGAGTAAGGGGGATTTAAAGCAGGGGTCTCCAAACTTTCTAAATAAAGGGCCAGTTTACTGTCCTTCAGACTTTAGGGGGTCGGAGTGTGCCCAGTGGGAGTAAACAATGCCCCATCTTTGGTTTTAGGGGGAGAAATAGTTGGTGTCAGTGGGAGGAATAGTGTCCCATTTTAGTTGTCAGTGGAAGGAATTATGCCCCATCGTTGGTGTGAGTGAAAGGAATAGTGCCCCATTGCTGGTGTCAGTGGCAGGAATAATGCCTCAAGGGCCAGATAAAGGCAAGCAAAGAGCCGCATCCGGCCCCAGGGCTGCAGTTTGGAGACCACTGATTTAAAGTGACACTGAACAATATCCTTATTGTCCAAAAAAGCATGCATACAGTAAGGAAGAGAAGTATTTGAACACCCTGTGATTTTGCAAGTTCTCCCACTTAGAAATCATGGAGGGGTCTGAAATTCACATTGTGGGTGCATTCCCACTCTGAGAGACAGAATTAAAAAAAAATTCAGGAAATCACATTGTATGATTTTTAAATAATGTATTTGTTTTGCACTGCTGAACATAAGTATTTGAACTGAGAAAATCAGTGTTAATATTTGGTACAGAAGCCTTTGTTTGCAATCACAGAGGTCAAACGTTTCCTGTAGTTCTTGACCAGGTTTTCACACACTGCAACAGGGATTTTGTCCCACTCCTCCACACAGATCTCCTCTAGATCTGTCAGGTGTCAGGGCTGTCGCTGAGCAACACGGAGTTTCAGCTCCCTCCAAAGATGTTCTATTGAATTTAGGTCTGGAGACTGGCTAGGCCACTCCAGAACCTTGATATGCTTCTTACGAAGCCACTCCTTGATTATCCTGGCTGTGTGCTGCGGGTCGTTGTCATGTTGGAAGACCCAGCCACGACCCATCTTCAAGGCTCTGACTGAGGGAAGGAGGTTATTGCTCAAAATCTCACAATAAATTCATCCTCTCCTTAATACAGTGCAGTCGTCCTGTCCCCTTCGCAGAAAAGCACCCCAAAGCATGATGTTACCACCCCCATGCTTCACAGTAGGGATGGTGTTCTTGGGATGCAACTCATCCTTCTTTTTCCTTCAAACACGACGAGTGAAGTTTAGACCAAAAGGTTCTACTTTGGTCTCATCTGATCACATGACTTTCTCCCATGCCTCCTCTGGATCATCCAGTTGGTCATTGGCAAACTTCAGACGGGCCTGGACATGTGATCACTTGAGCAGGGGAACCTTCCGTGCAATGCATGATTTGAAACCATGACAGCGTAGTGTTCTACCGACAGTGACCTTTGAAACTGTGGTCCCAGCTCTCTTCATGTCATTGACCAGCTCCTCCCTTGTAGTTCTGGGCTGATTCCTCACTTTTCTTATCACCAGTGATACCCCATGAGGTGAGATCTTGCCTGGAGCCCCAGTCCGAGGGAGACTGACAGTCGTCTTTAGCCTCTTCCATTTTCTAACAATTGCTCCAACAGTTGATCTATTTTCACCAAGCTGCTTGGCAATTGCCCCGTAGACCTTTCCAGCCTTGTGGAGGTCCACAATTTTGTCTCTGGTGTCTTTTGACAGCTCTTTGGTCTTGTCCGTGGTAGTAGTTGGCGTCTGACTGACTGTGGGGTGGACAGGTGTTATTAAAGAGCTCAGACAGGTGCTACTAAGTTAGATTAACCACTTGCCTACCAGGCACTTATACCCCCTTATTTACCAGGCCAATTTTCAGCTTTCAGCGCTGCCGCACTTTGATTAACAATTGCGCGGTCATGCAACATTGTACCCATATGAAATTTTGATCATTTTTTTCTCACAAATAGAGCTTTCTTTTGGTGGTATTTAATCGCCACTGGGCGCTTTACTTTTTGCGCTATAAATAAAAAAAGTGCAAAAAATTTGAAAAAAAAAAAAAGTTTCTTTGTTTTTATTATAAAATTTTTCAAACAGGTAATTTTTCTCCTTCACTGATGTGCGTTGATGAGGCAGCACTGATGGGCACTGATAGGCGGCACTGATGGGCACTGATAGGCAGCACTAAAGGGCACTGATAGGCAGTACTAATGAGGTGGCACGGATAGGCGGCACTGATAGACAGCACTAATGAGGTGTCACGGATAGGCGGCACTAATATGCAGCACTGATAGGCGGCACTGATGATGGGTACTGATAGATGGCACTGACTGGCATCACTGCTGGGCACTGATTGGTGGCACTGACTGGCACAACCCCTGGGCACTGACTGGCAGCACTGCTGGGCTGCACTGGTGGTTGGCACTGGTGGGCAGCACTGGTGGGTGGGCACAGGTGGGTGGCACTGGTGGGCACAGGTGGGTGGGCACAGGTGGGTGGCACTGCTGGGCACAGGTAGGTGGCACTTCTGGGCACAGGTGTGTGACACTGCAGAGTGGCACAGGTGGGTGCACTGCTGGGCACAGGTGGGTGATCTGCTGGGCACAGGTGGGCGGAGCTAGTGGGCGCACTGCTGGGCACAGGTGGGCGGAACTTGCGGGTGGCACTGCTGGGCACTGATCATCAGGGCACTGATCATCAGTGCCCTGATGATCGGTGCCGATCCCCGCTCTGACAACTGCCGGTTCTCGGCAGTACTTTCCTCACGATCTGACAGCGTGAGGAAAGTGCAGCTGAGAACCGGCACTTGCATTTCCCTCTGATCAGCGTGTCATTGGACACCGCTGATCACGTGGTAAAAGGCCGCTGTGATTGGCCTTTTACCACATCACGTGATCAGCTGTGTCCGTAGGACACAGCGATCACGGAGATAGCCGGGTGCGCGCCACCTGGGGCGCGCAGGAGAGCGCGTTCTGGGAGGACATCATATGACGTCCACTCAGAACTGGCCGGCCGCAGTGCAGCCGTCATTCGGCTATCTGTGGTCGGCAGCTAGTTAATGAGTGGAGTAGAGGTGGACTTTTTAAAGGCACAGTAACAGGTCTTTGAGAGCCAGAATTCTTGCTGTTTCTTACGTGTTCAAATACTTATGTTCAGCAGTGCAAGACAAATACATTTTTTAAAAATCATACAATGTGAGTTCCTGAATTTTTTTTTTAATTCTGTCTCTCAGAGTGGGAATGCACCTACAATGTGAAGTCCTATGGTAAGCGCGCATGCTAGCTGGTGGAGGATTGTCTGTTTGCAGTGACCACGGGATGTCTCACGGCTTGTGCTGAAGATTCACTGTATCTGTTTTTCTTGGGACAATTACATTTATTCTGGGACTTATTTACTGTGTCACGTTTTGTTTATTTATTTATTAATATATTTGTTGACCACACATTCACTGGTTTATCACTGATCCTTTGATTACACTTTGTGGCTATGTGGGTGGTTTATATTAAGTACTTCTGGCCACGTTTTTTACACGTGTTGCTGTTTTTTACATTTGTTGTTGTTTTATTTTTCCATCTTCACACTTGGGGTTGGGGTATATTTCATCTTAACACTTCATTACATTCAATTCATTTCTGTATATGTTTATTGTTTATTTATATATTTATGCACTGAGTAGCGCAACACCAATGCACTATTCATTCATACACACTACTTATTGGCCTTGTAATCCCTTTTTCATTAAATAGTTTCTGTGTTTTTCTGCCTCTTTGTAACATCCTCCATGAGCTCCCGAACCTCTCCTCTTACCTCTCACTGCCCTTTGTTTGGAATGCACATTGCAGGTTAGTTGTGGTCATGCTGTATGCACACTACAAACCCCACAGTCCCTAATCCTTCTCAGGAGTGAGCAAGAGTAAGTGAATACATTTCTAAAGTGTGGGGCCTTGTGAGCCACTATGGTGTATACAAAGTGCTAATAAATATTTAGGTAATTATATTATAAATAAAATTGTGGTAAAATCAATGCAATAATGAAAATAAAAATTGTGTATAAAAGCTGTGAAAAATAGTGATTCGCTTACACTCTACACATACTCATACCATTGTGTCTTAGAGAATAAAATCAGAAATAGTGTCGCGCTCCGCTACCAATTGCAAAATTTTGTGAATAAATAAATCTGAAATAAATAATAGTCCAGCATCAAAAGAATACATATAAATATCACTGCAATTATATTACTGCTGCAAACATGTCCTTATTAAGTCCGTGACCTTGACACTTCTTCCAGTGCTGTGATACGAAATAATAACCGTGCAGTCCACCAATTATAAAAAATATATTGTGCACCTTCACCGGTTGTGCTCTCACCTGGTGTGTATGACCAAACCATTAAGTGAGGTCATAACAGGATTGTGTCTCTTTAATTGGATTTAGTGGAAAATGGATAGGATTATCCCTCTTTTCCTGGGATGGATGAACGGAGTGTTCCCTCTTTCCAGCAGGGGATCTCCGCGTTTCCTTTTGGATTTTCCTGGAGCTGGATGGAGGGACGTGAATATCCCTCTTCTCGCTAGGTGGATCTCCGTGCTTCCTTTTGGATTTTCCTGGAGCTGGATGGAGGGATGGGAATATCCCTCTTCCGGCTAGGGGGTCTCCTTGCTTCCTTATGGATTTTCCTGAAGCTGGA
Source organism: Staurois parvus (assembly GCF_062004578.1). NCBI lineage: Eukaryota > Metazoa > Chordata > Amphibia > Anura > Ranidae > Staurois > Staurois parvus. The sequence continues at coordinate 1,223,369 of NW_028318045.1, read as the reverse complement.
TGGATGGACGGGAATATCCCTCTTCCCGCTAGGGGGTCTCCTTGCTTCTTTATGGATTTTCCTGGAGCTGGATGGATGGACAGGAACATCCCTCTTCTCAGGGGGTCTCCTTGCTTCCTTAGGGATTTTGCTCCATAAGTCTAATGGTCATGGAATGTAATAAAAGAATATAGTACCTTATCCTCTGTAACGGAACCGACCCAGACTGCACTTAGGTACTTCCGTTAGACTACCTCTTCCCTGTCTGAACACCGACAACAGACACCACAACAAACCATACAAGACTAGACGACATCAGTCTTGAAGTAAATCTAGAGTAGACTAGTTTATTTTAACACAGATACAAAATATATACACTCAAGGGAATAATCCCCCCTCCCTGCATAATGACACAGGGTGGGGCAATCTACATTTACTAACAAGAGACACACCAGCATACAGTCCCATCAGGAGGGAGGGCTGCTGGAGACCTCCCCCCCCACTAAGCTAATACACATACGTACATCCCATAATAGTTTGCTCCCAAGCAAGACACACAATAGAACAATGGGATGATGCAACCACACGACACCAAACAATTCACAACCCCCACCCCACCTACAGTATCTCCTAGACGTGTCTACACAATATTAGGACAGATAACCCTGTACCCCTAACAGGCACAGGGTGACTTACACATAAGAGGGATATGGGGAGCTAAGACAGGGGTCCAAGTGAGCTGGGTTCCATGGGCCCCCCACCCAAAGTCACTCCCGACACATCCTCTTTAAAACATAATTTTTTAAATAAAGCAGTACACTCACATATGTTACATTTCTACTTACAGTGGGACCATGAGGAATGAACGTAGCCTCCCTGTAATAGGAAGTGAGATCACAACGAAAAAAAAAAAAAGTATTTTGAGGAGGCTGAGATCAAAAGAAGGGATTATTTGGAATTAAAAATATATATTTGAATAGACTTTTTTTTTAAACCAGAATCACTTTAACCTCCCTGGCGGTATTCCCGAGTGTAGCTCGGGGTAAGGTTTCAGTACCACAAGCGGTAACCCCGAGATACACTCCGGCTTACCATGCGGCGCTGCTCCGGGATCTGTTCTTCTCTTACCTTGTCCTGCGCTCCCGTGATGTCCCTCCCGCAGTGTCCCCGGCAATGTCTTCCAGCTGATGCCGGCATCTGTCTTCTGGGTTCCGTCCCCTGCGAGGGTCGGGACGTACGGGGGACGGAACTGGCGGGAAATTTGAAAATGTCAAAAAGCGACATTCACTAAATTCACTAAAATCACATAGTATAACATTACTGTATCAAACCATTTCACATACATTTTGTCCCTAGTGCTTTGTCCTGTGCCCTGCCTGCATTTTTACTGTTCTTTCTGCCTGTCCATGGCGTCCAAAAAGCGTCTCTTTATGTCAAAAGTGGTTTTAGACCAGCTAGAGAACCGTGATAGTAAATAAGAACCACTTGCAGAATTGAGTGATAATGATTTGTGGGGAAATTCGTCATCACACCCTGAAAACGATTTTGCGACTTTGCTCAGTGATGTGATCAATTTCAAATTTCATTGTTTTTGGTTTGATTATATTATTGAAATAAATTTTTATTATATTTTTATTTTTTATGATTATTTATTAAATTATAATTTATGATTTCGTGTTTCAAATTGTAACATACTGGGGATGTTTACTAGACTCTTGTTCGGACAGATTTCAGTGAGTTATTCCTAAAAATTACAGTCCTACAATAAAAAAAATACATATTTCCATGCACAAAAATGTACCGCTTTGAGCACAGAAATATGGACATAATCAGACTGCTAGGGAGGTTAAGAGAAGCTGTTATTTTGTCCCCCATAGGCACGGTAATTCATGTTCCCTTTATAAAGGCAGCCATTGGCTTGCAATGGAAAAGGCAACAATTTTTCTTTGCGGGTTGCTCACAGCATGATGGGCGATTTGCCTTAAACACGGCTCAGGTCTTGCTGCAAGTGACCCTTCTGATCTACTACCTACTCCTCTGAAAATATAATCCTCCACTCAGAGCCCTCCGCCTTCCGCCTGCCTGTGTGTGCCGTTTGTCATTGGCGATATGGATAACAATGCGGTCACTAGATAGGAGGGAGAAGCAGCGATTTTCCCTTCGATGTGGGCCAGGTGATTAAAGGACTGTCCAGAGGCACAGTCGGCAGGGAGAGAGGTCTCCGTGTGGGATGCCGCTCTTCTGCACGAATGAGCTATTATCGCTGTCATAATTATGACTTTGCAAGTGGCATTCCGAGGCGGAGAGAGTAGATTAAACACTGCGGTAGAGAATCTTAATGGCGAGCCGAGGCCGCCTTTGCCGAATGTGGCTTAATAACTCTGAGAAGAGGATTTGAGGCATTTAAATAGTTTTAACGAGACTGTAACATGAGTGATGACGCAAATACTCCAGAACGCATCGGCAGCCGCTGGAATCACAATGGCTCAGGCGTGCTTTTCTTCGCTTTCATCTTATGCTGCAGCAACAATAAACCTCATTCTACATATTCCGCTATGCATGACATGCAAATTTAAAGGAGGATGACAACCTAAAATACAAGTTAGCTGGTATTAGAGCTACTAATGATATTCAGAAATATGCATTAAAGTTCCCTACCTTCCCTATTTTATCTAAATTCACAATGAAATGAAAACATGTCCACCGGTCAAAGGACCCGGAATCCACCCATGGCATACCAAGTAACAGCTTTCAGTGCTGACTCTTTGTTACCGCTCTGCACCTTACTTGTTTTTTGGATCATTAGTGAGTGTCACTACACTGGTGACACCCACCCTGAGCCCTATTCCTTATATATTTAACTTATTACAAGTACTTATATAGCGCTGTCAATTTATGCAGCACTTTACATATATATTGTACATTCACATCAGTCCCTAACCCTCAAGGGGTGTACAATCTAAGGTCCTTAACTTACATTCATATAAACATATACTAGGGACAATTTAGACAGGATCCAATTAATCTACCGGCATGTCATTGGAGTGTGGGAGGTAACAGCAGTGTACCCAGAGAAAACCCACACAGGCACAGAGAGAACATGCAAACTCTAGGCAGGTGGTGCCATGGCTGGGATTTGAACCAACAACCCTAGTACTGCCCGGTGGAAGTGCTAACCATTTAGCCACTGTGCTAGATTCACATATGTCCAGGGGCGGACTGACCATTCAGACACTTTGGCACTGCCCGAGGGCCCGGGGTCAGTAGAGGGCCCCATAAGATGCCCCTGGTGCCTTTTCATAGGGTTTTTTGGGAGTGGTTTGAGTGTGGGCCAGGACACAGGTGCCCCATGATTCCCTATTGTCCAGGGGCCCCATGAGTTGTCAGTCCGCCCCTGCATATGTCCATGTCATGGGTACAGCAGCCTATTCATTTGACTGGGCTGCTGTACCCATGAGAAGCACAGGGACAGAAGTCCCCGACTCCTTTATAAAAACGTGGCACATGGAACTGCGTGGTTCTTAATGGCACCCCTGTGTGTCTGATAAAGAGCAGCTCATTTCTGTGTGGGTCAGGAACACCCACGATTATGCATGTGCTTCCAACCTGCATATATGTGAACCTAGGCTAAACCCATTTTGGTACCACCCACTCTGGCCCTTTAATTTAACCCCTTTCTGACAGAGAGAGCGCATCCCTCCACCTCCTGCTTATTGGTAGCTGTCTGGGACTGCCTGGTCACCGTTCTGAGAATATCACTTGAGGCTGACCCCAGAACACCACAGCCAAACATATATGCCACTTGTGCATTCAAGGCCCACCCACCATGCTGCTGCATATAGGCATTACGCTGTCCTTAAAAGGGTTTCTAGAGCCGTTTTGAAGGCATTGAAGAGAAACACCACTCCAGACGAGCACACAGAAAAACAGCCCTTCAACACACCGGCAGGTTCCGGTCCTATCCATGATCGCAGTACTCTGAAGACAGAGGCAAATAGGATGACCGCACTCCAACAATATGAAGGATACATGACGTTCATTGAAATCTTCAACTCATTAGCCCTCATGTACACGGGACGTTTTGATAACGCTGGTAACGTTAAAGTCACGTTAAAAACACGAGTTTTTCTGCTTTTTTTTTTAGCATTTTTGTATTAGTGTTTGTTTTTAGTGGTTTTTTTTATGGAAAAAAAATTATGGGGGGTCAAAAAAACATCAAAAACACCGGTTTGCAGCGGTTTACTGCATTTTACCGCATTTTTCAGCCTTATTACAGCGTTTGAGTGTTTTTACAGCTAAAAAAACTCCTCTAGAAATCCACCAGTCCTGGGTTTTTTTTACAGCCAAAAAATGTCCCAACCAAAAAATGTTCATTACAGTCTATGTGTGCATGGACACCTAGGATAACATGCTGGGGGGTTTACTGGCTGTAGAAAAAAACATCAAAAGCCAAAAACAGCCGCTGTAAAAACGTCCAGTCTGCATGAGGGCTAAAATGTACAGACATCACAGCTTCAAACCAGAAGACAGTTAACGAGTTTCACATTTTTTTTTTTTAAAGTCTTTTTTTTTGTTTTTTTGCCTTGTGCAGTATTTAGCACAAAGCTGTCACAAACACAAGATGGATGCCATCTGACAAACTGTGGTTTGTGCGTTGTGAAAGTTTGGTAATTTGGGAATAAACATCCCTGCTAATGACTTATCACAATATAAACTGCTGCCCTCAATTCTTTCCAATCAGCATTACATTCCCGGAGAAGAAAACTTTTGCAGTTCCCAAGTTACATGAGGAACTGCTTTAACTGGGGCAGTGTCACCTTTAAATAGATTATCGTTTGACTGCTCAGTGAGGGCTTTTTATATAACGCAGACAAATCATTTTACTTTAAAAGTACATGAACATGAAAGTAGTGTATTTAAAGGGGAACAATAGTGCATTTTCAGTGAGCATAATCTGGGAGAGGTTATTATAGCCTTTAACGGGAAGGGATTTTTCACGTTTGTTAAATGCTCCCTCCAGTGGTTGATTATTAGGGAATGGAACAACTTAAAGTGATCCTAAAGGTTGAATTTTTTTAAAATAACAAACATGTTATACTTACCTGGTGTGTGTAATGGTTTTGCACAGAGCAACCCTGATCCTCTTCTCTTTGGGTCCCCCAATGGAGGTCTTGGCTCCTCTCCCAACCCACCGAGTGCCCCCAATAGCAAGCCTCTTGCTGTGGGGGCACTCGAGTAGGCTCGCACCTAAGCCGCGTTCTTGTGAATGGACATTGTCAACCTGTTTCGGAGTCCATAAGCATTCATCAGGGCTACAAAACATACAAATGTTAACATTATTATACAGTATTATACATAATAAAATTTATATATATATATATATATATATATACAATGCCTTGAAAAAGTATTCACACCCCTTGAAATGTTCCACATTCTGTCATGTTACAACCAAAAACATAAATGTATTTTATTGGGATTTTATGTGATAGATCAACACAAAGTGGCACATAATTGTGACGTGGAAGGAAAATGATACATGGTTTTCAAATTTTTTTACAAATAAATATCTGAAAAGTGTGGCATGCATTTATATTCAGCCCCCCGAGTCAGTACTTTGTAGAACCACCTACAAAGTTGCAAGTCGTTTTGGGGATGTCTCTACCAGCTTTGCACATCTAGGGAGGGACATTTTTGCCCATTCTTCTTTGCAAAATAGCTCAAAGTCTGTCAGATTGGATGGATAGCATCTGTAAAGAGCAATTTTCAAGCCACAGATTCTCAATTGGATTTAGGTCTGGACTTTGCCTGGGCCATTCTAACACATGAATATGCTTTGATCTAAACCAGTGGTCTCCAAACTGAGATGTTGCCCTTTGCTAGCCTTTATCTGGCCCTTGGAGCACTATTCCTCCCACTGACACCAACAATTGGGCATAATTCCTGCCCTGAAACCAATAATGGGACTTTATTCCTCCCATTAATACCAATGATGCGGTACTGCTCCTCCTGCTACTGACCACCAATCCCGTGGCCATGTTTATTTTCAAGGATGCTGGGCCCAGGACCTTTTCTACCACCACTGGCAACAATCTGGCCCCCCAAAAGTCTAAAGGACAGTAAACTGGCCTGTGTTTAAAATGTTTGGAGGCCCCTGGTCTATCACATAAAATCCCAATATAATACATTTACGTTTTTGGTTGTAACATGACAAAATGTGGAAAATTTCAAAATACACTTTTAAGGCACTGTATATATATATATATATATACTGTATATATATAAATTTTTAGATTTATTTTAAATAAGCATTGTCAATTAAGAGTAATAAAACTAATTTTTAAAAAATAATATGATAAAAGTTGATATAGGATAAAATACTCTCTTGAACTCCTTCATGATTCCTAGTCATACTAAGCCTCTGAATTAAGTACTTTGAGTCACTAATCCAAAACAAATATGGAGATAAAGACCAATGACTTTTCTTCCTCTTTCCTGACCTGTACACTTGTTTGGTTTCTGTGACTCAGATAATATTGCAGACAGAGGGATCAGCATAATATCCAGTCAGCATTTTCAGAAGGATCTCAACAATGGCAGTGCTCATTTTTGTTCTCAGTATAGGAAGAGACTAGAGAAATGAATGGCAGTAAAATAATATGCTCATATAATGGTAACTTCAGCAAGTCCAAATATCTGAAACAAGCAGAGTTTGGGCACACTAGTCTGCAAGTCAGCCTTGCAGCGGGAATGATTGCTGGGAAGTAGATAAACATAGGCAGGCATAGAGATAGGAGAGAGCTCCTCATGGGCGTGGCCAGTGTGACAATGTTCTCCAATAAGCCAGAGAACAGACAGTAGGCGAGGCAGTAGCATGGAGTTTCTAGAACTGCACTGTCTCGCCCTTTTATGCTATGCAGTTTTAGGGGCGCAAAAATGCGTGCATCACTTGCAAATCTTGTGGCAGGTAAAACAATTTCTAAATACGTGTTTCATCTGCTGTTTAACTGCTTGGTTGAAATGGCTGAAATTGAAGTGACTGCTTTAATTAATACACATTTACATTGATTTTGTGACTGTGAAAATTGTGCTCCTTTGGAACTTCCGCAGAGAGAGATTTCGGCTATTTCTGGTCACTGTTTAAACCATTGCTATTCTGTTTGCAGAAAATGTTTCAGGCAAGCCTGGTCTCCAGTGCCTGGCCCCATGTCACGCCACTCTAGGGCAGGCTGCGGCCTCTCCTTTCACACTCTGGAAGTTTACATGTGACCTTGTCCTCTGGAGCAGACCGTTCGCCGCCACCTTGACGGCCATACTCTTCATCTCTGCTATATTAGTGAGATGGACCGCAGTGTTCTGCACTCAGATCCCTCATCAATCTTACTAACAGCCTGCATTAGCAGCAGCTCTGCCTTCTGCCATTAACCAATTCATTCTCCTTCATTAAGAATGCCACATTTTAATTCTCCTTCCACACTGCCTTCCTTTGCACTTTCTTTTCCTCTCCAAATGTAGTAAAGAACTGATAAATGCTTAAATGTATCCACCTCACCTCTGGCTTGCTGATATGAGTCTTCTTGCATCCTGATCCCTGTGGTTGGATACCCCAGATATAGGTGTATGCTTGCACCATCCACTGGCTGATATTGGGAATTGCAGTGTAGCTATGCAGTGGCAGATATGCAGCAGTACCAATTGGCAGTTACAAACTTAGGTAAATGCATTAGGCGTTGTAGCACTTCAGTATCCTATTGTGGAAATCTATTGGTTTGAACCCTCACCACTTCTTCCATGATCCTTCCATCAGTGTTCGGTATTCACAATAACTGTCATTTGCAATTTTAATGCTCAGGAATGGGGGAGCATTTGAAATCCTCCCATGATTTGGTGTTCAGGCCAGGGAAACCAATTGCATGGCTTGTCCTTCTGGCTCCAATGGAGGAACAGAGCAGTGGGGAAGTATTCTGCCTCATTTCATGTACCGTGATTGGTTTAGGCCTAGCTACATCCTCACCACTTTTTCCATGTTCCTTCCGTCAATGTTAGTTATTTACAAAGACAGGGCTTTGGAAAGTCATTGGGGTTGATTTACTAAAGGTAAATAGACTATGAACCTTGCAAAGTGCAGTTTCTCCAGAGCTTAGTTAATGAGGTAAAGCTTTGCTTTGCAAAGACTACCCAATCACGTGCAAGGAAAATTAAAAAAAAACAAAAACACAGCATTTTTGCTTGCACATGATTGGATGATGGAAATCAGTAGAGCTTCTGCACATTTACTAAGCTTTTGAGTAACTGCACTTTCAGAGTGAAACTGCACTTTGCAAAGTTCACAGTCTATTTGCCTTTAGTAAAGCAACCATTTGTCTTCTTACATTTCAAAGGAATGGAAAGACATCCCCTTCACTGCAGTTAGCTGAAGTAAAATTGTGTTGGATTCAACTTCTGTGTCTTGTTGAAGAGTTAAGCTGTCTATGGATGGTGCCAAGTCAGCAGGTGACTATGTTGTTCAGACAGACTGGGTTTAAGGCGGTATGTCAATGCATAAAGCGGCATTTGAAACAGAACAGGAAGTGTAACAAAAATGAGTATAATTTAAGACGGAGAGGGTATGCTGTCACCTTGCCCCTCCTTGTTTGTGTTTGAGCCTGGATTCACACTGATGCCGTGCGTAATTTGCACCGGTTTCTGTGAGATTTCTGCACCACATTATAATCGCACCCATTTCATGCAAACCACTGTAGGTGTATATTTTAAGTTAGCGACACCCCGAAATCAGTTCGCAAAACACGGCGCGATGTGTAGAATCGGATCACATGGGTGTGAACACCGGAGTGATCCGATTCTGGTGCGGACTAAAAAAGGGTCCTGCACTTCTTTGGTGCAGATGCGGTGATTTGAGCCATACAAAATGTATGGCTCAAATTGCATCACACAGAAACTGCATGTGATTTGCACAGGAAAGCGGTGCGGTTCCTGTACAAATCACATGCGATGTGCTGCACCGCATCAGTGTAAATCCGAGCTGAATGTTGTGGGTCTCAGTAGGGAGTCAACAGTGAATCATTGGAAAGATTGGCAGTTTGCCATTAACAGCACATAAAAGGTATCAGGCTTTGCAAATGTAATATTAGCATTGTAAAGACAGCAAATGTTTGTTAACTATTGGATTTTCCATTTGTACATGTAAAAGTTATTCATAATATGTTTCCTGAGTGTTGCGCTCCATCCCACGCAGATGAAAATGAGCATAAATAACCAAGCAAGGTGTGAAGAAGCGAGGTGTGAATGGCGTCACCGTGGTGGTAAAGCAGGGAAAGGCAAAGTCCTCACCTTGCTCCAGCACAGTTTCTTGTGTTCCTGAGAAGCATTGCACAGTGCGCACAGCAATAACTTCACTGCCTACTACCAAACTGCAAACTTGCAGGAAAAAAAAACCATGATAAATGACGTTTTCTTCTCTAACAATAATAGATAGCTTTTTGACTGCGGCATTCACAATAAAATTAGGCAAAGTTATGGGAACCAGATTTTTTTTCATTCGTTTTCCGTTTCCTCCGCTGGTTCCTGCTCTTGTGGTCGGACCGCTGGGAAATTTTCTCCTGAGCGCTAATGATGCGGCCGTGCTGCTGAGACAGCTTAAATATTACAGCGTTGGTGATAAATCACTGGCAAGGTGCAGAAGAGACGTTTTTTATATCTTAAACTATTTATAGGGTTTCTCTACCAGGACGTCCAATTCTGTTAGTGCTGTGTTAGTGTATATATTACACTGGGGCAGACAATTTTTTTTCCTTTGTCTTCTGTGTTGGGATTTTGCTTAAAGTGGACTGGTCATTGTATATGTCACCCAGTGGCATCCAAGACCTGGGGCTCTGGGGACACATGACTGGAATTCTGAGCTGCCATGAAAGCTGTTTTAACTTTAAACCAACAACAGTAAAATCAGTCTGTATATGCAGTAAAGCATGCTTGTTATACTCATTTTGGACCCTAAGGGGTTAATTCTCCACATTGTTTAAAAACACTGTTTGATCCTGTCTTCTCTGATCCTCCCCTTCTTCCAGTGCTCCCCTCTTATTTCCTGATAAGACATACTATGTGGAGACACTTAGTTTGGTGTGTATTGCTAGAGACGTTTTTTTTTTCTGTGGAGAGTGCATGTGAACAGTACGGGGCCAATCTGCACTGTCCAGACAGAGCTCAGGTGTTATGAAGTCACCTAGAGCAGAAAGAATATTTAACCAGTGCCCTGCTGAACACTGATAGAAGTCACAAGACTGTTCTAACTGCTGATGAGAAAAGGTATTTATCAGTTTATGTTTACTAAAATAATTGCATTACCATGTTGTGTGTACTGTGGGTGACCAGATATATTGTTATGGTTTAAGCAGATCAAGGTCATGAACAAAAGGGTACCGTTCTCCCAAGTTGGTTCCTGATGTTAAAAAGGGAGAATTCTTCAACTTATCTCTCTCAGGCCTGACAGCCTATTTTCTAGTCCACCAGCAGGGTGTCTCCTTAAAGCAGAGAACCAATCGCCTCATTTGGGGAGGGTGTTTAGGCGGTGAACTGTGCTATGACCAAATCCCTCACACGTTTATACCATGGTCAATAATCTTCCATAGGTACATGGAGCATCCTATCTAGTGGTAGGATAATATGCAGAATCATCTGCTGAACGTCTAGATATCAGATATGACATATCTACCTGTGACGGTTAAAGAGATATCGCTTTCTGCTCTCGGGTAGATGTAATCTAGGGGTGTAAGATATCAGGAGACTCGCATTAAACTGAGCTATCCAAATATATGCTTTGTTCGATTGTATGTATTCCCTATTTTAAGTTATGAAACGTGGTTTTTAAATGGGATGTATGTTTTACGGCTATTCTGGAATGTGTTTCATGTCCAGTGAAGGACTGGTTTATAGCTTTACGATCATCTCTGAGTGAGAAGCTAACAGACACCCGGGCACCAGCTAATTTGGGATTACAACCATGAACTGTATCCAACTGTGCCTGATGTCCTTGTTATTCCAGCGCGCGCACACACACACACACACACACACACACACACACACATACACTGCATTCCTGAGGGAGGGGGATTGGATTGAGAGAGAATGATACAAGATGGGGAATCTTGAGCAAGATGGATGACCGCGTCCATATCTATGTGCACAATTGCTACAAGGACAACCTTGTCCTCTGCACTGGGCACCATGGCTGACATCTTGCATTACCTAATGTCTGATTGGAAAATGAGCTCTCTCGAGATATGAACACAGAGGGGCTCTATATAGCCCCCCATTGGGTCGTTGTGGCAGGCCATGCCATGAGGGACGTATCTGGATAGGGAGAGGTACATGTTGGTTAGGGAAAGGTAGGATTAGGACAGGGAAAGTTTCCTGTGGAGGAAGACCAGTTTAGAGAAATTTCCTGGTTTGAGAAAGGACCCCTTTATCCTCTTCCATCTGAGAGAACCTGTTTAGTTATCCTCGTGCATACTGCCACATGTAACACTGCCTACTTGAACTACCTTGTTACAGAGTTGTAAAAGTGCCTTATTGCCAATATGGATACTTTATCATTACTATTGCATTGTTGTTCTGTTTACTGTTCATTATATAATTTAGAAAATTCCTTAAGCTGCTGTCTCATCTGCCTCCAGTTCTATCAGGTAAACCCCTAAGGGGTTAATTCTTTGCATCGTGTTAAAAGGCGGTTTGATCCTGTCTTCCCTTATCCTCCTCTTCTTTTGCTGAGCCATAGGAGTCACTCTGCACATGCTCAGTTTGGTGTGTATTGCTAGAGAGTTTTTCTTTTCTTTGGGAGGGTGCATGTGATCAGAAGAGGGCCAATCAGCACTGTCCAGACAGAGGGTCAGGGGTTATGCAGCCTCATAGGACAGTCAGAGAAGAATAAAAACTCCTCCTACAAGCTTTAACCAGCGCTCAGCTGGATACCGATAGAAGTCACAAGACTGCTCTATACTGCTGATGAGAAAAGGTATTTTGCAGTTTATATTTACTAAAATAATTGCATTTCCATGTTTTGTGTACTGTAGGAGACCAGATATAGTGAATGCAGGGTCCTGGGTTTTGTAACATTTAACCCATGTTAAGTAGGTCGCAGATAGTCCTATAAAAATACATCAGGTCTTTGTACCACAAAAAATAGAGAGGGAGCTATACTTACAAGTTTCTATAATAGAAAGGATGGCAAGGCTTACGCAGCAATCCTTACGGAAAACAAATGTCACCCAGGTTGTCCCCCCAACCAGACAATTGAACCAGCAGAACACTCCAGTCAAGACTGTAAATTAAAGCAGAGCTCTATTCTCTGGTGAAAAAAATAAGTCAGCAGCTACAAAAAAAAGCTGCTAAAAGACCTAACTCATGGGCGCTGGTGTCTAAATTTATAAATATAATAGCTGAACCGTATTTGGGTCAATACCACAAGCTTCTCTAGGAACAACTAGGAGCAATGTGTGATGTCATATATACTGAAGAAGAGCACTATGGGTGAAGACCGCAAAAAGATAGTAGTCACATTGGGATATGTAATATGTAGACCCAGTGATATAATGAAACGCATTAAACTGTAAAGTTATATGAATGATTTAATGAAACTTGATAAGATTATATGATATATTGTCCAGTAATAGACTGACCAGCAGTACAATGTCTGTCCAACAATGAGGAGTTATATATAGCATAGGTGATAAGCAGATGAAGACTATGAGCTGTGCTGGTGGCAAAGGTACACTGTGACATACTGATCCGGTGGAGTTGTGATTGGGAAGGTGGGCAGCAATGTAGTAAATCACTCCATGTTGGTCTTGGCCTCTTTCAGTGATAAGCCGCGAGGGCCGCGTATCGGAAGTGACGATCAGGTGCACACCGGAAGCAACCTCATATGGACCGCAGATGAACCAAGAGGACCACAGTGAGATGGATACACTGGAAGTAGCCTCAATAGAACCACAGCAGGACCAGAGCAAGCGTCTTGAACCCCCAGTGGAATAGAGCCTGGTGGGAACAGCCTACAGGACACATAGACATTGCCATGACGACACGTTTCACACGACAGTGGTTTGTCAAGGACAAGTTGTTAAAGCAGAACTTCCCCTTTTGGGTGGAGCTCCGCCTTAAGTAGGGGGAAATTTGCCCAACAGCCAGTCAACTCAAGGGGGGGGGGGTGGGCAGGGGATGGAAGGGGATGAGGAATAGGAGGGAAGGAAAAGGGGGAAAAGAGTGGTAGAGAGAAGATTGAAAAAAAGTGTGTGGGTGGAGGGAGCAATCACAAGGAAGAGTGTAGTTCAGGGAGCAAGAGCTGTGTGAGCTACAGCCTAACTCCCCTCTAATTACACATCATCAGGCACATCTGAGCCACATGCATCAATTCAGGCTGACCATATTTTGTCAAACTATTTCAGGACTGTTTCTAGTCTCATAGGTTATCTTATAAAATGGCAGAACCGTATGCGTTGCAGATTTCCAACTATGGGTGGAGCAGACTGTTTCCATCTCAGAACTAGTTCCCTGGGAGCATAATGAAGTGCAAAGTACAAACACAATTTCAAATATCTGGTACTTTCTCTATCTTTCATAACGCTCAGTAATACCAGTCATGGATCTAGCTGAAGAGACAAGTCAAAAAAGTCATTCAGAGCATCAACCAATCGATTCCCAGTAGGAGAGAATAGATGGGCATTGCCACACCATACGGAAGAAGGTGCCAGTAAAGGAGTGGCACCGAGTACAAAGAGGACTAACCAAAGGCTATATGGCTGCTAACCTCTGCGGGGTATAGTAAACCCTACTGTATGTAAGAACTTCAACTGTAGAGATCATCTTGGTGACATAGGAGCCTACACAGTCTTCCCAGTCGTCATCACTAAGGTCAGGGATATCACTTTCCATTTGTCAAAGGTTTTGGTAGAATATGGGGTGCATGCCACCTAGTAGCTCCCGTTTTTCCAGTTGTAATAGAATTGGTTCTAGAAATTGTACCCTAACATTCTGTCTCTGTACGTATCTAAAGGTAGCTGTAGGTATCTAAAGTACAACCTGCCCTCCAGCTAGTCTCGGCCACAATTAGAATTGAAATCAGTGACAGCACACAGTGGCATCTTAGCCCCTTTCCTCGGCTCCTTTCTAATTATCATCAGATTGTTATTTAGAGATCTAAACAACTCCATTCGGAGATACAGAAAAGCGTTTGTTAATGCCATAGCTCCTTGACATGGAAAGGGATCTGTAACTATTAAGAAAAGATAGTCCTGATGATTGCAGGAGTGTACCTGAAGTTATAGAGGCAACAGTTGTTACTGATGGTGGAGTGTAGGGAAGAGGAGGAGGATGATTGGAACTTCCACTTTCAGGTGAAATTCCGATTTAAGTAAATTTTCACCTTTGATCTTTAAACAGTGATATTCCCATGCTCCAGTGCTCGGGCTGTGTTCCCTTTAGTTTTTTAATAGCTGCTCCCCACAGGGGTGCTAGATGCAGTGGGGAACAATGTAAATCAGCAGCTGAACTTGATCTGAACAAACCCATGGCTGTTCACTAACGAATGCCAAGGGTCTCTTTTTGGCACTTTCGTATACCCAACTGTATTGATAAATATCCTGTTGAAATACATGCAGGTGATCTGACTTACTTGCCAAACGTTTTCTAATACTGTTCAGAAATTTTTCTGATCTAGGCACTCTAGAGTAGTACAGCTTGGTCTAGACCAGTGTTTTTCAACCTTTTTTCACCCTTTAAAATTCTACACAATCTTGAGGCACCCCATTCTAAAATGTAAAAAACTCATCATCTACTAGTTTTACATAACGCAGCAACATCCCCACACGTAGTACACCCAACATTAGAGGTGATTTATTCTTCCAACGCAAATATACCTTTGCACACTAGTACTGACTATTATTATTATACAGGATTTATATAGCGCCAACGGTTAAAGCTTACAATCGAGGAGGAAGGGTTGAATGATACAAATGGTAATAGCTGTGGGGGTATGAGCTGATGGAGGAAGTAAATGGCGGTTTACTAGATAGAAGCAGGATAGGCTTCTAGAATTTCAATGCTTCTCCCTAAATTTCTCTCCCTCACTCAGCTTATGTGACCCCGGTGCTGATGGAGGGGCAGGAGAGGCAAAAAAAAGGATGCTGTGTAGGCACCAGACATCCTTCTTATCAACTGATGGCATCTATGGGTTAGGATGCCAGCAGCTAGGAGGTCATAGAAGTGCACATTGAAAACCCGTGGCTTTGTGTAACTAAAGGGCACGCTTGATCCACCTGCTGGCTTGTATACAATTTTTAGGCATATTGCCGAGGCACCCCTGAAGAAGCCTGAAAGCACCCCAAGGTGCCTGGGCACCTTTGTTCAAAAGGGCTTGTCACACCCCCAGCCTGGGGATTGGAAGTGCTCTGCACACTTGGGCACTCCACCTCCTATGAGTATATTCCCAGAGGTAGTCTAATGGCAGTGTACAATACAATACAGTGTACAGAGCTCTGCTTTGCTCAGAATGCCAACCTCTGTCTCCCAGTTTGAGAATTATGTTCTGTGAATTACAGGAAGGCTAAAATAAGGACAGAATTTGAGAGTCCATTTACATATTATTTCATTTCAAATATAACTGGATTTAACCTCCTTGGCGGTATTCCTGAGTGTAGCTCGGGGTAAAATTTCAGTACCAAGAGCGGTAACCCCGAGCTACACTCGGGCTTACCCTGCAGCGTTGCTCAGGGAGTCCCTGCAGCACTTACCTTGTCCTTCGCTCCCGCGATGTGTCCCCTGCAGCATCCCCGGCCATCTCCTCCGGCCGATGCCGGCATCCGGCTTCCGTGTTCCGGTTCCTGTGACGTCGGGACATACGGCGCCGGAACCGGCGGCAAATTTGAAATTTTTTAATGTCAATTTTTTAAAAATGATTATTATATAGTAAAACATTGCTGTTTCAATGCATTTCACATATATTTTGTCCCTACTGCTTTCTCCTGTGCCCTGCCTGCATTTTGACTGTTCTTTCTGCCTGGAAACTTAGAAAAGTCCATGGCGTCCAAAAAGCGTCCCTTTACGTCAAAAGCGGTTTTAGACCAGCTAGAGAACAGCGATAGTAAATCAGAACCACTTGCAGAATTGAGTGATAATAATTTGTGGGGAAATTCGTCATCAGACACTGAAAACGATTTTGCGACTTTGCTCAGCGATGTGCGAATTTGCCTCTGTATTTCAAATTTCAGTGTTTTTGGTTTGATTATATTGTTGAATTAAATATATTATTATTATTTTTTATGATTATTTATTAAATTATAATTTATGATTTCGTGTTTCAAGTTTTATCATATCCGGAATGTTTACTAGACTCTTGTTCACACAGATTTCAGTGAGTTATTCCTAAAAATTACAGCCTACAATAAAAAACTACATATTTCCATGCAAAAAAATGGTACCGCTTTCAGCACAAAAAAATCAGAAATAATCATACCGCCAGGGAGGTTAATGGTGTTTTTATATTGGCCTATCAACATGTAAAAGCACATAACAGAACTCTACAAAATCCATATAATTTAGGTTTGAAAACACCTTCTATGCTTTTTTCTTCAAAATGTTTCTACATGCTGGGATAATGTAGGTTTATGTGAATGTAGCCTAAGCCGAGTAATATATTGGCTTCAGCCATAGTTAAATATGCATATGTTCAGTAACAGGGTTCATGCACATGGGCAGAAACAATGCAGCTGTTAGAGGTGTCTAGCGTTTTCTTTATGCCTGTGAAAGCAGCTGTAGGTTATCTAACACGCATATGCATATTCAGGGAGATTTAATAAAACTGGAGCGTGCAAAATCTGGTGCAGGTCTGCATAGACACCAATCAGCTTCCAGGTTTTATTGTCAAAGCTTAATTGAACAAGATGATGTTTTAGTAAATCCACCCCATTGTGTCATTTACAGGTGTATTTAGAGCAGCATTCAGGGGCATAAAAAATGCCACAAACCTGAGAAGTTTTACGTGTAAACCCACCTAAACCTGCACTTGTGCTTGTACATTTTTTCTACTGCCTAGAATAAATGAATATTCCAGCCAGTAGAATGAGTTTACCCTTAACTAAATGCAATACGCTCATAATTGCGCATAAAAGCGCATCATTAGAGGCATTTTTTTCTGACAACTTCTGGCAGCATCATTGGAGCATTTTTCCATGTGCACGAGCCCTTAAAGTGGTGTTCCGCTCACCCTATCAAAAAATAAAAGTCAGCAGCTACAAAAACTGTAGCTGCTGACTTTTAAAAAACAGCCACTTACCTGTGCCTAGGTCCCGTGGTGTGTCCTCCGCAGCTCGTTTCACCAGCTGTCCTGTATTCCAGGAGGCCAGGATCTGCAGTGTGGGCACCCGGCTGTGATAGCTTGCGGCTTCACAGCCGGGTACCCACTGCGCATGCGTGTGTAGTGCTGCTATTCGTGAATGGTCCTGTAGTCTTCTGGGACCTGTCACGTGTCCCAAAAGACTACAGGGAGGGCGGGAGGGAGGACTCCTTCCACTTATAATCGCCTACGCGATCGGACTGGAAGTGGGAGTGGGTACCTGTCAAATTTGGGTACCTGCTCCCCCCCCGTCCTTAAAGCAGAACATCCCCTTTTGGGTGGAGCTCCTCTTTAAGGTGCAAGCTGTGTTATACTAGAGAAGGAAAAGACAGTCTGGTCACTTGCTTATAAAATATAGTCAAAAAAATATTATTGGAAAACCAGTCTACACTTCATTTTTTCAGTAGTGTACAAATTAGTTTTCCATTGATTTCTTTTAAAACAAGGAAAAAATGGTTGACTCCTTGCATTCTCTTCTAGAGACTAGAATATGATATTATATTTTCAGGGCAAGCCTACAGTCCAGTGTCAGAAAGCAAGTGCAAAAGCAAAATGCCATGCCATGATGAAAATCTACAGAAAGTAGGCAGCTTCAGTATCATTTAAACTGTGGAATCCTCAGCTGATACATGCAAGTCAGTCACGAGATGTTTTCAGAAGTTAGGGCTCAAGGAATGCCTTGACATAACTCAATGCACATATTTTTGTACCTATTGGGACTTGTAATCCCCTGCAAAATTTAAAAGCAACACAACTGTAAAACTGATTCCTAGAGTTGTTTACAGCTGCCTTACAGGCGCTGCTCCCTCCCACCTTCTCATTATTGACCAGTCACTGTAATGGGCAACCAATGACCAATATTTTCACCTGGCAGCACTAGGGTCGTTGGTTTAAATCCCAACCATGGCACCACCTGCCTGGAATGTGCATGTTCTCCCTGTGCCTGCTTGGAAAATTGGCCTTAGTATGTTACATAGTTACATAGTTAGTCTAGCTGAAAAAAGACAAAAGTCCATCAAGTTCAACCATATGTATGAATGTGAGTTAGAGACCTTAGATTGCACGCTCCTTGAGGGTCAGGGACTGATGTGAATGTATTAATATATATATATATCATTGCATAAATTGATGACGCTATATAAGTACCTGTAATAAATAAATAAAATATTGGAAAGGATGTGTGCAGCGCAGAGCCCAGGCTAAAGTTTTTGTTTAAATCCCAAATAAAAACTTCTAGGGGAACAATAAAAGAAGATATATTTACCTAATCCTCTTTTTCTCCCTGTAGCTAGACCAGTCCCTGCAGCTTCTGCACCCCCACGCTCCACTTGTCTAGGTTCTTGACGTCATGAAGACGTTAAGACACCAAGGTACAGTCCACTGTTGGAGGATGGGGAAGCACCATCTTCTGGGAAAGCGGAGGATCAGGTATGTAAAATTGTATCCTCTAGACCAGTGATCTCCAAACTGGGGGCCAGATGCGGCCCTTTGCTTGCTTATATCTGGCCCTTGGAGCACAATTTTATCCACTGACACCAACAATGGGGCATAATTCCCCCCAAATGACACCAATGAAGGTGTGTAATTCCTCTCAATGACACCGATGAAGGGGCAGAATTCCTCCCAATGACACCAACGATGGGGTACAGTTACACCCAACGACACCAACAATTGAGCCCAAAAACACCAATGATGGCGCACAATTCCTCCCAGTGACACCAATGATGGGGCACAATTCCCCAATGACACAATGATGGGGCACATTTCCTCTCATTAGTACCAAAAATGGAGCATTTTTTGCTCCCACTGATACTGGGACATTTTCTATTCCTGATGTTCACATTTCGGCCCCTTAAAGTCTGAAGAACAGTAAACTGGCCGTTTGTATATAAAGTTTGGAGACCCGTGCTCTAGACAAAACAAGCAATTAATCCTTGTAATGTGGGTGCAGCACTGCAAGGAATATTTTGAGCTTCAAATGTTTGATTGTCTAGTTCTCAGATCTCCGGGGGTGCTCATGAAGACTCCTGAAGTCGTTGATTCCCATAGGTACTTGTTTTTCAGTCCAGTTGATGACATTAGTAGGACTCTCCAAGGAGAGCAAGGGAAAGAAAACATAAAAGTGTATTTGTAACCACGTTTGATTTGCTTGGATACAATGAAATGAACCAAGATATTTTCAAAGTGCATAGACTGCATATACTTTAAACCCAATATTCCCTTTTCCTCTAAAAGCTAGTTTGTCTATCGTGCAAAACCTTCTCCGTCACCCCGTGTCATGTACTAAAACATGGTTTGTTAACGTCAGCATACCTTATAACACAGAAGACAGCCTCTTGTTATATCACCCAGCCAGCTCTTCCTAGTACTCCCCCCCTTCCCCATTGTAATGACAGGGAAGAGCCTCACTTTTGAGAACAAGAAGCATTTGGCTAATTATCCAGCTGCTGAGCACTCAAAACGGCCCCTCCTCGCTCCTCCCGCGTCTCCGGGGGTCTGTGAGAACATTATTTTTGCAAGGTCATATCCAGTGCATTAACGAATTCCTGTGAAGTCCTTGGCCTACCGCTGGGCTGCCAGCATCTCGTTTTTTTGCACATAAAGGGGGCAAGACGGGGTAATGCAGAATCATTAAGAGGACCCTTATTAACGAAGCCCAGGTATCCGGCCTCTGCCCTGGGAGGATATAAGATATAAACCCCTTAGAAAAGCACATCTGAGTTGGCATTGATGTTATTCGGGCCCCTTCTTCTCGGCTGAAGATTTTCTTTCTATTCAAGAATATTGTTCAGGCTCAGAAAAGAGGGAATCATGCAAGTAAATGCATAGGGTCTTTGTGTATATGATTCAAACAAAGTAAAAAATCCGTATGTAAATGGATAGAAAACTGGCTATAAGATCGTGTTCAGAGAGTAGTGGTTAATGATCCGTACTCTGAATGGTCTAGGGCAGTGGTCGGCAAGCCGCGGCTCGCGAGCCACATGCGGCTTTTTACACGCTTTAATGCGGCTCTTGTGTGCCGGGCGCCCGCTCCCCTCCCTCCTCTCGGGCGGCAGGGACTCTGCAGCGTGATCCAAAAAAAAAACAGCCAGGGCAGCGCGCTCAAATGCAATGATTGGCCAGTCTCGCTGCCACTCACATCCTGATAGCCAGTGATTGGCTGTCAGGATGTGTGTAGGCGGGGCAGCGTGACGAACGTGAGAGGAGCTAGGCTCCTCTCACAGTCCGCCCTGAAGACCGGAACGGCGTGGGAACACGGCAAGAGGAACGCGCGGAGCAAAGGTAAGTGAATTGACACAGGGGGGACTTGGCTTACTACTTGCTACTTACTTACTACTACTATATGAGGGATGAATTAATATGGGGGATGAATTACTATAGGGGGGGATGAATTACTATAGGGGGGATGAATTACTATATGGGGGATGAATTACTATATGGGGGATGAATTACTATATGGGGGATGAATTTCTATAAAAACTTATTGAAACTAAAAACAGTGTACCATCCTATGTATTTTCAGTTTTAAAAATGTGGCTCTCAAAATAAATTTCAATCGTGGTTTTGGCAAGATTTGGCTCAGTTGAAAAAAAAGGTTGCCCACCACTGGTCTAGGGTCATCAGTGGTGTACCCCAAGGTTCAGTGTTGGGAACCTTACTTATTAATATATTTATAAACAATACAGGGTCTGTGATTATAAATCCCATTTCAGTCTTTGCAGATGACACCAAGCTGTGCAGTGGAATAACGTCCTTACAGGATGTCTCCAATTTACAAGCCGACCTCAATGCACTGTTTAATTGGGCAACTATGTGGCAAATGAGGTTTAATGTTGATAAATGTAAGGTTATGTGCACTTGGGGGCTAAGAATATGCATGCATCATACATACTAGGGGGGGGGGTACAACTGGGGGAGTACAACTGGGGGAAGAAGGATCTGGGGGTTCTGGTAGATCACAAGCTTAATAATGGCATGCAATGTCAAGCTGCAGTTTCTAAAGTGAGCAAAATCCTCTCTTGTATTAACAGAGGTATAGCCTCCAGAGAGAGAGAGACCATCCTACCCCGGTACAAATCATTAGTAACACCTCATCTGGAATATGCAGTTCAGTTTTGGGCAGCAATTCACAAAAAGAACATTGGGGAACTGGAGAAAGTACAGAGAAGGGCAACCAAACTGACACAAGGCATGGAGGAGCTCAGCTATGAGGAAAGATTAGAGGAACTGAATTTATTCTCTCTTGAGAAGAGGAGATTAAGGGGGGATATGATCAACATTTATAAATACATCAGTGGTTCATATAGTGAACTCGGTGTAGAGCTATTCACCCTGAGGTCATCACAGAGGACGAGGTGGCACTCTTTACGCCTGGAGGAGAAATTTAATCTCCAAACACAGAAAGGTTTCTTCACAGTAAGAGCTGTGAAAATGTGGAATAGACTCCCTCAAGAGTTGGTTCTGGCCAGCTCAGTGGATTGCTTTAAAAAAGTCCTGGATTCTTTCTTGGATACACAGAATATAACTGGATACTAACATTTATAGGTAAAGTTGATCCATGGATTATCCGATTGCCTCTCAGGGGATCAATAAGGAATTTTTTTCCCTGTAGGAGCAAATTGGATCATGCTTTGCTGGGTTTTTTTTTTTGCCTTCCTCCAAATCAACTGCAGGTATAGGATTATAACTTTTTTTATTTTTAATGGTTGAACTGGATGGACTTTTGTCTTTTTTCAGCCAGACTAACTATGTAACTATGTATTTTTATATATGAATATTTACCATTTCAGCCAGTGTTTACCAGGTTATCGTTAGTTCAATAGCTCAAGCTTAAGCCTTAAAGTGGAACTTTACTCACCTTGGCTCCAGCGATGCAGCATCCCAAATGTCCCTGCCCAGTTGCTTACATATTTGGGCTTTCACTGTCATTGGCTCTGCGGGGGTGACGTCCCTCCTGTGCATGCATGGGAGTTCAGTCAGATTTGGCATTGCCGAATTTGCCTGTTCACCCTTTTTTACTTTTTGACCTGGTTTCACTTTAACCACTTGCCCTCCAGAGGATTTACCCCTTACCAAGCCATTTTTTGCATTACAGCGCTGCGTTACTTTAACTAACAATTGCACGGTCATGCAACACTGCACCCAAATGAAATGTAAGTAATTTTTTTCCACACAAATTGAGCTTTCTTTTGGTGGTATTTTTGACATTTAGGCAAAAATGTATTCTGCTACTTTTTCTTTGCTAAAAAAAAATCCCAATACGTGTAAATTAAATGGTTTTCGTGAAAGTTTCAGCGTTTACAAATGGCAGTATATATACTGGAATTTTTTAATTTTTTACAATTTTTACTAGTAATGGTAGCGATCAGCGACTTATAGCGGGACTGCGGTGGGCATTCTGCGGCGGGAACTGACTTGGTGTCACTGACATCCCCAGTGACACCAATACAGTGATCAGTGCTAAAAAAATGCACTGACACTGTACTAATGGCACTGGGCAGGAAGGGGTTAACATGAGGGGCGATCAAAGGATTAACTGTGTGCTGTTTTACTTGTGTCTGTGCTTAACTGTGCTGACAGGGAGGAGAACTGTATTGTTTACATACAGTTCTCCTCCCCGTCCGAGATGCTCTGCAATCACCGGGTGCTGGTGAGTAATCACTGGCCGGGATACGGTGATTGACAGCTGCGGCCGCGAATGGCGCCACGGGTAGGTGGCACGTGTGGCCTACCCGGAAATGCAAAATCACGTATATACGCGTGATTTTGTGCACCCGTACCGCCCTGTAGCAATATATCTGTCACCCTAGGGCAGGAAATGTGTTACTGGCGGGATCACAAGGTTAAAATAAAAAAAAGCCTGAAAAAAAAAAGAAAACGAATGCAGCCACCACGTCTTAGGACTGCTAAACTGCAGTACATTACACTTGTTTTTCAGTTGAGTCTGCATCAAACCCATAAAAGGTTTATTCATTCTAATGCAGGCGCCAGAGGAGAGAATATTGAATAA